>NC_142009.1:134503495-135103495 GCF_049901735.1 Notechis scutatus | reverse complement strand
TCAGGCATTTTTGGTGAAATACAAAAAAAGCCTTGGGCTAGGCGAGATCTCGGTTGCTGATTTTGGAAGCATATTCATAAATGTGCAGATTATATGCAAGTGCCATGCAGAGACATTCCACTCCCTGGAAGGTGCTTTTTGGATGTTTTAAAGGGCAGCATCCCTGTAATTATTTGAAAAACGTGAATTTCTGCTGAAATAGTTGATTTATCTCTATTTCACCAGGGATCTATATTATACTAGGTATGTACCAGAAGAATCAGGTATGTGACTTTTCAGTAAGGTGGCCAAGAACTGCAAGCATCAATGTAGAGGTGAATCCCAAATTGTTTGTGTACTGTATTGCATTATAGTAGACATATTGAGTATTTCCATTTGACTTTTTTCATTTCCCAAGACTGTCTTCCCCTATCTCTCTCTCTCCTTTCTTCCTTTATCTCTCTTCTTTCTTTCTTTCTTTCTCTCCTTCCTTCCTTCCACCACTCCTTCTTTCTTTCTTTCTTTCTTTCTTTCTTTCTTTCTTTCTTTTTCTTTCTTTTCTTTTCTTTTCTTTTCTTTTCTTTTCTTTTCTTTTCTTTTCTTTTTCTTCTCTCCCTCCATTTTTTATTCTCAAAGTATCTCAAACATCCAGACATCAAACATTCAAACATCTGTCTTGTTGGGCTGACATCAATCTTGCAACTCTCAATATGCTTCCCTTTGCTCACTTTATCTTCATGTGAACTGGGGAAAGATTTGTCTGAAATGTTTTCTCAGGATATTTTCTTGGAACAGATTCAAGCCCCTCTTCCTATTATCCTTCAAGGCCATTCTCTACATTCAGTACAGAGTGGGAACAAAGACCCCAAAAAATCTCTAGAAAGTGAGTTCCTCACACGGAGGGAAGAAAGCGTTTCATAGTGATATCACTACAGCCAGAGGTGGGTATTCAGCAGGTTCTGACCAGTTCTGGAGAACCAGTAGCGGAAATTTTGAATAGTTCAGAGAACTGGCAAATACCACCTCTGACTGGAGATTTTACAATATCCTTCTCCTGCCATCCCCACCAAGCCACACCCACAGAACTGGTAGTAAAAAAATTTGAATCCCACCATTGACTACAGCCTGTGCGATGTGGTAATTGAAACCGTTCTGAACAGCTTCTCTAACTCCAAGTCAAATGCCCATTTAGTAGATCCTAATAAGTACTTAAGACTACTGCCCTAACCTTTGGGGAAGTGAGTTTCACTGAGGTTAGTAGTATTTGTGATTAGACATGATTGAGGTTTCTTTATGAGAAACTCCCTACTATAGCAATAGCACTTAGACTTATTTACCACTTCCTAGTGCTTTACAGCCCTCTCTAAGCAGTTTACAGAGTCAGCATTTTGTCCCCAACAATCTGGGTCCTAGTTTTACTGACCTCAGAATGATGGAAGGCTGAGTTGACCTTGAGCCGGTGAGGATCGAACTGTCAAACTTCTGGCAGCTGGCAGTTAGCAGAATTAGCCTGCAGTACTGTGTTCTAACCACTGTGCCCCCACAGCTCTGAGGCCTCAGGCAAGAAGCAAAGCAGAAGACTTTTGAGGCTCAGATGACTGAGGTATTTTGTTCAACTTGGTGGATTACAAATTATGCAAACTTGCTAAATGTGATTGTGGAGTCATGGCAGATCTTGCTATTGTAACCACAACTGGCTTCAAATCATGCAATGACCAGCAGTGGTTTACAAAACAACAGTGGCTGGATTCACACAAAAAGCCATGAGCAACCAAACTAGCTGGACATGTTGTATGAACCTAATCTACAGTATATCCAAACCAACTGCTTCCTTCGGCCTCTATAGCACACAGATATTGACACTGTTTGTTAACAGGGCTTCCCAAATTGGCCCTTTAAAAGGCAGAATGAAATGTCTCACAGCAGAGAGAAAAAGGAAAAACTGAGGTAAAAGAAAGGAATATGTGAGGCTACATATATTGGTAAGCAGGCCTTTGCTTGCAGCCTTAGGCTTACTTTATAAGATAATGGAGCTGCCAAAGAGCCTTGGTTGTATATGTCAGCAGTAAGGCTGCCATGACTGAACTAGACTTGAACAAGACTTAGCTAATGGCAACTTTGGGGGGGGTGTTGTTTTTAATCTTTCAATGGGCTTTTGTAAGGAGACTCGTTGCCTTGGACTTTTCCCAGGGCAAGTCCTTTGACCTCAACTCTTTTAGGTCTACCAATCTGGACTGCAAATATCCAGGCAACCTTTGAATGGCAACACTAAGTTGAAAATCTCTCTACTTGTAATCATCTTTGCAGTCCAGATATTGTAGCTGACAGAGGCTTTGCCACAATTTTATTTATTTTCAAATCCTAGGATAGGATTGGACTAACTCCTAGGGAGGAGAAAAAAAATCAAGGTAATATCTGTGATGACCTGTTATGATTCAGTCCCTTTGAGGTAATTCCGCCAGCCTCACTTTAGCATTATACATGATCACAGAAGGTTACCTGAAAAGTTTAGTTTGGACAGTGAATATGTTTGGAGCTTTTAGTCCTCCAGAGAAATACCTTGCTCGAAGGAATGGGAAATATTGGGGTCATTGTCATAGTAGCTGATCATAAATGTGCCTATCGGTTTTGTGGAGGCAGTGTATTTCATTTTGAAATAGCATGGCCGTTTTTCAACATGAGCAAGTGCTAATGGGTCATTGTGCATTTTGAGCACAACTATCATCCCCATTTTCATTCTTCTAGCTGCAAATGTTAATGTAGCGTTACTTAGTGCAATCAAAGCTGGCACCAACATTACGTATCAATAATAATGTGCTTTTTCAGTTATGGAATAGGAATTCCTGCTGCGAATACCTTGGAGAGAAAAGCAGGGAAAAGCATACGAGCTTATCTGGTTCAGACCCGATAAGTTGCCATGCCAACAACAACCCATTGAAACATATCATTTAGGAAATGTGGCTATTCTAGTAGCACAATGGGTTATTTCACTGGATTCAGTACTTTTCTTGAATTAGTTATCCCTTCGTATTAAAGTCATGATGATCTAATAATGCGAAACCTTAAGAAATAAGTGAGAAAAAAGACCAAGTGCAGGAAATACAGCTTGTTCTGAGAAGCACAAAAGAGCTGGTAAGGAATATGTTGAGTTTGGCAAAGTAAGGTTGATATTACTCTACGCTGAGGGCCATACTTATTCTAACTGATTCATAAGGTAACACAATGATTTATGGGAATGATACAATGTGACCCTGAAATACCTCCAATGCTCGTCTCTTATTTCTGGGAAGTCTGGATACTCTTAGGCACAAACAACCAGATTCACATGTGTAGAGTTCAAACTAGCTACTTTATTGTTCAACGCCTATTTCACAGGAATCTTCCCAAACTGGCAGATTCGCCTGGGAAAGACAAGGCTCAGAGGAATCCTGGAGGAGTCAGATCTTGCCCTCTTGTGTTTACATAATGAGTCCTTACTAATTACCCATTTCACCCCTCCTCTTGACCGGATGGTTGTTCTCCAACATGTACTCTGCAAAAGGGACACACTTGTTTGTTTGTTTGTTTTTTAATATGTTTTGCCTGTGCTTTCAAACCAGAAAATCAGCAGGTTGTGTGCCTTTGTGTTTACATGTCTAAGCAAATTTGTGTGCATGAGGGCAAAATATAATCAATATACAATATAGTCCCTGGAAATAATTCCTTGATTACCAGTGTCAAGATATGGAGCACCTTTTTAAATTGTCTCTAAGATTTCACTTTTTCTGTCAAAGAAAATAACAGATTGTGTAGCTATGATAACGAAAGATGTTTACCAGATCTATATTACTCAGAAAGTGAATTGAGCCCCTCCTCAGATTAGTCAAGAACATTGCTGGATACTTTCCATTTCACTACATCTGCTTGAAAATTATGATGCTTTTTTATGGTTGGGTGGGAGACTTCAATTCACTTTTTGGGTGGATGTGAACTCACAGTAGACATTATGAATTGGATCTGAATTGCTCATTGTTACTCTCAGTGAAGATTAAGTAGTAAATGCCCCCAACTCAGCTAGATTACAATTTGCATGGGACTGTCCGAAGGTCATTAAATACAGTGGGTTAACTTTGGATTCAGACCTTAATGGCGTTGGAGGAAGCCTTCGTTCGGTTGTCCTGTGTTCTCACAGATGCCCATAGTTGGAGTTCCTTTGTCTCTAAGTTAGATACAGTGATTCGTTTTAGAATGCACCTCCTTCTGATTTTGAGAAAATCTATTACATTTGTTGGATTCTGGCTTCATATATTCTAGGGAAAATGTGTTGAGCTAAATTTGGTATGTATTAGGAGATTTATCTTGCTATCTGTCAGAAAGGTTATTCAGGAAATGTAGAAGAAAAATCATAAGTCATGATGTAAAATAATTGTGTTCATAAATTCCAGCCTTCTAAGGTTTTAAATATGCTTAAGCAAAAATAGATTCAAAAGAACATTTCCATTAATAAATATTATCAACCCTCCCTCCACCATTTGATAATAACTGCTTCCTCATTGCTGGTATATTGAAGTTTGATTAACTGAATAATTTGGATGACTGGCTGGTCAGACTGCATAGCCCCAAGCCTTTCAATAACAAAGAGAAAGGGGGGAAATATCTCAGTGAAGACTCAAACAGGAGCAAAATAACCAAAACTGTCAATAGCTCTCCAGAGTCCCAAGCAGATGTTACTGTTGTTTTCTGAAGATCTTAGATTGAACAATATGTGTGAAAAGCAAGCACTGCACAGGTAATCCTTAACTTACAACCACAATTGAGCACAACATTTCTGTTGTTAAGTGAGATACTCGCTAAGTGAATTTTACTCCATTTTGCAACTTTTCCTGCCGCGGTTGTTGAGTGAATCACTACAGTTAAGTTAGTAATGCAGTTGTTAAGTGAATCTGGCTTCCCCATTGATTTTGCTTCTCAGAAAGTCGCAAAAGGGGATCGCATGATTCCGGGACACTGCAATTGTCATAAATGCGAGTCAGTTACCAAGCGTATGAATTTTGATCACATTGCTGCAATGGCGGTAAGTGGGAAAAACATTCATACATCAATTTTTTCAGTACTATTGTAACATTCACTAAATGAAACGGTGGTAATTCGAGGACTGTCTCTATAACCACTAGTTGGCATGTATTCCATTAGGCCTGGTTTTCTGCTTATGGCCTTTGACGCATCATCCTCGGTCAACCTCCTCAATGCATCAAAGGAGTTGCATGGTACAATTTGCAAATAGTGGTGGCACAGTAAATAATAAGGACCGACCAACGGTCTCTGTGTGAATATGGTTTAAAGTCTTAAAATGGAAAGGCTGTTTCATAATTCTCCCTCAGAGTTTGAAATTATTGTAATTGTGGGAGTGTAAACAGGATATATGTCATGTGTTTTTACTTAGGTCTTGGACAAGTTATATTTGGCAGAATAGCTTGAAGGAACATCAAATGTGTACTTTAGATGCAGACTTCCAGTGAGTGAAACTCTTTCTAGAGATCTATTAACAATTGGCTTGATAGCTATAATTACACAGACGCTTCCCATCCCTCCCTGCTTTTAACTGCCTGATCCTATAGCATTTGTTTCTACAACTCTAGAAAATATGCCATAAATGAGCAACAGAAATCTGCAAAAAATCTACCAAAAGCATTAAGTAATTTATACCTTGTCAGGAATGCAAAAACCAAATGATCATTATCAAAGTTACATAATGAAGGAGGCACATCCTTTACACAATATGCTTCTCATTTACAGTATTTCTAATGTCTTGAGCAGACCCCCAAAAGATGGTACTTAGTCTCAGGGAATAGTGTATAGATAGCTTGCTTTATTTCATTGCAAGAACATGAGTAAAAGATCCCTAAGCGAAAAACCAAGCCGATCTGCAGAAACAAAGAAACTCTCAGATGTAATAATTTATTTATTGGATGAAAGAGCACAGGCTTCCTGATTCTCAGAATGGGTTTCCTTGGAAATATTCCAACATTTAACTTTGAGAGCCCAGAGATTTATGGCCATCCAAGTAGGTGGCCAACTATGGTTCAAACACATGGGATGGTGATTTAGAAGGAAATAGAAGATGAAGTCTATGATGTGAAGGCACAGACACACACACAGAGAGAGAGAGAGAGAGAGAGATCAATTGAAGCAGTTCTGAAAAAGAAGAGAAAGTATCCTGCCAAATGTAAATAGGATTGAACCTGTGGCACAATCTGATGGATCAGAAACACAAGTTTTTTTAAGAAAAGAAAAGAAAAAAGAAATCAAATTGCTGGTTCACACTCAGTTATGTCCACACCAAAAGAAAAGGATGGAGGAACTCACAACAAGATCCAAAGGTATACAGAGCACCTCTTTAGAGCAAGGTTTCTCAACTTCGACAACTTTAAGACAGGTGGACCACAGCTCCCAGAATTCCACAGCCAGCCAAGCCTGCAGTTGAAGCTGCAATTCAAGATATTCAAACAGAGGCAAAGCTTAGCGGCAGCAATTGCCAGAGGAAGTCTTCTCTTTCCATTTGGGAGCCAGGCACCGAGTCAATGAAACGCCTGGACTCCACAGCCAGCTGCTTCACTTGTCTCCTTCTAAATAAAGCCCCTGTCATAATTAGCTATGCTGAACAAGCCATAGGTATCACATGATGGTGCATATGCTTTCTGTGGTGGCATATCCGGAGAGACGGAGAGAGCTAACCAGAACCACCGGCTATTTCAGTCTTTTTTGGGAGGGAGGGAGGGAGAGGGGGTAGGCAGGAAGCTGGAAAAGCTGGGAGGAAAGAGAGCAACCATGGTATGAAAAAGAGCTGGAGTTTCTCCAAGCTTCCCTGGGGCCAGTCAGTCATCAATATCCTGCTTTGGCCGCAGAAGGTCTGTGGAGGAAGCAGCCAAAGAACAATTGGGAAAGCTTTCTAACCGCAGGAATCGAGGGAAGGAAGCCAAAAGGCCGCCAAGTGATGCAACTCATGGGGAGGGCGGGGAGTCTTTTTCCAGCTCCTACACTGGAGCATTCATTATTGGCTGTGACCTTCCAGGAATGTGCTGACAGACACAAAGCATTCTATATGACATTCTGCCAGGGATCTGGAATGACGGCTGCTTGTACGGCGGTTCCTGAGCAGCAGGCGCCATCTTCTGGAGGGCTTGAGGAACGGCTCGGGGCTGCCCCACACACAGAGCCATTTGTTTCTTCATTTCTGTCCCACCTTTATTATGTTTACAAATAACTCAAGGTGGCGAACATAGCCAACACCCCTTCCCCTTCTTATTTTCCTCACAACAACAACAACTCTGTGAGGTGGGTTGAGCTGAGAGAGAGAGAGAGAGAGGGTGACTGGCCCAAGGTCATCTAGCTGGATTTCATGGCTAAAGTGGGGCTTCAACGCATAATCTCCTGCTTTGTAAGCTGGTACCTTAACCATAGACCAAATTAGTGGCTGCAGAGAAGCCAGGATTGGGCCGAACTGTTCTGTTGCCTGAGGTGATGCTTCGTCCTCCATATTTAGAAGGCACTTGGGTAGAGAGCTGAGATTTCCTTCCTTCATTTTCCTTCCTTCCTCCCTTCCCTCCTTGCTTCCTTCCTTCTTCCTTCCTCCCTCCTTTCTTCCTTCCTTTTCCCTCCCTCCCTCCCTCCCTCCCTCCTTCCTTCCTTCCTTGGCAGCAGGCCACGGCCCAAACGGCTCTTTCCACCAACCTTTTATTCTTGCCTTTCCTAGAACAACCTCATAACATAGACTGTTTGCATAGCCCTGTGTGAGGAATTAGGCGAGGATTTTTAGGGAATTACAAACCCAACTCTGTGCTGAATCTTGCAAATAAATAAATAATGGGTTTATTTAGCTATGTTTAAGCAGCAGATCAGATCTTGGCATGAACTTCACAAATCTAACCCTGCAGAAATCCAAATGCAACTTTTTGTGTAGTTTGGCAAATATTAATACTTTTGACAGAGGAATCAACAGAGCTCAGGGGAGGGAACCCCAAGATGTTGCCATTCCAACAGAGTGTTTAAGAGAAAAATATAAGAAGGACATGATGTGAAAGAACCCAAGAGCTCGGTCAGTTACTTGAAATACATACATACACACATACATACATACATACATACATACATACATACATACATACATACATACCCTGTTTCTCCAACAATACGGCCTCCCCCAATAGGAAGTCCCAGCATGTTTTATAGGCATGAAATGAAATTAAGCCCCTCCCCCAAATTAAGGCCTATATTAAAACATGCGAAATGGAGGGAATGGTGGGGGGCTTGCCATTAGGAAGTACTTTTGTTGCACACCCGGATATGGTGCTGCCTGCGTTGACCCCGATACGAAGTGCCCCACCAACGCCGAGGTCAACATCCAAGCCGTCGCCGCCCGCCCGAAGATGCAAGGGGGGAATTAAGTCACCCCGAAAAGACGGCCTAGCCATTTTTTCAGGGCTCAAAAAAAATAAGACCCAGCCTTATTATATGAGAAACACGGTACACACACACACACACACACACACACACACACACACACACACACATATCAATACAGTCCAGATTGCTATATATAGCAATCGGGACTGTATTTGCTATTGCTTTAATTTGGGATGCTTTTTTGATTTCCCAATTTTACAGTAGTGCTTATAGCCCAGATCCTAGCTAGTCCTATTTAGCTTCCAATCCTAGACAAGATCAGCCAAATGTTGTTGTATATTGATTGAATGATTAGGTATCTTCCTACACACCAATACACTAGTGGTATCACTGTGTGTTTACACATTTTGTGTACACAGTGCCCAAACTCCATGACAATTCATGACTTTATTAAAATTGTATTACAGCTTACAATTCTGCCTCAAAAAAGCAATCAAGAGGGCATATTTAAACACCCACAACAACAATTAAAGGTGATTTTAAAATACACTCACATACATCACAGCCAACAGGGAAAAGCAGTTCATATCAAGATCCAGATTAACATCAGGGAGTCAGGAAAAAATAAACCTAAACCAAACATCCAGCAGGCCAAAGGCCCGTGAGAACCACCAAAGGTCTTCAGCTGTGAGAGAAAGGAGAGCAGGATGGGAGCAAAATGGATTTCCCAGGCACGACTCGGTATTAAGTGACAGCACGTGGCCATTCCATCAGCCAGTGGCAAGTGAGGTTGCTACAGAGATTCCCATGCTGGTTATACAAAAAAGTGACTTGGCAATATATACCATACAGATGTGTTTCAATAACAACAAAGCCTATTTCTCTGAAGTTCGGATGTTCTTGCTAGACGTGGTAGCTTGCTTGGACTTTGGGCACACTCTTTCCTCTCTTGATATCCCTTAATAAATAAAATCCTATTTCTTAATGCTTCTCCTGAATTGATTGATTGGCTATAAGCCATCAAGTCAATTTCAACTCTTCTGGATACTGCTGTGATAAATCTGTGTGAGAGTCAAGTTCATATTTGAATTTACTCAAATTCAAATTTTCTAATTAAAAGCTCCATGTTTTTTAATTGGTTCATCATCAGGAACTTTTCCTAACAAACTGGAGGCCATCAATCGAAATATGTCAGTGGGATGAAACGATGTATTTATTTTTTTTACATCAGAGGAGAGGACCATGTTGAGAAACCGTTGAATTAGGCTTTGGAGACACTCTGGTATGGCTGAGGTTAACAGCATTGCAGGATTTATTACCCAGGAGGAAAATACAGGTACTCCTCGCCTTACAGCAGTTCAATTACTGATGGTTCCAAGTTACAACGGCATTGAAAAAAATGAGTTATGACCATTCTTCACATTTATGACTGTTGCAGCATCCTTATGGCCACGTATCAAAATTCGGATGCTTGGCAACTGGTTCATATTTATGATGGTTGTTACGTCCTGAGGTCATGCAACAATCTTTTGTGACCTTCTGAGAAGCAAAGTCAACATAATAGCTTTGGCATCATGCAGCCTGAGTCCTGCTATAAGTTTGGGATGTCATGAAAAAGCTGGGTTGACTATGATTGCTTTTTCAAAATTTGGTTTTGTTATTTATCAAAATGATCAATACTTGATGTGAACACTTCAGGATATAAGGCATCATTTGGTACTGATGTCTGCACTGCAAAATGTCTCAGGTTGATACTGGGACATGGAGGTAAAGACTGAGAAGTGGGGAAAGAGAATTATTAGGGTCGTCCTACATTAGCCAGAGGTGAGACGACTGAGGTGTGTGTGACAGGAGCCACTTAATCAATGTTGGAACAGTGCAACTAAGTGCAGAGAAGAGCAACTAAGATGATTAAAGTTCTGGAGACTAAAACTTATGAAGAACGGTTGCAGGATTTGGGTATGGCTAGGGGTAACATGACAGCAATCTTTCAGCATTTGAGGGGCTGCCACAAAGAAGAGGGATTCAACCTATTTTCCAAAGCAGGATAAAAAGCAATGGATGGAAACTAATCAAGGACAGAAGCAACCTGGAATTAAGGAGAACTTTCCTAACAGTGAGAACAATTAACCAGTGGAACTGCTTGCCCGCAGTAGGTTGTAGGTGCTCCATCACTGGAGGGTTTTAAAAAGAGACTAGACAGCCACTTGTATAAAATGGTATAGGGTATCCTGCTTGATCAGGGGGTTTGGACTAGAAGACCTCCAAAGTCCCTTTTAGCTCTATTCTGAATTGAAATTGAAAATTGCAAAACTCTCCCTAAAGTCACTTGGTTAGAGTATTACTGGGCTGTGAGACTCCTTACACAAATGAATTTTCCTTAGTTTACCTTTTCCTTAGATTGCCCTGAAAAATCATTGTCAAAAGAAGGTTGGATGGATGGTCTTGAAAAACAAAAAATAAAAAATAAAAAATGATGCAGCCTTGGGAGGATGGCTGAAAACAGAACAGAAATGCTGCAGCTTTCAGCATGAGCTACATAGCGGCACCTAGTGGTTAAGTGAAATCCGTAAATAAATAGTTCTAACATGCATGAAAATGTTCCTATCCAGCTTAAAATTAGTGATACAGAAATAGTTTAATTTAATTTAATGTATTCAATGTAGGTGCTACCCAACTCCGGAAACTCTGGACAGCTCACAATATAATTACAATAAAAATACAAAAGGGGGGGAGGAAAAGGAAATATCTGCTGCACAGTCTTGTTTTAAATTATTTGTGGAATATTCCGTTTTACCTTGATTTGAAATCCTGAGATTCTTTAATGGCCATTGCTTCTGAGATTTACTAAGCAAATTGATCAATCAATAGAGTTGGATGGGACCCCCCTACTCAAGCAGGAGACCCTATACCCGTGATGGGGAACCTATGGCACGTGTGCCACAGTGCGGGCACATCAGCCCTAGGCAAACTTACATCATTGCGCATGCATGCACCTCCCAGCTGATTTTTGGCCCATTTGAGGCCCGTTTGGTTACTTCCTGTTTTTCCGGAAATACCAGAAGTGATGAAACAGGCCCATTTTTTGCCTTCCAAAGGCTGCAGAGGCTTCCCTCGCACCTCTGGGAGGCCGAAAAAGGCCTCAAACGGGCCGAAAAATCCAGTGATGAAGCACCCACAACTTCTGAAGGCAAGCTGTTCCACTGGTTAATTACTGTATTGTTATGGATGGCTGTAGTCTGCCAGATGTTGAGACTGGATGAGGCACTTTTTTCCACCTATCAAATCTTTCCCAAAGTCCTGAAATAGGCAGATGTTGGTCTCTGATGGTGCTAAAGGTATCGTTGAAGGTTGTAAGCTATTCCAAGTAAAGCTGCCTTTTGCACCCGACTGATGGTTATTTCATCAATGCTGATGGTGTTCAAGTGGTATTTTGGAACTGTACCCAAGGCACCTATTACTATTAGTACTGCCTTTGCTTTCTTTTGCCACAGTCATTCTACTTCTATTTGCAGATCATTTGCTTTCTTTTGCCACAGTTATTCTACTTCTATTTGCAGATCATTTGCTTTCTTTTGCCACAGTCATTCTACTTCTATTTGCAGATCATTGTATTTTGTGATATATATATGTGTGTGTATGTATATGCATCAAATATAGTTCTTTCTCTTCTATTCCACTCTCAAGAAATACTGCAATATCCGGTATCCAGACTTTTTTTGTTTTTCTTATCAACAATTGTTAATTTCTTTTTCCCCACAGGTTTGTAAGAAGAGATTGGACAACCATTTGTCAGAAATGGTATAGGGCAGGGCTGTCAAACTCCCGGCCCATGGGCCGGATGCACCACACACTGGCCACGCTCACACCTGGTTTAGCAAAGGGGAACAAAGTCCCAATATGTCACATGACAATGCCATGATGCTGTGAGTTTGACACTCCTGGTATAGGGCCTTCTGCTTGTGAAAGGGGTTGGACTAAAAGACCTCCAAGGTCCCTTCCAATTCTGTTGTTCTGGTTTGTTTGTTTTAGCCATATTATTATGCTGTAGAAATGACAATTATGCAGTTGGTTTTTGAAGATGTAAAAACAACACCAAGTAAGCCAATTCAGGTGATGTTGGTTGAATATGCTAATAATAGCAATCCAGTACAAAATTAGACCAAAGCACATCAATGTATTCTCATGTACGTCTCTCTGCTTTTGACTGTAACATTTTATTGCAAATGTCAATAGCACAGTGCTTGACAATGAAGCGAGCATCCAGTTGCAGTGAAGGATGGCGTTTCTATATTTTTGATAAGCTGTAAGGAGAGAAATATGTCATTTTCTATGGAAATGTCAAGACCTGTCTGTGATTCAGAAATGATTCGGAACAAGGGTTTTGGATGCTTTTGTATGTGAAAGTTTTATACCTCTCCACTCACTAATAAAAACAGCTTAAGAGGTTTCAGGTTCTGCGTAAGTCTGAGAAATGCTGTTGACTTCAAGGAGTCTGCAGATGAAGGACAGCGTGATTCTTAAACAGCACTTTTATTTTTCAGACTTGCAGAAAATCCTAAAAATGATGGTCCCAGAGGTGCTTTTTTTCAAGAGGCAACCAGGCTCTCTAGCACTAGAAAATCCAGTTGCCTCTTGAAAAAAGCATTTTGGGGACAACTATGACCTGGATGACTGGGAATCTCCATAGACATCTAAAAATGGTGGAGTTTCTCTCTGGATTAGTAGGCTGTGGTCTCCTAAAACATGAGCCCAGGAAAAAGCAGCTCATGTAGCTAATAATGGAAGTTATACACCTAGACCTTAATTCTCCTTTTATCTTTCAAATAGGGATTGTTGCTCAGACTTACTCAATCGCAGAGAAGTGTTTAACTCTGAAACACGTTTGAAGTAGGCAGAGTCTTACAAATACTCTTACATAAAAAACCTTCCTCAGTTGAAGAACCTGTTCCATGATATAGAAGTGCTTTCTCAGATTGGGAAGTAACTAACCTGCAGTGTTAAAGGAACATGGCAATTCCACGGTTATGTTGTTGTTATTTTAAATCTTCATACAGCAAAATATTGTTTATTAGATCATTTTAGGGTAGGCTATCTCTTTGCTTTAACAATTTTAGCTGTTTGTATATTTTTCTAGTTTTGTACACCACCCAGAATTCATTGAAGTTGGGCAAACCAAGAACACTTCCACTAATGTTGATAGAGCAAGCCACCAATACATTAAAAAAATAAAAATAAATCTCCCTTCCCTTCTAGCACTGAAGTTACTTAGTTGGGTAATGAAACATCTTCAAGAAAACAACCAAGTTCACCAAGCACCAAGGACCCCACAGTTCAACCTGGAGCTACAAATATTCTATCTCTTGGTAGTCTTAACTTAGTATTGTGAACTATCAACTTGAGCCAACTTCCCGTTTGCTGCCTGGAACCCAAATTCTCAAGTTTTACTTGCATCTATTCATATTAACAAGGAATTGTGACTTTCTATAGTTTAACACACTGAAAAATAACAGGACTTACATTTTCACATAGGTACGAACACCCAATAGCTAAAGGTCCTTCCCACTCCACATTGCTCTGCCTGCCACACACTTGTAGCTTTGAGCCAGTGTTGTAACACAAGAAGTCTTTCTTTGCGCGGCTAACACCTGGTATTGTTGAAAAGAAGCCAGGTGGTTTTAACTCCAGGCTCGTGTGATTGATGATCCCCTCTTTTGTCTCACATAGTAACCATCTCTCACACTTTGGGTGCAGATGTTGTTGTAGTTATTAAAAACGCCCCCTTTTTATTCTTCCTACTTGGCTAGAGGAACCAATGCAGCAGTCCTGAAAGATTGAGGAATTAAAAGCACTTTCCTCTCACCTAGATTCAATTGGGATGAATGAAGTGCGATATCTGTTTTTAGAAATGACAGGCTTTGGGATTTTTAAAACCTTGGGAGCCAAGTCACAGGAACAGCTGGCAAATGTTCCATGGAGCAAACACCATGGCCAAATAAGTAATGAAGCCTGGCTGACTCAAATCTCTTTTCAGATTTTTACTTACTTGGCAACAGAGAATCTTGGATTAGGATGAAGTAAAGTTCGTAAACAGTCAAATTAAGTCATCCTGTTGGCTAGAGCTTATTTGACTCTATGGTTATTTTATTTTACACTTTCTTTTATTGTTTTTCCTGGCAAGTTAACTGTGCTTAGGTAATGAAACAGCACCCAGTTTTTCTGAGCTACTATGAAGCCTGTCCATTTGCAGTTTTGAAAAATATGAAGCTTGACAATATAGATGACTACATCTTTTGTTTAAAAAAAAATCAAAGCATGTTAAAAACAAGCCTTTCCCAATCTGGTCTGGGAATTCTGAAAGCTGTAATCGTATTAGTATCCTATTATGATTTATGTTGATCGCTTTAGTACCCTGTGACTATCACTTGAGTATTGTATCTATGATTTATGACGATTGTATTTTATGATTATGATTTTCACTTGTTGCTTGTATGTACACTGAGAGCTTATGCCCCAGAAACAAATCCCTTATATGTGTCCAATCACACTTGCCCAATAAATAATTCTATAATCAGGGACACGAAAGACATTGGGAAGGTCACAAACGATGATCATGTGAACCTAGGATGCTGCAACCATTGTAAACACATGGTGGTTATCAAGCCCCTAATTTGATCATGTACGTGCAGAGGTGGCAAAGGTTGATCGACACAGCATTTTGATTTTATTTTCTTCACCTAAGAAAACAGCTTTACTATAGGGAGAATAGAGGTTATGTTGTTATCTTGATATAACAAGGAGAAAGTTACTTTTTCTTTCCCATTTTCTTTCCTTTCCTTTTTCACTCCTCTTCCCTTTTTCTTGTTTTTGTAGTTTGTATTGACTTTTATCCTTAGCAAGTTTTTTCAGAAGTGATTTGCTGTTGCCTCCTTCCTAGAGTTGAGAGAAAGTGACTACCTGAAGGTCACCCAGCTGGTTTCACATCTAAGGCAAAACTGTCTCCTAGTTTCCAGCCTTGATGCCTTATCCTCAACACTAAATTGGCTCTCAGAATTGGAATGTAGAGCTAACCCAATCTGATACTATCTCAGCTTTCAAAGTTCTTCTTAAAAACCTTGAAGGGGAAAGGATGTTTTTTTTAAAAAAAAAAAAAACTTGAACTGTTACAATCCATTTACTTTCTTTTTTGATCACCAAAGAAAATACTCCCCTTTTGAAGGTTCTGGCAGACAAAAGGCAAAAGACAGGTTGCATTTAGAAAATACTACATAACTGAAATGCCTTGATCATGGCCAGAGAAAATGGATTTCCTGAATCAATAAATAGGCTCTTGTCAACATGGAGCTGACTTTTACATTTAAAACACCTTGACCTCAGTCCTTGGAGAACTTCAGACAGCTCCTTCCTCTCCCATTCCTCCATCCTTCTCCATTATGCCCAGGTGAGAGCCACCAGTGAATTAAGAGGAATCCCCCTCCCTGCTTTTATTGTTGTTGCTGTTGTCTGTGTTAACTTAATCAATCAATTGTTCTGCTACAAGCTGCTTGGATAAAGAGGCACACCGAGGATGTGATCAAAGCATCTCCTTAATATTGTACATGTCTCTGGAACAGAAAAGGCCAAAGAGGCAGCTCCCCTGGAGTGGGGGAAGGTTGATATAAGGAGAAGCACCAAAACATCAAATAGTCTCAGGATTCCTCTACCAGAGAAGTGAACCAACGGTGCAGTGAGATCAACACCCAAAATGAGTTGCTTCATGCCCACTTTGCTGGATCCGTTTACATTAGATAGGCAATAAAATCAGCATGGCGTTTCTTCTTCTGATATTTATTTCCAGTTCTTTCTTTCTCCCAGGCATAATGCTCAAAATAGGAAACTTAAGCTGGGGGCCCAAGCCAGCTAGAGTTATGATGATGCATCCCTAAAGGTGGTTAGTGAGGACTATCCGTGACTCAGGGACTTGTGAATAGACATGGTTAGGATTACAGAGTCAAAAGTTGTGATTGAGTCCAAGTAGACTTTCACTTTGTGCTTAAACTTTCCTACCAACCTCCAGAGACGTTCTAAAGAGCTTCACTTGGGCTGAAATTTGTTCGTTGTGCATCTTTTGAAAATCACGTGCCACACATGATATTTTCCAATGGATTGAATTTATTACAATATATTTATTTGCATTTTGTTGACCATTAAAATGAAGTTATCTTTTTTTTAAATAGAGTCGCAACACTACTGCACATATGTACAGAAAAAATACTTTTCCCAAATATATCTCTCAGTAATTGTCCCACTTGGCCTCAAATTCCATCACCATTATTTAAATTTCAACATATGGAACTAAATAGCCATAAAATGTATCAAAATAAACAGGGATCCACCTTGCATATTCTACATTAAGATATGGGAGACAGTATAAACAGAGCTTTCTATTAAGAAAAAGGTATCTTTTCTGTAACAGAAAACCATCAATACACCAGAAGTAAAGAGGGTCATTTTTTTTTCTTTCACAGAAAGAATTAATTCATCCATTCCATGTTTATTGTGCAAATTCAACAATGCCATTTTAATGTATGCAGAACTACCTGGCCAAATTAAAAAATATTTAGAAACCGTATGTGCAGCTAATTTTAAGTTTTTAACAATAAAGCTTTAAAAAATATTCCTCCCCAATCAATGCCATAAATATCAGCTGCAATCCTCCCAGGAACTACATTCAGGACTACAATAGCATTTCTAATAAAGCTTTGGGAAGTTTTTAAAAAATAAATTTTTTGCCGGGCACGTTAAAAATCAGCAAACAAGAACAAAATAAATTTGCCAAGTTTTCTCCAGTGGATTCACATTTTCTTAAAGAAATCCAGAGTTTGCCTCAAGTATTATCGCAGTAGAGTTCCGTTGTGGGGTGATCATGACAGGCCCATCCAAAAATTCTCAGTTTAGCATTAGTGACACAGTCCAATTCCTGAAAATATTTCCTGTTGGCTTATGAACAATTCCTTAAAATGAAGCCTGTTTATAAGGCAGCATTTTCCTCCTTTAAAAACTGGAATAAGAAAATAATCTGCACTTACCAAGTAGTGAATTCTAGCTGTGTTTTTGTAATTTAAGTAAATGGGAATGAAATCTGTTTAAATAGGACTGGGCAGAAGCAAGATTCCAGGAGCTATACAACATTATTGTGTAACCTTAGGTGCATCGTGCATGTTTTGATCCGAGAAATCACATACAAATTCAAAATGGCAAAACACATGTTCTGGCTGCAATGTGCGTAAGAAAGAGGCATAAGCAAGAGAAACATTCTGCAATAAATATACATGCCCCAAAGGTGATAATATCGAAACATGTTTTTCCATGGCTTTCTGTTCCCCATGCTAGACTTTGAGGTTTATCAAATGTTGCTCAATCCATAATAGTGTTCTTGGACCTGAGAAGTAGATTTTATGTTGCTCAACTAGTAATTTCGTAACATTAAAGACCTTAAAATTATGCTGGTTTTGGATCAGTACCTGTATTTCTTTATGTACCCGTGATATTGCCCATATGTAGGAATCATTGTACATTCAGAAATAATTGGAGGGACTTTACTAATCCCATCAAGATATGGTATCCAATTGTACTACTTAAAGCATATAGGATGACACAGACAAGGAAAATGACAAAATCCTGTTCAAGGGAATGAAATGGAATGTGTGATCTAGTTCAGGGATCCCCAATCTGTAGACCTACACCAGTCCACGGCATGTCATTAACCGGGCCGCGCAAACAAGCAAAGCCGCATCCCGCAGGATGCAGGCAGCATGCAAAACCATGTCTCCTCTGGTCCACGGAAAAACCTCTCTCCACGCAACCGGTCCTTGGGGGCCAAAAGTTTGGGGGCCACTGCCCTAATTCATCTAATGGAATACAAAAGAACACGCTTTTGTGCTTGTTGAAGCAAAACAACATGTAGAAATTTGGCTGTGCGCACATAATTCCCCTTTAATTTTAACCGCTTGGGCTTTTTTTCAAAAAGCTGAACCACAGAGTTTGAAAGAGAGAAATGGATTCAAATCTCAACTCCATTTCTCCTTCCCTGTCAAGCAAGTGGCTTTAGGGCTTGAGCAGTTTTGGTTTTACTTTATTTATTTTACATATGCTGCTTTGGACTGCTGAGAACAGTAATCAGAGGAAACAGTGACATTGCTTCAGAAAGGGTTGTCTATTCATAAAAATATTAACAGCACAGAAGGAATTAAATGAGAACCTAAAACCAATTTCTAGCTATGGTCACCGACAATACTGATTTGAATCAATCTTCATTCCAAAGATTGTAAGTTGAGAACAGAATCTACAACATACGATTTAATCGTGTGGGCTGTCTTACAGGATTAAAATTGCAAATTTTAGACACAATTAACATATGATGAAATCCAACTGTACTGATGGGGCTTATTTCTGAGTAGCTGTATCAGTTGCAGCATAAAGCTAACGGGATAATTATTTGGCGGAATGTGCACTGTAGGAGCCAGTGTGAAATTAATTCATTAAAGACTGACAAGCTATGATACTGAATGTAACTTTCACTAGCAGTGGTAAAAGCACCACTGATTTAATGGCAAATTAATTTCCTTACTTAAAATTGGCTTGCAGCTTTGGATCCTAAATCCAGTTAAAGGCAGAGGTTACTAACACAGCAATCCATTATATTTTTTCCAAAAGTTAGGCCCAATGACTTCATTGGGACTTTCAAGTCATTATTTATGGGAAACCATCTACGTCAAGTTAGTGAAAGTAATTTAACTTTATATAATGAACTTTAGCTGGATTTGGCCACTATATTTGGCAGCTGCTAGAGTGCAATTATGAAAACACAAATAGACAGAATTCTAAGTCCCCTTTTAAAAGAAGCAGAATCTATATAATGGTAAACAAAGTATATCTAATATTCATATAAGAAGGATTCCAAACCATTTCTTCTAAGGGGTATTATTTACTCAGAGATCAGCAAGAGGAAAGTACTAAAGTGACATTGCAACACAGTGAGAAAGATATTTTAACATATGTTCTAATCATCTCAACACCATTAATTTTGCCCAGTCTCTAACCTTAAAAAACACTTACTGTTGTCTTTATGTCTAGTCTTAAACTGATTACCTAGCAACCTCCCAATAAATATTAAAAGGAAATAGTTTAATAAAAGCAAGGATTTTCTTCTTAAAAAAAAGATTTGATATTCTACAGTATAAACAATGGAAATCTGCATTTTAAAGAAGGCCAGCAACTTGTAAAAAGCAGCTCATCTCAAAAGCAATCTAAAATATTCATTATAATATTGAATCTCAGGACTGTCAAATGTAAAAAAAAGGAAGATAATGATTTCTCCTAATTGCATCAAGAAAAAAATGAAATGTAAAGGAAAAACTCTCAGTAATGGCTGTCTATAATGTAGGACACCCCAAATCATATTAATCTCAAAATTGTGTGGTAAAATAAAAAGAAAAATACCCAAAGATAAATCTTCAAAGGATTTAAAATCAGCCAACTCCTTCACACTTCACATCTAATTCACGTAGTGCAAATAAAATATGCTGAATCAGCAACAAAGCAATTCAAGAAAGTTCACTAAAATACTTCCAGACATGTTTCCCTTGCAATTGGAAGCAGAAACCTTTGCGTATAATTATTATGTAAGATGGGAAGAGCACACTTCTACTTAAATGGCATTGCTCTTCATGGAAAAGAAACCAGGAAAGGCAGAGGACTCCACTGCCAAGTATCCTTTCTAAGACACCCTATTTGACAAGCGTATGTCATAGTAGTAAACTCCAGCGGATCCTCTGGTGGGTCCAAATCTTCTAGCAAGATTAAGACGAAACACAGTGTATAGTAATGGTAGCAGACTCAAGGTTTTGTTTGGTAAAATATGGCCTAAGCTTAATAGAGCCAACTAGTCACATGCAAATGATAATCGAAGTGCATTCAATTCCTTTAAAAAAAAAAAGATTTTCATCGTAATAATGAAATTGAAAGAACAGTTTGGCAATATTGACAGAATTGGAGGTCAGAATCATACCGTTAGCAATAAAAACTAGTGCAGTGCTAGTGATCACAGCAATGCTGTGTTAAGCTTATCGATTGACTGAATTTTGTTCACTTGATCTCAACGTATTTCATGGATGGTCGTTTTGGGGGGGGGGGGGCAGGGAGCATAGAAAATGTATGGGTTACACCTCAGAGGTTTAGAGTTGTTTCCTCTTCCTCTACCCAAGAAGTAGGGGATGGAATGGCGCCGGTTATGCTTCAAGGGGCAAACACACCACTGTGCTTTCAAAGCTCACATGGAAACACTGAAGACCATGGAGAACTTTGATATTCCCACTACCACAGCACTCGGAACTGTCCCTTTTAAAAGAATACATGGCATTGGGTACCTCTTTTAAGCATTATGCTGGTGAAGAGCCGGATGGACAACCTTCAGAAATGTTTTTAAAGAACAAAGGTAATTTCTGAACTGATTCTTTTTTTAAACCACTTCATCCCCAATTTTGTTTTGAGGCACAAAATCCAGTTGAACAACTGAAGCACAGAAGAGCTGAGATGTTGAGATGCCGCCAAGATGTTTCAAAAGAGCTATGGCAAACTAGAATGAATATCTTGATTTTCAAAAGGTGGCAGTGGCTCCCTCCAGTATGTGAACTGACTGTAGGTGTCAGAACAGGGGAAGTCTGAAGAATGGCTTCTTTTCAGCAAGGGAAATACATGATCCACCACTTCACAAAGTCTCACATACCTGTGAGGAGAGAGAGAATGGGGGAGTAAGAATGGAGGGGGGGGGAGAGAGAGAAACATCTGAGATATTATCTGAACTATTTTATTTATTTGTTTAGTTTACATGCTGCCCTTCTCACCAATAAGGCAACTTTGGACAGCTTATAAAACAGTAAAAAGGTAAAAATCAAAACATTATAAAATATATTACTGATGTGGTGAATTGCATGAACACAACTCGGGCAAAATAATTAGAAAAACATCACATCCCTACAGCCTTTTAACTTATTTCTGAATATTAGGTGCAGTGGTGTGATTTTCTAAAACGCTGCTAGGAAGTGAAGCGTTGGGATGCTGCTAAAGATTTGTAAACCGCAGTTAGTCAGTCTGGTACCAAAAGACTTGTAAGAAAAGAAGCCACAATAGATTTACAAAACACACTAAAGTAAAAACAGCTACAAAAGCATCTCCTGCAGCTTACAGAAATGAACAGGTAAACATTTGAGGTGTTTTTAAGAGTAAGCCTTTCAATGGCCAAGCTGAAATTATCCTGATCTTTGGATTTCAAAGATTGGAAAGAGCAGGATAGAGATACAGGTGAAAGCAACAAGATCTTATTTTTCCTAATCAAATTTATTAACCCCTGGGAAAACTCCATCTGTAGCAAAGTGTTACATTTCCCTCTATAATCACTTCCAAATAGTTTTTCCCACCTGAATTTCAACTTCAGAAAACCTATCAAACACAACCACCAGGGTAGACAAACAGACAGCTTATGAGACATCCGAAAACAAAAGTCTGGAAAGGAGAAAAGTTGTTAATGGATTGTACCTACAACGGGACTTGGTCGTTCTTTTTTAGAAATGTTTACTTGATTATTCTGTTGTATGCACAAATACCCTCACCTTATTGAATTCTTAAGAGGGCATTTTTAAATCACTGCAAGTCTATTTTTTAACCAAATGTGTGGGTCCTTTAATAAAGAGATTGTTTAAATAAAGAACATGTTGACTCCTACTTTTTGATGTTATTAATCTCTACTCAACCAAAGTAAATGTTGGGAATACACATCATATCGCTGAAATTTTATTTCCATTTAATTCATGTTATAACTTCCAGTATCTAGGACTTAAGGAAAAAAATCAGCACTACATAAGCAGCTGAAAGATACTCACGATGAAATGTTGGTCTTAGCATGTTCTTGAATTAGTTCTCCTTTTGGATTAACAGTGAATATTCTGTTTAATGAAACTCCAACTTGCTTGTATGAGTACACATCCTGAATAAAATAACAAAAATATATGAATCTCGTTAAAATAAGCCACAAATAGTTTTAGTTGTATATATTGGAGGCACTTCATAAATAATTACAAAATATATATTCCAAGAACTAGGTCTGAAGTCCTAGGTCTGAAGTTCTGGGATAGTAGCTTTCACAGTAATAACACAGAAATGAATTGCAACCGTTGTTTTCAAACAATTTTTTAAAAACTTTCTGGTCATTATCACCATTAAAAACGAATGGCAGAGTTTCACAAACATTCAGTGAATGCTTGATCTGGCTGCCTAGGGAATGGAAGTGATATAGAAGGGGTTACCTAAGCACAGATAAGATACCTTTGTTAAGGATTACCTTGGGAAGATAAGAGCAGTGTATGCATTTCTTTGCTGTTATTTTGTTTACTGATTGCCCACCTGCAGATTTCAGCTAATTCAATTATACCTAGGCAGGGAGAGACCAGTGGGGACCAGTGGGATACCTACAAGGTCACTGAGGCCTATTCTCATTATCTGATCCACTTTGAGCTGGATGTCAGCCATGCAAGTACTTTGCAGGTGATTGAGGCAGCCTAGTTACATAATCTGGGAAGGGTTTCAAGCTGTTAGTCCTGAGATAAGAGACAGGGGTTTTTTCTGGTGTGTGTGTGTGTGTGTGTGCAAGTATGACCACCTGTGCTTCAGATCTATGTCCATTCTAGTTGGTCAAGGTCTCCTAGGAGGTGGTATGGTTGGATCTATGTAGTGGTGAACTCATCCTTGAGAGAAGAGATAGCTCTATTGACTCTGAAGGAGATGGTTTAATCCCTCCTCAAAAAGCCATTGCAATACAGCAAGACTGCAGTTTCAATGGGCATTTCTGGAGGAAACAGGTTCTCTGGACTCCTTTTCATCTTGTCTCAAACCAATATGTAGCCCTGATACCTCTCAGCAGCTTTTGATACCACCAACGATGGCATTCTTCTAAACCAGATCAGGGGTCTGGGGTGGTCAAGAACAGACCCAAATGGCCCCAGCCAGCATGGCCAACTGAGGCCGTGGGAGTTGAAGTTTAGCAAAATCCAAAGAATACTTTTCTGAACTGAAAAATGAATCCTGCAGTGCCAATGCTTCTGTGGAAGAACTCTTTGGGAATTATCATCACAATTAGTACTTACAGCAGGCCTGTTGCCAAAGGCAGCATAAAAAGGTTCTGTGTTAGGATGAAATAAGTTTTTTATGTCTGTTAAACACTGAACTTTAAATTTCTCTGGCTTCTTCTCTATCACTTCCCTGAAATAAAAGAAGCAAATAAAATTAAGTAAAAATAAAATAAGGTGAAATATTAGATGATAATGCTTTATGTGTAAACAATATATTTCTGTCAGGTATGTGAACACTTTCAATTGATGAAGACTTCGGACTAATCTCTCAAGGTTTTCAGAAATTTTTTATAGTCCATAGGGCTGTTTAAAATTAAACATGAAGACTCATTCTATGTACACGAAACCGGCCAGTTGCATTGCTATAAGCCTGCTGATTTTGGCAATATGGGAACTGTGGTTTATTTGGATAAAATTTCAGTCTTCAAAAAAAATTGTATACTTACTGATTAATATATTGGCCTTATAATTATTTTATGATTATCAGATTCCCTCAGTGGACAATAACATCAAATCAGAAAGGAAAAGTTTTCCAATCTGCTGTATTTTAGAAATATAAAGATCAAATGTTTTTCTTTTAGTTTATTTTTATTCAATGCAAATAAGAAGCAAGTGGATTAAGAATATATTTAGTGAGGAAAATACTCTGCTTTTAAACATTTCCCACACAATTTTGTGCATAAGCCTAAGGTAAATTCTGATTACAGGTTCCAAATCCATACATTTATATTTCTGCCAAAAATAGCTTAAATCTCACTGCTTTTTCATCAGGATCACATAATTACCTTTCACTAGAGTTGATCCATAAATACTGATTGCAACAATGTGCATTACGGGACAATAATATATTTTACTACTACATTTCGTGGGCTCACTACACAAATATATGATACCTTTGCAATAGTATATAACTGTTGACACCTTAATCTTATTGTGTAATAGGTCTAACCCCTGAACCATTTTAGTGATGGAAAAAACTACGCCCTGTTTATAACGATGTTTCTCAGCTGTGGCCCTTTTAAGGAGTGTGAGCTTCAACTACCAGAATTCCTCAGTCAGAAAACTGGGAGTTGATATCCACACTGTCAGCATTCCAAGTAATGCACCCATCTTTGAGATGGGTAATGAGGCCATCTTTGAGGCCTTAGGGTTACCACACACCTCTTAAAAAGGCCAAGATTGAGATACGTTGTTCTAGGGTTACAAGAACCAAGTTCTGTGATACCTGTGAAAAGCTGAGAACAAACTGCTGGGACTTAATAGCACAGGCCCTTGCGGTAACACCGTTCCCCGCTCATTCACCCAATGCAAGTAACCTCGAGTCATATCTGCCATCCCAATAGCACGGGCTGAACAGTACAAGAACTTGTATCCATTCCTGTGGTTTTAAAGAGGAAAAAAACAGACGGTCATCATCACACATTTATTGAAATTGTTTTTGCAACCTACAGGGATTATTATTATTATGTATGCAGCAATGTGAAACCACAGCTGCCAGTTCTTTAGCTGATGTTGGCCTTCATACACATCAAGTTCTTCCCATGAATCTTGAATAGATATAGATAAATATTTATTTATTTTGTCAAACAATTATTAGATAACAGGTATAAGTATAAATACATGTTATAAATACATGAAATGGATACAAATAAGAAAAAAGAAACAATAGGACAGGGGTGGTAGGCACTTTTTGGTGCGCTTATGCACGCCCCCTAATATATATAGGTAGTCTTTTTCTTATAACCGTTCATTTAGCAATCATTCTAAGTTACATGTAGGAGAAACCTGGGCTGGAAGGTGAGATTAAATGTGTTATCATTTGGAGTCATTGAATTTCCACAAGAGATCCAAGTCCAGTTTCCACCCCAACCCAAATGATTTCCATTGACTCTTATATAATGCCAATTTAACTTTGACCATTAGTTGACTAGATTCTTATATTAGATGTAGCAATAATACATTCTTCTGTGCTTTGAACTCAATGGATGCTCATGGTTATTTGAGCCTGACGTTACGACACTGGAAAAAAAGTGAGTTGTGAATTAGTCCTTGCATTTATGATCGCCACAGTCACATGATCAAAATTTGGGCACATGGCAACCACTATGCATTTACAAGGGTCACAATATCCTAGGGTCAGGTGCTAGCCATCTGTGACCTTCCCAGCCAGATTCCAACAAGCAAAGTCAGTGGGGGAAGCCAGATTTGCTTAACCACCTTCGTTTAGCAATTTGGAAATTCAGGTTACAATTATGGCTGTAAATTGAGGACTACCTGTATACCCCAAAAGGTATACAAGTCCAAATACAGATATGCAAGAAAATTTAGTACAGTTCACATCCATGAGTTCTGCATATGCATTAAAGGAGGAGGGAAAAAAAGTGCTCTTAGGCAAGTTGGGTGAGCCATTGAAACTTATGCTAACTCTTCAAGACTTGTGGACTTCAACTCCCAGAATTTCCTAGTCAGCATGGCTGGCTGAAGAATTCTGGGAATTGAAGTCCACAAGTCTTAAGAGTTGCCAAGTTTGAGACCTATTATGCTACACTATGTTTTCTGGAAGAGTACATTCATGGTCTTTAAGAACCAAACTTTATTCCAGGAGAGGGCAAAAATGATAAGAGCTGTTACACAGCCATGCTATTTATCATTCCAAAGCTGCCTCACTGTCCTTAAGGATGGGCGCTCAATTCTCAATGTTTGAAATATTCTTAGCTCAATAATTGGCATTTATTTTTATACGCCAACTCATACGCAATGGAAACTGCTGATAAAGGAAGAAGTGATTTTGCAGAATAGTTAATATACTTACTGGCTCACATTGTGATACAATTTAGCAATGCCTTGATGTGTCCAGTCCTTGCCAAGGGTAGGTAGAATATGACCTAAAGTATCTGATCTAAAGAAACAGAAGATATTTGAAACCAAGAAGAAATATACAATAACAAGCTGTATTTGTGGAATACAGAAAACACATTTGGCAGTTAACATTTATATACTTGTTGGTCAGCACAATTACTTTAATGATCTCTAGCAATGCAGAAATATATTTAGAAATATCATTTATTTATTTTTTCCTTTTCAAACAATTATTTTCACTTTACAATGGAGGTATTGGAAATATTCTAATGTTGACCCTATTGACTTGGTAATAGTATTATTACCAAAATCCTTCCTTGACTAAATTATATATTAGACGCAGCAGTTATTTTGAGCCACTTTACTCTTTCACTTTCATATTTCAATAGATGTTTAAACATTTTAGCAATTACTTGTTCCTATTTGTACATAATATTTCAAACTCAGTCCTACAATGTTCAGAACCATGAATTCTGTCTAGTTTAAACTTTATAATAATTGTAAATAAAAAAAATTGGTAAGTATATCCCTCTATCACTAGTTCTTCTGTTGATTTTATTTTACATTTCCCCTGAGAGAATTCTAATAACTCACAATAAGTTAGCCATTTGTGTTGGCTTACTATTAAACATCCATCAAATGCTTCTTTTGTTCTAACAGCAACAAAGATGTTTAGGGCACAACCTGGGTTTGTATCTACTCCTTAGTCTCAGTATGACATGTCTAACAGAATTTGATGCATTAGTAGGATTTAACATTAGTAGGATTAAACAGAAGCTAAAGATAGTAATGAAAAATATGAAAATACAAGATAAAGCAGAATTGATGAATAAAAGGTTTTAAAATTCAGAAGAAGATAAAATATTTGTCATCATGTGACAAATATGGGTTACCGTATATACTCGAGTATAAGCCGAGTTTTTCAGCCCATTTTTTGTGCTGAAAAAATCCCCCTCGGCTTATACTCGAGTCAGATTCCCCTCTGAAAAAAAAATGGTGTGGAGTCGCTGCCGCCGGAGCGGCCCCAGTCCCGCCGCCTCGGGAAGGGAAAGGCAAAGCGCTTTTTGCCTTTCCCTTCCCGGCTGGGGCTGTTGGGAGTGGCTGCCGCCAGCGCGGCCCCAGTCCCGCCGCCTCGGGAAGGGAAAGGCAAAGCGCTTTTTGCCTTTCCCTTCCCGGCTGGGGCTGTTGGGAGTCGCTGCCGCCTGCCTTTCCCTTCCCGGCTGGGGCTGTTGGGAGTCGCTGCCGCCGGCGCGGCCCCAGTCCTGCCGCCTCGGGAAGGGAAAGGCAAAGCGCTTTTTGCCTTTCCCTTCCCGGCTGGGGCTGTTGGGAGTCGCCGCCGCCTGCCTTTCCCTTCCCGGCTGGGGCTGTTGGGAGTCGCCGCCGCCTGCCTTTCCCTTCCCGGCTGGGGCTGTTGGGAGTCGCCGCCGCCTGCCTTTCCCTTCCCGGCTGGGGCTGTTGGGAGTCGCTGCCGCCGGCGCGGCCCCAGTCCCGCCGCCTCGGGAAGGGAAAGGCAAAGCGCTTTTTGCCTTTCCCTTCCCGGCTGGGGCTGTTGGGAGTCGCTGCCGCCGGAGCGGCCCCAGTCCCGCGTCACCTCGGGAAGGGAAAGGCCACGGCTTGGAAGGCCGCCGCTGGAGCAAATACTCGAGTCAATAAGTTTTCCCAGTTTTTTTGTGTAAAATTAGGTGCCTCGGCTTATATTCGGGTCGACTTATACTCGAGTATATACGGTATATATTATTTCAAAATAACTATGTTAAGACATAGAATGTTAGAAAAGATATGTTAACATGAAGCAAACTACAATTGTTATTGCTGAGGAGAATTTGTATTATTAAGATGAATCGTTTGCCTAGAACATTGTTTTTGTGTCAGGCAAACCAAAACATCACTTTTGACAACTGATACACCGTTTAAACAATCTAGAAGAATATAACTAAATTTGTGTGACGGAGGGGGTAAAATACAAGTTAAATATAAAGTGTTGCAAAGTACAAAAAAGAAGAAGAAACTATATATTTGTAACTTGTTTTTTGGATAAAAGAGTGGGTGCTGCTGAAAAGCAGAAGGTTTTTGGAGTGACAATAACACAACCTGAGATTTGGGTGGCATGGATAACTGCAGTACGACAAAGTTAAGGTTAATGTAGATTTTAAAAAATCATTATTAGACCTGCTATAAAAAGCAGCAATTCTTGACACTTCCCACATATGTCATTCTAAATTTTGGCATAGGGGAGGGGATTTTTTTTTTTTTTGCATATTGTGTAAACCTATCCACTGCCATTTATAAACCATGACCACGTCAATTCAGCCGGTTGTGCTTAATTCAATGACCCTATGGCTTAGCATGACAAAAGAAAAAAAATCACAGCTCTGACTTCAGCAATAAAAGAATGCACAGGAATGATTAAAGAATGTTTTAAAATGAATACTAAAAATAAACAAACCAAATGAGAAGATGTAGAAGAACTGCAACTACTGATTTCCTAGGCTGTGAAAGACCAAGAAACTCTACTTGCACCTCCTGCAACATTTCACTCTTAGGATAAGTATGTCCTGCAGCTGGCCACTGTCTGGCATATAAAAGAAGAGGAAAACACATTCTCCTATCACTTCAGCCAGATTGGCAAAAAGCCACTATTACTTCTTTGTGTCACTCTTGTATCACATAACAGAAGCAAAGAGCTGGCATCCCCACTTTGTCTGATGTTTGACAATGGCCAAGTGCTTTTATATGCTGTAAAGCACAGACTGTGCCATCAATGTGCTGCTTGGAGTAGTTTGATCCTTAAGTGAAATGAATATACATGACTCCACCACACTAAACAGACGGGACACTTCAAAGGAAATCTTTAATGTTTGTTTCTCTTTCACAAATCATGAAATAGCCAACCTTTTAATATTTGCTGTTCATTTTAAAGTAAAAATATCACTGTTGGTTTGTCTTATCAGAGCGAGCAGAACATAGTATTCCCTGAACAGAAACGTGCCATTCTGTGTCTGGCTAAAAACTCACCTTGTGATGGTGCCATCAATGTCAGAAATAATGACTTTGTCATCCCAGTTCCACAAATAAATGGTGCCTTCACAGCGACATGTTCCTTGATATTGTGTTGTGACACTAAAAGTGACATCATTGGGACCATTTTTAAGGTTGAGATTTTTCTGTCAAAAAAAAAAATAAAGTCTAGAATTTAAACTTACTTTGAAGGAAATATATGTGGAATTGTATTTCAAATGAAGCTGCAATTTTACTTACAGCTTCCAAGCTAACAATTTATGGTCATAAACTTAATGTTAGGAAAATATTTCATTCTACACCAACAAATGAATTATTTTAATTAGGCCTTAAGAGAACCTACAAGGGGGAAGTCCACTAGTGTACAAAGCCATGATAGATAAAATCCCTCAGGAAAACTTCATTGATGCTATAGGTAACTTTGGCATATGCAGATAGTAATCATGTTAGGCTTTTCCAATAACATTTTATAGACACTTAAAACACCAACTTTGGTTAAAGCAAGATGCCTCCTTTGCTTGTATTCAGTGCTGAGCTTAAAGAATGAAATGATGTTATCAAAGAAGTCTCCTTAGCCAAAAAGATGGAAGACTCAAGCTGGACTCCTTCTTTCTGAAAATTATGCCCCATGTCCACCAACAATCAAGAATCTCTTCCTGTCAGTCAGAATTACAGTGCAAATACTCAGCTTCTCTTTCCTCCTTTTACAAAAAATATTCAGATCAGCCTAAATTATTTATGATTATGATCACGATTTATCACTTGTTGCTTGCACGCACACTGAGAACTTATGCACTGGAGACATATTCCTTGTGTGTCCAATCACACTTGGCCAATAAAGAATTCTGTTCTGTTCTAAATTCCAGATTTTGCTTCACAAGGCAGCAAAAGATTCCACAGATGGTCCCTCAGAGTGCCAATTCAGGTGCCAATTTTTGGCATAGTGACTACACAAAATCTTTCACTAACTTGATAAAGGCAGAAGGGCCCATGGCTCATTGACAGAGCATATTTTTGGCAAAATCAAAGTGGCATCTTTGAAGCTGGCACCTCAGCCACTAGAAACCAGTGTGCTTTCTTTCAAGAAGGAAAACAGACTCTACACCATAGCAAAGATATGTCACCATAAGAAAGATATGTTGACGCATACCTCAAAGAAGAAGAAAACAAATTCCCAGGACCAAGAGAAAGAAACCCCAAAAGTGCTGTTCAAAAGGCAGCTGGCTGGATTTTTTTCCTTGAAAATGTTTTGTTTCTCATCCGAGAAACTTCTTCAGAACTGAAAAAGCTTCTTGGATGAGAAGTGAAAGATTTTCAAAGAAAAAACCAAGGAAGTACAGCTGCCTTTTGAACACTACATTTGGGACAACCATGACCTGGATAACTGAGAATCTCCATAGACAGAAAAAGAAATGTATGTATTAAAGGACCCGTACATTTTACTGATTTTTCTCAACCTGTCAGTTTGTTCCCTTTTACTCCATTCTTAATGGATGTCATTTGACTGTTTTGTTCCGCTACAGTTCAATTAACAGGATTCCTTTCCTACTACCATGGACATAACTGGGCCAGCTGGACTACCAATCAATGACCTCTTCTTCTTTTGTAAGCAAGTGATACCTGAGGATATCCTTTACTGGGAACTCCCTCGTTATCTGGATTCTGCGTGATGATAATGGGGCGGAATCCTGATGACAAATGTCACTTACCAGCTGTTCTGAGCTGAGCCGAAGGCTCTTTTTATAACCTATTCCGGACAACAGTGGAAGGTGGGTGGTTTCGCTTTTAGTTCGGTGATCTTCATCACTTGAAGAAGAATCATCTTTGATTCTGAAACATCAGACACAGAATGCTCACATTTCTTTTCTGTATCATCTCAGTGGGACGACAGGTTGATAAATATTACTCCTCAGCCCTTGTTGATTATTTTATGTATGACAAATGAATTCTCTTTGGGATGCCAGGTCAAGAAAGAGTGACTGGCTCTCAAGATCACCCAGTTAGTTTCTTTCCTGCCTGATATGGACACCAGTCTCAGCAATCCTAACCTGTTACTTCCCTCATTAAACCACACAGGCTCTAAATCATACGGATATAATTCACAATCATTTATCTCTGCCTCTGATTATTCATAATTTGGTATTTGTTGGAGCTCCCAGAACTGTCAAACTTTCTATAAAAGTAATAAAATAGTAAAGTAGCAGCAGAGACAAATAGAGTCGATTGTCACAACTATGCTACCAGAACAAACCAAGAATTTTCATCTGGCAAAATCCCCCAATAAATTTGTCAGTGAAATAAGTTTGAAACCATTTGGAAAGAGACACCATAACAAAGGTCTAACAGATTTGGATTCAAAACTTATTCAGTTATGTAACTCAGAAGGCATTTTCTTACCCTTTTGAATAGATAAATAAGATAATTTTTAACAAATTTAAAAACAGGATAGCAATGGTCAATACCTGTCTGCAATACTCTTCTCTTCTTTTCCATTGAGACCTTGTGCTGGCTTTGCCTCCTGTGGGTAAAATGTAAATGGGTGAGGAATAGTATGTGAATATTTTGCACAGTCCATTGTCTTTCTACTTTGAAGAAAACCAAACTACAGCCAAAATTAACACACTTTTTGCACTATTCCATTACAAAATCCATTCTTACTGGCCTCCATAGTTCTGTTTTATCCAGCTATGAGGGAAACATTTGTTCCGGTGATTCACATAAGGAGCTTTATTATGATTAATAATTTCTTCCTGGACCGACTTCTAAAGTTTAATGGGGAATATTAATGATAAGTAAAAAGTAAAGGTAAGACTGAATGTAACTCGACTTATTGACGACTTCATGGATACATCCATGGGGTTTCCTTGGCAACAATACAGAGGGGAATTGCAACTGCATTATTCTGTGTAATCATTGTATACCATTAGCTAAATGGACTATCTACGTCTACTGTCTTTCTACTAGAGAATAATAAAAGGGCCTGGCCGTCATACTCATTTGCCTTTCTTCAAAATCTCCCATCATCATTTTGGCAATCCCTGCAGGAGCTAAAATGCTTAATCAGATGGCTCATGCACCAAACCAGCAAGTGTGTTTTTAGAGTATTGACGGTGAATACTTGAATACTATTCAGGAAAATAATATTGACCAGCTTTGAGATGCTGAAGAAAGAATGTGAGATGTTGTACCAAGAATTACAATAACCAGCTTCCTGGAAATCTTTGTTTGTGGCACCCTGTATGGCTTAAGAATCTGCAAAAATAGGTAGCCCTCCATTGAGCCCAAAATTTCTGTAGCAAAGCGAGACATTAGTTAAGTGAATTTTACCCCATTTTAGCACCTTTCTTGCCACAGTTGTCGAGTGAACCACTACAGTTGTTAAATTAGTAACACGATTGTTAAGTGTATCTGGCTTCCCCATTGACTTTGCTTATCTGAATTTCACAAAAGATGATCCCATGCCCCCCGGGGACACTGCAACCGTCACAAATATGAGTCAGTTGCCAAGTACCTGCATTTTGATCACAGGATTGTGGGGATGCTGCAATGGTCGTAAATGTGAAAAACTACCGTAAGTCACTTTTTCAGTGCCGTTGTTAACGTTGAACAGTCACTAAATGAACTGTGATTAAGTCGAGGACTACCTGTAAAGTTTACATTCTGTTTATCACCCAAATAGGATCCCAAACAAACAAGTAAAACAATGCCAGTGTTTAGCATTCAGCAGTTCATTTTGTTAAATCTGGATTCTTTAAGGAGAGTCGACAAGTCACAGATTTCATGCAATGGGCTTGTGTAGTGTGTGTGTGTATGCATGTGTGTGTGTGTGTGTGTGTGTGCATTTGTTTGTGTGTGTACAAGCCTAGAAGAAAAATTCAGGGTAGTTCCAGATTTACCTCTTTGATAGAGTTATTCCTCCCTCTCCATGAAAACCACCATCTTCCACCTTTTTTGGGCATCTTATCCCTCATTATAGAATCCACAGTGGCCTGTGATAAATGGATGGTAACATAAATAATGGAACTAAACAAAAAATAATTGAATTCATGCAAACAAAAGGTTTTCTTAAAGAACACAACCCAAAAAAAACAAGCACAGAGACAATTTAAACTGAGGCAAAGCAAGTCAAAGGAAACATACTATCTGTGGGCTACAAATCTTGTTAAAGCAAAGCCTAATGGTATCCACAAGTGCACGGAAATAACTTAAACAAGAAGACTTCAAAAATTCAACAAAGAAAAATAGGAAAGAAAAAATGGGAACAAAAAGGGCATAATAAGTTTAGTGTAATGCACAAAAGGTGGGGAGAAAGAAACACTAATTTTGTTTAGTATAAATTATAAAAAGACATTTTATTTGCAAGGAAATCAGCCCAGCTGTCTTTCATAAAAATAATTAATAGCTGTATGTTTCACTATCCTCTAATAATTATTAGAAAAGGGTTAAATGATAATGGTTGAATGAAACATTAGCATTAACACAGCAATCTGATAGCTACAAACTGCTGAAATGAAAGATACCGTCTTAACACAATATGTTTAACAGTGAATTTATATAGATACAGGTGATTTCTTATTCTAATCAAAACAAATATTTTCTCCTTAGATCAAGATAAAATTAACATCCAATATATTCAAATGCACAAGGATCAATCCTAAAATGCATTAAAATGCTTTGGATAATTCACCAGATTTTAATTACCTAATGAAAGTTACAATCTACACAGGTAGACGAGCCATCCAAAAACCCTGCAACAATTCATATCTCTCCTTTATCTCCAAGGCCACTGCTTTAAATCAGTTCAGATTCACATTCCACACAGAGGCTGCAGCAGTGGGAGAACCAGAAGCTGGACTACAAATCCCATCATCTCTAAGGATTGGCTATAGCAGATGGGGCTTGAAGATCAGCAACTGGATCTCACTTGCAGGCTTACAGCAGGAATATGGAGATCCAGTCCTTTGTGAGCGATGGGGTGCAGGAAATACTTATAGGCTTAATGACCCACATTTCTTGGGTTACAACAATAACTGGGACCAAAACTACTGTCCCTAAGCGATGTGGGCATAAAGTGACTGCATCTCTTAGGAACAACAATCCCAGATGACATAGTAACCCCAAGAAATGTGGGTCATTAAGCAGGAAGCAGCAGAAATCCCAGATGAGGACATCTGCAAGTGCAGGGAGGCTGGGAGAAGGAGGATGGGCTGCCAGTCTAAGCACAGGAGGCCGGGCAAAGCAGTCCAGGTAGTCCTTGACTTACGACAGTTCATTTAGTGACCTCTCAAAGTTACAACAGCACCGGAAAATGTGGCTTACAACCGTTTTTCACACTTCTGACCTTTGCCGCATCTCCAGGGTCATGTGATCAAAATTCAGGCGCTTGGCAACGGACTCATACTTATGACCGTTGCTGCGCCCCAAGGTCATGCAATCCCCTTCTGCAACCTTCTCACAAGCAAAGTCAATGGGGAAGCCAGGTTCACTTAACAAGCATGTTGCGAACTTATCAACTGCGGTGATTCATTTAACAACTTTGGCAAGAAAGGTTCTTAAAACGGGGCAAAACTCCCTTTGACAAATGTCTCAGTCAGCAACAGAGATTTTGGGCTCAATTGTGGCCATATGTCAAGGACTACTTGTATGCCGCAGGAGTGAAGGGAGGCTGGGGAAGCTGGGCACTGCGCCATGCAAACATAGAAAGGCTGGGGAAGACTTAGCAGAGCCATTCGCAACCTTCCCGGTTGGCTTCCCATTTACTTTGTTTGTAGGAAGCTGGCAGAGAAGGTTGCAAATGGGGATCATGTGACCACTGGGCACTGCAACAGTCGAAAGAAGAAGCTGGTTGCCAAGTGTCCAAGTCGCAATCCCATGACACGGAGATTGTGTGATGGCTGGAACCTCTACAGAAACAGTTGTAAGTTTTAATTAGTTCAGCACCATCCCAATGTCAAATGGTTGCTGAACAAGTGGTCAGTAAGCAAGGACTACCTGTGCGGTATATTGGTCTGGAAGAGGATTAAGCACAAATTTCTGGTGAATTTGAATTCAGTAATGGAACTAGCACAAAACTGCTATAGTCGGTTTGATTTGTCAAATGATCTTTGCACTTTTCACGCCATTTGATCAGTGGTGGGATTCAAAAAATTTTTTACTACCGGTCCTGTGGGTGTGGCTCAGAGGTGGTATTCAGCAGGTTCTGACCAGTTCTGGAGAACCGCTAGTGGAAATTTTGAGTAGTTCAGAGATCTGGCAATACCACCTCTGACTGGAGATTTTACAATATCCTTCCCCTGCCACGCCCACCAAGCCACGCCCACAGAATCGGTAGTAAAAAAAAATTAATCCCACCACTGGCGTGGCTTGGTGGGCGTGGCAGAAGAAGCATACTGTAAAATCTCCAGTCAGAGGTGGTATTTGCTGGTTCTCTGAACTACTCAAAATTTCCACTACCGGTTCTCCAGAACCTGCTGAATACCACCTGTGCATTTGATGTTGTAAGGAAAAGTGAAAGCGGGTAGCAAAACCTGGCTTGAATTTATCTGTTGGAACTTTACTGACTGGACAGATCAATCAATCAATAAGCAGTGAGCCAAAAGGATGCTGCTGACTCCATTATTTCATCAAATATTAAACAAATTAAGGGCTACCATGGGATAGATTTTTAGGTCACTATCAGTCTACAGGGAAGACCTCAATAGACCTCTAAGTGGACAGAAGTGTGTCTAATGAAATCGATTCGTTCAGAAGGGAGTAAGAGATTTTATATGCAAGAGTTAGGCTTAACAGAATGTGTAGATGATCTTGAGGGATGAAAGAAAGAGGTACTGCCCAGGAAACAATCAGACAGGAGGAGGAGGAGCCCCCAAGAGTTTAATGATCAGAGAAAGAAACTCAGGAAGAATCTGACTGTCCTCATTGATCAGATGGGTCAAAGCGATGATGAGTCACCTGAGCTTTCAGACTTACAAGTTCCTATTAATATAATAAAGTAGATTTAGGTCATCTACTTGTGTTTCCTGTCAGGAAGGCTGACATACTAAACTCTGAGTTTCTTCCCCTGATAGCATACATCTCGACATGGGGATAACCTACAACAAAATATTATAAAGCTCCAAGCTTCATTTTATTCAGGTCGGGGTTAGGTAGGTAGGTAGGTAGGTGTAAAGATAGAGGTAGAGACATAGAAAGATAGAGACAGTGACAGAGATAGATTAATCCAGGCTGTCTTTCTCTTTTCAAACAAATAATTCTGAAGGCAAATTATTTAATCCATCCCAAACAATGGCTCTGAAAACAAAATTGCAAATTCATGCAAAATTTAGAAAATCTACAAAGCGCCAATTCATGGCCCCAAATTCATATAATTATTGAGCTACCCAAATACTTCTTATGTACCTTTAACTAGAATAAATGTCACAGGTATAATTTTACTTTCCAATAGGAAATGGCTAAATGTTATCTTGGAAACTCTGCTATTTTTTTAAAAAAAAAAATATTGTCTGAACCTCTATCTCTGCCATCCTTCTTAACCCAAGAATAAAAAGACTGCTAGAAAAAGAAAGCGAAAAGGTTACATTGCCCCATAATGAGCCACAATTGTATACTAGTCAGGGACAGAAGAAACCAGAAACCAGGATGAGGTGGGGTGGGAGGGGTAACACTACAACATACAGGGGGGTCTGGCTAGACAAGGAGAGCAAGGACCTTTGCCAAAGAGGCTGGCATGGTCAATCTCACCTTTGGCAAAGGTTTCTGGAATGCCTGCATTGCCAGGAGGAGCGGAGCTGCTGTTGTCCAGTTGTAGTATCTAAGAGAGGCAAAACAATATTTATACACAATCCTTGAAACACGCAAATTATTTATTTAATAACTATTATTTAAACATGCAGATTAGAGCCAGTTTGGTCTAGTGGTTAAGGTGTTCGCCTAGAAACTAGAAGACTATGAGTTCCAATCCAGCCTTAGGCGTGAAAGGCTGCTAGATGACTTTGGGCCAATCATCAGGAGACTGTGAGTTCTAGTCCTGCCTTAGTTAGGCATGAAAGCCGGCTGGGTGATTTCGGGCCAGTCACTCTCTCTCAGCCCAACCCACCTCAGAAGGCTGGTGGTGAGGACAATAGGAAGAGGATATTGTGTTGGATATGTTCGCCACATTGAAATATTTATTATTTCAAGATATAAATACATACATACATAAATTATCAAAGAACTTGAAGCAACTATTTCTACTGAAAAAGTTGGCACCAGAGCATTTAATTAAAACACTTCAGGCATTACATTACATTAATATTAATTTTAATATGCCACATATAAATGTGCCTATATAGAGATGGATATCAAATTAGATTTCACTTAGCATTTTATTCCCCCCCCCCAAAAAAAAATCTTCAATTAATTTCATCCATTTTTAATCCTCAGAATAGGCACTTCTAAAGCATATTTTTTAACATAAAACTCGCATGAATATTTTTCTAACATGGGCAAGTTAAAAAGTTGAAGGATGTGCCTTTTTGGTGCAGGTAAGTGAATTCAGATTAAAATGCAAATTAAACCAATTCTTGGTCGAGTTTTATTTCTCTGAAAGAAATTCATTCACTATGTCCGCTATGATGGAAACAGCATCATAGAACTGGAAAGGACCAGATCAACACCTCTTTGTGCAATGCAGGCTCTACTAGATCGTCTCTGATAGATGACAATCTAGCTTATAAGTGAAAACCACTAGCAAATAGCAAGAGCACTTAAACTTATATACCGCTTTACAGTGCTTTACATCCTTCTCTAAGCAGTTTACAGAGTCAGCCTATTGCCCCAGCAACAATCTGGGTTCTCATTTTATCGACCTTGGAAGGATGGAAGGCTGAGTCCACCTTGAGCTGATGAGATTCAAATTGCCGAACTGCTGACAGCTGGCAGTCAGCAGAACTAGCCTGCACTGCACCACCACAGCTCTTAAATGAGAATTGACCATTTCTTTCTGCTTCTTATTTCCATAGTTCATACAATCAGGAAGTTCCATCTGATATCTAGTCTGATCTTCCTACGTGTATATTTTTAACTAATTGGCTTTGGCCTTGCCTTTTAATGCTATAGAATATAACTCTACCCTCTACCCCCTCTTCGATGTAACAGCTTTTCAAATTTTGAAGGCTACTATCCTATCTTCTCTTATACATCTTTTGGGCAGGTTAAACATAACCTTTAACTATTGCTCGAGTGGCTTGCTTTCTGAACTATTTACTAATCTTTGTGGCTTCCCTCTTAACTCACTCGAATTTGCCACTGTCCTTTTTGAACTATTGTGAACAAAACTGAACATAGTATTTTATAGGGAGTCAAACCAAGGCAATTACTTCCAATGATCTGGACTCTATAATCCTGCAAATCACTCCTGTGTAGCATTTGCCTTTTTAGCAGCTGCATCACATTGCTGGCTTGAAGGTGACCAGATCCCTATCCCATGAATTATTGTAAGTCCTACAGATAGTCCTCATTTAACAACCCGAATTGGGACTGGAACTTTTCATCATTAAGTGAAGCGGTCATTACATATAACCTCACCATTGCACCACTTCATGACAGCAGTTCTAATACTCCTGGTTGCGGTCATTAGGCCAGGACTGTGCTGTTGTTGGGTGAAGATCTCATGCTTCTCTTGCCATGGCACGCCTGTCTTGGCTTTAACTCCCTGCAACCCATCTCTTCCCTTTTAGCAATAGCAATAGCTCAATCTTGAACCTCATTGGCTCAAGGTTGACTCAGCCTTCCGAGATGGGCAAACTGAGGATCCAGTTTGTTGGGGCAATATATTGACTCTGTAAACCGCTTAATTCTGTAAAGAATTAGATAAGTCTAAGTGCTATTACTATTGCTTAGAAGATGGCAAAGGTCAGCAGGGGCAGCAGGGCATCTGAAAAGGTAGAGGTGGGGGGGAGAGAATTGAAGCATATTCCATATGGGCAGAGTGCCAAGTGCCCAAATGTGGATCACATGATCACAAGGGTGCTGCAATGGTTGTAACATCAAAAACTGGTCAGGGCTATAATTTTATCAATGAATTTTGATCACTAAACAAATGGTCATTAAGCTATAGGCCAGGGGTTTCAAACTTACGTCGTTACGGCGGCATCACATGATGTATCGGGACTTTTTCCCCCTTCGCTAAACCGCGCGTGGGCATGGCCAGCGAGTGATGCCTTCAGCCCGCGGACCAGGAGTTTGATAGCCCTGCTATAGACTGTGCCTTCCATTTTCTTAGCCAGGTGCAGAACCTTTAATTTCTTTATTTTAAGTTCCATCTTGTTAATTTCAACCGATTGCTCAAGCCACTCTAGATCTCTTCGAACCTGTTTGCTCTCAAGCATTCCTGTCAGTGGGGATTTTTTTTTTTTAAACAAAATGCACACATTTTATTCTGCTAAGCTGTACTCACTTGTTTCCAATCTTCACCACAAGGTTAGGATCATCAATAATAGCTGGGTTGTCCACAAACTGCTGATAAGAGACTTCTTGCTCTAAAAAGTTTTCTGTTTGGAAGGAGGGAAAAAACCATGAATGAACCTCAAGTAGCAGGTTAAAATAGCGCTTGAAATATATTGTAGAATTAGCCTCTTTACGAAACCACAGAAGCACAAAAGCAGTTTCGGAGCCTGTAATCTCAGGTAGTTGGCACAGCATAGTTTTAGGAGAAAAAGAATACTGTATAAAGCCTGTTGCTTGAAAATTCCCATAAAAAACGAAGCAGAAAATGCTGCTTGAAGTAGACTCTACCCACCTTGGATCTATTTGTAGGAATTCCAGCCGATGAACTTACACCTTCAGCTTTAGGAATAGTCTGTCCCGACTAGTCTTGAGAAAATCTCAGACTGAATGTGGAGTTAGATTGAATCACAGATGGGAATAAATTTGTGTTCAGGCAATTATAAAACTGAAATATGAATCTTATTTGAAAAGAAAGATATGTACATACAGGCTATGGCCAGTCACATAACTTTGGCGATAAGACTCCTTGCAACGTACAATTAATTTCCTAATTCGAAACCAACTCCTGGATGGTTGTTGCAATTCAGGAGTTGGTTTCGGATAAAAGTACACCTAAGTTGTACTTTTATAAATTAAAAAATAAATAAAGTCACCTTGCACATACTAATTTGAATCAATGTGAATGGTGCCCTTTAAAATAGAACCAAGCAAGAACCAAGATAAACATCTTAGAGGAGTGTGTAAATTGCTAAATGATTAGTCACATGCTTCTGGTAGTTGCATGGACAAGTCATCTATATCTCAACCTGCAGTAAACAACAGCTTTTCTATAGAGGGTTCTGCAATCTCCTTGAACCTGTTTAACCAACTTCCCATCTTTTATTTTATTCAGCTGTGCCAAACACATACCCATTTTTTTCTGCTTATATCACAAGCTCAGGAGAGCTGCCTGCCTTTATTTGATCTAAATTTGATTAATTAGGTCTACTTATTTTTCTCTTAGTAATGATTTCCCAATCCATAATTTGCTCTTTCTAAACAGTCAAGTTTCACAACTGATCTTACCAGAGATCATTACTTTAGGGCAAGGGTGTCAAACTCATGTCGTCACGGCAGTGTCACATGACGTATTCGGGACCTTTTCCCCCCTTCACTAAACAGGGCATGGGCATGGCCAGCGCATGATGCATCTGGCCCATGGGCCAGGAGTTTGATAGCCCTGCTTTAGCTGTTCTGACGGTTGCTGTCATTGAAATGTCTTATGCTTCACCATTTTTTCCAAGTTTGCCTTTCCATTCCTATTTTATTCGGTTCCCCCAAACTCAGCTCTTCTCATGAACTCCTCAGAAAAATAAAAAATATTTCCAGCAGATTCACCAATCTGGTATAAGTCCATTTTTGCTGTTGATAAACCAAAAGATAAACTTCCTTCTTGAATTCTCTTGCACCTTTCCTCGTATTTGGCTTATTTCTCTTTTACAAAAATCTCATCTTTCCACATGTGGGTCTATTCTTCCATGTAAGATCTTAAGTAAAAAAAAATATTTAAAAAATCACTGCAATTGTTTGGTCATTTACACATAGGTTTGCATCCCCCTTCTCTGGCTTAGTTATTATTCTGGAATGTACCAGTATTTGAGCCAAATGAATATTGCTTCATATTTAAGTCCACTTTTAGCACTTAAAATGCCTCTTCTGCAAGTTTAAACCATTCACTGGCAATTTCATCTGCACTTACTTTCCTATTACCTGCCATGGATCACTTTCCCATGGAGTAGCTTCCTGACTGTATTCTTTTAAAAAAAAAATCTGTCATTCTGAAATCTTAGCTATAAAAGGTATTAGTGTAGTCCTTCCATTTTCTTATAACTTCTTTCGCTTCTATTAGATTTCTTCTGTGTTTACTCCTACATTAGCCATACGTTTCGTTTTTTCTCTGAACTTCTTAAAAGCTTATCTCATTTTCTTTTTCTTGATTATTTTTAGCTGTTGACAAAGGATTGAATGTTTCTTTGTTTTCTCCTGCTTCATGCCAGAAGAGTGCATTTGGTTGCCATATATCCTTCCAAGACTTTCATCCTTCATCTTTTTCTGGTTATTTAAATAGCTTGCTCTAAAAGCCATTTAGAACTTTTTTTTCTTTTAAATTTTAGGGATATTTTTTGCAATTTGGTTTTCACTACATGTCTCAATTCCTTATATAGCTCTTCTAGTTCTCTTTCACATATTGAATTTGTTCTTTAAATTGATTTTACATTCTAATTAACTGAATCAAATCTTGTTCAATTGTCTAAATTTAATTTATGCAAACAAGGCACCAATAGTTTATGGTCTGTTTCACAATCTGCACACAGAAATTTCTGGCTTACTACACTGTATTTCTCCTTCTTTGTTTCCTATTATCTGGTTAACATGATTCTATTGTTTTGTATTTGATGATGTCCATGTATAGAGGCTATTTTTATCCTTGGAGCAGATGCTGGAAACAGATTCTCTTCACAAAGTTTTGCAAAACTGTCTTTCTATAATTTCAAATTCCTCCATTTCTCTATACTTTGCCCTTCTAAACCTATTAGCAGAACTAATATAATAATGTTCTTATGTTAGCACCTCTTATAATTAGTCAACTATTCAGTTGGTCCATCACTGCATCTTTATAAGTATAAAGCTTGTAAAACATTAGTGTTTCCTGGATTATAAAACTAACAGTGATGGTCTTACAATATAGACACCCGTTTCACATTGCTTTCTTCCAGTTTGATTTTCAAATTCTTACTCCTCACTGTGCTAATTGAGCTTTTATTCAATTTACTTTGCCACCTATCTCAAACATGACTCAGGGTGGTTAACAAGGGATCAAAACAGATAAAAACATCATAACCAACACAATAAATAGCAAATATAGCAGCTGAAATAAAACCAGCCAGAATAGCAATAGCATACAGACATATACTGCTTCGTTGCACATTACAGCACTCTCTAAGTGGTTTACAGAGTCAGCCAATTGCCCACAACAATCTAGGCCCTCATTTTACCGACCTCGAAAGGATGAATCAACCTTGAGCCTGGTGAGATTCAAACTGCTAAACTGCTGGCAATCAGCAGTCAGCAGAAGTAGTTTGCAGTGCTGCATTCTAATCACTGCACCACCACAGCTCTTATAATTAGCAAAGCTATGCCATGGGCTCAACCATACATCCCTGGCTCAGTAGCAGAACCAGATCTTTAGGGCCTTATGGAAAGCTAGTAAGGTCAAGTTTAATCTCTGGGAGAATGACATACCTGAGGGTGGGCGTCATGACAGAAAAGGCTCTCTTTGTGGATTGTGTTAGCTTCCTTCAAAGCCACAGAGCCCCACCTGTCTTCACCCCCACTGAGAATTACCTTCATTACTACCATCACCACCCTTTTGGCTTATCTGGCAGAGGGTCCTACCTACTAAAAGGTCCTACCATCACTCTCGGCACCAGTGGAGCTACTAAGACACTCTGATGGTAACTCTAACCACTACATCTTCATGGTACAATTCAAAATGGCAAGGCCACAACTCTCTTTAAAGCCTTGTAGAATGTTTTGCTTATTCGTGGGTCTTTCTCCTCTCCACATGAATTTACTAACAGTGTCTTGCCATCCTTGTAAGGTTTTGCCAGAAATTCTGACTGAATTTCTCGTAAATTCTGATTTGAAATAGATTAATTTATCTTGGGCAATGCATCCATTTTAATGAACAACTGATTGGAAGGACGATGTGGCCGGCCTGCTTCCTGCCTTCTTCTCCCCAGGTTACTGGCAGCGGGGCATCTTGCGTAACCTTAGAGCAAGGTTGGGCTGGGACTTCCCAGACATTTGGCCCTTTGTGAGGAGGGGTGGCTGTTTCAGGCTGGCTTTTGGAGCTTCCCAGGAGTTCACAGGCATAAATGGGAGAGACAGGAGGTGGGAGGAGCTGCAGCACCCCTGCAGTTGGTCATAAGGGCAGGTGGACTGCCAAACACCCAAATTTTCATTATCTGATTCATTATCTTCGTTATTCTGATTTCAGGGATTCTGCAACACCCGTAACTTCAGCTCATCAGTTCCTTCGTTCAGCATTGCCATAATTTTTAACAGCTGCTGGACGAGCGGGGGAATACTGAACGAAGGACACCATATTATGCGCAATATTCTTTAAAGGAAGGATGATTGTCCCTCTTCTGTCACACATGCCTTACCACGCAATATCCACAAGAGGTCACTATACACTTTTTCATGGAGGGGGGTCGGAGCATTCAAGCCAGGCATTAAGAGTATTTTACAATAGGAGCCATGGAGGTATTGAGCATATTACCTTTGGATATTTCTTTATTGTCGCTCAGTCCGCCACAAAGCGAAATGGCAATGGATGGCAGGTCTCGGATTCCATCCGAAGTGCTTTCGACACCACTGTCCACCCCTGAGCTTCCGACTGATTGAGGGGATTGATTGGCTGAGCGGGGACTGTTTTCACTCGTGTTCTTCGAGAGGGGATTATGATCACCACTGAGAAGAGAAGAAGAATCAGTGACTTCTACTCCTTTCCAAAGCCAGAGAGGGCTCATGAACTTCATCATCTGACTCCTCTAGCCTACTTCTCCGCCTTGATAGGTTAAGCAATCACTACAGGAAATCTCTCTGGTTGAGTGATTTAAAGCCTTCAAAGACTTGTTAAAGTTTTAAATTTATTTAGCGTATGGCACGTGTTAGCCAAAGATCACCGAGGTAGGTGGCTGGCTGGCTGTGAAAGGAATTTTTCCAAGCTGTGTTATCTTTACCCATGAGACGCCTGAATGCTGGTAGGCAGTCGGGGGAGGCTTCTTTCTTGTCCCTCTGAGATTTATTCACTCATGGGAATCGAGCTGTCGACCTCAGCAGTGCGGAGGTCCAGCCCCTAGTCTTCAAATAAAAGTGCTTCTAGGTAACATGCTTGGGAAAAAAAATCACTTTCAATGCATGCTTCTAGTCTTACTCCGGTGGCTTAAAACTTTTTTTTTTTTTTTAAACAGCCAATGTACAGTCCAAAGTTTCTCTGTGCGTCTTTTGAATGGGTACTAATTTTTATAATAAACAACATAGCACTGGGAGTTTTATGTTTGATGTTTGTTCAAAAAAGATGCCCATCTATCACCAGAGCTGAAGAGGTATGATAATGTTCCAGCAAATATTTTTTTGCATGATCCTTTCATTTTATTTCTTCGATTTGTCACTTTTTAAAAATGAATTTGTCTTAATAAGAGGGGAAAAAAACCAAGCTTTGGCTTGGTGATTTTAGACAAATTTCAGCGAAGTACAGATTTTCTTCAAAAGCACAAAGGACAGAATTTTATACATGGGAGACACAAGATCCCGAGAAAGCTATTTCTATAAATGGTAAATGTCAGTTTATAGCATGCATACTTTTTAGGAAAATAGAGTGCAGCAACCTCTGGCTCCATGTCAGTCAGATCATCTAAATATACACCATCAGCACCAAGATGTCGGCTCCGTTTATCTGTAAAATGCAAAATCTTATTATTGCACAGCACTTTAAGCAAACACATTTTTCTCCTTTGAAAGACCAAAAGGGCGTAAAAACTTCTTTGATCCACTTACCACAGCTTTTATCAGGAGCTTACGGTACAAAAGAAACAAATCATAATTCATTAAAAGAGGAGAATAAAACTCGTGGCACAGAATAACAGTGGAATAAGAGACTCGGATTAGAATAAGTTTTGTGGGTTCAGAAATGGATAGGCAAATGAGATTAAGCAGGTAAAGTTGTACCTCAAGCATGGAATTTTGTGGCTGCTTTCTTATTTAGGCGTTCCTCCATTACAGCAAACCTATGGTTCATAGTACAGTTTACAGGTGGTCCTCGACTTGTAACAGATCATTTAGTGACCATTCAAAGTTACAATGGCACTGAAAAAAGTGACTTATGACTGTTTTTCACACTTATGACCGCATAGTCATGTGATCCAAATTTTGGATGCTTAACAACAGACTCATATTTTTTTTATTTTGATTTGTCAATCGCTTATAAGATAATAGGTATAAGTATAAACATGAGTAAGAATACAGGAAATAGGTACGAATAAACAGAGCCAATAGGACAGGGACGGGAGGCACGATGGTGCACTTATGCACGCCCCTTACAGAATGGGGTGAGGTCAATAGTGCTTAGTTTGAGGTTAAAGGAGTGGGGGGTTAGAGGATGTAACAACAGAGTCAGGTAGTGCATCCCAGGCATTGACCACTCTGTTGCTGAAGTCGTACTCTCTGCAATCCAGTTTGGAGCGGTTTACATTGGGTTTGTATCTGTTATCTGCAAATTCATGACAATTGTTGCAGTGTCCTAGGGTCATGCTATCCACTTTTACGACCTTCTGACAACCAAAGACAATAAGGAAGCCAGGTTCACTTAACAACTGTGCTACTAACTGAACACCTGCAGTGATTCACTTAACAACTGTGGTACAAAAGATTGTAAAATGGGGCAAAATTCACTTAACCAAAGTTCCAGTTAGCAACAAAAAATTTGGGGCTCAACTGTGGTCGTAAGTCGAGGACTACCTGTATCCTGTTTTCCATTTGAAGGCTTAGAAACTATGAATTGAGCCCTTATCTTTGCTCTTGGTCCCCCTGGTCTTAAGGAATCTGCTGCACCCATTTTAAGGAAGGGAAAGCATGAAAAGCCTCTTTGCATGTAAAGCGACTATATTCCACTTTTGTTGACTCAGGAGGAAAATTCCTTTCTCTTTTCCCCTCATTAGCTCATTTCTTGGAAAGGCCAGTTAGTTTCACTAGTAACAAGTTGTTGACAATAATACTTGGTTGCAAAAGGTGCTATATATACCCTTTTTTTTCGAGGGAGAATCTGTTTTGCTGGCTGGCTGCATCAAGCACGTTGGGGCTGGCTTTAATTCTTCACCGGCCGGCAGCGGAGGAGCTGCTGCCCCTAAAGTCTCTATCTCTGTTTGGGATGTTTCGGGTGCCAGGAGCTCTATTTCTTCCACAATCAACACCGTCTCATCCTGCCCAAGGTCAGTCAGGGAAGAGAGGTGATGAACCTCTTCCATATCAGTACTCTGGATGACTCGAAAGTGAGTGCTTCCAGAAGGATTCACAGTCACTGAGGTGCTGGATTCTTTTGGCTTGTGTGGGATGGCAGTCTAGAAAGGAAAAAGAAAGGGGCATATTTTTTTTTTAAAAAAAAAGGTTCCTGGAAAAAAAAGAACACAAAATTACACAAAGCGTGAGGAATGAAAGCAACTGTGCTGCACTCATATACCACAGGGCAAACCCCTCTTAACAGTTAGGATTATTTCATAAAATGCACTGAAACAAATCGGGATTTGCTCGCAAGTATATTCTCCAGACAGAGGCAGCCTTGCTTTCTGGTGTGATGCTTTTAGACTTTTGCTGGCTACTATATCCTGGGGTACAGGCTCACGATGACATGATTTTGACAGAGTTGCACCACCTTAGTCTGGGCAGCGGCAGGGTGGAAGGCCACTGGGGGATAATCTTTGCACTGAATTCTATGAAGGAACAGTACTGAGAATTCTTATTGAGGATATGACAGCATCATTGTCAGTATCCGAAACAGAACATAACTTCAGCTCCTTCTTCTGGACCATGTATGAAATAGTTAAAAAGGAGAGTAAGAGATTAGATTTCTTTATTACAGAGACCCAATATTCTGCTTGTAATTCAATCCACATTTTGAACACTAGAAGCGTGGAAATAATTCTGGAAACCCAGGTTTTACAGTTATCTTGGAAGTTATGTAGTCATAATCAGGCATCCTGGTCAAAGAACACTCCTAAATACGTGTAAAACTATTTTAAGTGAATTCAGTATCTCAAATTCTGCGCAGAATTGAGGTGTTGGAAATCAGTCAAAAACCCATTTGTAAGTTAAAGGCCACACAGACCAGGCAACAATTTTGCTTCCTTCCACATATTCAATTATTGTGTTTTCCAGAAAGTGACAGAGGATAAATGATGATGATACAAATACAATACCACGCGTTAGTTTTGCAATCATACATTTGATTCCCATCTCCTCAAAGTGCCACTGCTAAGAAAACATACGGAAGCATCACCATTGGCTTCATCCTTTTTGTATCAACCAGAAAGTATTCTTAGTTTTAACTCCAGCTTAACTGAACAAGCAAGTATCTAAACCATGAACAATACTTGGCTGTTTGGACAAACCACAATTAAAGCTAACTAAAATGTGTCTAAAAGAGAAATAGATTCTTGTTCTCTCTACAAAGCCATGGCAAAACACCAGGTAGAAGACTGGGCTAACAGTCCAATATTCTTAACACTACAGTAATGATACGCTATGGTTTAAGGTAATATCTACATCAGGGGTGTCAAACTCAAGGCCCACGGGCTGGATCGGGCCCACGGTGCCTCTGCCAGTGAAAATGGAGCTCGGGAGGATCATGTGAGGCCCTCCTGAGCTCCGTTTTCAGCTGCAACAGCTTCCTGAAGCGTTCTGCCAGCGAAAATGGAGCTTGGGAGGGACCTCCCAAGCTTCATTTTCACTGGCAGAGTGCTGCAGGAGGGCCTAGCTGTTGAAAACGGAGCCTGGGAGGGGTGCCCCCAACACGAGTGACATCGAACTGGCCACACCCACCCAGCCCCCAATCCTGATGCGGCCCTCCGCATCAAATTGGACACCTTTGATCTACATCTTCCCTCTGTATCTATTAGCCACTTCAGAGTTCTACATCCCATTCAGACAGAAGAGGAACTTCAAGTGTTCTATTTTAAAAAAAATCTGTAATATCTCATTCTTGTTTCTTTTCACATACCTTTGTGGCTTGAGGTAGTTCTCCCCAGTCCCAATGAATCTGAGGATTATTGTTCGCAATGCTTCTTTCCAGAGGTTTACTGACTAATTCAGAATCACTTTTAGGAGTGAGAGGTCGCGAATCTGAAGGGCTGCAGGAAGAAGAGGGAAGAATCGGGATGAGCATGACCATAAAGCAGGCTGCTCCATTTTCTATTCTGAGTGCCAATACTGTATGGGCTTAAGCCGACTAAATCAATTTGGATATAAGTCTTGATCGAGAGACAACCCAAACTGCTGGCCAGAGGAGGCAATTAAGATGATGTTAAACTAAAGGGAGATTCAACATTCTGAAGCTAAACAAAGAGCTAATAGTTCTTCTGTTTGACATAGAAAAGAGACTTCCAAAGACTTCCTTTGGGAATTCAACCACATGTATGACCGCACCATAGCCACTGAAACATGTACAAGTGCACAAACAGTAAACTCACTGTGCTTTTCCCCTTTCAACAGATGATTTGCCAAATGGGCACAGTACACGTTTTCAAGTAATCAGTCTTATGCAAAGGTAAATTGTATTAGTTTCAACAGGATGCACACTTTAAAGGAAGTTGCCAGAGATCACAGCAAAATAAAAGCTTTAGGACCATGCCTCTACCCTCCAGGAAAAAAACAGAAAGGCTTCTTCTCATTCTTTGAACAAGGTCAACAAAAGATAATGCTGACTATTATTGTATAGGCCCACGCAAAGGAAGACACATATGGGAACGGGCAATGTGCACAAACAGAGACAGCGGCTCCTGAAACAGGAAAAACAGCACACGGGTATGCGTATCTTGACTTTTATCCTCTTAAGCTCAGAATTGCACAGGACTTTGGATAACTGTACAAAAGGTTTCAAGCTCAAAATGCCCATTTTAAATTCCAGGCAGGTGATTCAAATTTGAAACACGCTGTCGGAATCTTACTGGAACATTCAGAACCCCAAACAGCTTTGTCTCAAGTTTGAAACAGGCTTCTGAAATCAAAAGAAACTTGTTTCAAGTTCAGAATACGACTGGTTTTGTTCAAACAGAACATTTCAACACCATACAATCGGTCTGAACTTGAAATGGGGTGTTTTAAGCTCAAACTGCTTCAAAATCAAAACATGTTGTCTTTCCTGTTGAAATCCATGCAGATCCCTTCACTCAGTGGGGCTATTTTATAAAATTGCTGACACAAAACGATCCGTTTGAATCACTAATGTGACTGGCACCATAGCAGAGGACTTGCAGTACAAAGAGCAAGTTGAGTAAATAAACTACATGTTTAAAGTATGTATAATTTGGGCACTGCTTAGTTATGGCACCATTAGTCAATTATTGAGGAAGAAGGAAGAAATTGGTGCCTACATTTAATTTTTAGAGTGTGCACACAACGATAACATGGCACAATGGGAGGGAGGGAGGGATGAATTATTAATGCTAGTAGAAATGTAGTCAAAATTATATCATTTATACATAAAAAAACAAGGGCTTTACAAACATTGATCCTCTCTATTTCCAGATAAAATGGTACGATATATAGTGGTTATTCAATGGCACATAGTATGGATAAATTAAGGTGGAAGAAAACTAATAGCCAGTGGTATATATAATTTCATCAAGAAGAAAGGAAAGCAGAAAAAAATAAACAACTTCATTAGCTAGATAGGCCTTTACCCTGGAAAATCACTGTAAAATCACCCAGGAGGAAGAATGGAAACTGCTCATTGAAATCAGTGGCACGACGGGGAAAAAAAAAATCTTAATGTAGCTGGGACTAGGCTAAGCAACTGACCCACTATCTCAATCCAGAAAAAAAAAATACAGAACAAAAAAATACAACCTGGAAGATGTAGACCCCTAACTGAAAGCACACTGTAAATGTTTATTTACAGGCGGCATTTATTTCTGTTGCAATAATAATCCCCAGGAAGAAAGCTATCCCTTTCGCACAGGCTATCTTAGAACAAATGCTGAGGGATCCTTGGCGCTCTCTAAGTTTGGCTGTTTCCTTGCAGACATTTCATCACCCAAACGAGGTAGCAACATCAGTGCTAGATTTTATAACCTGCTTTCAAAAAAAAATCAGCAATTTGAATTGCAAGCAAAAGGAGGAAAATGGCTACAACATGTTTTCCTCCTCCTCTAGCTAGTGAAGTAGAAAAACAGACTTTTATTGTCCTTTGGGTTTTACTTTTACAAACTCTAGATACAATCTGAAAATTACAGAAACTTTCCTGGTTGTGAAATGCACTGATGTTTCAGAATATAGAATTATATCATTAAAATATGCATTTAAATTATAATAGCCTCGGGGTAAATATGAATTCAAGTATAGTCTTATTCTTCATTTCTTTATATTTAAGGATGGCTATAACTTGTTTCATAATGTGGAAAACATATAGGTGAGCAGCTTGTGTACATACGTGAACCTGATGCAATAACAAAGGATAAAGAAACCTATTCAGAGAGCTGATGGCCGTTTGCTCTCAAATGTCACTCCTGATATGAAACTCAACAACCACAGAAATGGGAAGTGTAATTTTTTTTCCCATCAGACACAGGCCAAAAAAAAAAGGGGTGGGGGAGAAGCAAATGCTGTCCGAAGGAAGGAAGTTATGAATCTATAAAAGCACACCAGCCAGTGAGCGTTAAAGGAAACCCCAGCCACAAAACCTCCTTGTGACAGAGGCTGTCAGCCAGTCTAGAGATTTCCCATGCCCTAAAAGGGATGTAAGCCATTAACTAGGGGACTTCCAATCCCCCGTGGATTTCTCTTGCTTCAGAACCATTTCAGTTTCTGATTTATACACTTTTTTTTTTCATGCAAACCTACAACTCACTTTTGGCTTCCTTAAAACGTTTTTGGGACAGTAAGCTTCCGGAGATGGAAAACGTCCACAACTACCAGTAGCTGCAAGATCAAGCTAAACTTTTCTTTGTTGAAAGTGATGGCTACAGTTTGCATTTGAGTGAAGTCTTGGGGGCTGTGGTGCAGTCTTGTCCTGCACAGCCATGAATCACTTTTAAATTAACTTTCCTTCAAAAAGGATTCTTATCCTAGAATTATATGACCTATTTCATCTGTCTTGTAATTTTATTTTATTTTGATAAATATAAATAACTCAAGGTGGCAAAGATATGTAATACTCCTATTTTTATTCCCCCCCCCCCCCAATAAAAACAGTCCTGTGACATGAGATGAGAATGAGAGTGGCTGGTTCAAAGTCACCCAGCTGTTTTGGAGGTCTAGAATAATCTATTGCTACATATATTCATAAACTTATAAATTGGATGCATACATTTTTTTAAGAACTGTTAAATTGTAAGAACCTGTTACTGTAAGAAAGATATTTTGAATTAGTTTGGTTTTAATGCTAATATAAGGAGTAGATTCTGGCATTTTCCTAGCCAAGAGCGATCTACTGTACACTTCCTTGTCAATAGTTCTTCTGACATGAAAATTGTATGTGCAAAATTGGTTCTTTTCACTGAAAAAAAAAAACACCTCAGAACCAGAAAAGTTTCATTTCTGCACCCAAATCCCTTGGCAAGTATGATTGGAGACATATACCATATATATAAAATATAGTACGATTAGAAAAAAACAATATCCAATTGATTGTGCAACACTGAGGAAATCTTCTGACTTGCTATCAAAAAAACTACCCTCTTCTCCGCTAGTACAGAGGGCTGGACTATCGGGAACCTGGAGTTTAAAAACCCAACTTTGGAAAGGCAGAAAAATCAAGAATGTAAGGCAGTAATTAATGAATTACAGGCAAGGTGAAAGGAAGGATATTAGAAAAAATTCTGAAGAAAGGAAAAGGAGTAGAAAACAACAAGTGCCATGAAATCTATGTGCAGCATCTAGAGCAGGTAGGTAGATGATAGAGGGATAGAAGGATGGACAGACAGACAGACAGACAGACAGACAGACAGACAGACAGACATAGATGCCACCTACTGTTTGATGGGAGATTTATACTTTTTGTACAATTAATACTATGACTTAAAAATCCCAGGCAAAAACCTTATGAATGACTTCCCAGTTTCCTGCCACGAGTTAGTAAACGATATCAGTTTGAAAAGGTCCACCCATTTTGTATACCGTTAACAGTATTAAAAGGTTAATCACCAATCCAAATATGCAACTGGCTGTTCTACCTGTCTGCAGCAGGACAGTGGGAGGTCCGGTCAGGACAAGAACTAGATAAGCTTCCCTCTGCTGGAACAGTGAGATGAGAGGACCTCCCTATGCAAGTTCTAGGTTTACTGGATAGTATAATATAGCAGGAGGGGAGGGAAAAAGAGAACGATTAGACCACATTATCCTGCAATATGTTTCAAATCAACCCGTGTTGCTGAGGCTGTCATCTGCCTCTTGGAAAACAGGCAAATTGGGTTAAACAAAAGTGAGTTCCTAAATGACAAGATCCAGCACTGCTCTATGCAAGACACAGGAAGGCAGAATAAAGTTCAAGAAACCACTAAACCACTCTACACAAATGCTTAACAAGAAGCTGCAAACAGCACAGGCGCCATTATACTTTGTGGTAACACAATCACCTCAAAGGAAGCAGCACTCAATCCTAAAGAGACATAAAGGCTTTGTGTATGTTTATACCAAAGAAAAGAACATTATACCTAAAAATGGATACTTTGGGCCAACAGTTTTCTGAAATTAAGCCTAACAAGATGAGAGATCAAACCATTCCTGTTACATACGAAACGTATAGAAAATCTGTATTCAAACTCTGTTAGAAGGACAAAGCTTAAACTAATCCTTCTCAGCTCCCAACTTAAAAACTGTTCCAAACAATTCATCTTCCCACAGTTTTGAGGTGAAAGAAATTGGCTTACACACATTCACATATAACATATAGCTGAGCCCTGAATGTGTGACTGAAACTGGAAGTGTTGAACTGGAGTTTAAATGGTCGAAATGGAATTGAAACCAGAGAGATGCTCATAGGATTAAATCCAGAAGCATGAAAAGTCTTGTCCTTCCTTTAATTGCTGAATAGGTCTGAAAAGGAAGAATACGTGAAAAGGGTTCATCATGGAGATTATTTGATTTATCCTGGTAACATGCATTGTACCTCTGTCTGGATGTCCATTCTCCATCTGAGTGGGGATGAGCAAGCACATTTATAGAAGAAACCACCCCGATGTCTTCATCCCTGCAGAAATCAGGGACAGATGATCTGAAGATGAACAATACACAGAAAAAGAAGGGTTTTGTTTCAAATGCCCATATCTAGCATTGCATACAGTAATAATGGTACAACAAAAACATGTAAAAATTAATGCATTTTAAACCCATGGATGCTATTGTGAAAGATTCTAGATGCTTTCAGAAAAATGTGCTAAAAATGGATTCTACTTTCTGGCAAAAAATGTGTTTTCTACATTTCTCATAACCACCTGATTTAGGAATTCTTGGTAAAACCTATTATCATGTTACAACACATCATATCCAGGGGTGGGCTGCTAGGGGTTCACAGGGGTTCGGGAGATCCTCTTGCTAAGATTTTGCAGTTCAGAGAACTCCCAAACCCCACTCCTGGCTGGCCCCGCCCACCCTGCCCCACCCCTCCCTGGGTGGGCGGGGCCAGCCAGGAGTGGGATTTGGGGGTTCTCTGAACTGCAAAATCTTAGCTAGAGGATGGGTGCAGGCGCATGTGGAGGTTTTGGGTGCAGGCGCATGTGGAGGTTTTGGGTGCAGGCACATGTGGAGGTTTGGGGAGGGCAAAAACAGGCCTCCCAGAAGTTTGGGAAGGCCGGAAACGGGCCTATTTCTGGCTTCCAGAAAGCTTCCAGAGCCCATGGAGGCTGTTTTCGCTTTCCCAGAGGCTCGAGAAAAGCCTCTGGAGCCCAGGAAGGGCAAAAACGCCCCCCTCTTCGTGCTGCAGGAGGCCAACTAGGCCATGCCCACCATGGCCACGCCCACCCAGCAACCAGGCAGAGAACCCATTGCTAAAATGTTTAAAGCCCATTCCTGATCATATCATATATATCATGTCTGAAGTTCTTTCCAGATGAACGCTTTAAAATGTTCTAGTAATTGTTCATTATAAATTCAATGGAGCAAACAGGTGGTGTTATTATCTTATTTGCTGTTTTTTTCATCTTGTTTTCACTTAATGAGATACAGTAATTTATTTTGAAAGAGTACAGGAGTATAATGCTTCAAAATTACAGATGTACCACAACACAATCAGCTGAGGGAGGGGTAAAACAAATAGGCAACTTTACTTAGACATTTTGATCATCTGAGCATGTTTTTTTTTTAAATAATATTGTGAAATATTACAAATACATATATTGGTAGGAAGACATTGATTCTGAAGAAACATGGATGAAGCATCTCTCAACTGCTAGTTGAAAATATTCAGTCAACCACTGTTCTCTAGGCACAATATTTTTACACATTCATCAGCTTTATCCAATTTCATGAATCCTTTTACTCAAGAACTTGTCGCAAATATTAGGTCCCTTTGCTGTTACAAAACATAAATGTCAGAAAACAGCCACAGAAGCTGAATGAGTGTTTTTGGAGTGTTTTGAAATTTCCAGCTAATTTTTCAAAAAGGTGCCTATATGGATGAATGAAATATTTCTGTGCATTTGGGCAGGAAAAAATAATTCCCTTTATTTACTTCTGAAATAAAGGAAAGTAGTAAACAGAGGGAGACTAGCATCTACAATAGCAAGGACAACTATGGTAGGAGGCAGTCCATAGGGATAATAACTTATCTATGAGGAAAGTTGATTTAATAACAAAAATCAGAGCAACGAATTGTTTGGATGCTATGCTGCAATTCATGTACACACCATTTTAAAAAACAATACAACATAAATGGGGGACTTCCGGTTTGAGCTTCTTTGGCGACAGACCGAAATCTCGTCTCTGTAAGGCTTCGATCCGTGCTCGCCACTGGAGCGCCCCGAGCCGGCTGGTTTCAGGGCTAAGCCACCTCGTAGAGGTGGTGAAGAAGGGGGAGACTGCCTGCAGGGTTGAGGAGAGCCGCATCTCTCCTCCCCAGCTAGCCATTACTCCCTTTCCCGAAGGCGGTTGTAGCGGTGGTCAGAAATGGCCACCACAAAGAAGAACTCAACCCGAAAAGAATGTGCAGGAGGAAGATAAGAAGAGAAAGTTTTGGTTGACTGGGTCAAACAGCAAAAGCAACAAATAAGGTACCCTGGAATTGAAACTATTAAAAAAATAAAAATAACATTGTTCCCTAAGAAGATTTTTAAGCTGAGAAGGACAGAGAAAAGGGAAACGATTTGTTTTTGTTTTTTTTCTCCTTTTCCTATACTGACAGCTAAGAGACTTAAGCAAGAAATTGGAAAAAAATCCACTTTGACATTAATAGGCATTTAATGCTGAAAATAAAAAGTCAAAGGGATAATAAAAATTTCTGGATAATCAAAAGCTTTTGAAAACAGGAAAGGAGAGAAAAAGAATAAAAGGGCAGGATCTGAAAGGGAGGAGACTGCCTGGAATTAAAAAGAACTTACAGCAAAATCTCAACAAGACTTCCAAAAGATAAATTTTAACTGAAACATCGCAACAAAAACCCCAGGAAGAGAAAGTGGAAAAAGAAATAAGAAGAAATAACTCGGGACTATTTGGATTACTTGATGATTTCTGGATTTTTGGTTATTGTATCTGAATGACTAAAATCAATCAGGTGGTTGTTTACAACTGTTTAAAATGGCTCCACTTTTAGAAGAACTGAAAATGGAACTTTAAAAGTACAAAGAAGATGCACAAGAAGGGAGAGGTTCTTTTGGCTTCGTATTTCAGTTTTTAGAAATGGAGATTTGGAACTATAAGAAACAACAAGAAATGCCTGCAGAACAAGAAGATTGCGACAAAGAAGAAGCCATCTTTAATGAACAAGTAATCTTAGGTGGGGGGAAAAAAGGAAAGGGGGGAAAGAGAATGGAAAGTTTAAGATTGGGAAAAACAACTCCAAAAAAAAAAAAAAAAAGAGTGAAAAATAAGTATAAAATCAGAAAGCAACATAAGAGGGAAATGCAGAAGAGAGAAATAGAAGTAGAGAGACAAGGGGGTAAAAAGGGGAGGGAGAAGATGAGAGGGAAGAAAGAAAGGAAAAGAAGTTATAAAGGACAGAAACAAAATATAGAGAAACAGGGCCTATTTAGAGATAATGGGTGAAAATTTAATGGAAAAAGGGATTCTGCAAAGGTACATAAGATAGTATTGTTATATTAGAAACAGAAATAATTTTAGAAAATATGAAACAATGTATGATTAAAATGTAGAATAGTATAAGATATGGAATAGAACACAAAAAGGAGCATGAAATTGAGTTTTGTGTCTGTATAAAGAAGTTCATCCCGGGAGCATGCTATTTTCAAAAAAGATGTTTTACTTATATTTTGTATGTGTGAAAACCCAAATAAAACTTTATTTAAAAAAAAAAAACAATGTAACATAAATGACAGCAAGCATAACCTTTAGCTGTTCAACTAAACTCCACAAGATAACCATAATACTGTAATCCTGTGACTTTAATCAAAATAAAAGCTACAATGTATAAGCATTCTAAAGTTCTTGTACTATAAAAAAGCAGAAAAAATGTATTTAAAATATTTAAATGTTAAACTATTGTTCAACTTGAAATTAAAAATTAACACTGAATGAATTAGACCCTCTAGATGAATACCTGGAAGTAGTATCTAGCAGCTCATTTTCTTCATCGGAACTCATTTCTATAGGGAACATGTTTTCGTCTTCAGTAGTATCGGCATTTTCGTCTCTTTTTGAAGTGTCTATTTTATGGGCGGATTTCCTTCTCCTCTTCCTTCTTTTCTTGACAGAACAACTTGCAATCATGGATTCAGGGGCAGAAGGAGAAGTAGGGATAGGTAACTGTGAAGGACCAGCAGTGTCCATGCTCCTTAACCTATCAGCAGAATTTCTCTTCAGCTGTAATTCCATGAGAGAAGATCCCTCGGACAAAATGGGGGATGTAGCCAAGTGGTATGGAATTGCCTCCTTAAAGAAAGGAAACACAAGTCTGTTGACACCTGGCATCTGTCAACTCAAATGAAACAATAGTGAATTTATATGCTCCAAATCTGTTCTGAACCAGTGAATCTTTCAAGGCCGGCAGAATAGGTATGTGTATATATACAGAAACCTAAATATTACAAATACACATATATGCACACATATCCATCCTTTCCAAAAGCCCTCTTGACAGAAACTCTTCTGGAAAAGGCAAACTCAGCAAAATGTACAAATCAAGAAAATATCTCAAATTTAAAAGCTGTGGCTTGCCAGGAAGTGAGCCCTGATAATCCTTGATTTTAAATGTTAACGATGTTGCAAACTTGGCAAAAAAACTGATGATTTAATGTATTCATCATATGCATACATTATATTCTATGCCAGATTTCCTCTGCTAATGGCTTATCTACTAGAGAAAACTAGAGAAAATTATTTTAAAAAACCCTAATTTTCTTCCATAATGTCTAGCAACTACTTAACATAGTTCTTTGAAATAAGTTGAAGAATGTGCACTAGTGGCTATTTTAGACATAAATCTAGTCCTATATGACAAAAAAAAACTTAATATAGTAGATAATCCTACAATTGATTTCTTAAAACAAACATCAATCCCTTGTTTTGTTATTGATTTCTGTGTTCCCTTGTACACTATAAAATATGACAAACAAAATACATATGGTGGGCTGGTCTCACCTCTTTGTCATCTGTTTCCTCTACAAAAAATGCTTCTCCGTTGTCTCCTAATTTCATGTGCAAATCCACAGATTCTCCATTAATTTCTATGTCAACCTTGAGAAAGACAGAATGCAAAAAGTACATGGATTAAAAAAATATCCTCAAGAAAATATGTCATGTGAAAGAATGAAAGTGAAAGAACTTTTTACCCATTTTATAGCAACAGGGTCCAAGTTGTTAAAACACTTCATATTATGTCAGCAATTTCTATTAAGGTTGATTATAGCAATGGCAGCATTTAGACTTATATACCGCTTCACAGTGCTTTACAGCCCTCTCTAAGCGGTTTACAGGGTCAGCCTATTTCCCCCAACAATCTGGGTCCTTATTTTACCGACCTCAGAAGGATGGAAGGCTGAGCCAATCTTGAGTCTAGTGAGTTCGAATTGCCGAACTGCTGGCAGCCAGCAGTCAGCAGAAGTAGCCCACAGTACTGCATTCTAAACACTGTGCCATTGCGGCTCGTATGCCTTTAAAAATGAGGAAAAACTGCCTTAAGTTCTGTGAAAGACTCAGATAATAATGTCTGAATCCAGAACTTCTCAGATGTTATTAGTCATTATACTACACCAAGTAACATTAGGAGCGAAGACCATAATCTAGCAAAAATTAAGAATCATTTACTTACCTCAAGTGACATCTGATTTAAGATCATTTAAATCTACTTGTTTCAATACATGTTCTGCAGTACGTGGTTAAAACCACATTATATAAAGTTCATAAAAGAGCTTAAAGCAGTCATTAATCAAGGGATAGGCTGAGGTGAGTAACTAAATAAGCATTCATTGCTAGATAGCTGATGAAAGCCCTTATGCACAACAAATGATTCCTGAGTAAACAATCAGTCTGACTCACAGCAGTTATAACTCACATAATTCTGAAAATACTGATAACTTCTTTTTAAGAAATCCCCAGGCAGTGTTTCTTTATTTGGACTCATTATCATTTGATTTCCTTCAAGTGTTATAGATCAACTGTATTTTTTTAAAAAGATTAAATGGCTGTCAGACACACACCTGAGCTCTCCTCCAGAGTGTCATAGGCTGGATTGACAAGTTGCTATTTATGGCTGCAGCCACCATGCCCTTTTGGAAAGCAAATGAAATAGGAGGGTGGGAGTTTTTCCAGGCAAAATGATAGAAAGTCTACAGAGAGTCTCAGCCATCCACGTCATGGTTGTCCCAAAGGTGCTTTTTAAAAAAAGGCAACTGGACTTTGTTTTTCCTTGAAGACAGTTCACTTCTGATCCAATAAGTTTCTTGGATGAGAAGCAAAACTTGTTCTTCAAGGAACAAGTCCAGTTGCCTTTTAAAAAAGCACCTTTGGTTCCAATTGTTCCAATCCTTGCGCCCATATTCAACATCTTACCAATTTAACAAATGCAAACCCTTCTTTTTGCAATATTCTGGACAAAGAGTAATCTGAAAAAGAAAAATCAAGCTGATTTTTTTTTTTTTTTTGTTCCTTACCACTTTTTCCTTGGAACGCAGAACTCCCATTTTTCCAAAGCGTACGTGAAAAGGTGAACATTGGAGGTTTCCATTAGGCTGGCGGATAACAATGATATCAATGCATCCAGACAACGTGGCCGGATTTAATCCTTTATAGAGCTCCTTCACTGTCACAAAGACCTGCCCTGCTAACTGTCCAACGTAATTCATGGTTTGTGCCTGGAGATGAAAAACAGAAGAAAATTATCACTAGATGATTGCTGATTTGCATCCGTACAACAGCTGCAGAAAACACTTGCAAAGCCAAAGTAATTCTGCAAAAGAGCAGAAGAGCAAATAATTCTTTGCATTTAAAACAAAATCAGTCTTCAGTAGAATTGACCATATTTCTTCAGGCCAGATCTAATCAAATAAAGGATATGACCTGGCCTTCAAGCAGAAAATGAGTGGGAAAGAAGGATACAACAATAACAAAATTTGACCCCTCACACTCTTGAATCCAAACACCTGCATTTATCTCTGATTTCAATCTCCGGTTCATGCTATTATGAGCCTATTTATTAATTTGATTTACACCCATTGCAAACGAGATTGAATCATTGAAATAGCAAGCCGCAGATAATATGCTGATAAGAAATACCATTATACCTTCTGAAATGTGTGATAACCAACCTATAGAACCATCCTACAACTCAACTGAAAGCATTTTGCTTGCTATTAAACATTGCGCATTTGGCCAGGTACATGGAGCATGTCCCCAGGTAAGAAGGAAGAGGAGAGACATCAAAGATGAGAAGGCGGAAATAAAATGAGCAGATTAGATGCCTACCACTTTTTTTTCAGTGCTGTTTAAATAGCAGGAAATAACACCCTTGAGTCTCAAAGGTAGACAGAATCCCACACAGAGTAAGCAAAAGAGCAGTAAAAAAGCAGACTGAAAAGGTCATAGACCAATAGATCTCTCCAGATTCCATCATCAGGCCCTACAATACTCTTTGATGACTCTTGAGGATATGGAAGACCATTAAATGGCAAATGTGGTTTCTTAAAACTGGCAATATTTTAATTCACCCATTTCAAAACCCTGAGAAACTCCTGAAAATTAAAGCATTAAGAGACAAAATTGGTGATTTGCCCCTTAAAATTCTGCCCAAGCCAGAGAGCCCTGCTTCAGTGATCTCATGTCATCATCATTGCCAGATGCTACTCTTCAGGCTGAAAACATTTCTTTTTCCTTTGATGTCCTGAGTTTATCCTACTTTGTGATGAACAAAATGTTTAGTTAGGCCTTTAAATCAATGTGTTGTAAATATTAAACTTGAATTCAAAGTCCTGCTGATATTTTGCATGAGAATGAGCAGCCATATTTCTCCGTCTAACATAGTACCATTGTGAGTGGGATAATGTATTTTTCAATGCTGCTTTTGATTCCTTTCTGGAAGACCAGTGGCACACAAATATATCACAATGATCCCTTGGCCTTTCCTCTGACATAACAACTGAGATAGTTGCTACTGTTCATAAAAGTGCTTGAAAGCCTTCCCAGTATGGCACCTTTAAGATATGTGGTCTTCAACTCCCAGAATTCCCCAGCCAGCATGTACAGTACTGTAGATCTCCATGTTGAAAACAACTAATAGGCCTCTCTCTCAGCTAGCAAAACAAAATTCCACCAAGAATATATTTTGCAGGACATGAAGGCTCAGATAAGCTGGCTTGTTGTAGCCAAACTATGAACCCATTATAAACAAATTCCAGTGACTGCAAGCTCTGCTTATACAACAGCCAATGTTCAGTTTCTTGTACTGCTTGCTCCTGCCTGCTCTACACACAAGTCTAAAAGCAATTATCTTTTTTGTTGGCAGAAGATGTACTTGTTCCTTGTGTGGGTAGCAGCCTGTTCTTTTGTATTTATGTGTGACTGTGTGAAAACTAATTCTCACAACAGCCAAAATCAGTGGTGATGGGATTACAGAGGAAGGACAGAAGGTAAATCAGAACCTACTAATTGATGCTTGAGTAATCTACAGTAGATCAGAAGCATTAGTTGTTTAAACTGAGTAATAATAATAGCAATAATTCAAAATTTGTCTGTGAACTCCTCATCAGTTTGTTCATCAAGAACGCTTGGGAGAAAACCAAGAACAAGGTTTGATTGAAATTATATGTAAGTTTGGTATTCCTGTGTTTCACAAATTCTTGGACTGATCACATGTTTGAAAGCTGCTTTTTCTTCCACTTGTACCTTATATCTGCATGTGAATGGGATCCAGCTGCTACAAACAAAAAAGCAAGTATAAACTGGACTCCAAAACTGCAGAGCATCGGCACAACAAGCAACAATAATAAGAGGTCCACTGGAAAAGCCCTTCGGGACAAGAAAGGAGATTTCTTTCATATCATTCAAAACAGACAGGGAGGGCTCGAGGGGAAAAAGATAAACAGTGGAAAGGCTATCTTCAGCCACAAAGCTATCTTTAGTTATTTCCACTTTTCCTCTTCGGCATGACCCCTTCTGCTGCCACCACCAACACACACACACACACACACAGCCAGGATGCAGCAGGAAACATCCTGCCAAGCCAGTGTCAAGCATCTCACAGCCAGGCCTTCTACAATACTGAGAATCAGGAAATAGGCTGAAAGAACATAGAAGCATTCTGAAGCCACAATCTACTGAACAGCTCCTATGTTTCTATCATAGCCTTCTTGAGTACAAAAGTTTCCCCAGGCAGCACAAAAAGGAGACTTCTCCTTAATCTGTAATCTCAGCAGGCAGGTCCAAAATACCGTGTATGCTGCTATCTGGGAGGGACTAACAAGATGGCACCTTCCTTTCCTCAGATTCATGTACAAAAGTTGATTAAAATGAGTAGGGAACCCTTTCTGATAACGCTAAGACACCTTCATGTCCACCTAGAACAGGGGTAGGAAAACTTGGCTCTTTTATCACTTATGGACTTCAACTCCCAGAATTCCTGAGTGAGTCATAAAAGGTTCCCTATCCCTGGCCTACTGGTTTTTTCAGTTGTGGGGGAAATCAATTTTTGACTTGAATGGGACTGTTTAATATACAAATGTAGGACATATAAAGGACATATAAAGAATATGTCCTACATTTGTATATTAAACAGTCCCATTCAAGTCAAAAATTGATTTCCCCCACAACTGAAAAATCAGTAGGCCAGGGATGGGGAAGCTTTTATGGCTCACTTAGGAATTCTGGGACTTGAAGTCCATAAGTGGTAAAAGAGCCAAGTTTCCCTACCCCTGACCTAGAACAAAACAAAAGAGTAAAGAAGGAAAAAGAAAGCTGATTTTAGCAATAGCACTTTGAATACCACTTCACAGTGCTTTACAGCCCTCTCTAAGCCGTTTATAGAGTCAGCATATTTTCCCCAACAATCTGGGTCCTCATTTTACCCACCTCGGAAGGATGGAAGGCTGAGTCAACCTTGAGCCAGTGAGACTCGAACTGCCAAATTGCAATCAGCCAGCAGTCAGCAAAAGTCGCCTGCAGTACTGCATTCTAAACACTGCACCACCACAATTTGTGGTATTATTGTGGTATGATTATGTGGTACATATCGGTGGTCCTTTTCTTATAACTATGATTGAGACCAGAATTTCTGTTGCTAAGTAAGGTGATTGTCTTCCAACCTTTTTGCCATGGTTATTAAGCAAATCACTGCAGTACTTAAGTTGAATCATGTGTCATTACATGAATCTGGCTTCCTCCATTGACTTTGCTTGTTGGAAGCTGGCTGGGAAGGTTGTAAAATGGCAATCACATGACCCTGAGACACTAACAATACTGGTTGGCAAGCACCTGAATTTTGACCATATGACTGTGGGGATGCTGCAATGATTGTAAGGCAAGGACCGACAATCGTAAATATTTTTTTTCAATGTCATTGTAATTTCAAAGAGTTGCCAAACAGATAGTTGTAAGTTGAGGACCATGAGTATCCCCCTCTTACTAGCAACAGATTAAAGTAAAAGAATTAAACTAAAAGAGATTACAGCATTTTCAACATGACCAATTCCATATAACATAAGATGCACGCACAAGAACAAGAAGGGAGGAGAGGAATGAGGTACTCTACAATAGAATAATTCTCAAATGGTCAGCATTAGACACTGAAATTATAAATAGATAAACATCTTGGAATACCATCTCCTGTACTCCTCCACTTTACATGGTATGGCTAGAATGTCCTAAGAAGTCGACCTTATGAAACTGGGCACAGATTTAGCCTAGTGGGCAGAAACAAGAGTGGTCAAAACCAGAAAGTAGCCATCTGTGCCCACCTTTTATTTCCTTTCTCAGTTTTCTTTCCACAAAATCAATACTGCTTGCGTTATTGAATAGGAAGTGCTATACAAGCCTATGAAATGGCATTTTCCCATAGGTTTTTCTTTGCCAACTGATGATAAACCATAAAGTTATCAGGCAGAGGAAGATGTGCAGAAGAGAGAACAATTCATTTTGGTCACAACCTGGATAATCATTTTCAAAACAATGATTTAAAAATTTCTAGAAAGAATCCTCAATTGAATAATTCAACTTAGAGAGTTGAAAACAGGTTATTAGAAAAGTTTTATTACTGAAATGCAGCTCACATCTCTAGTAGGCATTGTTATTAAAACAAATCAAAAAAACCAGTAGCATGACTTAGTCTTCAATATTTGAGTACAATACAAAAAGTGAGAGCCTTCTTGACAATACTATATTGAACTCCTCCAGTTCTTCTAATTTAATAAAATGAAAACCAACTGAATACAATTTCAGTTTCAGTTTCAGAATTCTCTTTTATGGCTTCCCACTTTCTCACATTTTAGAAGAAACATCAATAAGGTAATCAGAAAAAGATTACAAAACTTACCTACAAAAAGTTCCTGAATCTAACCACCACCTTCAAACTAGATTATATCTTTATTTTAAAACATAATCTAAATAATAATAATAATACAATGCACTAAAAGCTAAACAAACAGAACCCCTTAAACGAAATTGCACAACAGAGACTGAAAGACATCAAACAAAAAGGCTTTGCTGTCAAAAATGAAGATTACAACCAAGCTTTTGAGAAACAATTTCCACATTATACAACTAAATAAAATATGCTACTCATTTCAAAGAATTGCAGTGGGATAAAAGCTACTTTTGAAAAGTTAAAGAGGAAGTCAGGCAGATGCTATATTAGAAAATCCATGGATCTACTTTGCAAACTGCTAATTCTCATTTAGCAAAAAAAACCAAACTCTTTTCTAACTACTGTACTGTATTATTCATAGAAATGGCAGCAGATATTATTTTCACACAGAAAATATCCTGCTTACCAAATCATTTAACTAAAACAGCATGGATTTGAATCTGAAGAAGATCTGTATGAAAATTACATACTTTACTACAGATAGTAGTAGATCTATGACTGTTTGCTTAATGACTGTTCCAAATTACAATTGACATCTCCAGACCTACTTAAACATGTTTTCAGAATTATGACAGCTGCACACAACCCCAGGGTCATGTGATTACATTTTGGGCGCATGGCAACCGGCTCATTTTACAAATCCTTGCAGCAGTGTACAGTTGTGACCATGATTTGCTATGGTTTTTCTCAGTTTCCAGTGTTTACTTCTGGTTTTTGGCAAAAAAAAACAGCCACTGGGGAAAATGGATTCACTTAATGGTTGTTGTGTTTATTTAATGACTACCATGTTTGTCTAATAACATAGCAACAATTGTAACTTTGAATCTGGTCACATAATGCCTTGAGTTGCAACCACAATGATTTACAATCATAATTCCATACTCAATTACGGTTGCACGTTGAGGATTATCTGTAGGTCATTTCCCCAAAAAAGCATTTCCTATTTTTCATGTTATATGGTAGCAAACCTCAGTTTATGTTTAGAATTCTGGTTCTGATGCACAATAGTTTAATAGATACCATGTAATGGAAAGCAATGAGGGGGTATGCAAAAGTTCATGTATTCATTTTTATTTTTTTTTCCTTTATCCTATAAAATTCCCAATTTATTTAATTTGATTTATATCTTACTTTTATTTTGTGCAACTCAAACCATCTGGCATAATACTCCCCCCTATTTTCCTCTGAACAATAACTGGATACATGAACTAAATTGAAAGAGAGTAACAGGCCCCAAATAATCCATGTCTAGGGAGAACTAGAATTTGCAGCCTCCTAGCCTGTCAAACTGGGTAGAAAAAAGAAAAGAAAAAGAAAAATTAGGGACACAAAAGTATTATCCCAAACTTTTTACTACTGAAAAGTAATCTAGATTCTTCCATTTTACAAGACGGGATGGGAGGAACCTTTAACCACATTTTTTTTGAAGAACTAATGGAGAAACTGCTTCATAGAGAAACATCAGCCTGATTCCTCCTTAAGGGAATAACAGCAATGTTTATTGACCTTCTCACCCACAATCACAAATTAGGAGTATCAAATCAGCATTGAGCCCATTAGAATCAGAACCTTGATTCAGAAAAGTAATCCGGTTGAATAGTTCAAGATGAAATAGTTTGGAATACTGATCTGATGCAAACTATTAGATCCTCTGTTCAATCCTGTTTTCTCAAAATCAAATTAGAAAAACCCATTTCTGCACATGTACAGAAGCATAAAAATCATACGGATTAGAGATCTAATCAAACTGTTTTCAAGTTCAGTGCCCAAACTGAAGCTTCACATAGCTATAAAAACAACCCTGCCTCTTTCAGGTCCAAAAACTTAGCCTTAGTTATGCAAAAGTAAACCATTAATTTTCTCAAAGCCAAAGATGCAAGGCACATGTCTACCTAGAATTAGAAGAACAGGTTGTCCTCGACTTACAGTTCATTTAGTGACCGACAGTTCAAAGTTACAACGGCACAGAAAAATGTGACCGATGACTGTTTTTCAAAGTTTTCGACCTTTGCAGCATCTCCATGATCATGGGATCAAAATTCAGGCACTTGGCAACTGGTTCATATTTATGACTGTTGCTGTGTCCCAAGGTCATGTGATCCCCTTTTGCAACTTTCTGACAAGCAAAGTCAATGCAGAAGCCAGATTCACTTAACAAACAGGTTACTAACTTATCAACTGCAATGTTTCACTTAACAACTGTGGCAAGAAAGGTCATAAAATGGGGTAACATTCACTTAACAAATGTCTCACTTAACAACAGAAATGTTGGGCTCAATTGTAATTATAAATCAAGGACTGCCTCAATTACTTGTGTTTCCCCAAAAGTAAGACCGGTCTTATTTTCTTTGGGCCCCAAAGTAAGCACTAGGGCTTATTTTGGGGGGGTCTTATTTTTTTCCCATGTACAGGAGGCCCACTTCTTCTGCTTGCTCACAGTGGGGCAGATGGCTGTGTGGCATGCCAGTGCCAGAGGCACAAGGCAGGGAGGGTGGAGCTGCCCCACACAACCTGCACTGGCTTACCTCAGGGCCCCCGCAGCCAAGCCACCCATGCCCCGACACCTGCCTTGCCTCATGGCAGCAGCTCCAGCAGGACCCTGAGTGGCCCACTTCTGCTTTCTCACAGCTGCAACAGAGCAGGAGGCCAAGTGATATGCTGGTGCCGCAGCCACGAGGCAAGGTGGGGGAGTGAAGCTGCCCCACGCAGCAGCTTACCTACATGGGCTCCTACTGCACATGACTGCTGCTGCTGCTGCTGTGAGGCAGGTATCAAGGCATGGATGGCCTGAGGTAAGCCAGTGTGGGGCGCATTAGCAGCTTCATCACCACCTCTCACCTTGTGGCTGCAGCACAGCGATCAACCAGACGGAATGGGTGGGTGGCTGGCTGCCCAGGCTCTTAAGGTAGGATTTATTTTGGGGGTAGGTCTTATATTAGACGCATGCGTAAAACACACCAGGGTTTATTTTTGTGTTAGGTCTTATTTTTGGGGAACTGGTTTTTTTAAAAAAATATATATTTCTACCTTCCATACTCTTGCGGGATGGGGGGAGGCAAACCTAATTCTCATGTAAAAATAAATACTGATTTGGGGTGTGGGGAATTAGAGCACTAGTTGTCTTCAGTCTAATTTCTAGCTTTGACCATCTAGGAATTCATCCCTTTTTTATTGCTGAGTCAATATCCTTTTAACCACCATGACCACCAAGCTCTGGACAAAGAGATAAGCCTTGTCTTAAAAAGCATAACTCATGGAATAACCACCAAAAAGAAACTCTTCCTGCCTTGTTTTTTGCTCTGTCCTCTTACCACATTCACTTTTCTAACATCTTTGATCAGTATAAATAAGCACACATATGTTTCTACACTCGCTCATGGGAAGAAGGGCCATTTCACTGTTACACAGTTTGAAAAGTTCAGCACCAAGAAATCAGTTTTTTCCAGCATGGTCTAAAGATAACTCTCAGCAGAAAATTGGAGGATCCCCAGAGTTTATGGCATAGCTTTGAGAATAACTGAATATTTCAGTTTACACGAGTGTAGTCTTGGCAAAAAAATAATAATAAATAATAATAAACCTGATCACTTCTGTATTGACCCACTTTTTAAATTAACACAACCTACCAAACCAGAAGGCCTTGTTAAAATACTTAATCTTTCTTTGTGGAAGAAAAGCAAATGCTAATCTGTACAGGCATGCTTGGGACTGCTATCATTACAAATTCCCCTAACTGCTTCTAAATAGGTTTGGAAAAATGTTTTGTCCTGTTTTATTGCACAAAGAAGGCTTAAAAATCAAGGGTTCCAAAACCAGAAGAGTTGCAAATGCACTGAAAGTGGAAATTCAATACACAACCCATTGTTGTTGATAAAGTTTCTGCAGGAATGCTTTAAAAGTCCACCCAGTTAACTAGCTATGAGAATCTCCATTTAGAAAATTTACCTTCTGGGTCTAAAAGCACTTTGCAAAAAACGATGGCTAGGTTTCAGGCTTGACCTGAATCATTCCACTGATGCTGATGAAATCAAATCATTACTGAATCATAGCTATTGAGAGAGTGAATGACTGTATCTCAACACATCTCATCTAGAATTATGCTGTTCACACAATCAGTCAGATATTTAGGGTATATTTAACATTTTTATCCACTTATGAACTCCTTCCCAAGAACTTGGGAGAGGGGGATGCAATCTTTATTATTAGTAATAGTATTTTTGACAAATACATGTTTTGTAACTATCTCCAATCAGGTGCTCTCCAACTATCTGGAGACGATGGTTCCTAAAATTTCCCATCCAGCAAGCCATTTTGAGGTCCCAAACCTGCTTAGGGGGTTTGACTTATGATTGGCTTCCCACTTTGAGGGAAGACTTGTGTGACCCTACTGCACAGAATTTTTAAAAGCTATGAATTTTAGGTTCAAAATGTGCTGTGATATTAAGATTGTAATTGAATGCATGCTTTTTTTAACCATAAACTTAATGGAATTACTGGACATCACAAAAGAAATATGATGTGTGTGAATGCCATGTAGTTTTGAGTACAAAACTCTTTATACTTAAATCTATTAACTATGTTTTTTGATTATGCTATATCCTATATTTCATTCAAGGGCAACATATATATAATACTTCCCCTTTAATCCTTACAACAAAACTATTAGGAAAGTTATAGACCAATATTCTCCAATGTGCTTTGTGACTGAGCAGAGATATGAAAGTCTCAGTAAAATCAAGCACATCACATGAGGGCTTTAAAATGCAAAAACCACACATACATTTCATAATGTCAAGAGGCTTCAATTCAAATAACGTTGCATGACTTTTTCTACCGCAGGCATACAAACAAGGTGAATTCAAAGAAATACATAGTATGTTAATACAATTTCAATCATCCTGAGAGTTGACACTGAATTCCCAAAGAAAATTATTCCAATGAAAGCAAATATGCCTTTTGAAAAATGCTATATATACATTTTACAGGCAGAATTCTACTACATTTAATGTTTGCCTGTTGAAATTGCTGGAACAGTTTTAGCTCACACCCATTCTATCTGGCTTTAGACCAGAAATGCGAACAACAATTCCTTAGGTAGAGGCTAAATTGGTTTTAATTGTGCTTTCTCTTCCATGCCAATAAAGCCTGGTTCTCCCCACAGGAGAATATTAGGCAATAGAAACATTATTTAAAATATTAATTGATGTAAATATGTCACCTGGAGATACAGAACTCACTAACACAATTTGAGCTTTTGACACAATCTCCATATATCTAACAAGGACTATTTCTCATTGCACATTAGGCAACTGTGCAATCAAACAGAAAATACTACTTGCACAGATGCAGAAGATCCAAGAAAAGTGCAACTCTCTCCAAAACAACTAAAGCATATAAAACAGCTATCATTTCTTGTCACCTTGAGAAATCAATAAAGTGCTTTCTTATCTCAAAACAGCTCTTACAGACAAAAAAATGAGTACATGTAACTCTACCACAGGCCCACAAACCTTTCCCTTTTGTTACCACCTAGGCTCAGCTATCACAATCTTTGCTGCCTATATTACCCACAATGTTTCTTTAAATCAACTAGAGAATTTCGGAAAAAGACATGATTCTCCACCCTCAGTCGTGTTAAGTGTGTCACCAGCTATCATTAAAACACAGCTTATCTTTAGATCCATCCGTATGGTGGCAGCAAGGAACAGAAAGGTTCGGTATTTTTCTAGAAAATATCTGAAACGCTTATCCAGGTTAAAAACAAAAAAGGCATAACTAAGACCCCAAAGCAAAGCTATACCCTTGCCTTAAGAGAAACACCGTAAGCATCTTAAGTCGAGAAGGAAAAATTCAAGCAATCTCTGACTTCTTTGACATTCCACCTCCACTATGACCTGCTGCCCAATTGGTCTTCCAGCTATTTCGTACCTTGCGTGATTTCTCTTCTCCACGGGAGAACACATCAGCAATTTCTCCTAGGGAAGCAAAAAGCAGCTGTCTCTCCCGCAGCTACCTTACTCCAGAGCAATGAATGACTGCAGAGCGGGCTATAGCAAAGGACGCACAGTAGCTTGAGGGCCAGCGCTGCGCTTGCTTCTGTGTCTACAGAGGCTACTGCAGGGATGTCAATTCATCCCACATCACTGCTTGGGACCCGCCCTGGAGGAGGGAGCTAGCAAAAACAGACAGGAGGCCAAAGGGGGGGAATTAAGGGGAATGACTCGAGCTGAGATTACAAAGGGAGGTACAGGATTAATGGTGGGGCTCTCCTTTAGCTACTCCGCCTTTCTGATTGCTCTGCTCTACACATGTAGGTCAGAGCCGGGGAATCACTTAAAGATAGATCTAGGGAATGTACAGGCATCATTGGCTGCTGAGACAAGGGGGTGCAAATCCATGTCTGAGCTCTGTATAACCTGGAAAATGGTAATCTCATTCAAAATTAAGAGGGGCCCAAATCAGAGAGGTAAATTAATAAGATGGGGACTCATTCATATGGTAAAGTTTATTTCAAGTAAAGCTCAATTCTAAGCAACTTGAGAATCAGTAGTCCTGGGATAGAAACCAGGAGAGTTTGAGTGCTAGTCTTCCCTTACCGATGAATGGTGGCAGGATGTCTTTGGCCCACTCACTCTCAGTCTAGCCCACCTTCCAGAATTCTTCTTATGGGGAAAATAAGCGGTGGGAGCATTAGGTATGCATACCACTTGGAACTGACCAAAAATAGAGGAGGGATAAACTGCTAATAAAATCAATGTCAAGAATACATCCAAATCATTATGGTTTGCAGCTATATGGAAGTTGTTTATCACAGCGTGCTGGCACTTTTTCACCTTCCCAATTAAGCCCCCAGGCTAATGACAGCCTCCCATTCAAATATTAATCTGATCTAACCTTTCCTTTGCTTCGGGGGGCCCCTGTGGTCCTATTTTCTGGAATACATAAATTGATTTTTCTATATCTGGCTGGAAATCTTCAAGATAACTTGATTAAATATGCATTCAAATGATGAAAAAGAAAAAGAATGTCCCCATTAATAAAATTTTTTGCCACTGGTTGAACTGAATGAATTAAGTTACACAAAGTGGCTGGATACACCATTGTGAATGATTTGAACAATGTGGTCCGTTTCAAATAGTCACAAAATCAGTCCTGCGCATTCAAATTCTTTGGAGTAGAAATACCTGTTTACACACACACACACAAACACACACAGAAAATTAGGCACTTTTGTATTGTTCATACATACTGTACAATGTATCAATTGCCAAGTCTTATCAGGATAAAAATGCTTCAGTTTTCCAAGATGCCAGGCAACTTGTTGCCTGGGAAGAAAATAATACTCAATATTTCCAATCTACAGGGTGGTAATCGTGAATAGCAGGCTGAGATTTTATATACGTACAGACATGCCCCTGTAATATTTCACAATTTCGTTCAATTAGAATGAAAATATAACCTTATTTGGTCCTTTTTCTTTTCTCCATACTTAGCAGCAGCAAAAAAAGAGATTGTTAGTTTTAAATGCTGCTGGAGGAAATACATTTCCCCAAAACAGGGCTTCCTGGGACAACATCCCAGATCCTTTTTTAAAAAAAGCTGAATACCCTTTTTACATCTCTTTCTTTGCACAACCCTTCTGAATACTGGAAGCGGACAGGGCTAGTCAATGGCGAGGCACAAACCCTGTCCGTATATTTAAACTGCACCCACCTAGGTCTGAGTTTATGGCAGTTTCCCTAACCCGCACCCACCTAATTTCCAGGGGACCCCCTGCAAAGGCGAAGGGCTCTAAAGAGGAATGGTAAGGCGAAAGGAGAGAGAGGAGCCCACCTGATTTTAATTCGGCGGGTCCCGTCCGGCCGTCGGGATCCCCCCCTCGGCAGGGCCCTTTGCTTTTGAAGTTGCTCTGCGCTTGGCCGTTGCATTGTGACTCAGCGCCAGGAGGAGGAGAACTGAGGTGATCCCTCCGGCCAATCACAGGGCCCGCCTGGCCTCAGCCGAACACCCAGCTCGACAGGAAGGTCGGCGAAATGTGAGTATTTGGGTGGCGCTTTTGGAATGTTGTTTGCCGGAGCCTTTCGGGCACGTGTCGTGTAAATTGCATTAACCCGGCGTGAAAAACATTGCTGGGATCGTCCGAGGCGCTGGCTTAATGGGCAGGCGGAACCCAGAGGATTTTGTTTTTCGTGTGTGGATAGATAAACAGACAGACAGACAGACAGACAGACAGAAGATAGATAGACAGACAGACAGACAGATAGATAGATAGATAGATAGATAGATAGATAGATAGATAGATAGATAGATAGATAATAGATAGACAGGCCGGCATAGATAGATAGATAGATAGATAGATAGATAGATAGATAGATAGATAGATAGATAGATAGATAGATAGATAGATAGATAGATAGATAGATAGATAGATAGATAGATAGATAGATAGATAGATAGATAGATAGATAGATAGATAGATAGATAGATAGATAGATAGATAGATTAGACAGACAGGCCTATACATATAACACACATGCATATATAACACACATAACATATAACTGTGTGTGTGTGTATGTTTTCTTAAGTTTTCGCGGGTACTTACATGTATGGTATTCAGCTTCGTTTGGGTATTTTCCCACGTCATTGTAGTTGTGCTTTTAAAGTTGTAGCAACGTTTCGGCAGAATCTCATCTGCCATCATCAGGCTTCTGTATTGTGTTCATCTGTGAGTCAGACTTTTACAGTTGTCTGATATATGTGTGTGTGTGTGTGTGTATGTATGTGTATATGTGTGTATACACACACGCACACATATATACACACATATACACAGGTTAGAAACGAGGTGACTTATTAACACTTCTAATACAAAAAAAGGGGAGGAGATAATGATAGGGCTAGTCAATTACAATGGGCTTATTTGCATTGCCCTGGAGTGAAAAAAAAACATACTTTTAAAAATAGCAAATGAATTTCTCCATCCTTGGGGAGGTGGGGGAAGCAGGCAGGCTTTTCCATTTAATAAAGGGTTATTCCCGGGTGAGAGTATAAAGAACGGCCTTGTTGAACCCGATCTGATAATCTGACAAGGCTTCTCTTCCGGTCGAGCATTAAAAACCCTGGTATTATTGCTTGAGCAATCGCTGTCTTTAGTCTGATTTAAAAGGAAGAAACCCAAAGGCCCTTTTTGGATGATCTGGCTTCAGATGCTCCTAGAAAACTAACCTTGGTCAAAGCAGCAGTTTTAGATAAATTGGTTGGGTACTACCATAGTGATAAAAACAAACGCAGAAGAATCGGTTCGCTCAAACATCTCTTGGTCAAAAGCAAGATAGAGGGGGAAAAGTTGCTCTTAATATACAGTATTAGACAACAACTGGGTGGATTATGAGTGAAAGCAATTCTCTCTTATAATTTATGCATTACCTGCTTCACAGAGTTTTTGCTTATGATATGTTGAGGTGTATGTCAGAAAAGTTCTGTGTTTCACAACAGAAAAATAGCTGCCTTTTAGGACACTCTCGTGAATATAATCCACTCTTGTAATTGGGTTTAGTAACTGGCAGGAGTAATTATTAGCACCCATCTATCAAAGGAACTCTAGGCCATGAACAGAGGTGTCCCTGACACTATCTCATTTTTTCCCAATGCCATCCGTCTGGTAAACTCGCAAGATTTGTTTCTCTCGCCATGTACATATTTACATCCAAACTAGACTGTGTTGTTTCTCCATGTCGTATAATATATGTGGGCATATGCATAATTTTGAATTTATTTATTTATTTTGTCATGTATATTAGAGGTGGAAAGCCTTTGAGAGCTGTATGCAACAAAATTTCATTTTAATGTACGCCGTTTGGTGTACATTCAAAGTGACAATAAAGTTAGTCTAAGTCTAGTCATTCTCAATCTGTGGGATATGCCCACACCAGAGCTTCTGCCCCAGTGCCTAGGGGAAGTTTCTTTATCTGCACGTATAATCAATAATTACTGATTTTTCCTGCTGTAAAAGTCATGACCTCTCTAGGGTGAATCACTGGTTTTATATGTCCTTATTACATGAGACCATTCTTCTCTATCTTGATAGGATCGCTAGAAGCTTCCTAAGATAGCAAGTGTCTGTTTCGGACCTGCGACAAGAGTCTGTGATTCAAGTTCATAATGACTAATGCCCAGTGAGAGGTCATACTGGCCCTGCAGATGGAAACTGAAGTCCATTAAAACCTACAAGACCACTGGTTTTGGAGGCGACTGGACTTTCTTGTTTTTCTTTGAAGACATTTTGCTTCTCATCCAAGAAGTTTCTTCAGCTCTGAAGCTTCTTGGATGAGTAGCAAAACATCTTCAAAGAAAAATAAGGAAGTCCAGTTGCCTTCTGGGAAAAAAAGCACTTTGGGGACAACCTGGATGATTGAGAATCTCCATAGACCAGGGGTTCCCAACCTGGGGTGCTTGCACCCCCTGGGGGTGCGAGACGATATTCCAGGGGGTGCGAGAAAAGTCCAGGTAATTTTTATTTATTTTTATTTTATTTATTTATTATGCAATGGATTAACTTTGTTTTCATTTTAGAGTTAAGTATCGTTATTTAGTGGCCGTCACATACATAGCTGAAAAGATTCAATCCTACCATATATTTAACGCGTTCAGTAGTTCCTAAAGTCTAAATTTCAAGGGGTGCGAGGTTCAAGTGAAATTTCTTTAGGGGTGCGGGGCAAAAAAAAGGTTGGGAAGCACTGCCATAGACACTAGTTTTGGCCTCCTCCACATTTGAGGTTTCATAGAATATTTCAGTCTTCACAGTAGAGGTAGTTTCACCACATTCCTTGGACTTCCTGTATCATAATTCCAGCCTGCAGTTTAAAAATTTGAATATCCTGCAAACATGATACTGAGACAACACACTATGCCTGCTTATTCAGTTTAAGGTCTGTGCATGCACTTTATTTTAAGCATCACTCTGCACTTTTATTTTAAGTATCACTCTGACCACCCAGAATTCATGTTTACTTATTTGCCAAAAATACCTATTAAACCTTGATATATTAATACATTTTAGTAAGCATAACTCCAATTTAAAATTTTACTTTTCAACGTGAATTAGGATTGGTGAATATACTTATTGCCCCTAGTTACAGTTTGGCAGTTCTAGCTCTATAGATTTGGTATAGCTCTGATCACGTGTTTTGTATGGTTCCAGCTGCTAACTCAGGAAAGTGGTTCCTCAATCTGATCCTTCCTGTTATTGATGGATTGCAGCAGCAGCAGAAGAAGAAACAAGTAAAAAAGCAACAAAACCTATTGCTGACATGTTATTGCAGGAAGAGAATGGGCAGGAATTGAGTGAACCCATTTAAAAAAATCAGGATCTTAAGTAACATCCTCCTAAGGTTCTGGGAATATTCATTCTCAAACCTTTGAGTTTTGAAACTTTTAGCAATTCAGCACTTGTAGCATGCATCGTAACACTTTGTAAAGGCAGTCCTCTACTTACAAACATTTGTTTAGTGACTATTAGAAGTTACAGAAGCACTGAAAAACGTGACTTATATTTGCTTTTCACACTTGAGACCATTGAAGCAACCCCAGGGTCATGTGATCAAAATTCAGACAAATGAAAGTTGCATTGTCCTGGGGTCATGTGATCACCATTTATAACCTTCCCAGCCAGCTTCCCACAAGAAAAATCAATGGGAGAAACCAAATTCAATTAATGACCGCATGATTCACTTAACAACTGTAACAAAAATAAATAAAATGGGGCAAAATTCACTTAATGGAAAATTTGGGCTCAGTTGTGGTCGTAAGTCAAGGACTACCATATAACAATTTTCATATACAGGGTTTTAAAAAGCAACCTTGTCAATACATTGAAATACATAGCCAGCCTTAGCTAAAATGGATGCAAATTCACTTAGTTCGTCACCCTTTCATAATTGGCCTATCCAGTTTCACTTGTAAATCATTTAAATCCAGAAAACAAATTCTATCTCCCACATACTTCCCAAAGCTATCTTGTTTATTGTAAAAATCAAAGAGGACATATAAACATATTTAAATACAGTAGCTCTCTCGTCTGATTCCTTAGGTGGGAATCTTAAGAAATAGTAGATATTCCTTAGTCCATATTTTGTTGAAGTAGTAAGCTCTTCCTGGAATTCTTATTGCAGACTGGTTAATTGGCTGGGCTTGTCTTTATTTAAAATCATGACTTAAATTAGTGACTCCCTGAGTTATCTACTGAAGTTTTTCCCATTTGTGGGATGATCCTGGTTAATTGGTTGGGCTTGTCTTTATTTAATATGTATATTAAATAATGTATGGCATTCAGCTTTGTTCGGGTATTTTCCCATGTCATTGTAGTTGTGCTTTTAAAGTTGTAGCAACGTTTCGGCAGAATCTCATCTGCCATCATCAGATGAGATTCTGCCGAAACGTTGCTACAACTTTAAAAGCACAACTACAATGACATGGGAAAATACCCGAACAAAGCTGAATGCCATACATGTAAGTACCCGCGAAAACTTAAGAAAATAAATAATGTATGTGTATATGTGTGTTTGTGTTTCTGTCTCTCTATCCTAGTGAGTCCCTGAAGTTTTTCCCATTTGTGAGATGATCCTGTTTTCCTGTTTTCTTTTCAGATAGTTAATGTCCTTCCCTTGGTTCCCACATATTTCTCCTTAAATCCCAATAACTGGATTTCCTTCCACCAATCCTGACTGACTTCCTATGTCTTGGAAAGAAGTTATCATTCCCAGGTGAACTCTGATAATGTCAAAAGTATTGAATTACAAGAGGACAAGAAAAGAAGAAAAAACAATGGTTTGGTTGGATGGACTCGATTTTAACTCCTGCTCCATGTCAACTCATAAAATATTTCTATGGTCTTTTAGAGTTGCCAACAGAAAGGGAGGGGGGGCAGTTCGGCAGCTTGCATTCCATAAATGTTTTCAAAGATAATAACTAGGCGACTGAAGTTTCTGCTGTGCAAAATTCTAACTGGAGAGCATGATTGATGACTCTTGGCTATGGATATGTCCCATTGGAGAATATGAATTACAATACACCCAGGGGAAAAACCAGGGCCAAGGGTGACAATGAATGATGTGTCTCAGAGTTGGCTACATCCAGGCAGTGCCGGCATTTTAACTCCCAATAAATCCTTTTTAAGTTTTGGAAGTTTGGCTCAAGACTCATGATTTAAATGGGGGTAGTTGCCGGAGCCCTGACACTCCACTTAAAGGGTAGAGGAATTATCAAGTAAGAATAGCTAAAAGGATTGAGAGTAAGAGATTGCATTTCGGTAGTTAGCTCTTTGCTTCCTCAAAAGGTGACAAATTCCCAGGGTAATGTTACAGGGTTTAGTTTCCTTCGAATGAGTCAGCACTGATGATTTACCGTAACCTTTTCATATGAGTTTTATTTATAGATGCAGAGGTCTGTGAAAAGACGCAAACAACAGGCAGCAGAGTTGATTTTCTCACAACAGACTTTTGAAAACCACTTGTGTCAGTCGTGTACGACCTAAGTCACAGCTTGGTTGGGGTTTTCACCCACACTTTGACCAATTACAATAACCAAATTGATCCAAACTATTCCACTCCTTCACCTGTCAGTGTCTGAAGACAGAATGTTCCAAGTTACCAAGGATTCAGGGTGTCCTTTTGGCAACCTCCTCCCTGCTCGGTTGCTCCATTCTAGCCAACTGTGAGTTCCAGTTCCATCTTAAATATGAAAGCTGATTGGGTGATCTGGGGCCAACCACTCTCTCTCATCCCACCCACTCTGTTGTGAGGAAAATAAGAGGAGGAAGGAATATTAGGCATGTTCATGATAAGTTATTTATAAAAACAAAGGCAAGATATAAACAAATAAATTTAGAATAGAATTAGAATGTCCTCAACTTACAACACTTCATGTAATGGCCTTTCGAAGTTACAGTGGCACTGAAAAAAGTGACATGACCATTTTTCACACTTACAACCATTGCAGCATCTCCATGGTCAAGTGATGAATATTCAGTTGCTTGGCAACTGACTCACGACGGTTGCAGTGTCATCAGTCATATGATCACCCTTTGCGACCTTCTGACAACCAAAGTCAATGGGGAAGCTGGGTTCGCTGAAAAGTTGTGTTACCTAATTGAATACCTAATAAAAAAGCTAGGTAATAGGAAAGATGAGAAGGATAATAGTAACAGTAACAGTAATACAGCTCTACTAGGTGGTTTGACATCCCAGCACGTAAGACAGTGTTGTGGGAATTCATTAGCAGAGTGATAGTGGAGGGGGAACTATCTTTGTGTCTGGTTATTTTGATGCACAGTGCCAACTTGGGGCAATTAAAAGTGCTGGTTGTCACCTATAAAGCCCTGTCTGGCATGGGGGTACACTTCTAGTGGAATGAACTTTCTCCCATTGTTTTTGCTCACCCCAACAAATCTAGCAGAGTAGGCATGTTCTACATCCTCACTATTAAACAAGGAGGTCTTGTTGGGCCAAGGAGTTGGGTCTTCTCTGTAGCAGTGCCTTGTGGAACAGCATCCTCCTAAAGTTCCAGATGGCTCCAACCCTATTAGCCTTTCTTGAGGCTCTGAAGATATGGCTGTTTCTCCAGCTACTTGGTCTCAGAGATTAGCCTCTTATTGTTGTGGTGGTTTTATGATTGGTTTGTGTTATTTACCTCAGGCATTATTAGTTATTGTTTGTAAATATTGGATTTTTAATGTCTGTAGGCTGCCCAAAGGATGGTGAGAAATTGGTGGCCTTAGGAATGAAATAAAGTAGTATACGAGTAATATGACTTACGACCATTTGTTTAATAATGGTTTAAAGTTATGATTGCCTCAGAGAGTGACTAATGACCTGTATTCGCACTTCGTACCCTCACACTACTCCCACAGTCTTTCAATCACAATTGGGGCACTTGGCAACTGGTTCACCTTTATGACCAGTTGCAGAATTCACAATTAGTGATCTTTTCCACCAATTTGTGTCAAAAAAAGTAACAAAAATGCCCATTGGGGGAGCTGGATTCACTAAATAACTGCTGTAAAAATTGTCCTAAACTCAGATCCAATTCGACTTACAACCGCAGCAACTTACAACAGAAATTCAGGTTTTAGTTGTGGTCATAAATCAAGGACTACCTGTACAATGGCAACAGATTATAGGGTTTGTTAAAACCATTATTGCATTTAGGTGCATATGGTTTTAATGTCAAATATATTGATATTAATTGTATCAAATAAAATTGGTAAAAATAGAAAAAATAGAAAAGGTGGTCATACACACAACAGTGGTACCAGCTACATGAGTCACAGTTTACATTGTGATTCAGCATTAGCACATAATTCACCTCCAACATTTCCTAAGACTGAAAATGCACGCAATGCCTTCAGTCAAGTATGAGCAAAACTCAGTAATATTCCCATATGTTTAGGGAAAATTTTGTATGTGTGTGCCTTCAATTCAGTTACTGACTCCTGACTAATTTCTGCAGTTTTCTTCATAAAGTAGAATTGGGAGAGTGTATTATTAATTGGTCTTCAGCTATTCTGTTCTTCCTTTTTGTGTAAGGCCCTCATCCAGATTGACTCTGGGGTCTGGCAGGCATGCAGTGTAACCCAAATGTTCCCTTGTTGGGGTTATAGAAATGTTGCACATGTAGTTCTCAGTTAATGACAACAATTGGGATTGGAATTTCCATCCCTAAGCTACACAGTAGTAAAACACAATGTTGTGCATCAGTTGAACTGAGACTTCCTGACTTCCACTGCTAAGCAAGTAATCATGGCTAGTTAAGCAAGGATGTCATCTAATCTCCATTTGAGACCTCCTGCAGGCTTCCCCACTGACTTTGCTTGTAAGAAGCCAGCAAAGAAGCTTGAACATGGCAACCATGTGACTGCGGAGCACTGCAGTTGTTGGGATTTTGAGGACCAATCGTACCACGCCTTCAATACTGCCACAAGTTCAGATGGTTGCTCAATGAGCGATTGTTAAGCGAGGGCCACTGTATTTTATGAGTGATGAAACAATGGAGATTCGTTATCATCCCACTTTCCAATTAAAAAAAATATATTATTGAGAGTTGCTCAATATTCGTGCTTACAAAAACAAAACAAATCCAAGGCCCTCTATCTGGTTGCTTAATAAGAAAGGCTTGGTTTAATATATTAGACTTTTTAAAAATGATTTGGCCAAGCTATATCCATCCAAAGAGAGGTCCATTATTTGCATATGGTTAATAAAATGCTGCTACATACTTCAAACTCTGGAAAATATTTTAACATTGGGAATTTATGACAGTTCCATCCAATAAGATTTTTCGTCAGTCAAATCACATTCATTCTTATCATCTGCATCTAGATTTGGGTTTTGATTTGTTTGTTTTCGATAAAAGGCATACCACAACAGCAAAGAGAGGAAAGGAAAGGAAGGGTTTCCAGAATATCTGCCAGGCAAAACTTTGCCCATCCTTTTTAAAGCCTTGAAGTTGACTTTGAGATTCTAATAAACCTTTCACTAAGCATCAAAGTTATCACTTATAAATGAAACATCGTGATCAGAAGCATCAGTGCAATATCCTTGATCTAACCTTGTCAGACTTCTGTTTATTCAGTATATAACCTCTAAGAGAGAGCATGTAGGATCCTAATCAAAACCTTGCTGCGCTATCCAGCACAAACAAAAAAAAAGGACCAACTCACGAAGTTGACGATTTCTGCATGCACAACATTTCCTTTGGTTTCTATACTTGTTATATATTATTGCTTTAAAACCTGATAGCATTGCTTTGATTAGATCTCCTGTATTCATATTTGTGAACTTCTGATACCAATTCATCCTAATCAAAGGTGGAACACCAATTAAGTTGCATGGTACATTATGACTTTCTGTCATTTGCATGTGATACTTGTTTTGCAAGCAGCTAAATTATCGTAATGCTAAATCAGAGGTCTCCAAACTTGGCAACTTTAAGACTTGTGGACTTCAGCTATGCTGGCCAGAGAATTCTGGGAGTTGAAGTCCACAAGTCTTAAAGTTGCCAAGTTTGGGAGGCCCTGTGTTAAATAATAACATTAAGGCATGATGGAGTAAGTTTTTCTCAGAACTATCTAATAAGAAAGAGGAAGAGAGGGAAGGGAAATGGAGGGAGAAAGGAAGGAAAGAAATATCTTCTCCCCAGTATAATATTCCATTAACATGGCAGTTATATTTTATTTGTAAAATGTTCATGTTTTCTATATGATGACCTCAATTTTTTTCGAATTCTTAACAGTCCTTTGATTTCGGTCATAGAAGAAGTCTTATATAGAACGAACTTTCCTGCAGCTTTACTGCCCTCTAAAAAGGCTGTCAAGGTTCTTCCATGAAGAAGTCATAATGTATTGGAGCCCTGCTTGGATGCGGTAGAACTTTTGGGTAGATCACCATTTTAATGTTTTGCTTATCCATTTATATGGTGGGGCGGGGGGTTGTTCTATTTATTGGGTTTTATTGAATTTTCTGCAAGCCATCTAAAGTCTGGCTGAATTTAGCCAGACAGCTTGAGATGGCTAAAATCTAGCCATACAAATGTTTTAAATCTATCCATATACTACAATGCTAAAACTCTTCTGTCTGTAACTTTTAACTGGGCAAAAGGGGCATCACCGGGTAAAACTTTTTCAAACAAGATGCTTCAAATGGGTTTACCAAATGTGCCCAAAATTCCGACTCCCGTGAAATTAAAATTTGGCAAAGTTTGTAAAACATTTTATGACATAAAATCATCATAATGATATTTATTTTTCCCCAGATTTTGTTCTATTGTACTTTATTAATTTATTTGATTCTTCTTGTTAGTTTTTATTTTATTTTATTTTTTAATATAATATATATAATATGTTTTACATTCTGTTAGCCACCTCGAGTCGCCATGGACAAATAGGCGGCAATATAAATTCAATAAATAAATAATACAAAATATTTTAAAATATTTGCTGTGATCAATTCCTGATATTTGATTGTGTTATATCTTCCTAAATTTTTAAGAACTATTCAAGTATATTAGAAGTTCTGCCTTTGTTGAAGGTATTGAGGTATCTGGGAACAAAATTGTCTAGTAAATAAATAAAATCATCACAGCAATATTTAAACATAGATTATACTGGCAGAAGATCAATAGACAAGGTCACTCAATGAGCTTCGCTCTGAGTGGAAGTTTTACATATGTTTCTCTGATCCAAATCCAACCTTTTAAATAGCCTTGCAAGTTTAAGATCAATAGAAACTTCACACACCACCACCCCAACTTCCTAGTACCCATTCATATTCTCCAGAGTAAACCCGTTTAGCAAAAGAATATCCAAGTCCTACCCAGAAATCTGCGGAAATAGTATTTGTATACATATTGGCTCCTCGGATGACCTCTTCATTCTGCCTCCATTACCTCCACATTCTCTAAACTAAGTATGGCCAAGCAAACGTTGCGGAAGAGGTTGTCATGCAGGTGTCCCATTGCCACACCCCTTGCTCATCTGGTGGAAGAGGGAATGCTTCCTTTAGCATTGTCCAGGATAACGCAGCATGAGCATCCTCACCCAATATTACTAGCTAGATTGCTAGCCCTCTAGATGTTTGATTATCCTGGTTTATCAAGCACTGTTAGCATATTTTAAACCACCAGCCTTTACTGCAGAAAAAAATAAAGCCTGCAAAAAGGTGACTTCTGGCCTCATGGTTTGGTTGCACATTAAAATGGCTATTTTGCATATTTTCAATTTGAGACACTGAAGAGCTGCTACCACTTAAAGGACACAGCACTAAATTAGGATTAATTTCCTATTTGAGCTCAAGAACTCAAAGCCATCAGCCGCTTCTTGCTATTGCAATTTTTGTGCTAGTTGATGTTATTTTTGTCTTAATGTTTAACATCCACCTGAATTGTTCAATGTCCATTTTTATTTTCACAATCTTCCCCTCCCCACCCCCCACTTTCAGCACTTTCTATATATCTGAAAGTATTTTGGTCTGATTGATTCTAGACACTCTGTTTCTCTAAATTCAATCCTTATGTCTTATCCATTGTAAAATTTCCTCAGAAAAGTAAACACAATATGACATTAGAGTTCTGTCTTTCCAAATCCAATTCCACATAAGAGATCCAGGTTGCAGTTAGTCTCCTATTTTGACAGCCTGTTCTAATCTCTTACTATTTTAAGCAAGAGTGTTCAATTTCAGTTACTATTCAGCTACTATTGTTATGAAAGGAATAGGCATCTTGTTTGATTCTACACTGCCCCAAGTCCCTATTTAGAAAGAAGACTGCTAAATCCTGTGAGATTTCAGTAATGGTGGTGTGTGAGAGAACATCTTTTAGAAGTCCAGCAAAGATTTGGCAGCCATATATTGAGTGAAATATTGGGTGAAGTACTTTTTCAATATTGAAGGTGAAGAATTATTACTGGTACTAAACAATGATGGTCAAAAGTTACCCATGAGATCCAGCGTGGTACCGCTGTTAAGATACTAGGCCCACATTTAACTCCACTTTTAACAAGCCAGTTTTATGCCAACCCTTTTGAGTTTTTAGGAAAAAGCCAGAGTATAAATTTAAAAAATCTAATTTTGCTTGCTGATAATTCTCTTTCAGTACCTTGTAATATAAATCTTCTCATATAACTTAAAGCCTGATCCAGAAAATTCAAAATATTATTGTTGACTTTTAATCTTTTAAGACAGGCACAAATTTGCTGACATATAAACTTTTTCCTTTCTGATGAACATATCAGTATTTCTCCACCTCAACAATGTTACAATGTATGGACCTCAATATCAGCTATGTACTGATTGACATAAATCTTTATGGCTGTACTTCTGGATGAAGTGTGTAACGTAAGAACAGATGTTGCTACTAGCTCTTTGAGAGCCTTCATTTCTGAGCCGTGACAAAACAATTGTGGTTGTACTGAGTAACTAATCGACCTATATAGCAGTCAAATCAGGTAACTAAGATGAATAATTTAGATAACTTTGACCTGTTAAAGAAGAAGGAGTCTGGGAGACTCCTGGTTTCCGCAATGTGATTTTCAGATTTTAATCTACCTTGTTTATGAATGTAACATGATGACATTGCAGGACAAGTTGTGAGAAGTTTTGTGGGAATCGGGACATTCCAGGCATGATGAGTATGGTAAAATCCTTCCACCATGACTTTTTGAATATCTATGTTTGAAGTCAGATATTAAACTGATAAGAACAGATACTGCACATGAACTTAGCCAAAAGGCCAAGAAACAAGAAGAGGCAGTGCAGTGGCTCAACAGTTAAGATGCCGGGCTTGTCAGATGGAAAGCCCTCAGCCCAGGTTCAAGATCTGAGGGCCACATGACAGGGTGAACTCCTGTCCTCGCCCCAGCTCCTGCCAACCTAGCAGTTTGAACGCATGTAAATGCAAGTAGATAAATAGGTACCACTTTGGTGGGAAGGTTAACAGAGTTCCATGATGTCATGCTGGACACATGACCATGGAAATGTCTTTGGACAGTGCTGGCCCAATGGCCTTGAAACAGAGATGAGCATCATCCCCTGTGGTGGACAACAATTAGCGGAGTAAAATCTGTAGAGCCTTTTTTTTCTTTTCTTTTTTTACAAATGTAAAAAGAACATACTTACATTGACATTACGAGTCCAGACATCTCTGATCCAGCCAGGATCTTTCATCAGTGGAATCTAAAATTCAAGATAAATATTTCATTAAACACCATAGCGACATAGTAATTATTTAAAAGGGACAGCACTCTTATCTGTGGAAGTGTGAAGTTTTCCATCTCTACCACAGCTACATGTGCACCTCTTTATTAGTTTCCTTGTGAAAATCTATAGAAAGAGATATCCTGAGATGTCTGCCATACCTTTCAGCTCCTCTCTATGAGACCATTGAGTTGGTTGCAAATTTTTTTCAGCGAATTATTGAATGGCTTTCTACTTAGAACTCCAAAGTCACCTTCAACACTGATTTGAAGAATCTTGCTATTCAAAATATAGGGGGGAAGACCAGCAAAATTGTCTCCTTTCTCTACTTGACCAATAGGGGTGTCCCACCGGATTTTTTAAAAAAGCAAATATCCTGAGCTTAAAGACTGGTGATTTTATTGCAGTAGAAATCAGTTTTGCTTACTTATGATAGAGCATCCCTATTTTGGCAATTTTCCATGTCTCTTGGAACCTCCTGTGCTTTTGAGAGTGATTCCTGAGAACTGGCAGATCTTTTAAACAATTGAGATATGGCACAGAAGGATGCTTTAGAAAGAAAAGAAAAGAAAAAACCAGAAGCAATGCAACATCAGAAGTTTTACTTACTCATAATAAGCCAGTACCATGACATATCTGCATAAGCATGGACCTAGGGTTTTATTTTGCCCCTGTGATAGTTCTATATTGATTGAGTCAACACAGCTGACTATTTGCAACTTTCCAAGATGATTTTTCTAAAGAGTTAATACTTACAAATGCCTTTATATCACATGGATTGCCTTTCCATTTCACAAGGATCCCACCGCCATCCTGTGTAGCCATTGAGTCCTCAATATATGACTTTAGATTCATGTATTTTTATATGGCTATACTTTCTACATTCATGACATTTTGATCCATATGCTGGTCATTGTCATCCATACTGTGTCAGCTACACTGTTTGCATAAAGAACAAAGTGTTGTCTTACATCTTGTACTAAATAGAGATTGAATGTGTCAGACCCAAGGAACCAAGAATGACATGAGAAGTTACCTCAGAGAACTTTTTAGATCTCTACAGACTTTTACTTCAGAGAAGTTTTTATTGTTGTTCAACTGCAGACAGAATCTTGCCAGATTAAAGCACTTATCTGTATAACTATTAGACATATATAGTAGTCAATAAACAACTTGGGGGTGTCGGCCTACACCATCTTCCTACATACCAAGGATTCTGAGCTATGTTATGTCTTTGGTCCCTGAGAAAGAGCCCCTCCCTCCTGCAACTCTGGACTACACCCCATCATAACTTTTGTAATAAAGTTCTGTTGATAGCCAGAAGCTGGGTGTACATGCATATATTATTTTATATCTATACTATGAAATAGAGGAAAGAAAATGAGCCCTTTTAAACTATCATAAAATAGAATGAATTCTGGTTAAAAGTGCCGTTATCAATATTTTTTTGCAGAGGCTTCCAGGGCTGAATTGTTACATGTTTATCCCACCTTTAGTACTTTATAAGTAACTTGGGGTACGTAATCCTCCTTTCTCCCCTTATTTTCCCCACAACAAGAACCCCTGTGAGTTGAGCTGAGCTGAGAGAGAGTTGACTGGCTCAAAGTCACCCAGCCAGCTTTCATGCCTAAGGCGGAACTAGAACTCACAATTTCCTAATTTCTAGGCCAGCACCTTAGCCATTTCACATACAGTATGTTGTTTTTTAATATTGTTGTAACAGTTTCACAATCTTCGAGGCAGCTGCTAATCTATATTCAAAAATAAGAGCCTTAAGTAAGCACAATGTGAAATTACTACCTTAATAGTGTACATGCACTCAGGAAGTAATTTGATCTGAACATCCTTTAATTAACCATCCTACAGCAATACAGGACAGTATGAGAGACTACTGGGAGCCATTCTGCAGAACTATCAAGACTTGTACTAAAATATATAAGATAAAATACTGAATTAATATCAACAATTTGCAGAGATGGAAGTATCAATAGGACACCATAATAGGCCAGGGGCTTGCAATCCTCAACTTACTACCATTTGTTTAGTGACCGTTTGAAATTACAACAGCACTGAAAAAAATGATTTATGACCAGTCTTCTCACTTACGACTGTTGTAGCATTCCAATGATCATGTGATCAAAATTCAGAAGCCTGGCAACTGGCATGTATTTATGACAGTTGCAGTGTCCTGGGGTCATGTCACCACCATTTGTATCCTTCCCAGCCAACTTCTGGCAAGCAAAATCAACGGGGTAAGCCAAATTCACTGAATGGCTGCATGATTTACTTAACAACTGCTGCAATTCACTTAACAACTGTGGCAAAAAGGTCATAAAACGGGGCAAAACTCACTTAATAATTGCCTTGCTTAGCACGGACACTTTGGGCTCAATTGTGGTTGTAAGTCAAGACTATCTGTAATTGATAAAATAAGTCATCTGCTGGCTAGCTGGGGACTTCTAAATATTCTGCAAAGACAGCCATTGCCTCCTTCCAGGGGAAGACAAATGAGGGGAAAGGAAGAGAGAAAGTTCTTGGCTCTCTGGGAGCCTTGGCTGGGAAATATATTTTGTCTAACTAGGCCTAGAAATTTAAGCCCAAGGCCTAGAAATCCTGAGGGGATTGAAACCAGTAAGATAAATTTGGCAGGGAAAGTATAGACAGATATGTAAAGGATTTCTTATTTCTTCTGGGTGCTACTTGTGTTCTCTGGCGTAGCATTAATCTGTATTCTTCCTTCCTCTGCCCTCCTTTATTGCTTGCTCAAATTAATGATAATTAGTTTTAATAGGCAGTTCTCAGCCTTGTGTAGCTTAAAAACAGATGACATATTTTTCTAAAACATATCCTTTGTTGCCTTCTTAAAATAAAGATCCTTTCTTTTCGGATTAATCCAGCACTGGTCTTTTCCTAGTATCATACATTCCAAAACCCTTTGGATTTGGCTATTTTGATTAAAAGGGAAAAAATGGGCCATTTATTTGAAGACTTATTCCTGAGGAAAGCAGATTTCCAGTTCTCCCCGTTCAAGATCAGATCATCAGGTACTGTAAATCCCTTCCAGAGAGCAATACTTTCATCTAAGGGTACGTACTTCTAAACTCAGTTGGGAGAGTTTAAGGATAGTGATTCAGGCATACGTTTGACAAGCTTGTGTTTGTGAAAAGATACCTACCTGCACCTCTTCCGTACTACAGTGGATGAAATTTTTTGAATCCTATTGAGTCCATAAATCAAAATTGGTTTTGTTTTGTTTGTTTTGATGCGTTCCCAAACAATAATCACATCCAACGCTGCATTTCAGAATCAGCTAAGGTCAAGTAAGTGCTACCATTTAGCATATGCTTGGCTGATAAGTATGTATATATTATTTAAATAAAGTGACATGAGAGTTAATTTGATGTAGTGATTAAGACACCAGGCAAGAGTCCAGGAGATTGTGAATTCTACCTTAGGCATGAAAAACCAGCTGGGTGACTTTGGACCAGTCACACACACACACACACACACACACACACACACACTCAGCCCAACCCTTACAGGGTTGTTGTTGTTGTGGGGATGATAGGAGGAGGAAGAAGTATTCATATGTTTGCCTCTTTGAGTTGTATATAAAAAAGGCAGGGTAAAAATCTAAAGAAAAAGCAACTGACCTAAGTCAAATTGTCATCTTCAAGCTTTATGCGTTTACAGGGCAAGCACTGCCTCTCTTGTACATGTCCACAGATAACTCTGAATGTGAGACAGCCCATCTAGATTGAAGAATGTAAGTTATAAGATATACTGTGTTTCTCATATAATAAGGCTGGGTCTTTTTTTTTTTTTGAGCCCTGAAAAAACGACTAGGACATCTTTTTGGGGGTGAATTAATTTCTCCCCTCCCCCATGCACCAGCGCCGTCTCCAACAACAGCATCTGAGTCACTCCCGCTTTTCCCCCATCCCCGTAACAACAGGAAAAAAAGATTTTGAGGTACCTGGGAGCGCCGCGTGCTGCGTTTTGGTTTAATCCCGAGCGGCTGGGTGGGCGTGAGAAGAGCCGAGCGAGCGTCTCTGCTGCTGCTACCCTTGGTGCTCCAGCAAGTTATGGAGGCAGCTCCCCCACCCGAGAAGTGGCTGAAACGCTTCCACGGTTCCTGCCACTGCTGCCGCTGTTGTTGGAGATGGCGCTGGCGAGAGAGGCTCCAGCACCGGTGGGAACCGTGGAAGCTACGGAGTCTTGAGAAGCGGCTGAAACGCTGCCGGACATCCACGCTGATGCCGCCCACCTGCTGACCCGGGTAAAGGAGGGGTAAGGGAGCCCTCTGTGCTCCACCATGATTGGCTGTTAGGAGCGGCTGATGGTGAGGCGTAGCTGCCCGCGGGGCACTCCTAATGGCAAGTTCCCCCCGCCTTCCCCCCCAATTTTGAAAGGTTTTAAACTAGACCTAAATTTGGGGGGAGGGGCTTAATTTCATTTTATGCCTAGAAAACATGCTGGGTCTTCCTATGGGGGGGGCATATTGTTGGAGAAACACGGTATTCATATCAGCACTAATACCCCAAAGGGTTGACATTCACTTTTTGTCCCAATATTTTCTTTCAACTTCAGTACCATATTTATATACTGCTGATTCATTGATTCTTTGCTTATGTGCCTTCAAGTCAGTATTGATGTTTAGCAAGATAGACCTTCTCCAGGATGATCTGCCCCCACTCTGGCCTTTCAGGGCTCCCCAAAGCCCACCAATCAATGCAGTAATTGACTCCATCAATCTTGTTGCAGGTCTTTCTTCTATTTTCTTCCACTTTTTACAGCATGATGGATCTCTCAAGGGAGCTAGGTCTTTCTTTAATGTGTACAAAATAAACATTTAACCTAATCATTTGGGATTTCACTAAAGATTTTGGATTGATTTGTTCTATAATCCATTTGCTTGTGTTCTTCGCTATCCATGGTATTCTCTGGAATCTTCTGTAATACCAAGTTCAAAATAAATTTAAATAACAGCAATTCTAACAACAATAATAGCTTCCATGCTTTTTCTATCCAGTTTCTTCACCATTGCTTTCAAGACTTGTCCCATCCCAATTTAAGGCTTAATCCCAAAGCAGATTAAGAAAATGACATGAGACAAGAATTTCTAAAAACCAATGTAGTCTTGGTATATATTCCTGGCATTTTTTGATCATCTCTCCCAGTGTTAGGTGTTAAGAAGCTCATTCAAAGCTGGGTTACAATAAAAAAAAATACTTGTGGAGGAATCAGAAAATTGCTTATTACCATAGAGCTCAAATCAGAAAGTAGGCAGAGATGGGCAGTGACCGATCCAGACATTCCTCATCACCTCTCTCACTAATTGAAAAGTTTAAGCCAATAATAAACAATGAGGATGTAAGGCATTAGCCAATTCTCTATTTATACTTCCTAAACACGGAGTCTCATGTGCATTTCCTCTCCTTTCTTCTCTACGGTTAGCCAAAATGGCTATAGGGTGTTTGCAGTAAACAACAACAACACCTAAGTCCTTAACTTTCCTTGAACACAACTTTTGTGACACGCTCACTTGCCCAAGACAGAGCTAGCCTTCCCTGGTAAAATGGCATCACTGTTGCTAATTACAACCTTTTAGCAATAGCAAAGGCACTTAGACTTATGTACCACTTCACAATGCTTTACAGCCCTCTCTAAGCAGTTTACAGAGTCAGCATTTTGCCCACAACAATCTGGGTCCTCGTTTTCTTGGAAGGATGGAAGGCTGAGTTGACCTTGAGCTGGTAAGGTTCGAACTGCAGAACTGCCGGCAGCCGGCAGTCAGCAGAAGTAGCCTACAGTACTGCATTCTAAACACTTTGCCACCACCACTCTTTTGGCTTCTCATCAAAATTTTAGCTGCTTTAGATATTACTATAAGAAAAAAAAAATGCAACACTAAAAACACCAATCTCCACCACTATCACAAAGAAGTAGCACAGCAAAACCAGCAGAGGGGAACTACTATACTAAAATCCCTTCTACGCAGAGGAGGCGTGATGGCTCAGTGCGTAACCCTGACCCATACAGTCCCAAGATTCAAACTTTACTGCCCCAGGTCCCGGGGGGGAAAGACCTCCTTTAAAGCTTTTGGGAAAGCTTAAAAGAGCGGGAACCTGCAGGACTTCAGGGAGAAATGATGACAGCTGCCATTAAAAACATGAACAGAGGGACAGGCTGCTTCTCAAACCTTCTGGAATGCAATCATAGCACTAAAGAAATGTATCTAGGTTACGGAGAGAGATTTTGCACTGCCTCACCCACCTCCTAAAAGCATCTGTCTGATAATTTTCTATTTAACTTCTAAATGTGACTTGGAACACTCAGAAAATCATCCGATAGGTTAAGATGGAAAGAACAAATGTAAGCAAGAAAATAATTAAAGCAGGGAGTGGAAACACTGTTACCATGCCACCCCAGCTTCAAAATGTTCCAGTGGTAATAACTAAGTATTATTAGCTCCTTACAAAACACAAACATATATTTAATGTATAGCCACAACACAATTAGCATCGTGATCATGACTAGCAAAATCTGTTTTCCTTTACTGCTTTGAAAACCGACAATCCTCGTTCAGTGACATTCAAGTCACAACAATACTGAACCACAGGACCGATATCCGCTCCTTGTAGTTGCTGCCGTCACAGAATTGCAGTGATCCCCATTTGCAGCCTTCCCTGCTGGCTTCCAGCAAGCAAAGTCAATGGGGAAACTGTCAGGATGCCAAAAATGGTGACCACATGACCACAGGATGCTGCGACCACACAGAATTCATCTAACACCTAACACAACTGTCATAAGTCGGCATGGTGGTGTGACGTTGCGTTTAATGATTGTATCACTTAGCAACAGAGTCGGCAGTCCCAACTGCCATCATTAAGCAAGGATTACCTTTAGTGCTATTCGCTTACACGAGGCTTTATTTGAAAGTATATGCATACTTCCCAATAAGTATGCAAAAAGGATTAGGCCTTAATCTGCCTAATGCCTTCAGATTTAGGGCATATCTACACAGCACTTGTCAGCTGCTCCTGTCCTAAACTCAGGATAGTTTAAATCTAAAGTGTGTTAAGAAAAATCTGTTTGGATTAAGATGGTTTGGCTACACCTTGAAAAGGAGCTGACTACCATGTCCACCCACTGGGCAATTCTCTGCTGCTGATCTTTCCCATCTTTCTGTCCAATGGCCAACCGCTTTCCTTTTGGCGTTGGTGGTATGCATATATACCTCAAGGGGTGGATTCAAAAATTTTAGCAACCAGTTCTCTGCCCGGTTGCTGGGTGGGCGTGGCCATGGTGGGCGTGGCCTACTCGGCCTCCTGCACCATGGCGGGGGTGGGGCATTTTTGCCCTCCCTGAGCTCTGGAGGCTTTCTTCGACCCTCTGGGAGGGTGAAAACGGCCTCCCCAGGCTCCAGAGCGTCTCTGGAAGCCAGAAATGGGCCCATTTCCAGCCTTCCCGAACTTCCGGGAGGCCTGTTTTTTGCCCTCTCTGAGCCTCTGCGCACGCCCTGCACTTATTTACATCCAAAACGGGCCGCGTGGCGAATCCTGGGAGGGTTGGGGCGGTGTGGGTGGGGCCAGCCAGGAGTGGGATTTGGGGGCGCTCTGAACTGCACAGAATCTTCTCTCCCAAATCCCTGCGAACCCCCAGCAGCCCACCCCTGACATACCTGTATATAAACTACAGGTAGTCCTCGACTTAAGACCACGATTGAGTCCAAAATTTCTGTTGCTAAATAAGAGTTTTGCCCCATTTTACAATCTTTCTTGCTACAATTGTTAAGTGGCTCTGGCTTCCCCGTTGACTTTGCTTGTCAGAAAGTCGCAAAAAGGGCATCACATCACCCCAGGACACTGCCATCATCATAAATATAAGTCAGTTGCCAGATGTCTGAATTTTGATCACAGGACCATGGGGATGCTGCAGCGGTCATAGGTGTGAAAAACGGCCACTCTTTTCAGTGGTATTGTAATTTGGAACAGTCACTAAATGAACTGTTGTAAGTTGAGAATTACTTGTATGCAGTGTGTAACTATTCCAAGTTACATTCAAATAGACAAAGGTAAAGCATCAAAATGATGCCCATACCCAGAAGCACAATAACCAGCTTAAAATAAAATGTCTTTTTTACATTTCCAAAATATTTCTTGATGAAGATCCCTTAATGCCCAGGTTGACATGTGATTTTAGTGAATCTGTTATGTTTGGAGAATAATGGAGACCAGACATCTGACCAGTGACTTCAACTCTTTAATAACAGTAAATAGAATAGAACAGAGCAAGGCTATGGGCAGCAGTAGCCCCTTTTATAGGGTTGGCTGCTACCCTATTAACCAATACTAAGTGCATCAAGTTCAAACTAATAACCAATAAGAAGTGTCCTAAGCTTGGCCAATCAGGGGCTTGTTATGAACCAATCCTTGTTCGTTGTTTAAGGACCAATCAAATGTGCAGGCTTCCAAAACCTGCTTTGCATTTAGGCTTAGTAATTTTTATTCATTCACAACACCCTCCCCTTGGGTTCCGTTTGAGGGAGCTGTAACAAAATCTTCAAGGTAGACAGGCCGCTTGGTCTGTCTGGATGATTTCCGTGGCTCCACCGGGTTTGTTCTCAAGTCCGGTTCCGGTGGAGCGTTTGGATGATCTTTATTAAGTTCCGTTTCGCTGCACGGTGATTCCGTGCTGCTTCCACTGTTGTTGTCTCCGCCAATCAGTGTTTCTTCGGGTTTTGCAGTTCGGTTTCCCGTGTTCAAGTCCCATGGAAAAGTCAACTCCCTCCCCGCTTCAATCCCGGTACTTCGCTGGGCCGTAGGATTTCCGTTGGCCTGCTATCCGTCATATCAAGTCAATTTCCTCGATATTTCCTCCCCCTCAGTTGGTGAACCCGGGAGCCATGGGCGCTGGGTAGTAATCTCGAACGGAGTTGGTCTATGTGGCGTTTCCACACCCTCCCATGCGTCTGTTAGCAGGCGGTAAGATTTAGGCCCAGTGAGGTGGGTAACGGTTGCGGGTATCCATAAAGGGTCGCCGGAGAAGTTTTTGGCAAAGATTAAATTCCCTACCTTAAATTCCTGGCATTTGCTGCTGGAGCCGAAAGGTTTTTCGGGTGCGTATGCGGGTGGAGCGGTCGAGGTGCGATCATAGTTTCCGCCCCATAAGAAGTTCGGGCGGTGTTTTGTTGGTCACGCTGTGGGCGTGATGTGCTGCAACAATAAAATTCGATTGATTTTCTCATCGATGTTTCCAATTCCATTTTGTGGAGGGTCTTTTTACAAATTGTACCATGCGCTCTGCACGCCCGTTCGCCGCAGGGTGCGCGGGCGAGGTCAGCGCATGGCAGATGCCCCAGTCAGCAAGATATTGTTCAAATTGTAATGCTGTGAACTGTGGGCCATTATCCGAGACGAGGACGTCCGGAAAACCATGTGTGGCAAATAACCTGTTTAATTTGTTGATAACGGAGTCCGTTGTAGTTGTGCTCATTCGATGGATCTCGAGCCAATTTGAATAGGCATCGACTGTAATAAGGAAAGTGTGCCCTTTTGTAGGCCCCGCAAAGTCAATATGGATACGGGACCATGGTCCTCTCGGAGTTTCCCATTTGGTTGGGCTTGCTTTAGGTGGGGCATTGCTGACGTCTTGGCAACGGTGACAAGTAGCGACCCAGGCCTCGATTCTTTTGTCGATTCCCGGCCACCAGGCGTAGCTCCGTGCGAGTGCTTTCATCCGCACGATGCCGGATGTCCGTCGTGCAATACCGCTAAAACAGTTCGTTGCAGTTTGCCCGGGATTACGACTCTATCGCCCCACAAGATGCAGCCCTTTTGAGAAAACAGTTCGGTTTGGCGTGCTTTAAAAGGCGCCCATTCAGGTGATAGCTGTTCTGTTGGCCAACCACGCTCAACCCAGCGTAGGATGTGTTGCAGGACCGGATCTTGTTTTGTCTCGAGGGCAATGTCTCTCGCCGTCAATGGCGGCGCGTGTAGGGTCTCAATTTGCAACGTTGTGATGGTTGGGGCTGGATCTTCAACCGATTCTGGAAGCGGTGTTCTGCTCAATGCATCAGCGTGGAGAATTGATTTCCCGGCGGTGTTGCAAGGTGTAGTTGTACGCCGCCAAGAATTCAGACCAGCGGGTCATTCTGGGGGACAATATATACGGGGTTGGTTTATTACCCGCAATAATCCCCAGTAGTGGTTTATGATCAGTAATTATTGTAAACGCACGCCCATACACATATTCATGAAACCTTTTAACTGCCGCCACAATAGCTAAAGCTTCTTTATCCAGCTGACTATAATTTCTTTCAGCTTTAGCTAAAGTTCGTGAAAAAATGCGACGGGAGCTTCTGCTCCGTTCGGCAACACGTGGGCCAGGATTGCTCCAACCCCAAAAGGTGAGGCGTCACAAGTAATAGTTAACGGCAGAGTCTCGTTGTACTGCATAAGTACAGAATTAGAAGTTAGCAATTTCTTTACTTGTTGGAAAGCGTTTTGTTCACGTTGTCCCCAAACCCACGTTGCTTTTTTGTCTAAGAGTCTATGTAATGGTTCAGCTATCGTTGCTTTATTGGGTAAAAAGACGTTATAAAATTGATAAGTCCAAGGAACGCCTGTAGATCTGCCTTATTCCTTGGAGTGAGGGCCTTCTTAATTGCCTTTAATTTGTCCTCAGTGGGATGGATTCCTTGACTGTCCAGGAGGTATCCCAAAAACTCCACCCTTTTGGTACATAACTGGCATTTATTTTTTTTAACTTTGAGGCCTGCGTTTTGGAACCTTTGTAAAACTATGCGGAGTCGTTTTCTGGAATGTCTCTGTTCGGGGCGGCGATGAGCACATCGTCGAAATACAGTACGACCCCACTTATTCCTTGTAACAGCCTTTCCATTAAGCTCTGAAAAATTCCTGGAGCGACGCTCACCCCGAACTGGAGCCGGTTGCATTTAAATGCGCCCTATGCATGACGATAGTTTGCGCCTCCGCGGTGGCCGGATCTACAGGCAATTGTTGATATGCCTGTGCTAGGTCTAGTTTAGTAAAACTTTCCCGCCGCCCAGGAATGGAGCAAGTGTTGCACTACCGGCACTGGATACGCACTTTGCTGAAGTGCATGGTTTAGGTGGCCCGGTAGTCTCCGCAAATTCTCAGTGACCCATCAGGCTTGATAGGCGTCACTATTGGGGTTTCCCATCGGGCGTGGTCGGTGGGTTCCAGCACGCCCTGTTCTATTAGCTTATCGAGTTGTTCATCGATTTTAGGTTTCAGTGCGAACGGCACCCGACGCGGCTTAAGGTGGATGGGTGCTACCGCGGTTCAAGTTAAATGAGATCAGGGTCCCCTTGTACTTGCCTAGTCCACTCACAAAACGTCTTGGAATTCTTGCACGAGGGCTTCCTCCCAATCGTTGCTCTCGGCACGGTGGACTCCGGCCACAGTGATTCCGAGGGTCTGAACCATTGCAGGCCTAAAAGACTAGGCCGGTCACGGTCCACGACAGTCAGTGGCAGTGCGACGGTGCGGTCCTTGAAAGAGACCTGAATCGGCGGACCCGACAACGGGAATTCGGTTACCCTGGTAGTCTTTGAGTATAACCCTTTGAGGGTTAAGGTCTTGGCGGCGAATTGTCGGAATGAGCTGTTGGAGCGTCTTCCAGGACACCATCGAGAGGGATGATCCTGAGTCCACCTCCATTACACAAGGTTTGTTTTCGATAGCGACCTTCACTCTGATCTTCCCGGCATCAAGGGATGTAGCGTGGCCTATGGTAATTGTTTGGTGGGTCTCTTTCCGCCTGGTTTCTTCACGCCTGGTGGAAGTGGTGGACGGTTTGTTTCTGTAGGAGTGGCTTCCCCATTGGTGATTCAGTTTGTCTCGGGGTGTGCCGAAGAATCCTGAAGACTGGTATTCGCCTGTCGGGGTTTGGAGTTTTGTTTGCTTCTGCAAACCTTTGCGATGTGACCTCTTTTCCATAACGCGGCAGAGTGCGTCGAGGAATTTGCAGCTGGATCGTGGGTGATTCGCTCCACATCCTGCACACGGTCGAAGTGAGCGTTGTGTGGACTGGTCTTGTTCCGCTCGGAGTCGGTTGACCTCTTCCTCATCGCTATCTGACGGGGATTCTAGGTCTTCGTGGTGAGTCGATACCAGGTGTCTCTCTGAGCGAGGCAAGGTATCGTTGGCGAGTTGGCGTGGCGGTGCGCTAGTGCGCCGCATTCGGGCTGCCGACTTTTTGGTTGCCTCCGCTGCGGTGGCTTCTTTAAGGGCATCGGTGAGGCTGATGTCCCCTTAGCCATGATTTTACTCTGGATCGAGCAGTCTTCTAGGCCCAGAACTAGGTGGTCACGGAGGGCTTCTTCTAAGTCAGAGAACCCGCAGAGGCCTCCAAGGTTGCGGAGGTCTGCGACGTAGTTGGCAAGGCTCTCGCCTTTCCGCTGGTTCCTCTGGTAATATTCATGTCTTCTAAGGTTGGCACGGTGGGCGCGTAGTGGGCCCGTAGTAAAGGCTCGAGGACGTCCCAGTCCATCTCTTTACTTCGGCTGGCTTGGCAAGTGATTTTGCCATTTTAAACACGGTAGGCCCGCAGTGAGTTAGAAATATAGCTCTTTTTTGCCGGTTGTTGCATCTTTCAGATTGTTGGTCTCCAGAAACATCTGGAACCTATCCATGTACGACTCCCAGTCTTCGGTTTCTGGGTTGAATGGAGCGGGTGGTACGGCACCGCTGGTCATGTTGCCGTTGATGGTGCGTGTTCGACCACGTGCTCTGTTGGTTGCTCTGTAATTCAGTCAGCTCTTCGGTCTCCGGATCCCATCCTCGTCGCCAGTGTTATGTTTGGAGAATAATGGAGACCAGACATCTGACCAGTGACTTCAACTCTTTAATAACAGTAAATAGAATAGAACAGAGCAAGGCTATGGGCAGCAATAGCCCCTTTTATAGGGTTGGCTGCTACCCTATTAACCAATACTAAGTGCATCAAGTTCAAACTAATAACCAATAAGAAGTGTCCTAAGCTTGGCCAATCGGGCTTGTTATGAACCAATCCTTGTTCGTTGTTTAAGGACCAATCAAATGTGCAGGCTTCCAAAACCTGCTTTGCATTTAGGCTTAGTAATTTTTATTCATTCACAACAGAATCAGTAATTAAAATACCTGTTTTGCATTCAAAATAATCTCCATTCAAAAACAAGCAGAAAACTTTTTATAAAAATTACTATTCCCCCCCCCACACACACACACGTCTCTCTATTATTCAGTCACCTGAGTCTGCAATCACTTTTACCTCAAGTGATTGGCAAATTAAATCACTGAGAACTGGTAAAAGAAATGTCTGGAGTTAAAAAAAAAAAAAAAAAAAAAAGGCCCAGGAGAAAATAAGTAATTAACTTCTTTTGGCTTTGAGACCAGAAATTTTTTCTCTGTGAAAGAAGCATCCTAATCTCTGTAGCTCTGAGAGAGGTCACAAAAGTCCTCTGAAAAGAAAGACATGGAAAATGAAGGTCATTCCACCCTCTGCTTTGGGTTAACCTGTAAAGATGTAAAAAGCTGCCTGCCAAAGCAAGAAAAACAGCGCAAGAAGAAAACAATCCTTGCAGCAGGAAAATGTGCCTGGAACACCTGCAACGGGACAGGAGTGTGAAAAGTGATGTCATCTGTTCCTGCCCTCAAATAATGGTTGGCTCCCTAACTACAGACAGTTCAGTCATCATCCAATATCCATTCATCAAAGCTAAATATGGCAATAGTTAATCGGACGTGTAAATAGCTATCAACTGAATCTCTACAATATAAGTTTCAGCAAGAACATATTTGTTTGTTTAATTAATTAAATAAATAATTTATAACATTTATACAAGCAGCCATCGTAACCAACTCTTGGCAGGTCCCAATCAAAAGTAAGAACAACAAAAAACAGTAATAAAACTGTCAAATTAAGACATTAAAAAAAAACTGGCTCCGGGTCCAGCTTGTGATGTACAGTCATTTAATCGTACCCTAGCAACTTGGGGGAAGAAAAACTAGATCTTCAAAGCTTTATGGAAGGCCTAGAGGATAGAAGCCTGCTGAACTTCATGGTGGGGGTCTTCCATAGGGCAGGGGCTGCCGTGGAAAAGGCATTCTTGCTCCCATCAGATGGCAATTTTTAAGGGACAGAATTAGGAGCATTCCCACCCTATCTGACCAAGTAGGATAGGTAAATGTCCTATAGATGCCTGCAGATAACCTGGCTCTGTACCATACAGGGCTTTAATGGTGAATTGAATTGCACCCAGAAAAAAAACTGGTGTTTCATGGGCAAATCTAGGAGGTCCTATTACTGTGCTTGCTGCTGCGTTCTAGACCAGTGGAAGTTTTTTGGGGGGGGGTCTTCAAAGACAGCCCCAGGTACAGTAGTAGCCAAAATTGTGGAAACCTTTTGGGAAAAGTGTCTCCTTATATATTTTATGCCATCACTACCAAACAGGGAGATCTTGGTCTCATCACTCCAAATAACACTGACAACATGGGTTCCTCTGTCCAGGTAATATGGGTTTTAGCCCAGTTTAGTCTTTTCAACCTTTGTTTGAAAGATAAAAGTGGCTTTTCTTGTGGAATTCTAGATTTTAGGCCAAATTCCTGCAGTCTGTGCCAAACAGTCCTTGCACTCAACTTCACATTGCATTGCGCCATTTCATCTTGTATACACCCAGATGATTTTCTTCTGTCACGTAGGCACAGTCTCTTAATTCTTTTATCATCATTTGCTGTTGCGAACCTTTACCTGTCTTTTGTAGTTTTGTATTGACCGAGTCTCCTTATACCTCTTCAAAAACTTAGAAATGCCACCTTTGGTTAAGTTTCCACCAATTTTTCTTCTAATTTCTTTATAACCGTAGCCTTGTTCACTTAATACTATTTTACATCGTTTCTAGGCGACTAGTCAACTCTTTGCACTATTCTTTAATTTTATTACGTTTCACAAGCTCATTGCCAAAACAAGATGACACCTGATTGGCTCTCTAAACACTCAGTGGCTCTAAACACTCTAAATGCTCATTGGCTACAATCAGATGAAGGAAAGCTACCTGATATCAACCTAAGCAAGTTGTGCTTCCTTTTTCTGGTTATTTGGCTATAACTTTTCAAAGACTACAGAAAATTAAACAAACTTTGTTGCATTACATTCTTGATTAAATTATCCTTCCATTAATATACAATTTTATGGTGCTACTCCAAAAAAAGGTAGTTATTAGCCATCAAACCTCAAAAATACACTTTTCCCAAAAGGTTTCCACAATTTTGGCCACTTTTGGTAGAATTTATTGCAAGTAATCCAAATGGGAAGTGACCAAGGCATGAGTGACTGTGAGCAAGGCCTACCGGTCCAGAAAAAGGCACAATTGGTACAACTAGATGAAACTGCAAAGCCACCCCCCCAGCTATGGCTGCTACCTGCTCCTCTAGCAGAAGTCATGAATTCAGGAGGGCCCCTAAATTGAAATGCAGCTCAGCCCAATACTGTGTTTCCATCACATCAGGCGGGGGTCTTCCTAGCCAGACTCTGACAGATGCTGAAAATATTCCTCACAGGGATCCTGCCTTGTTTACCCAGATCCATCTTACCCAAGAAGAACATGGTTACCTGAATCCAGGCTGCTGGTCGACTACCTGGAGATGCAATAAGGGTGGAGAAATAATTATCTCCTATTGCCACAACGTTGAGCCTAATATATAGGCTCTTACCTGTGCTCAGTCAGCATCACTGTTTGTCTTACATAAGAGGTCCTAAAAGGCCTCATTCTTACCCAAGAAATATTAAGAAGCAGGCATACAGTAGTGTCCTATAATAGCAATAGCACTTAGATTTATATAGCGCTTTATAGTGCTTTACAACCCTCTCTAAGCAGTTTGCAGAGTCAGCCTATTGCCCCCCAACAATCTGGGTCCTCATTTTACCCACCTCGGAAGGATGGAAGGCTGAGTCAACCTTGAGATTAGAACTGCCGAATTGCAGGTAGCCAGCAATCAGCAGAAGTAGCCTGCACTACTGCACTTTGCAGCTCATAATTCTTCTTTTAAGGCAAGGATCTCCAACCTTTTTAATTCTGCGGACTGGCAGAAGCTTTGGTGATTTTGGTGACGAGGAAGGAATGGTTTTGCATGCTAACCTAAATCCTGCACAAATGAAGCTTGGCACATCCGCATGCTGCTTTGGCGGCCTGGCCCTCATGCCGCTTTGGCGGTCTGGTTTCCAACAGGCACAGTCCAGTAGGGATCCTCAGCCTGGGGGTTTGGGACCTCTGTTTTAAAGGTCCTAACAGCAAAGTGCCATCTGGTGGTCTCCTTGTTTATAGGAAACCACAGCAATTGGACAGAAAGGCTGGGCCTGGGAACTACCATTTTCATTTTCCACAGTGTTCAGCATGGATGACACAGGAAAGAAGTGATGGAACACTGAAAAGAGTGGCTTTGAATTCCAAAGCACTTTTTCCTCCGTGTCAACTCCATCTTGACTTAGCTTCAACCTATTCTTTTTTCAGTCCATCTCATCCATCTCTTAACTGATGGGTATCTTTCTTGTCTCCAAAAGAGAGGTTGCCAAGTCTAGCCCTCAAGAATCCCGAGAACCACTAGATGACACCAGGGAGATATGAAGAACCTTTAAGATTTTTGCTTCCTTCTAGTGATTTTCCAGATTTTTGCAGCTCAGATACCAATAATCCTGTCCTACAGCATTTCTAGTTGTTCCTGGAGTCCATTTCTTAAAGAGCCCTTATCTTCAGGGAGGCAGCTGAGATAATCAGGAGTGACAGTATTTAGAAGAAGTCCCAAGGAGGCCTCACAACTGATTCTGCTGAAATTGTAGAGTCCTAGGCCTTGTTTAAAGACATTACATCCTGAAGCAGGGCCTGCATTCCTCAGTTGCAGCATATATTTCTAAAGGCCCTGATCAGGAACTGTGATTGCACACAACACCTTCTCTCTGAGGATGACAACAGCGCTGGTGTTTCACAATAAATGAGGCAATCGTGCAGATGTTTCAAATAACATAAGACATAAAGATATTGATTCTGGGAAAACAAAACTGTACGCTCAGTCTCAAAAACAACTTTCTTCAGTGATATAATCAGCCTGTGACAGGCTGGGCTTCTTGCCAAGAATTTGAGGGCAGAGTTGAACGCAAGCATTTCTTTTACCCTGCACAGTTAAAAATAACACCCCAATGGTCTCCCTTTTGGAGATAGAGCCACAGAGTCACATGTGAACCTGGAATATTGAACGTTTTAATAAAGTAGATCATTTTTATAAAGGAAATCACAAGCTTCCTTACAGATGTTCATTAGACTTATATAATCAAGAATAGAATACAAAGGTTTATTTATGAGCAACATGGAATATTGGACTGAACATATTAGGATAAACTGTCCCATCCACTCTAAAAAAAACTGACTTAGAAAAAAAGGCTATAATAAATTTGGAAAAAATGGGGAAGGAGGAATAAGCATCTCTGAGAGAAAGATGGAATGTTCAAATAGAGTGTACGGTCATACTCATATTTGCCCACTACTTCCTTCAGCTCCACCTGCCTTTAATAGGGCACCCCAGAAAAATTATCCCTAAAAAATGTGGCCATCAATAAAAGCTGTCCACCCTGCCCTGAAATTGTCTCTCTGTGTTCTATTTGGTCTTAGCAAAGAATAGCCTGTGACCTTCTACATCAGATATAATTTTATATTTATTTATACAGATAGTCCTCGACTTATGACCACAAAATGGAGCCCAAAATTCATGTTGCTAAGCAAGACAGTTGATAAATTATTTTTGACAGCAAACCACACTCCTTACTAGCCCTTATGATGTTACCTAGCATGGGTAATGAAACGTCTGCAAGAAAACAACCAAGCTCAGAGAGCACCAAGGACCCCTCATTTCAACCCTGAGCTACAAATATTCTCCTTCATTGGTAAATGTATTTTGCCCCATTTTACTACCTTTCTTGCCACAGTTGTTAAGTGAATCGCTGCAGTTGTTAATTAGTAACGTGGTTGTTAAGTGAATCTGGCTTTCCCATTGACTTTGCTTGTCAGCAGGTTGCAAAAGGCGATCACGTACAACTCTAGGACACTGCAATTGTTATAAATGAGTCAGTTGCCAACTGTCTGAATTGCAACTGTTATAAATATGAATCAGTTGCCAAGCGGCTGAATTTTGATCACATGGCCATTGGGATGTTGCAAGAGTCATAAATGTGAAAAACAGTCATAAGTCACTTTTTTTCAGTGCCGTTGTAACTTCGGATGGTCCCTAAATGAATTGTTGTAAGTCAAGGATTACCTATATATATTATTTAGAAACCTTCCGTGTCCCTCACAGAGAAACTTTGGATAGTGCTGCCATAGAAAGCTAGGGGATAGAAAATATTGACTCATTCAAATCTCTTTTCAAGCTAAATAATAAACAATAAACCTTATCCATATAAAGAAAAAAGGGAATGTTTCAGATATAGCAAGAAACATAAAGGGACTTTGGGTCCAACAGCATTTTGGAGATCTGCTTCTCTCTAGGCAAAGTATGAGAAAAGATATCTCTTGTGAGATATTGAAGTATATTTAAGCACCTTTATATGTCTGAATATCTTATAAAACAGTATTTTATAACAGCAACAAGTTTCTTGAGGAAAAAGGGAGGGAGGGAGACTAGAATAAATGTGATATTTCAGCTTACTGCATCACAAGCTAGAGAATGAATAAAATCTGTGGAATAGATTGCCCTTACATAAGGGTGCTGTAATAACAGAAGCTGCAGAATTAGCAGTCTGGAATATCCACATGCCAAATCAGATGTGAGTTTGAGAAGATTCGTGAACAATGGACTCCAGACAATAGACTTTTCCCTTAGCAACAGGAGTGATATCATTGCATAATAACATTCTTTCAATGAAAGATTCATGATGCAGTTGATTTAATTTAGAATGATGTAGGGACTGCATGGTGACATATGGCTACTCCATCTGTCATTGCCAATGCAGTAAATGTAATTGGCAAACATTAGAAGTAAAATAGATCAACACCTAATTATTGCCCATACTGTTATATTCTGGGCATGGGTGCAAGTAATTGAGACGAGTCAGTGACTTAGTGAACTTCAACTCTTTATTAAGAATCAGAAACAGAGAGCAAAACCTTTGGGCAGTAGTAGCCCTTTTATAGGACTAGCTACTGACCTGTTAACCAATGATCTGTGTCCACATGCTTAACGTTTGGCCAATGAAAGATGTTAAAGTAATAGCCAATCAGGTTGTTCCCTGAGGACCAATCCCAGTTCGCTATCCTAGGCCAATCCAAAGTGCAGGATTTCAAGCCTGCTTAACATAATGTTAATAAGTTTATTTCAATTGGTTTTTGTTAGTTCATAACACCCCTCCCCCCTAGGTTCCGTTTGAGGGGTGCGGTAACATATTCGCGTAGATATGCAGGTCGTTTCACCTGCCTGTTTGATTTCCGCTGTTCCACCGGTTTTTGTCTGCAGTCCGATTCCGGTGGAACGCTATGAAGGGTTTCTGGTGCGGCTAGTTCAGTTTCCGCGCGGGAGGACTCGGCGCGGCTCTCGTTGTTGTCATCCCAGTCTCCTAGGCTTGCTTCCGGGTCCCGTGGGCTTGCTTCCCTCGTGCTATTTCTGGGCGGAGATATCACCCCGCTCCCTGATTCTTCTTCAGTTTGCGCGTTTTTTTGGTTAGGTTGCTGGTCCCCATGATTATGTCGTCATCAAACCCGTTTTCGGCCTCCTCGATATCTCCTCCCCGCTTAGTTTGTGAATCACAGGAGGTGGGTGCCATTCTGGATCGAAGTTGATCTATATAGCGTTTCCAAAGTCTCCCGTCATTAGTCTGTAGGCGGTAGGATCTGGGGCCGGTGGGTTGGGTAATAGTTGCAGGGACCCATAATGGGTCACCTGAACAGTTTTTAGCAAACACCAAGTCGCCTACCTTGAATTCGTGGCACTTCCCGCTAGATCCACAGGGTTTTTCTAGTGAATACGAGGGATGGAGGCGGTCGAGGTGAGAGCGAAGTCTCCGCCCCATTAGCAGTTCGGCAGGCGTCTTATTCGTGATGCTGTGTGGGGTGATGTGTTGAAGCAGGAGTATTCGGTTGAGCTTGTCGTCGATGTCCCCATAGTCCATTTTATGTAGGGTTTTCTTGACGAATTGTACCATTCGCTCCGCCCTTCCATTGGCCGCAGGGTGCGCCGGCGAGGTGAGCGCGTGGCGGATGCCCCGGTCCGCTAGATACTGTTCAAAAGCTAGGGCCGTAAACTGGGGCCCGTTATCGGAAACTAAAATGTCTGGTAGCCCATGCGTCGCGAATAATTTATTCAGTTTATTAATGACTGACTCTGTTGTGGTTGTCTTCATTTTTTGGATTTCTAACCAGTTTGAATAGGCATCAACTGTTAATAAAAACGTGTGTCCTTTGGTGGGTCCCGCAAAATCAACGTGGATACGGGACCACGGGCCTCGAGGGGTTTCCCACTCGGTTGGCGTCGCTTTAGGTGGGGCGTTGCTAACGTCTTGGCACTTCTGGCATGTGGTTACCCAGGCTGCAATTTGTTTATCAATACCCAGCCACCATGCGTAGCTTCGTGCGAGCGCCTTCATGCGCACGATGCCCGGATGTCCCTCGTGTAATACTTTTAAGACAGTCTGTTGTAGCCTCTCTGGGATGACTACTCTGTCCCCCCAGAGAACGCAACCTTTCTGGGAGAAAAGCTCTGTCTGCCGATTCTTGAATGGTGCGAAATTGTCGTGGATTTGGTCGGCTGGCCATCCTCTTTCGACCCAACTGAGGACTCGTGCCAGGATAGGGTCCCTTTTTGTCTTGATCGCGATGTCTCTCGCTGTCAGTGGCGAGTGCAGCATTTCGATTTGGAGCGTCGTGAGGGTTGGAGCTGGGTTGTTGACGGCTTCCAGAAGTGGAGAATGACTCAATGCATCAGCGTGGGGAATGGCTTTCCCTGGGCGATGTTGCAACACGTAATTGTAGGCAGCTAGAAACTCAGACCATCGAGTCATTCTTGGCGATAATATATAGGGAGTTGGCTTGTCTCCCGCTATAATCCCAAGCAATGGTTTGTGATCTGTGACTATCGTAAATGCTCGTCCATACACGTACTCGTGAAAACGCTTCACAGCAGACACAACGGCAAGGGCCTCCTTATCGAGTTGGCTATAGTTCCTTTCGGTCTTTGATAATGTTCATGAAAAAAATGCAATAGGTGCTTCGTTTCCGTTTGGAAGTACATGGCTTAAGATCGCTCCCACTCCAAACGGTGAAGCGTCGCAAGTACTATTCAAAGGTAAAGTCTCATTGTACTGCATCAAAACAGCGTCGGAGGTTAGCAAGTCTTTTACTTGTTGGAAGGCACTTTCCTCTCGACGTCCCCAAACCCAGGTAGCTCTTTTATCAAGAAGTCTGTGTAAGGGCTCCGCTACAGTCGCCTTCTGGGGCAAGAAAATGTTGTAGAAGTTAATGAGCCCCAGAAAGGCTTGGAGGTCTGTTCTATTTTTGGGCATTGGGGCATTTTTAATCACTTTTAACTTGTTATCGGTGGGGTGGATTCCTTGACTATGGAGAAGGTATCCCAGGAACTCCACCCTCTCGGTACACAATTGACATTTATTTTTTTTAACCTTCAGGCCGGCGTCTTTAAATTTCTTCAGAACCATTCTGAGGCACTTTTCTAAAATGTCTCTATTAGGGGCGGCGATTAATACATCATCAAAGTATGGTACGACCCCTTTTATACCTTGTAAGAGTCTCTCCATTAAACTTTGAAAAATTCCCGGAGCTACACTCACTCCGAATTGGAGTCTATTGCACTTAAAAGCGCCTCTATGTGTAACGATAGTCTGTGCTTCCGCAGTTTCCACATTCAACGGAATTTGGCTTGTGCCAAATCCAATTTAGCGAATATCTTCCCACCACAAACCCGGTGGAGCCACGGAAATCATCCAGACAGACCAAACGGCCTGTCTATCTTGAAGATTTTGTTACAGCTCCCCTCAAACGGAACCCAAGGGGGAGGGGTGTTGTGAATCAATAAAAAGTAACTAAGCCCAAATGCAAAGCAGGTTTTGAAAGCCTGCACACTTGATTGGTCCTTAAACAACGAACAAGGATTGGTCCATAACAAACCCCTGATTGGCCACATTTAGGACACTTCTTATTGGTTATTAGTTGAACTTGATGCACTTATTATTGGGTAATAGGGTAGCAGCCAACCCTATAAAAGGGTTACAACTGCCCATAGCCTTGCTCTGTTCTGTTCTATCTACTGTTATTAAAGAGTTGAAGTCACTGGTCAGATGTCTGGTCTCCATTATTCTCCAAACTTAACAGGGGACAATATATACGGGGTTGGTTTATTACCCGCAATAATCCCCAGTAGTGGTTTATGATCAGTAATTATTGTAAACGCACGCCCATACACATATTCATGAAATCTTTTAACTGCAGCCACAATAGCTAAAGCTTCTTTATCCAGCTGACTATAATTTCTTTCAGCTTTAGCTAAAGTTCGTGAAAAAAACGCGACGGGAGCTTCTGCTCCGTTCGGTAATACGTGGGCCAGGATTGCTCCAACAGCAAAAGGCGAGGCGTCGCAGGTAATAGTCAATGGCAGAGTTTCGTTGTACTGCATAAGTACAGAATCAGAAGTTAGCAGTTTTTTTACTTGTTGGAAAGCGTTTTGTTCCCGTTGTCCCCAAACCCACGTTGATTTTTTGTCTAAGAATCTATGCAGTGGTTCAGCTACCGTTGCTTTATTGGGTAGAAATACGTTATAAAAATTGATAAGTCCAAGAAACACCTGAAGATCTGCCTTGTTCCTTGGAGTGGGGGCCCTCTTAATAGCCTTTAATTTGTCCTCAGTGGGATGGATTCCTTGGCTGTCCAGGAGGTATCCCAAAAACTCTACCCTTTCGGTACATAAGTGGCATTTATTTTTTTTAACTTTGAGGCCTGCGTTTTGGAACCTTTGTAAAACCACTCGGAGTCGTTTTTCTAGAATGTCTCTGTTAGGGGCGGCGATGAGTACATCGTCGAAATACGGTACGACCCCTCTTATTCCTTGTAACAACCTTTCCATTAAGCTCTGAAAGATTCCTGGAGCGACGCTCACCCCGAACTGGAGTCGGTTGCATTTAAATGCGCCCCTATGCGTGACGATAGTTTGCGCCTCCGCGGTGGCCGGATCTACAGGCAATTGTTGATACGCCTGCGCTAGGTCTAATTTAGCGAAAACTTTCCCGCCGCCCAGGGAATGGAGCAGGTGTTGCACTACCGGCACTGGATACGCACTTTGCTGAAGTGCGTGGTTTAGGGTGGCCCGGTAGTCTCCGCAAATTCTCAGTGATCCATCAGGCTTGATAGGCGTCACTATTGGGGTTTCCCACCGGGCGTGGTCGGTGGGTTCCAGCACGCCCTGTTCTATTAGCTTATCGAGCTGTTCATCGATTTTAGGTTTCAGGGCGAACGGCACCCGACGCGGCTTAAGGCGGATGGGTGCTACCTCAGGGTTCAAGTTAAATGAGATCGGGGTCCCCTTGTACTTGCCTAGTCCGTTCGCGAAAACGTCTTGGAATTCTTGCACGAGGGCTTCCTCCCAATCGTTGCTCTCGGCACGGTGGACTCTGGCTACAGTGATTCCAAGCGGTCTGAACCATTGAAGGCCTAAAAGACTAGGCCGGTCACGGTCCACGACAGTCAGTGGCAGTGCGACGGTGCGGTCCTTGAAAGAGACCTGGAATCGGCGGGACCCGACAACGGGAATTCGGTTACCCTGGTAATCTTTGAGTATAACCCTTTGAGGGTTGAGGTCTTGGCGGCGAATCGTCGGAATGAGCTGTTGAAGCGTCTTCCAGGACACCATCGAGAGGGATGATCCTGAGTCCACCTCCATTACACAAGGTTTGTTTTCGATAGCGACCTTTACTCTGATTTTCCCGGCATCAAGGGATGTAGCGTGGCCTATGGTAATATTCATGTCTTCTGACTAAGGTTGGCACGGTGGGCGCGTAGTGGGCCCCTAGCAAAAGCTCGAGGACGTCCCAGTCCATCGCTTTTACTTCGGCTGGCTTGGCAAGTGATTTTGCCATTTTAAACAAGGTAGGCCCGCAGTGGGTTAGAAATATAGCTCTTTTTTTGCTGGTTGTTGCATCTTTCAAATTGTTGGTCTCCAGAAACATCTGGAACCTATCCATGTACGACTCCCAGTCTTCGGTTTCTGGGTCGAATGGAGCGGGTGGTACGGCACCGCTGGCCATGTTGCCGTTGATAGTGCGTGTTCGACCACGTGCTCTGTTGGTTGTTTTGTAGATCAGTCAGCTCTTCGGTCTCCGTATCCCACATTCGTCGCCAGTGTTAAGTTTGGAGAATAATGGAGACCAGACATCTGACCAGTGACTTCAACTCTTTAATAACAGTAGATAGTGCAGAACAGAGCAAGGCTATGGGCAGCAGTAACCCTTTTATAGGGTTGGCTGCTACCCTATTAACCAATAATAAGTGCATCAAGTTCAACTAATAACCAATAAGAAGTGTCCTAAAATGGCCAATCAGGGGTTTGTTATGGACCAATCCTTGTTCGTTGTTTAAGGACCAATCAAGTGTGCAGGCTTTCAAAACCTGCTTTGCATTTGGGCTTAGTTACTTTTATTGATTCACAACAACAAACATTATGTAAAATAGTCTAATTTTCTGCTGATTTTATCTTGAATTATATATGTATTGCTACTTCTGGGCAAGAAAGCAGGAGAAAGGTATTTGTTTTGATTGGCTAACCTGCTGTAATTAACCATTAACTAAAACTGAAACTGAAATTGAAACTTGCACTGATAGTTCTTCCCTTCTTTAAAAAACAAAACCTATCTCAAGAGATAGGTTGGGCTGTCCTGTATGTTGGATCAAATCATGTGAATTCCCAAGTTGTCATCACAGTTGCCAACATGCCCAAAAGGGAACCAGGCAGTTTGACAATTGTATTCTCATGTTGCTTTTTACTGTATGTTGTTTACTACGTGCATGCTATACTTAAGGAAGATAAAAGAGAGCATATGTACTCCCTGAATCATATAGCCACCCATAATTTACATATTGCATTGGAATGCAAGTGAAAAAGACTGCAGTTTGTGTTGTGATGTTGCACCATGTCACTTCCTCATTATGGTTTGTAATAGATACACATGAGTACATATATCTAAGTAGAGCAAGTAAAACCAAAGTCAATGTGGCTTGGTGTTATGTTTTGTTTTGTTTTTAAAATAGAGTCAATGTTGTTTAGAAGACTATTGAAGACTTCCTTTTACGGGAAGGGAAAGAGAATTAAACCCTAATGCCTTTAGGCCAGCTATTCTGGCTGGGGGATTCTGGGAAATCTAAACATCTTCAAATTGCCAAGGTTGAAAAACACTGCTTTAGACTTAGATAAGAGCAGAAAGGTCCTCCTCGATTCAAAGTTACAATACATCTGATTGAAGATAAGTCTTTATTCCTTCTTGTTTTTATCTTCAATTCCTGAAACTTCACAAGCATACATGTATTGATCAGTGAATGCTTTGAGAATCTTCTGCTTATTCTTGATCAAGAACTCCACTAAATAACGTGGATTATGAATTTAATGGTCACTACTGCCTCCACCACCACATTACCTCCATATATTACACAATGCATGCACTATGCTGCACTATACAGTTTTCATTCTTTATATGCTACCCTTTCTTTGCTGCTACTAATATCATGAAATTATGAAGCAACGTTTAGACTAAATCTGTTCTTACACCATGGAAGAATTTATTTGCACTAAATAACACTTCTACCATGTAGTCCAAGGCACATACATACCGGGCAAATAAAACCAACAGCTGAACTCGCCGTAGGTCAGTTTTCATGTTTACAAGCTTTTGGAAATGGATTTAAGATGTGAAACTAGACATATAATAGCTCCAGGCATCAAGGGAAGGCACAGAACAAATGCATATGACAATGACAATTTTGAGAATCTTCTGCTTCTATTCTTGTTCTAGGAACATACATAGTAAGCTGTTTCCATCCATATATGTTTGGCAGTAAACCTAACACCAAGCAAGTGAATAAAAATCTTGCAAATTTAATGGCAGGGAAAAGTAGTTATCTGGGTCCGATTTCTTCTTCAAAGTCACAGTTAGTGGCTTTGAAAGTCTGTCTACCCAAGAATGTATAATAGTAGTGATGACAAAGATAATTATTGTTACAGCTCCAGGGTAAATAGGTAAAATGAAGTTCAGAGTTTTCCATGCTAATATAGTTTAATATACTGTTCAGTAGTAATGGTTCCAAAATGATCACCTGACCATTATTCTTAGGGTCATTTTCTAAAGGTACAAAGTTCAAATTAATAATTCTTTTTTAACATGTGATTATCTGCTTTGAATTTGAAGTTCCTCTTACAGTCATAAAGCAGTCTGGTGGGCATTTTCTTGCAAAATCTGTAGCAACCTTTGCTCCATAAATGACAAATGAAGCCTGTTTTTTGTTTTGTTTTTTTACAGACTACCAATAGCTGTCTTTCCTGGTCTTTTTGAGGTTTGATGCCTCTTTCCATTGCATCCTTCCCAGGGCTGAGAGACTGGCTCAAGTTCATGCAGATTCATCTCACCGTCTCCTGGTTTCTAAACTCATGCCTTCATCATTAAATCCAACTGGCTCTTTTCTTTTTGTATTGCTCATAGCAAAAACACATAAAAGAACAAGAATGAAGTTAGTCCTACTATGGCAAACCTACTGGTCGCACACAGTTTTCAAGTAAGAGAGCATTCCTTATGTGAGCAACCTTCCATAATTTGAAATTTGAATTACAACCACAGTGAGAGACTAATCAATGTAGTTTAGATTTAGAGCGCCTTCCTGTCAGCCTTATGGGGTAAACCAGACATGGAACATAACATAGATGAGTGAAGTCTTCTTTACTATAACACCTACATTAACAGAATCTTGCAAATCTGAGAGCATAAACTTCCTGCCCACCACTTTTAGATGCTAGGCCCATTAGGGTGGTTCCTTCGTACGTTTCTTCCTGAGTATAAGGAAGTATACTTTAATATATAATTTTTATAAATTATTATACACTTATGGCATGAAGAGTCAGAAGCTGCGAGGAGAAACAGTATACTAAAGCTATGTTAGCCCATAAGAGGATGCGGTGTCTATCAGAAATGTCAGCAGTTCGAATCCCTAGCGTCGCATAACGGAGTGTGCTCCCGTTACTTATCCCAGCTTCTGCCAACCTCACAGTTTGAAAGCATGTAAAAATGCAAGTAGAAAAATAGGGATCACCTTTGGTGGGAAGATAACAGCATTCCGTGTGCCTTCGGCATTTAGTCATGCTGGCCACATGACATGGAGACGTCTTTGGACAGCGCTGGCTCTTCAGCTTTGAAATGGAGATGAGCACCGCCCCCTAGAGCCGGAAACTACTAGCACGTATGTGTGAGGGAAACCTTTACCTTTACCTTAGCCCATAAAAATTCTGTACTTCATTTTGCCTATTTACACATACACACACACACACAAAATTTATTTTTAGATTCTTCTTGGAAGCAGAAGTTAGGGTGAGTATTGAATATATTATTAGATTAGATTATTATTATATAAATTACATTTATTATTATTATACTAAGGAAACTTCTTAAGTTTCTTCCTAAGTATAAGGTCTCCTGTTTTGGGCAGGAGATTGAAACAGAAGATCTCTGAGGTCCCTTCCAGCCCCATGATTCTATTTTATCCTGATCTGAAGAGGAGAAGAATTCATGTTGCATCAACAGGCTGTGCTATTATAAGGTACACCCAGAGGTGGGATTCTACCAGTTCGGACCGGTTTGGGTGAACCCCTTGTTCCAATGATCAGCTGGCTCTGAACCAGTTCGCTGCAATGAGCATGTGGCCCCGCTTGCCCACCCTCCCGCCCCTGCTCTTTCCTGCGCTTTATTTCCTTTGTTTAGAGCACAGCTGATTCGTGTGGCAGAGCTGTTTGCGGCACCTCAACTGTTTTATTCACAGAGGCTGCAGTTGAAGGTAAGTATATATATATTTTTAATGCGGAGCACGGGCGCAGAGTGCACGATCACCGAACCAGTTGTTATACCGGCAGAATTCTACCCTGGGTACACCTCAAACCATGTCACTTGATTAGAACAAATTCTGACCTCAATGACCGTACTGCAATTTTACTTTCCTCCAAGCCACCAATAACCAGAAATGCTCACTCACAGATGAATACTACAAAGGAAATGTAATGCTATACTTTTTTTCTGACAAAGTTTTGCAAATATTGCAAAATTGTACACAGTCATGAGAAGTGGAAAAGAGACGAAATGTAATTACTCAGATTTGAAGCTAACCAAGGTGCTAAGAATCAGGTGACATTTGTTGAGTCACTAGCAACAAAAACAAATGTCATTGCTGGCTTTAAGTCTGATAGGAGAGGATGCCACTTGAGAACTATCATCACAATAAACACCAGTTAGAAGATCCTAGATGACTTAGCATTTGCTAGTCTGTTCTTTATGAATTAGTGATATTCAGATACCTTACATTAATCATCTGAACAGCAATAGGTTTCACAGAGCCAGGGAAAGAAGATGATGCCATGCATAATATTAAAAGAGCAGAATACCTCTGTGTTCATTTTTCCCATTCAATTAGGACTGTTCTTTTCTCCTCTTCATATATTCCTCATCTACAACAATAACATTCTTGCCACCTTCTTCCTTGTCAGATTCAACTGTAGACTGAAGGTAATATGTGACAGAATGGGTCTATGTTCCTAAATAGGGTACTGTTGAGGATAGTTGGATGAATGGGCTCCTATGCAGATTTCTCCTTGAAGAATATATTGCTTGTGTTACTCTGTAAGTGACAAATACACCGTTTCCCCAATTATTACAATTGTATTAATAAAATGGCTTCAGCCCAAATTGTCCCTTTAGCACAGGGGTGTCAAACTCAAATTCCTTGAGGGCCACATCAGGGTTGTGTTTCACCTCAGGGGCCGGAGGGTATGTGGCCATCACTCATGTCAGGGGCGCCTGTGGTGGCTTGAGCACTCTGCCAGTGAAAATGGGCTCCTGAGCTTTGTTTTTGGCCACAACAGCCTCCCGCAGCCCTCTGCCCATGAAAACAGAGCTCAGGTGAGCCACTTGTGTCCCCTCCAGGCCCCATTTTCAGCTGCAATGGCCTCCTGCAGCCATTTTGATCACAGGAGGGCTGCAGGAGGCCATTGCAGTCGAAAACAGGGCTCGGGAGGGGCGCACACGGCCCTCCCGAGCCCATTTTTGCTGGCAGAGACATTGCAGGCCAGTCTTTCACTGTTTCCAGGGCAGCCTCGTGGGCCATATCTAAGCACCCCATGGCCTGGATCTGGCTCCCAGGCCTTGAATTTGACACCCATTTTAGCATTCCCTTCACTACCCAGCTTTACATATACATGCCATTTTCTAAGATGCGTCCCTGAAATACGAGAGCTTTTAAAAAAAATCAAAGTGTAATTCAGCCTACTCTTAGCCAAAATGTGGTGGCCTACTTTGGCAATTCATTTTGGGTGGCATGACGGGGCAACTAATTGTTCCTTAATTTATTTAATTGCTAAGGGAGAAGTGTTTGCAGCCTTTCTGCTTCAAGTCCTAAAATAATTTGGCTGCTCTTGATCACACCGCATCTTGAGCACCGTCTGTTACTATAGTTCAAGCATTGAAATGGCTGGGATTATCCTTGACTTTAATTTAAAAAAAAAACAAAACTTTTCCTAATCTTATAGTTCTCTTCCTGCTCAAGTCAAGACTTTAAAAGTTTGCTTTTTAACAATGCAGGAAAGAGGAGAAAAAACTTGCCTGCTTTCCAAGAATCTGTGAATAACAAGACCATGGTTTTGAAACAGTGCTTGTTTTTTTTCCCCTGCCATTAAATACATAGATGTTTTTATGGAGTGCTGTTATTGTTTGTTGGCACACTGCCCTTTCACACCCAGTTCCTGGTGGAAACAAAACCTCTCCATTTGATATCTTCCAGGCACATTTTATATATCCTTTCCACGTATTTGCAAACTCCAGGGATCGGCTTCTGAGAAGTGGGAGGTGGCTCACACGAACCAACCAAAACGCACCACAGCTTTGCTAATCTATTTGAAAAAGAATAACAGAGCAGAGAAGCTTGTTGCTCTCTGCCCTGCGTATTTTTTGCTCTGTCTGCTTACACGCCCACCTTGGAGTCTGCCTGCTTCAAAAACATTTCGGAAGAAAGTTCATACACGCAAATGCAGAAAGGTGGGTATTTGGGGTTGAAATTCCATCGATCTCCAGGGTGAGCTGTGGGGACTGAAGTAAACATGGCTGAGTCGGCATCCTACCTCCTTCCATTTGCAGTGGTTCCATAGCAAATATTTTCAGGTCTCTTATCTGATGATCACATTGTCCTGAAATTATTCCAACAATGCTTAGTTTTGAATAGAATTTACCTTTGATTTATAAGAACATTCACATACCTAATTTGCAAGGGGTCCCTTTCTGTATTTGTTCTTTGAGTCTAATTGCTGAGTTGAAGAGTTATCTGAGACTCTTTGAGTTGGCAGAAGCTATTGCTAGGATTACAAGGATTAAATTGATTTGCTGGTAGAGCATTGTGAGTCTTTCTCCTTCCTCCCTCTCTTTTCTCTGTTCTTTGCAATCACCTCCCAAAGTGACCAAACCAAACCAATTCCTTAGAAACACTTTGAAATGGCCCTTGGTATTGGAATAAGGCGGAAATACTATAACAATAGAACTAAGGTGGGTAACCTAAGGATGCTTCACTTGGGAAAGAGAGATATGAGATGAAAGCAATTTCCAGGAGACCCAACAGGAAAAAAAAAAGGGTTGCCAGGCTATATTTATGCAATAATTAGATGCAGATGGAAAAATACAATGAAAGTAAATACTTGTGACTTAGATAGAAGCAATTTGAACTGGAAAGAGCAATGTTGAGGTTTTTTTTTAAGGCTTTTGTAGATCAAGCAGTAGAACAGCAGCTATGCTGAGATTTAAGGTTTACAAGCACAACACTGAGTCAATAAGATGACAGACAACCATTCTGCAATTTGCTTCTTTTGCATAGGAAGACCACCAACCTAATAACACCAGGAATTTTTGCACATACACAAAGAACAGTAACTGTTGTAACTGTTGCCTTACAACACTTCATTTAGTGACTGATCATAGTAACAACGGCACTGACTTATGACCCTTTTTCTCAGTTACAACCTTTGCAGCATCCCCCAGGACCATGTGATCAAAATTCAGACGCTTGGCAACTGATTCATACTTATGACCGTTGCTGTCTCCCAAAGTCATGTGATCCCCTTTTGCAACCTTTTGACAGGCAAAGTCAATGGGGAAGTCAGATTCGCTCAACAACCAGGTTACTAACTTACCAACTGCAGTAACAAATGTGGCAAGAAAGGTCATAAAATGGGGCAAAACTCACTTAGCAAATGTCTCACTTAACAACAGAAATGTTGGGCTCAACTGTTGTTGTAAGTCAAGGACTATCGGTACAAGTACACTAATGTTGTTTTGGTTTATCCTACCAAAGGTACTGCCCCACTCCAGATTTTGAATTTGAAATAGTAAAGCTAAGGACAAACAAACCTGGTAGATTCAAAAAGCATCAATCATTACAGGCAAACCTATAATATATTGATGGTACAAAGTAAAAATAAAAGAAGTTCCTCTGAATCAAATAATGACTTTTTGGACAAGTCTTTAATTGTCCTGTCAACAATCTTCTTCTTCTTCTTTTTCTTCAGCGTTTGTCTCGCGCTCTGGCGAGGTCCGCTAATGTCCTTGAGTACTGCTTCCACGCCTCTCTGTCTGCCACGTATGTCGGGTCTGCCTTCGATCTCTAGATCGGCCTTGATCGTGTCCATCCAGCGTTGCTTAGGTCTACCACGCGGTCTCGCTCCTCCGACAATCACCTTCATCGCAGATTTGATGATGGATTCTTCCTTGGCGCGACTCACATGGCCGAACCATCGTAGCCGGGACTGCCTCATGACCGTGGGGATGGGCAGGACGTTGAACCGTCTGCGCACTTCTTCATTCCTGGACGCGATCGAGTAGGGTGAGGCCTACCGACCATCGGAACATTCGCATCTCCATTGTCTGGAGTCTGCTTTCGACTTCTTTGGTCGTCGGCCAGCACTCTGCGCCGTATATAGCCACGGGGCGCACCACAGAGTTATAGATTTTTATAGAATTGTCCTGTCAACAATAACAATATTATATATGGCTTGGGTTGTGTGGCATCATGTTGTGCGGAGTTTGGTGTATGGTGTGTGGTATAGTATGGCCATTGCCTCACCCGGGAAGCAGCACACACGTAATAAATTCCCAAACGTAAATAAATTTCCTTTAATGCCTCCAACTTGGCCTCACTGTTCAATTGTTCTCAGTTGGAGATTAAACTCTTTCCAAAATAGTCTCCAACAGAAAGAAATACAGTCCAAACTCAAAGAACAGATAACAGTAAAACAAAAAACCAAAACAAACCGCACTGAAGGAATTTCCATGACAGACCAGGATAATTAATTACAAACTTCAAGAAGATAACAAGGCACAGTCCGTTGGAAAAATGCCAACCAAGATAAACCTCAGCCAGAAATAAAACACACTTTGCTTCTAGCAATGTTGTGTTTCAAATGCCCCTCCTTTATTGTACTATTCGCCCCAGCTGCAGCCAATGAAAGGAATCATGGCCGCTTCCTCTCCCATAAACCACATTGTTGCCTTCTCTGTTCCTCCCTACGTGCCCTAGGATGAAGAAGGGTTTGGCCTGGTTCTTTCACTGACTGCCCAGCTGGCCTCTGCCCTTCCCCAGCCTCCTCCACAACCTTGAGAGCCACACTTGCACTTCCTGTTGGCTGTTCCTCCTCTCCCTCAGAGTCAGTCTCAACAGGGGCATGACAGCCTTCTTCCCAGTTTAGATTGTAACTCTGGGATATCTTGATCATCTCCCAGCCCCAAATGATCTCCTTAAAAAAGAAAAGAAAATCTAGAAATAAATCATTTGTTCCTGTTTCATCTCCAGAAAACAGAGGAGGCTGGAATCGGGCCAATACCTTGTCTTCACTGTTTCCTTTTGTGCAACAGGTTTCTTGGTGTTCACAAAAAGTTGATAAAAGTATTTGGTGCCTGTCTAACAGGAGAAACTATTTGTCTTATGAAGATGGCTTAAGAGGCAGGATGAGCTGAATGACATTTGTAAGGCTGGTTTAAATTGGTACAGTTAAAAGTTTCAACAGCTGTCAAATACTGCATGCCAGGAATTGAATAATATCACATATCAAACAGCAGGTTATGTTAATCCTCCAAATACTGTCATATCAAGTTATGAAATAAAATATCAAATCAAATACTTAAGAGAATGATTTGGGGCAAATTAACTAGATATCAGCTGTCAAGTTTCATTGGCCCATTTTAAAAGCTCATGTTGAGAGCGTTAAATTTTCTATTTTACAACTTAAAGCAACAGAATTTTAACCTTTGAAGAGCTCTTGGATTCTTGGTTTATTTTCGTTCTTCCTGATTCTAATTCCTCCCTCCCTCCATTCTTCCTCTTACGTGCCATTTCAATCACAGCTGACTCTCAAACAGTGTTCATTTATGCTAGAAGATGTGTATTATTAATAATATATATTTACAGGAATTGCTGACCTGTAAAAATTCCAAAGGGAGAATTTTATCTGAGGAAAAAGCACCTAGCAACTTGAATGTTTAACCCAGATTAGTTTACAGCATCCACATAAAGTGGGTGCCAGAGGTGGTATTCAGCAGGTTCTGACCAGTTCTGGAAACCGGTAGCAGAAATTTTGGGTAGTTTGGAGAACCGGCAAATACCACCTCTGACTGGAGACTTTACAGTATCCTTCCCCCCCCCCCCCCCCCCCCCCCCCCCCCCCCCCCCCCCCCCCCCCCCCCCCCCCCCCCCCCCCCCCCCCCCCCCCCCCCCCCCACCCCCACCCCCCCACACCAACACAACCCCAAAAAAAAAAAACCCCACCCCCCCCCCCCCCCCCCCCCCCCCCCCCCCCCCCCCCCCCCCCCCCCCCCCCCCCCCCCCCCCCCCCCCCCCCCCCCCCCCCCCCCCCCCCCCCCCCCCCCCCCCCCCCCCCCCCCCCCCCCCCCCCCCCCCCCCCCCCCCCCCCCCCCCCCCCCCCCCCCCCCCCCCCCCCCCCCCCCCCCCCCCCCCCCCCCCCCCCCCCCCCCCCCCCCCCCCCCCCCCCCCCCCCCCCCAACCCCAACAAACCCCCCCCACCCCCCAAACCCCACACACAAAACAAAACAAAAACAAAAAAAAAAGACACCCCACCCCCCCGCCCCCCCCCCCCCCCCCCCCCCCCCCCCCCCCCCCCCCCCCCCCCCCCCCCCCCCCCCCGCCCGGCCCTGCCACGCCCACCAAGCCACGCCCACAGAACCGGTAGTAAAAAAAATGAATCCCATCACTGGTGGGTGCATATTATTGTTCCCTGTTGCAGCCAAGAAACCTGAATTAAACCAGTGGTGTCAAACTGAATTTCTCTGCAGGCCGGATCAGCATTACAGTTTTCTTTTATTTGGTTAATTTTTTTGTTTATTGTTACCACATACAATGGTACCTCAATACTTGATGCTTCAAAACTCATTGAATTTGCTACTCAATGCATTCTGGTGCAAATTTTTTGTCCTGCTTTTCATTGTTTGTTTAGCACTTGACATAGGAAGAAGGGGACGGCAGCCGAGAATGGACAGGAAATTGGCCATGTGAGGAAGGTCGCTGCAAAAGGAAGCAGGAGATGGCTATAGAGGGCAGACAGAATGTCAACCATGATGGGGAGGTCTCTGACACAGGAAAGGGGACAGACAGGAAGGTCTTTCTGGCCAAAACAAAGAGCCGTGTGGTAAATCATGTGGTTTGTTCGATACTCATCGTTTTTAGTACCCATTGCACCTCCTGGAACCAATTAATGATGAGTACTGAAGTACCACTGTAAATTATATAAGTCACTGCAATTATAAACATTTGTATTTAACAGACATATATGAGCAACAGACACTGGCTCCCCCAAATAGTCCATTAAAACAAGATTTCACTGCATTTGACAGAAACACAATAGCTTCCATAAATGATTTTATATTGGCCTTGGTGGGAAAAGAAAAGGAATTAGAAGGAATTGCTGTGGGGATGAATTTACTGTTTAAGTCTCTGTCTAGAACAGGGCTGTCAAACTTGCAGCCCACGGGCTGGATGCGTCACGCTCTGGCCATGCCCAGTTTAGCGAAAGGAGAAAAAGTCATGATGCACCACGTGACAAAGCCGTGACCATGCGAGTTGGACAGATGCATTTTTACAAAGGCTTCCCTGGCAATAAGCAGAGGAGACAAGAAGGGCAAACGATGAAAGCTGATTTATAAGACCCATGACAGGTTCTCAAAAACAGCTGCCTTTAACTGGGTCAGTCATGGGTCTCTGGGTGAGTTTCAGAAGCACAGCCTTTGCAGAGTAGTCTATCATCTGAGCTGGGAAGATAAAATTGGTTTCCCCCATGGTAAATATTGGAATCCAGACACAAACACTATTTTGGCAGGAATAACACAAGAAGAGTTCTCCACTCCTCTACTCGTTGTAGAATACCTTATGCCACCAGACTTGAAATTCTAGAACTAGAAAACCTTGAATTACGCCGTGTTCGGTCTGACTTAAGCATGGTATATAAAATCATACATTGCAATGTCCTACCTGTCAATGAATACTTCAGCTTCAACCATAACAACACAAGAGCACACAATAGATACAAACTCAAAGTTAACCGCACCAAACTTGATTGCAGGAAATACGACTTCAGCAATAGAGTGGTCAATGTCTGGAATACTCTACCCGACTCTGTAGTTTCTTCCCCAAACCCCAAAAACTTTAACCTTAGACTGTCTACTATTGACCTCACCCCTTTCCTAAGAGGTCTGTAGGGGGCGTGCATAAGCGCACCAACGTGCCTACCGTCCCTGTCCTATTGTTTCTCTTATTCCTCTTTTATTTTTCTTATATGTACCCATTTCATGTATTCACAACCATGTATACACTTATACTTATTATCTTGTAAACAATTGGCAAATCAAATAAAAATAAATAAATAAACACAATGTGGCACGTAGATAAATCATAGCCTTCACCTTTGACCAATCAAACAACCAGAGTTTTAAAATCAGCATAAAAAGCATCATAGTTTTAATGGTGCACAGGCAGTCTTAGAAACAAATGCCCAATGTTTTATAGGGAACTGCATATCCCAAACACTGATTAAGTGAAAAGAGAGATGGACAGCACAGCTGTTGTTTGCATTGCCTTGGGTACTCTTTGTATCATCACAGCTTCTTTTCTTAAACTATCATTTGCTTTATGTAGATTGTAGACCTAATTAAATGCAACTTGACAATATTTTTGCAAGACACGTGTGCTGTTCCTACGGTCATCTTTCTTCTAGATTTTGTTTTGGTGCAAAACTATAAGCAATACCCGTTATATATTAAGGGTGTAGTCTTGTGTACCCTTCCTTAGGAACAGAATCACTGAACCCGCTGCAATTTATTTCAGAGTAGAAACACAAGGATGCATTTGAACATTCAAAATTGAAAGATTTTTTTTTTTTTTGCTTTGAATATTGCATTCTGACATTTAGATCTATCAATAATATATCAGTTTAGATTTATCGCTGACTGCCCCTTGTTTGCCCTTTCAACTTAATTGGGTTTAAGGTTTGGAACTGCCCTCCAAGACGATTCCCTTACAAAGAGTGACTCCGTAGGACAAATTGTTCCCTTCCATCTCTTCTGACCTATTTCCCCTTGAGCATGTGCCACTGGAACGAATCAGAAACTTGATCTGGCATTGCTTCTGAGCCTCATGAACTACTGGTACAGCGAAATCTGCCTTCTATCATTAAGTCAACCCTTTGCCTCTTTCCACACCTCACTGCTACAATTGTTCCCAGTTCTGTGTGGGGGCCCTTGTCGTTCCTCCTTTGGATCCTCTGCACACTATTATGGGCCTTAAACTAGAATCGGTCAGCCACCTAGTGACAAAGGAAATGTATGACAACCAGGCGGCAATTGTTTCAGGTCTTGGCTTGATTCTCGTTGGCTTTAACCTGCATGCTTACGGAACTCAACACATTTCCATCAGTTGAAGAGCTCCCTAGCATGCTAAGGCTGAAGTCTATGGTTTTAGATATATATTGGATCTTCACCAACCGTATAATTGGGCTTGTCCTGTTAGGATTAGTGGTTATTCAGAACTTAAGGCCTTGAAATATAAAGGTAGTCCTCGTTTAGCAACTGCTTTCTTTAGTGACCATTCTCAGTTATAACGTTGATGAGAAAGTAACTTTGCAACCAGTTGTCCCATTTACAACTTTCACAAATCTGTAAAGCAAAGCAACGCAAAGCTGAAGCAAAAACATAAGCACAGTCATAGTTTCACTTGTCACCACTTCATTTAATGACCCAGTTGCTAGTCCCAAATCATCATCTTCTTTTTGACCCCCATAATCCCTTGCGGGGTGGAGTCTGGGCAATCAAATGGAGCTAGCAGAGTGTTTAATGGCCAGATGCCCTTCCTGGGGCCAAGTTGCTGGTCCCAAATATGGTTGCTAAATGAGGACTACCTGTACAAAATGAGAATTATGCTCCTAGTACCTATGCTTAAAGAGCTTGGATACAACCTTTGGGTATTATAGTTAGTGAACATCAGGCTTCAAGATTAACAACTAAATTATTATTGTATATGATGGATTATTCCTTCACTTCTAATTGAGTAATGCGGCATGTGCAGCCACCAGCCTGGCTTTTAATTGCTTATATTCAGAGGGCTGGTTGGTTGTTATGGACTTGACTATATTCTTTTTTGCCCTAGTAGTAACTCCTGTCACATAGGAAGAGAAAACTGCTATTCGGTAAATTAAAAGATACTTTTAATTTTATGTATTCTTAATTTAATAGAATAAAATATTTTCTGCCATGTGGAAAATACAGGAACAATATCTAAAAACATAAATAAGGTCCATAAATAAGTAGCCTAACCATGACAGAAAACAAAAATGGAAAATTGAAAATATGCTTGGACTCATATTATCTCAATAAAAGCGACATGGTGGCTCAATACTTAACACGCTGGGTTTGTCAGCTGGAAAGCCGGCAGCCCAGGTTCAAGACCCCAGCGCTATGTGACAGGGTGAACTCCCGTCCTTGTGGCAGCTCCTACCAACCTAGCAATTGTAAAGCATGCAGATGTGCGTAGATCAATAGGTACCATTTCGGGGGGGGGAGTAACAGTGCCCCATGATGTCATGCTGGCCACATGACTGCAGAAATGTCTTGATAGTGCTGGCTCAATGGCCTTGAGACGTAAATGAGCACTACCACCTAAAGTCAGCAACGATTAGAGGAGTAAAATCCATAGAGGCTTCTTTCCTTTTTATGTTATTTCAGTAAGGTTGTATATAGATAGTAACAAGACTAACACAGCTAACAAGACTAAGGTATGAGATTTTTTAAATTGTTTGGATGAAAAGGATGGATATTGGAATGTGAAGATCATCATTTAATATAACATGGAAAAGTATTGTTTTCATTGTTTGCCATTTGAGCTTAGACCCTTTAATGCAATTTTTTTTCTAATAGAAAAATGAGAAAATAATGATCATCACAGCCAAAATTCTAGAAATACATAACATTCAGTATGGAGTGTTGGAAACTGCTCCTGCTAAAAGGTTTAAATGTATTACAATGAACTGTCCAAGGTTGTTTTGGTTGAATGTTACAGTTAATATTTTTTATTTGTCTGAGGAGGATCACTTTATGTCTTTATCAGACATAGCAGTCCCATGAGAGATATAAAATGTCTTTAGATGTAAAATTAACAGTACTTATGGTGGACTTTTCTGAAGAAAAACAGCAAGCTTCAAGGTCTCCAGGACATTAGGACGCTATGATGTTGTGCAACACAGACTGTTGAAGCTGTAATATATGCTAAGGACTTGATCATTCAATATATTTTGATATTCAAAAGTCAGTTGATCTGTAAGCTGATACAATTAAAGATGATTCTGGAACCTATTTACTTGAAGGTAATTGAATCAGTATATTATGCTGCCACATCTTGAAATCTTCCAGAGAAAATTATGCACAGAAAAAGAGCTAATTCTACTTTTAATGCAATGAAGAAACTCTATTAGACTACTCTGGGCAAAGTTGTTTTAGTTCCAAGTATTTCATTATCAGAGTCGCTTCAATACAAGATGGGCAGAAAATACATTTAATGAATAGAAATAATAATAAATAAAATAGTCATTATGAAACAGCTTTTAGAAGCTTATGGATGACCCTCCTATCTGCTTACAGAATGTGCCTTTCCAGCTTCAAGATACCATCTAAATGTAATATACATTCCATGCAACGTGATGTATAAGATACATTATGTACTATCTACATAATAAATGATAGCCCTTCATATAAATGGTGAAGATCCACATGCAAAGGAAGAGTAAGAATGATTCTTGCATTGACAATGGACTCAAGTGGAAAAATTGTGCTCTAACGAAGTCACAAAGTAGACTCCTCAGCTTCAACTTGGGAGGACACTCATGGCTGTCCATAGTCCTTGAGAGATATTCCTTCTGTTGCAAAAGATTTTACTGGAAAAATACTTGCTATAGAGTCACATGGGCATTTTCATGTAAGAGGTATTCCTAAATTTCAGAGAAAAAAATTATCCACTCAACTTTGTGAGTTGATGAGATTTGATGACGCATTCCCAGGGCAAAAAATATAATATGGTGACTCAGCACTTCTGCCAATGTTCAAAGGATGGTTAGCAGTTTGACATTTGTACCATATGCTTCTACAACTCTAAAAGTACATTCTTAACTCACATGATACCCTGAATTACCCCGATTATGTTGGGCACAAGGTATTTTTGAGCATCATTTGCCTTATTTACTTCTTGTTATAGATTATTTTTCTAATGATCTAAGATGCCATATCTTTCTGATTAAAGGGAAAGGAAATGTGATTACCCAGCTTGAGAGCTGCATTTGCTTATCAAGGCATCAAAGTTTTGCTCATTCTTGGACATGGAATGATTTAGTAGCAGAGGGTATCTGCGAGAAAGTGGAAAGCCTGAAAAAAAATGATTCTCAAAAAACTGAGGACACTGAAATAACTAATTGTGAACACTGATGGTAGAATGGCTGGACTACATGCTGCCTTGAAAGAGAGTATATATGGATGCATACCTAACATCTGATTTCCTTAATACGTTTAGGCTGGCATCCTGTTGTTCTGATAAAAATGTCAGCAGTCTCATTCATAGCTAATAATGTAACAATGATGATAGTTGGTGTCAATGTAATTGATGCCATTGAAGACAACAAACCGAGCCAAGAAAGTAAAAAGCAAAATGACACTACTATTCTAGGACAGAGGAAGCAAGAATCTGACCGTGTTGTGGTTTCTGAAGATGATACTAACACAAACTGCAATCTTGGCAAAAGAGTACTTCCCTTTCTACAGCAGATATTTTTACACTGAGACATCCTATAAAATATTTTAAGTAAACCAAAAGATACAAAAACCTCAAAAACAACAAACATGAGGACTAATAGTAAGATTCTCTTTACTTTTCTAGAAACCTCTACTGGAATATAAATGGTCCTAATCAGAGGTGGTATTCAGCAGGTTCTGACCAGTTCTGGAGAACCGGTAGTGGAGATTTTGAGTAGTTCAGAAAACTGGCTTGCTCTTCTTTTGTTGCCCTGCAGGGGAGAATGGAGCTGGAAAGCAGGTTAGTGGGGTGGGTGGGAATATAGATTTTACAGTATCCTTTCCCTGCCATGCCCACCAAGCCACACCACACCACACCCACCAAGTCATACCCACAGAACCGGTAGTAAAAAAAAAATTGAATCCCACCACTGGTCCTAATGAAGCAAATTACAAGCCATTCCCTTGATCCTGATGAGATAAAGGCCCACTTCTGCTTTTCTCATGGTGAGACCTCTTCACTTTCCCCAAATCCTTTGGTGGTAAGCAAAAGTTGAAGCAGTTCCCAGGCCACTAGCTTGATCCAATGAGAAAAGGCCCCACTTATCTGTGATTGTGGTGAGCTCCTCTTCAATTTCCCAGAATCCTCTGACACTATCCAAGTACTCCAGTGAAGCTACCTAATTGGGTAATGAAATGTCTGCAAGCAAACAGCCAAGCATTTCCACACTGGGACAGACTTTCATCCTTTGCCAGCACAATTCAGAAGCAATGTCTTTTGGGAAGAGAGGGAGGTCATGTCCACCCACAATAGTGGATTAAATACTGATGACCCCTGGCTCGTTTCTGGTAGTGATGTCTATATCTTCTGCTATTGTGAACTTTACTAACATAGATGAGCTGTTTATTACAAATATTTATGAGAGAGTTGTACAAGTAATCTTGACTCAGCAAAGTATCAGTTAAACCTCTTGGCTGGCTGTCAAGCACTGAGTACTTTTGTTCGCTTGCACCTTCTTAATAATAAGTCTTTCCTCTTTATAAGATTTAAATATTCTCAGATTAGACAACGGATGTCTAATAACAAAACTACTAAAATGGCATTGTTTCATGTCCACCATTCACAGAATGCGACAGAAAAAGGTTTCCAAGATGGCTAATAAACCTTTGAAAGAGTTTGATGTTTTTATATATAAAACAAAGGGGGAAAAATTGTCATGGAAAAAATGTCTGCTGCCTTTTGAGCCTGGCAGAAAGAAAGCTGAATTTCAAACTGCTTTTTGAAGAGCTGTAGATGGAAACATTTGTTCTATATAAAACTAGTATAAGCAAGGGAGCAAATTCAGCATAATTTTGTATTATTCACTTTCGCATATATGAACAAGGGGACAACAGTTTTACACCTACAAATTGCCAAATGTAGCAATAATAAGGGTCTGCTTATATGGGAGTCTCAGAATGTGAGCTAAGGGCATCTTGTGTCCTGACCGGAAATCTAGAAGAGCAAGTCCTACTAGGAACTTGTGAACACATTGAAGGAGCATAGTGATCAAACCAATATTTGCTGTTTGCTTCTGATCTGATATACTGCTAGAAATCATTCATTAGGAATAAAGCTTTGTTATTGGCTTCTGCTCATATTATTGTATGCTCTCAGAAATTAGTTGTTAGCAAGTAATTCTAGCTTATTGTAGCCTTGATACTGATTGGCATTAGTGCAAAGTCTGTTATCTCGCTTCTGTGTCTTGCTTCGGTTCTTGGCTTCAAAGCTAGGCACATCCTTGAAAATATAGAAGAAACCATTACCCAGGAATATCAGGCCCCATAGATAAAGGAACCAGAGTAGGGAGTTTCCTACCTCACAGATAGTGAGTTACCACAGCAGGGAGTTACCTGCTGAATGGCCAGGGAGGGAAACCCTCCCCCACTCTCGACACAGGGCTATAGGGATGCTCCATAGGCAAGGAGGGCAGAGACAGGGGCTTGAACAAAGAAACCTTTGAAGATAAAGACCCACGTTGGTAACGAACCTTTGTCTCCGATTGGTAAACTTTGTCTCTAACAAGGTAAAAATGTGTATAATACTCTGGACCACTCTCACAGAGGTGTGGCTATTCCTTACATGCTTTTTGCCTACGTGTTTTGGAAATAGTTCCACGCAGATTCTTTTGGCTTTGGCCCAAAATAAAAAGTTGATACTTTTGCGAGCCTCACTCTCAAGTCTCACTCTCTTTGGTATTTCAGTGGCTCGGGAAACTCCCGGGACCTTACATTATGGTGGCAGCTCAGGAATGACTCCCTTACTTCTGTTACTTATACAGCTGCTTATTGGTGTTGCTACATCTGGATCTCCAGTACCGGCTGGAACAGCCTTTGTCCCAGACCTTTTACTTTAAGTGGTCTTCTTTGGCGGGTAATGATTCAAAAGATAACCAAAGTAAATACTATTCCAAATCTTATGTTAATATATTTTGTTAAGCATTAATTTTTTTTAGCATTTTGAATCACTCTTTTATAATAAGTAACTCAAGGAAGCAAACATACCTAATTCTTCTTCCTCTTCCTTCCCCCCTCCCCCCACAACAACAACCCTGTGAGGTGAGTTGGGCTGAAAGGGATGACTTGTGCAAAATCACCCACCTGGCTTTGAGGCCTAAGATGAAACTAGAATTAACTGTTTCTGTTGTATATAGACATTTGCATACTCGTAATATGACGTTCCGATTGGACAATCACTACCGCCTAGCGATTGGTGGTTAACAACTGATTATGATTGGCCGCCCAAATGGCGGGAGGTTTAAAATAATGCCATTGGTTGCGAGCCGCGAGCAGCCGCTATAAAGAGGCTGCCGCAGCTCGAGTTTAGTTGAAGTTACTGACAGTTAAATAAAGCTGAACTCAACTCCGGTCTCGAGTCTATCTTGTTCTGGCGATAGAACAGTTTCTGACAAAAGCAAAGTCAATGGGGGAAGATGGATTTGCTTTAACCCAGATTGCCTCATTCACTTAGCAACTGCAATATTCACTTAACAATATTCACTTCGCAAAAGTGATTCAAAATAGTTGTAAAATAGTTGTAAAATCAGGCATGACTTACTTAACAACCACCTTGCTTAGCAAATAGAAATTCTAGCCTCAGTTGTGAATGTAAGTCGAGGACTACCTATGCAACAAGCCTCAATAAAACAAGCCTCAGAAGGGAAGCATCTGTTTTTTCTTTTGGCCAAGAGTGGGCAATCTGGGCCATGTATCATCCTGAAAAGCCTTTGATTTGGTCAGCCGTGACAGTTCAAAACATTCTTCCTTCTTCTGGTCTGCCCTATTTACTGAGGCTTTGACAGATTTCAAGTTTTCATCTCCAGCAAATTTTGCTGCAGTAAGAAAAATTGTGTGTGGGGGGGTGTATGCACAAACACACAAACATTTGTTTCTTGAGCCATCATTCAGTACTACATGCATTGCCTGGTGATAAAAACATTCTTCCTAAAGTTTCATGAGATTTTTAAGAAGTGGTTTATTAGAAAAATGTAACATATTTATTTATTTTATTTGGTTTGTCAATTGCTTACAAGATAATAGGTATAAGTAAAACCATAGTTATGAATACATGGATACATATAAGAAAAATAAAAGAAACAATAGGACAGGGACGGTAGGCACGTTGGTGCGCTTATGCACGCCCCCTACAGACCTCTTAGGAAAGGGGTGAGGTCAATAGTAGACAGTCTAAGGTTAAAGTTTTTGGGGTTTGGGGAAGAAACTACAGAATCAGGTAGAGTATTCCAGACATCGACCACTCTATTGCTGAAGTCGTATTTCCTGCAATCAAGTTTGGTGCGATTAACCTTGAGTTTGTATCTATTGTTTGCTCTAATGTTGTTATGGTTGAAGCTGAAGTATTCATTGACAGGTAGGACATTGCAATGTATGATTTTATATACTATACTTAGATCAGACCAAAGGCGGCATAGTTCTAAGTTTTCTAGGTCTAGAATTTCATGTCTGGTGGCATAAGGTATTCTACAATGAGTAGAGGAGTGGAGAACTATTATTTCTGGACTTTCTCAACTGTGTTAATATCAGATACGTAATGTGGGTTCCAGACTGATGAGCTATATTCGAGTATTGGTCTAGCAAATGTTTTGTATGCTCTAGTTAGTAGTGTAATATTACCAGAGAAAAAGCTACGTAAGATTAGGTTAACAACTCTTTACGCCTTTTTGGCTATGTAGTTACAGTGGGCTCTAGCACTTAGATAATTAGAGATGAGTACTCCAAGATCCTTGACAGAGTTTGGATCATCAGCAAGGTCTTGACTATTCAGCCTGTATTTTATTTTCTCATTTTTTTTGCCAATATGTAAGACACAGCATTTATTTGTTGAGATTTGAAGTTGCCATTTGTTTGACCATTCTGATACATAGTCAAGGTCTTTTTGAAGGGTAGCAGAATTGTCTGTGGTGTTGAATAGCTTTACATCGTCAGCAAAGAGAACGCAGTTGCTCTTAATATGATCACAGAGGTCATTTATGTAGAGTATGAAGAGAGTTGATCCTAGAACACTGCCTTGGGGGACACAACTGTTGACAGGTACAGAATTTGATAGGACGCTCCCAATTTTGACCAATTGTTGTCTGTTTGACAGGAATGCTTCTATCCAGTTATCCAGAGATACCATAAGATTTTAATTTTAGGAGTAGTTTGTCGTGTACCACTGAATCAAAGGCTTTACAGAAGTCTATGTAGATTGCATCTATTGTTTTGCCCTGATCGAGTTGTGTAGTCCATATGTTTTTGCAGTGTAAGAGTTGCAGATTGCAGGATAGTTTTTTTCTGAAACCAAATTATTTATTAGAGGGTAGGTTGTTTGTCTCTAAGTGGAGAATAATGGATTGGTTAATAATTGATTCCATGACTTTACAGGTGACGCAGCATAAGGAGATTGGTCTGTAATTTTCAACTAGGCTGGGGGCTCCCTTTTTGAAGATGGGGATGACTGTGACTTGTGACCATAGTTTTGGCAAGGAGCTGGTCCTGAAAGATTTTTCAAAGATTATGCTTAGAGGTTCGGCTATGGCAGTGGATAGCTTTTTTTTTTTTTAAACAAGTTTTATTAATTTCAGAAACAAACAAATCATCATCAACCATTACATATTTGAACCTTTTTCCATTATAAATTTTACAAGTCAGATAAAACCTTATCTTATACAATACAATTCTATTTTAAACCATTTCTAAATGAGCATAAAAACATCTCTTGTCCTCTATTTCTTTCTGACTTGATTATCGTCATTCTCTTTCTGTGTTTCTAGAAGGTTTCACCAATACTTCTCAAAAACATAAACAGACACAAACAAACATATAAAAAATCTTTTAGTAAAGTAACTTGGCCCCGGTACCTCTCTTTATATGGGCTTTAATTATATTCATGCTCATCTTACAGATCATTACCTATTTTATTTGCCATTCTGTATCTTCTATATATACTTCTCCACACATTTCACTCTTCATAATTCTATCTTATTCAATCCATCTTAATTTAAATCATTATATTTGTATCTTTTGCCCATCCTTTATTATCACTCTATCTCATTCCTTATAATGAAAAAAAAAAGAATTTCTCCTGAAATCTCATCAGAGTATGATGCCTTTCTATCCTCTCCCTAAATATTAGATTAACATTTAAAATGACACCTAATACCCAATCTGATTCTGCTTGGTACATTCTATCTATTAATTTTTACTTTTAATAACAATAAAAACAGAGTAATAAATCGAAAATGTTTAAATACATAGTATCCTCCTAAATACATAGTTAAATAATAAATCTAAATAATAAATCTTATAGCATTCTCATTGCCTTTCCCTTCAATATTTTATTACATTTTAAAATCAATCATTATTAAACATTTCAACATTTTAATTTCTTATTAACTCTTAAGCCATTCTAATTTTCTATTTCTAATACAAATATTACAATACCGTCTTATGTACCTTGCAAAATCTTTTTAAGAAAATTTATACTTCACCCTTTATCCCTAAAAAGATTCTCTTTTCCCATCCAATTTTAAAACTTTGTGGCTTTTCTCCGCCTTTCCCCTTTCTTTCTTCCCCACCAGATCTTCCTACCCCCCTTCTTCTAACCTCTGTCTTGCTGGCATCCCTTCTCTGTTGTATTCCCTTTTTCTCTTGTTTGCTATCATTGTATTTATTTTGCATCATATTTTCTCTTTCTTAAATGTTTTTTAGATCTTAAATCCTTCATTTTCCTCGCTTCCTTCCTTCCTTCTTTCTTAGATAAATTTTGGAATTCATTAAAGATGGTGTCTTCGTCTTCTTCTTGTTGTTGTTCCATCTGTCGCATTGTCTGTTCATAGTTAACCAGCGCCATTTCTAAAAATAGAAAAGCTTTTTCCATACCATCTTTACAGGCTGCTTTTGTTTGCTCATATTCATCCCTCAGTTCCTCAAAGAGAAAGCCATTATAAATCTTTTCTTTTCTTTTTTCCTCTTTCTTCTTACTCCAACCAAAATATTCCAAAAGAAAAGTAAGACAATCCCAAAGTCCACAATCCTCAATCAATCCAAGCCAAGCCAAAATTTCCTCTTTCTCTTCCAGGGGTAGTATCAGACAAAGGAAAAAAGAAAATCCAAATCTGTGTTTTGAAGCCTTATTAAAATTTTATTTCTGTCTCCAAATCCTTAAGGCATCTCCTCCAACAAAATCCAACCAGATAAATATATTTTTGTCCTCTCCCTTCCGACTTATCCCATAAAGCTAGTTTTACCTGAAAAAAAACAGGTTTCTCAATATCCGTTTGTTAATTCCATCGGGAGGGAGAGTAAACTTTCCTTTCAGCACCTCAGAATTGCCGCTTACTTTCTCTTGTGGAAAGAATCATCCAAAAGCCATCACTTCCAGGAATTAAATTAAATATATCTCAGAGTCCTGGATCGACCAAGAAGACTTTCACTTTTAAAAACTTTCTCCTCTTCCTCCTGCGCATACTTGCCCAGCTGCCGGCTTCTTTGTGGCGGCCATTACGGACCCCGCTACGCCCGTCTTGGTAAAAGGGGTTCTGCCGGCCAGGGAGGGGTCTGCAACACCCCCAAACCCTTTCCGGATCCCCCTACCTTCAGCTGCCCCTGCAGGGCAGCCTTGCTCCGCACCTTTGGATCGGAGCCCCAAAGGCTAGCGCGGCGAGGGATCGCGCAGCTTCGCGAATCCCTACCGCATAAGCCGACAAACCGGAAATCGGCAGTGGATAGCTTTTTAAGAAGTAGACATATATTCCGTCTGGTCCAATAGATAGAGATGATTTTAGATTGCGTAGTGCTTTTTCAACATTGTCTACTGTAAAATCGATATGTATTAGATCATTGTAGTTGTCTATGGTTCGACTAGGAAGTACTGGGCTTGATCCATTGCTGTTTACAAATACTGAGCCAAAGAATGTGTTAAAGATGTTGGCTTTAATAGTGTCGTCGTTGCAGTCTTTACCATTAGGTCCTTTCAGGGGTGGGATGGACCTTGAGTCTTTTGGTTTGTTGTTTACAAAATTGTAGAAAGTGCGGGTGGAATTGGTGCATAGAAGTTTTTCCTCTTGTTTAATGTGATAATTGGTACATTCAGTCTTTATCTGGTGACATAAATTTTTGTATTGGCTTTTGAAGTTGGCAACGTAACCAGATTTGTTTTTCTGCCAAAGTTATCTCTTTTTGGATTGAAGCTTCCTTATTGTTATGGGTAATCTGTTTTTTCTGGTTTTTGGAGTTGTTATTGGTACATATAGTTTGATGACTCTTTTGACTTCAAGTAAAAATATATTGTAATGGTCTTCAACAGTATTGCATCCAGTGAATAGAAATTGCCAATCAAGGGATGAGAGATCGTTGTCTATAAGATCATAGTTGCCTTTTTTGCGAGCTATGAATTCCGATTCATGAGACTCAGGAGCAGAGGTGGGTATTCAGCAGGTTCTGACCAGTTCTGGAGAACTGGTAGTGGAAATTTTGAGTAGTTTGGAGAACCAGCAAATACCACCTCTTGACTGGAGACTTTACAGTATGCTTCCCCTGCCATGCCCACCAAGCCATGCCCACAGAACCACTCGTAAAAAAAAATGAATCCCACCACTGCTCAGGAGGGGTTTTCAGAATGTAATCACTGGGAATATGTGCTTAGATTCTAAAAATAAACTTTTTAAAATATTGTGATAAATCACAACAGGTAAAATAAATTTGGAAGGACAGCTGTAAACCCACCTTTTGTCCTGTTCTATTCGATATTTATATAGCCGTAGGATCATACTCAACACAGCACATTTTTTTACTTACGCACTGTAAATAGAAAAGTGATGCGGGAAATGAATACATAGATGCAAGATGTATAATTATATCTTTATTTTGTTATAGTGTATTATTGTAAAAACTGATTTTGTGTATATGTGTAGGTACATAGACATTCAACTCAGTATTGCTAGGTGAATAAAAAACAGTTCTGTTTTTTAGTAAGAACAATGTATAGAAAATGTTCATTTCAAGCTAATTCCACTGAATTACTGTCATAAAAAACAAAACTGAGTAAACAGTATTGGTACTTTTACACTATGTAATAGATAAATTATTTATTAATAATTAATAAATTGCTTTTTTTTTTTAGTTTGGTGACCTCTAGAACAGGATCTTGAGTGTTGCTGTGAAACTAGACCCCAACCCAAACAATTTTTTCTTAGACCTGCTACATTGTGAAATGACCCCTGTTTATCATTGTTCCATCCAGCACCTCAGATATTTGTGTGTATGCACAGATATTGAAGGAATTAGGGGTTCTTTCACTTTGTCTAATATTGCACTGCCTTTAAGGATATTTATCCCGTCTAACAGGGGTTTCAATAGAGTAGAAGAAAATCTGCTTCCAAAAATTCTTCCCAGGAATTTACTGATCCATATCAAGTTTGCAGAGTCCAGGCAGCCAAATCTACACTCCGTCATGTGCCATTGAATCACCTGATGAAGCCCAAGTCTGAAGGAATAATTTAATTCCCCTGTCATGCTAATTTTAGACCGGCAGACTTCTGAAAGATGTTACTTAAGCTTTCCACTGGAAGGATTTACTGTCCTTCCCAAGGAAAACATCTTCTCTTACTCCTACTTTTTTAAAGAAAATGTTTTGCCAATTGCATTTCAGTGCACTAATACTTTGTACATTGTCTATTATTTTTCTGTGCTGGGATTATTCTAAAGTTTGTTTTTCAAAAAGGTGTCAGAAGGAAAGGAAAGCTCAAAGCAATATCTAACAATGTGGCATTCCCATTCTTAAAAGTCACTAAAATAAAACATACCGCAACAGATGCTACTGTGAACACCCCTGTTGACGTTTGACATAAAACACAAAGGGCAGACAGTAGATTCAATACAGGCTTTCAATGAAAAGCAAGTGAATGGGCTAAATATATTACGACACGGCTGTCAGTCTGAGATAGCAAAGATAACAAGTCATCGGTTACTGAGGTTATGATTATAATGTTCAATGTCATGACAGTATCATTTGAATTTTCCTTCTGTTTGCCATTCGGGGTCACATACACTAAAATGACTCAGGCTATCCACAATCACAACGGTAAGGGTTATCTATTCCATATATGATTATTGAAAATATCAACTTCTTACCATAAATTAGGATTCACCTGAGTCATCAGTTCCATTTTGGCAACATTTTCAAACCTCAGCATTATTTGCATTTCTGTCTTATATTTATTTCTATAGTGCCCAATCCAAAGAACATTTGAAGTCTGTGCTTCAAGTACTTTGTGCGTGTGTGTATGTGTGTTGCTCTCTGAGCTTGGTTGTTTGTTGACATTTCCTTGCTTAACTGATAACATCAATGCTAATGAGTGTGTGTGTGTGTGTGTGTGTATGTAACTCACTACCACACAAGTTCTGAATCAAAATACATCCCAGGTAACACCCAAGAAATACAAGTGAACAAAAGCCCTCAAAACCTTATTAAATAAATCAAGATGCAATAACCTCAAACCAACAAGCATAATAAGTAATGCTAAATTCCTCTTTAGTTTCCCAGAATGTTCTGACGTTACACAAATCTCCTCACTGGGATTGTTTATGCTTTCCTAGTTTGAGCCAATGAGGGAAAGCGCCATTTCTCTGTTAGTCAGGGTGAGCTCCTCTTCACCTTCACAGAATCTTCTGGTGGTATGCAAAACGATTTCCAGGCCACTAGCTTGATCCAATGAGATGAAGACTAACTTCTGAGCAACTTGTGGTAAGCTGCTCTTCACTCCTCCAGAATCCTCAGACACTGTGCAACGCACACTGGCAAGGCTACCTAGGTGGGTAATGAACCATCTGCAAGCAAACACCCTGAGCTTCAGATAAATGTAGACCTTGACTTACAACAGTTCACTTAGTGACTGAAGTTACAATGAAAAAAGTGATTTATGACCATTTTTCACACTTATGACCATTGCAGCATCCCCATGGGCAGTAGGATTTACATTCAGATGCTTGACCACTGACTCACATTGATGACGATTGCAATGTCCCTGGGGAAATGTGATCACCTTTTGCCAGCTTCTGGCAAGCCAAGTCAACGGATTTGCTTAACAGCCATGTTACTAACTTAGCAACTGCAGGGATTCACTTAACAACGTGGCAAGAAAGGTCACAAAATGGGGCAAAACTCACTTAACAAATGCCTCACTTAGCAACATAAATTTTGGGCTCAATCGTGGTCGTAAGTTGAGGACCACCTGTATTCTCTGTCGGAAGTTCTTTTTTGCTGTGAGCTTGGGAGGTGGCCTTCCTGAAAAGGAATGAAAACATGGCATTGCAGCCTTGCTTGGGAAGTGCAGAGGAGAATGCAACCATCCGACTGGTGTTTAACATTGTTTTTAATCATCCTTGCCTCTATTTAAATTTTAACTTTTATTTCCTGTTCCAATATTTTACTGTACACCACCCAGAAAGCCTCTACGAGGTAGATGGGTGGTTCCAAAAATATATGAGGCGGGAGAGAGAGGGAGGGAGAGGAATGATAATAAGATATCTCTTTCATTCCTATCTATCACATTCCTATATCTTTACCTTTAAAGATATTGTGTGTTTATAGTTTTCACCTATCATATGACACAAAGGTAAAATGTTAATCTTATATCTTCACCATACCCTTATTGTTCTTCTTCAGGTACAATTTCATCCATTATTAAGACATTTAGCAAGACTAACTACAACAAAAGACTCAAGACTATTTTTGTTCTGAATCACTTATTTACCACCTGAAAACGAGCATTACAGAACTTTCCAATCCTTTTATTCATATTCCGCATACACTGTGTCAAATTCACATCCCTATCTGCATTGTCTATCATGGAGTGTACTGTTCAGTCAGACCCATCAAGAAATATTGAAAAAGCATTTCCTAACAAGAGAACTATTCCGACGTGTATCTACCTCCCCTTTATAAATCTCAATAGAAGCAGAGAACTGAGACACACTTGCAAAGTCTATTCCATTTATCAGAGGCGTAATGAACTGAGTTAAGTGGAAAACTGTGACTCAGGTAGACAAAAGCACAGGAAGAATTAAGGTTCGGTGTGCTTTTTAACTACCCCAGAAATTTGTGTTGGATCCAAAAAGCAAATTTACAAGTTTTTTTCTCAAAAATCAAAAAAAAAAAAAATGCAATCCTACTAGTCTGCCCTCCCCAACAATTGTATTTTGGAGTGAGGCTAGGCTTTTTAAGAGTTGCTATTATTAGGCCATCAGGAGTCAGAAAACCTTGCTGATTGCAAGGTTTTGCAAATGTTTCAAGTGTCATCCCAACCTTCCTGCCTGTCCCCTAATATGAAAGTTTGCAGGAGTGATACAGAATAAAGCTCGCAACATCCAATCTCCCTACTGTTATTTTTTCAAAAACAGTAGCAGTTCACATTTTTCAGAAAGCAAGATCCATCTCAGAGCGACTGTGGTACCGAGGATGTTAACCCTGATTTAACCTGTTTCAACCTGAAACAAAAATCCAGCCTTAAAGCAATGCGCCGGTTGACAACAAAGATGCAGACAGAATAATTTCCCAGCAATTCTGTTAGCTTGCTTAGTTTAGCCTGCTCATGTCTTTAACATGTTTGCTCTTTTAGCTATACAAAAATTGCAAAACTCAGAATGAAATTAGACTTTAGCTGGCCAAACATGCCCCAAATTAAAGCAATGTCTCTGTATAGTCCAACAATATTAAAATGGGGAAAGTAGTTTTTTTCAGGAGACAGGCTTGTCCACTAGAATGACATCCAATAAGTTTGAAAGAAAACAAAACAATATATACTATTTAAACTGCATGCAACTTAAAGGATGCATCTTTCCTCCAAGCTGAAAACTAAAGGAACCAAAGACACCTATCTATCCCCTTGCACCAATTCAACACAGCTTTGCTTTGAATCAATATGACCAGGGCTGCGCTCTGAGCCTGTAATCTGCAAATAAAGAGCCAAGATGCCCTCTAACTCCAACATCTAATTTCTGCTCACGATCAGGAGGCCTTACCCAGGACCAAGGGGACTCTGTATCTTCAGATGGCATCTTGAGATGATTCTTTTCCTCCATTGCCAGAGGCGGCTGTGGTACCAAGGACGTTAACCCTGATTTAACCTGTTTCAACCTGAAACAAAAATCCAGCCTTAAAGCAATGCGCTGGTTGACAACAAAGATGCAGACAGAATAATTTCCCAGCAATTCTGTTAGCTTGCTTAGTTTAGCCTGCTCATGTTTTTGGAACCTTAGCCTGGAAGAGAAACATGAGCTGGGTAATCTGGTACCCGCTGGCTTGGCAGCTGACTCCTCAAGTTGCCCTGCTAAGTCATAAGCCTCCTGGAAAAGGTGTTTACGTGTCCAGAGAAAAATAACTACCAATGTTTTGCATCGGGATGAAAAATTCAGAGATTTATTAAGAGCGAGGAAGGGGATGTGGTGCAAGATGGAAGTTGGTAACTGTAGTGTTGTTCAAAAAAACCCCACTGGGGTTCTGCTAGACTATGATAAAACTAATATTTAAAAATATGATTATTCATCCAAGATGAACCTTATAAACTAGGGGGCAGCAGAAGCCATTCGGAGGTCATGTGAATCTGGTTATCGAAATTGGCAAAAATACCGTTTAGCATAGGATATCCAGATGTATTTCTTATAGCCCTGACCCACTAAAAATAATAACAGCAACAAGCCAACTTCTTTGTGTAACAAGTCCTTTCAGACATGATGCTATTAACTATTTTATAGTTGTACAATTGTAACTCACTGCCATCAATTTAATCTTTAACATTGTTCGAAGCTCTCATGATTTTATTCCCCAAAGAAATAACTGGGTTCTCAAAATGATCAAATATGGGAAACTGCATCTGGATTATTTTATCTCACTACGGTGTGTTTGTGTGTGTAATCCACTATCTTCTGCTGATTAAGTGTACCTTAAGTGTATCTTGAGGTCATGGGGCACAATCAGTGTGGGCTCTGATTAAAAAAAAAAGCACCAATGACCAGACAACTTAATTTCAATAGTGCAGGCATAGTTGTGTTTTGTTTTGTTTTGTTTTTTAATATAGTGGGATTTAAAAGTGCTTAGCTCTGAATAGATCACAGCCAATATAGATGATGTGCTTTTGCCTTTGAAGAAATTGAATTACAAGCAGTGACATGTTCCTTTAAAACAGGGGTGTCAAACTCAAGACCCATGGAGTGCTTAGATCTGGCCCGCAGGGCCGGCCTGGAAATATCAAAGGACTGACCTGCAGTGCCTCTGCCGGCCAAAATGGGGTTATCTGTTTTTACCTGGCAGAGTGATGCAGGAGGCTATGGAAGCTGAAAACAAACCACAGGGGCATCATGCACCCCTTCAACAGCCCATTTTCGACCGGCAGAGTACTGCAGGAGGCCATTGGTGGGCATTGCACCCAGGGATGGGATTCAAATGTTTAACAACCAGTTCTGTGGGCGTGGCTTAAGTGGTGGGCATGGCTTGGTGGTCATGTGACTGGGTGGACATGGCTTGGTAGTCATGTTATTGGCTAGGTGTGGCCAAATCAATATCACTCACATCGAGGCACACATCTCCTCGCCTAGCCTCTCATGACTGTGGGGATGCTGCAACAGTCGTAAGTGTGAAAAACGGTCATAAGTCACTTTTTTCAGTGCCATTGTAACTTTGAATGGTCACTCCACACAAGCAAAGTACCAGCAAAGGAGGGGGAAAAAACTCCAGAGAAGTTCCTGAGACAGGAAGTCTACTCCTGCCAAGAATGTAATAACGGTTAGAAAGGCAGTTTCTGTAAGCAACACCAGAATGTTTCCTTCCTGCCTTCCTTACAGGATTAGGCCAGTAATTTTTTTCTAACAACTGGTTCTCCGAACTGCTTCGAATGTTAACAACTGGTGCTAGCGAATAGGTGTGAACTGGTAGAATTCCATCCCTGATCGCACCCCCCCTGCAGCCCGATTTTGGCCAGCAGGGTGCTGCAGAAAGCATCCGTCCCATCTCCTCCCTCTCCACATCTCCTCCGCCAGCCCACAGAGAACTACAATGCTGATCCCGTCCTCGAAGAAATCTAGTTTGACACTCTTTACAAGAATGTTCCTGAAAATTAGACATTTTAATTTAAATTTAAATTAAAGAAAATGAAGAACTCGTTGCCCATCAAGGTGTTAAGAGAGGACAATCAATTTGTCCTTTTCCTGTTGTGATTTATTGCCAAGTTCTTTGACGAATGAAGTTTTCCAGCATTTAACTATCTGATGATTCCTTATCCCCATTCCAGTGCTGATAACTGTAAATACTGCTATAAGCAGAAAATGAATTGCACTTCAAATTGCACTGAAGCAGGCCTCTGGTCTGTGGATGCAGTTTCTCTCTGCTGTTAACCCTAGAAAAAAATGTATTTTTTCATACATAATACAAAATGTCAGAGAACATTTCCTGTGGTCAGCTGCTAATGTTTGTGCTGTACAATCCAGCATGGGCTACTTTCAAGGCAGATACATCTCTGAATATGTCCCTGAATTTTTAAAAACTTTTTCATTACATTTAGAAGGTCTACCATGGTTGAAGGTTTTAGGGAATCTGGAAAGAAAATATATTTGAAACAATAACCCAGCGGGTCATGGGTTGTCTAACACAGTGGTCCCCAACCTTTTTATGCTGCGGCCCGGTACTGGCATCAGCTGGGCACCGCAGCCAGTACCGGCATCAGCTGGGCGCCGCCATCTTGTTTTGATGAAAAGTGCTTCCGGTGAAGCTCACTGGAAGCACCTCATCAAACAAGATGGCGGCATGCCTTTCGGTGAGCTTTCGGGTAAGTGGATTTCTGCCGGAAAAATCACCCGGCTAAGCGCCGCCATCTTGTTTTGATGAAAAAGTGCTTCCGGTGAGGTTTCTGGAAAAGCTCACCGGAAGCACTTTCATCAAAACAAGATATTCTGCACCCCAACAAACCAAGCAACCCAGTAGGATTTGTTCACGGACCGGTGCGGTCCGTGGACGTGCAGTTGAGGACCCTGGTCTAACATACTACTAAAACTTTGTGTATAATCTTTAGCTGGATGGAATAGTGTATTGTAGGCAAATTGATACTTCAAAAAGGGCTAATTTACAAAATATATTCAAAACCCAGAACCCATGACTCTTATAGGCTTGAAATTTTATAAAACACTTTATACATAAAAGTTATCATAAAGCATTAGTGGCATAATACAAAATGTCATAAAACATGTCCAGTGGTCAACTGTCAACATTTGTTGATATACAGTTGAATATGGGCTACCTTCAAGATATTTCTCTGAATATTTCCCTCAATGTTTCCCTCTCTCTCTTTTCCAATAAGATTAGATATTAAAAGCTCTGTTGTTGTTGAAGGCATTGAGGAAACTGGAAAGGAACTATCTCCTCACCAGGATCCTATAAATGCCTCCACTTTAAAAATTATCTAGAACAAACAAAGGTTCTGAGACTAGGATGAGGGAAATCATTACAGTAGCATCTTCTAGAATCAGCCACCCAGTGTTGTGACTTATTCAATGTAATGAGGACGGGCTTTGAATTACCTCAGCAATGGCAAGGAGTGATTGTGGAAGATGCTCAAAATTACTAGTAAGGTAAAGGCCTAAGTGTCCATTAAAATGGAAATATAAGGCACAATCCTTTGGACAGTTCTTTTCTGCAGTTCCCACTAAGTCTGATACACACTGCCATGCTCTTCTTGTTTGCCATTCATTTCATTGGACTTTGCATTGGACAACTGCCCAGTTCATTTTTGCCTCTAGCACTCTACCCAAACCTTTTTCCCAATAGCTGTTCACTTATCAGCTGCATTATATACTAAGAATGGAGTGTTTTCTGTCTACCGACTTCTAATTCAACAAAAGGTTAAGAAGGGAATCTATGTCTAAATGTTGAATTATATCAATAATCTCTATAATTTATACAACCAAAACAAAGACAAGGGGAACCTATAAACAATTCAACTACAACAAGCAATGATTCCACTCTGCTCCTGGCACAAAACGAACAGTTTAAACATCTTAAATTATAAAAGATACTGAGACAGTCTGAAATTATAAACACAAATGTGTCAAATAAAATATATTACAGATATTTCAAATTTCCCTACATTTTTGTCCATATTATGGGTTTTTAAAAAACCCTTCCGCTGAACATTTAAGTTCCCCCACTATTTTCACAACTTGTTTTTGGTTGGAAGAGTCTCCTTGAGGATGTTGGATAATTTCTTATCAAATATGCCGTCCTGTCAAAAAAAAGAGGGGCTTGTCTTCTTTGGCATTGGCGGTTTGAAACTCATCTCTTAGCCGGAATTGCCACTCATCTTCCAGTTCCAGCCGGACAACAGTTTGACGAAGGGAGTTTCGGTCTTGGCAAATGACACATAAGGTGGCACCTGTAGGAATTATTATTATTATCATTAGCATTTGTATTGTATATACATAACTAATAGAAAAGAATATTGTAGCTCAGGGTTGAACTGTGGGGTCCTTAGTAATCTCTAACCTTAGTTGTTTTCTTGCAGACGTCTCATTACCTGACTAGGTAACATCATCGGTGCTAGAAGGGAGTGGGGTTTGTTCTCTTTCAATATACCAGAGGGTTGCCCTGTCAGTAATGCTGAGTGTATTCTTAATTATGGAACCAAATCAAGGAACCACTAAGAACACTCTCACCACCACTGTTAGGGCCAGCCACAAACCATATAAACAGAGAGCAAATCCCACTCCTTGCAGCACTGGTGATGTTACCTAGTTGGATAGTGAAACATCTTCAAGAAAACAGCCAAGCTCAGAGAGCACCAAGGACCCCACAAGGTACATAACCCTCTGAACTAAAAACAAAAATCACACACAACAGCCTGCTCTCAGTGGAATGACTTAAAAGGCATCATCAGTCAAAAAGAGAAACATTGAAAGGACAAGCATTTTAGCAATCAAGAACAAGCAATCTCTTAGAAATATGCTTGTCTCCTGCCTTCTTTCCCTCTCTGTGTCCTAGGATACTTTTCATAGGTGGCAACATAATTCATATCCCCTTCCACTTGCTGACTATAATATTTGGAATGAGTGGGTATTGGAGCAATCAGTCAAAACATGATGGTGCAGGGCAAGTGCACCTCCCGCAGTTTATATTCCAAGGAAGTGGGGACATGTATGAAACTAAGGGGAAAGAGATGTGGGAGATGTAAGTGAAAAGAGAGGTCTGAGGAAAAGTAAAAAAAGCCTTAGCTCCGAGACAACCTCTGCTTCTCAGGAAAAAGGTTACATATTTAACACCAAGGAAGCAGGGATTGACAATTCTAATAGATATACGGTAATATTAAGAGAACCTGGTTCCAACCAATTTTGAATTATTATTAAATATTTATTCGGTTTCTTGTTGAAACAAAGAAAAGAGAAGAAACCCGAAATAATTTTTTGGGTGGTAGCAAACCAACAGATCTTTTAAATAGGGTAATAAGGTAAACCTTTAACAGGGAGGGAGGGAGGGAGGGAGGGAAGGAGGGAGGGAAGAAGGAAGGAAGGAAGGAAGGAACGAAGGAAGGAAGGAAGGAAGGAAGGAAGGAAGGAAGGAAGGAAGGAAGGAAGGAAGGAAGGAATCATCAGAACAATTAGGGTATATGACAGTATTCCTTGTAAAACGTTTAGTTTCCTTCTTGGCAATTAGATTAGTCAAAATGCTATTTTAGAAACAGATCAGATTCCTTGTTCCCAATCTGTTCCTGCATTGAATAGATGTTCCTACCTGGAAGGTTCTCCCCACCCCCACCCCCAAGTAGTTTTTCAGGTAGGAAAGTTCAAGTATTAGTGACTCAAATGCTTTTGTCCCTTCCTTCCTTCCTTCCTTCCTTCCTTCCTTCCTTCCTTCCTTCCTTCCTTCCTTCCTTCCTTCCTTCCTTCCTTCCTTCCTTCCTTGCCTGCCTGCTTCAAAGATGTCAAGTCACTCTATGTGTCAACAACAACCTCTTACCTTTCAAAAAGTGGAATTTCTTCAAGAAGCTGGCTACAACAAAGGAATCACAGAGATACAGCAAGAGTCCACTGAATATCATCTCAGAGCAGCTAACATTCAGAGAATGAGGCCGGGAACTAACATAACAAACTGCAATCTGTTTGCAAGAGGAACAAAATGGCAAGAATGATTTACTCTCCATCCAGAGACCATTCAGGTTAGCATTCCTACACAGTTATGGCCACAGAAACATCGGCAGCAGTTTCATATTGCGCCAGGTATCATGGAATCCATTTATAGCAGGTAAATAAATAAATCTATTTTTCCAGATGTAGCAAATATGTAGCAAATGCTTGTTCTCACCAGAATTCTCCTATAGTTAGCACATATCTTTTTATTTTATAAATAATATAGTCAATTCATGACTGAATGGCCTATAAAGAGAAATTATATAAACCCACTCTCGTTTAATTTAATAACATGTTAGCTAAGCTGCAGAGTCTGGCTCTCCTAAGAGTGTGGCATCATCCCTAATCATGTGTAACCGAAACAATAACATCTCCTTTTCTTTTTTGCCTCTTCTTTTCTCTTATTTTGTTTCCTCTGCAGCAAACACTTGTCACCCACAGTTAAGTTACTCCATAACACTTGTAGAGACGTTCAATTGCTGCCTCATTCTGGCAAAGCTGGAAAAACCCACCATAGCAGGTAGCTGCATTGGTCCTGCCACTCAGTTATTCTCCTTGGCAATGGCACACTTGCTTTTTCTGGGGGGAAAAGGGGGTAAACCCCAACCACTTAAATTATGCCAGGAAAAACAGTTGGTTCTGAGAGGTGAAGAAGTCCAAAATCTAGAAGCATTCGGGCCAATCTTCTGGAATGGCCCCCTCTTAAGAGGTTGGTTTGTCTCCAATATTTTCTGCCTTCTGGAACACGTTGAAAACAGAACATTTCTAGAAGGCTTTTGGGGCCCATAGAATGTTTTGGAGGAAGGGGTGAGGGGAGAACTTGTATTTATAATAAGGTGTTCTTGTCCTGTTACACTATTTGCTTATCTTTGTGAGCTGTCAAGATGACTGTGGCAGAATATACATTTGATAAATAAATAAATAAATAAACAAACAAACAAACAAATAAATAAATCCAGAGAGTGATACCCTCAGATGATAAGAAGCAGGCAGAGTCCACTTCACAAGCTATAGTCCTCCAGGTACTTGTTAGGGATAACATTGTTTACCCTAACTGGTTTGGGTAAAAATAATAAATATGGTATCATGGTTTGTTTAAATAAAGTGTATGTGACTTTAAGCTAAAGGAATGTAATTAAGGGTGCAGCTGTAAAGTACTATATAAGCAGCAAGGCACTCTCTGGCTCTTAATGGCTGGCTTATTGAAGACTGCATTCTTGCTGGATCGGGAGGAGAAGAAGTGTTGGATTACTTTGAAGATATTTCTCAACGGAGAGAAGATAAGTTTTGGACAGATTTATTATATGTGTACTGACACTGGCTATTCGACACGGACTTTGCAATTAGAGTATCCTCGACAAGACTTGACTGAATTTGGTATATGACTAATGGACCGTTTATTTGACTATGCTATAATTCTTAAATGGAATAAACTATATTCTTGATAGCACAAGCGTATCTGTATTTTTACTGCGTGTTAACTAGAAAACTTATCTCACACATTTACCTGTCTTCCTATCTGACTTCGCTGTACATTCTGTTTAGTTTGTTTTCCTTAACAACCGTTGGGGAATCCAGGCTTAACACTACTGTTAAATAACAATTAACTAGAGACAGGATGAGCAATAAAGAAGAATGCTGGGAGTTGAGGTTCAGCTACATTTGAAGGACAGGTGCCCACATGATGATGATGATGATGATGATGATGATGTTACCCATTTAGTCATGTCTGATTCTTGGTGATTTTATGGGCCAAATCTCTTTCAACCTTGCACTCATTCTTTGAGTTTTTCTATGCTCTGGCTAGTGTCAGCTTTGATGGTGTCCAGCCACCGTTTTCTTTGACAGCCTGGTTTCCTTTTACTTCTAACTCTTCCAAACATAATTGCTTTCTCCAGTACATGCCTATAATTTATTTCTATATTTATATACAGTATTTTAATTAATGCATAAGTTGATTACCTGTGGTCCTAAATTAAGGTAACAATCCACAGATAGCACTGGGTGGTTGTAATTCTTCAGTGAAAGAGGGAAGAAGCGATGGCTGTAATATTGGAGATATTTTTCAAGCAATAACTGAGCTGGAGCTGCCAAGAATGTATGCTTGCTGTCGGGGGCACAAATATATTGAGCTGGACCAATACTCATTAAATTATCTGACACCTGAAAAGAAAACAGTGAGTGTGATAGCGATTTTTTTTTAGCAGTGACTTTTTGAAATAAGATTAAAAATACATGTAGCTGAACAAAATCACATACAATACAATTATATAACTGACTGAGGGAGGAAAATAAATCCAGATGTCTCACATATTTGAGATTTATGTATGTAAACACGCACATAGATACAAATATGAAGACACAAAAACGCACATTTTCAGAAGCGTGTTGAGTGCTTAGACATCACTCTGACACAGGGGCGTCAAACTCAAGGCCCGTGGGTATTTAGATCTGGCCCATGGGGCCACCCTGGAAACAGCAAAGGACTGGCCCGCAGTGCCTCTGGCAGTGAAAATAGAGCCCATGAGGCCTGCGTGTGGCTCCTTGAAGCTGTATTTTCAGCTGCAACAGCTTCCTGCAGCCTAACCCTAATCCCCTCAAGCTCCATTTTCGCTGGCAGAGGGCTAGATAAACAAACGAAAAACAAAAGGAGAAATGTTTCCCCTTTTGCATTTGAACATGCAAGAAGGGATAGGAAAAAAGAAAGGGAAAGAGGAAAGACAAAGAAAAAGAAGTGAAGATGGAAAGAGAACAAGGAAGGAAAAATAAGGAAAGAGAGGAAGGAAGAAGAAAGGAGAATGAAGAGGGAAGGAAAAAGAAGAGGAAGGAAGGAAGGAAGGAAGGAAGGAAGGAAGGAAGGAAGGAAGGAAGGAAGGAAGGAAGGAAGGAAGGAAGGAAGGAAGGAAGATTATAATGAGAATGAAGGAGGGTCTGAGGGAAGTCCTGCCTTAGCACTTGGCCACCACAGGTACCCCTGACTTGAGTGACGTCAAGCTGGCCATTCCCACCCTGGCCACGCCCCCAGGCTACTCCTAACCCAGCCACACCATGCCCCCCCTCGATGTCACACAACCCTGATGCGGCCCTCAATGAAATCGAGTTTGACATTCCTGCTCTGACATATGGACATGTTTATATAATCTGGGCCTTTTGACCGCTTGCTTCCAAAATAAACAAACCAATCATGAAATGAATGAAATCATTCCAGAGCAGAGGGACAGCAACCAAAAAGACATATACTTCTAGGTTGCATGAGATGGCAAATTTCAAAAGAGGGAACCCTGAGCATTGTGAGAGTGTGTGGGGTAGGCAGATGTTCTTGAAATAAGGAAGTTCTGCAAGTTCCCAGTCTTTTGTCCCGTGGGGTTTTAAAGGTGGTAACCAGGCCCTTGAATCTCACCTTGAAATCTTTTGGGAGCAGAGTAGTGATGTCACATAGGCATAATGAGCTGCACCTATAACCCTGCATTTGGAACCAAATTTCAGGTGGCTGTGCAATAGTCCCATTACAAGGCAACTAAGCCATGAATGTCCATGACCAACGCCTCCCAAACTAGGAAAAGGTGGAACTGGTATACAAGTTGCAGTTGTCTGAAGGCTAGCCTAGCTACAGCTGCCACCTGCTCTTTGAGCAAAAGCTGACAGAAACTCCCTTCGCCAATCTGCTGCTCGGCTGGATCTTGTTGTAGTTTTGGAGGCAAGACCTGATCCTCAGATTGGAACTCAGTTTAGATCACCCCATTTGCTTAAACTCAGAATCTACTGAAGGTAAAGCTATGTGTAACTTTGGAGTTAGCAGATACTCCGTTCCTGAAGTCTCACCTTTGATTTGATATGAAAGGACCTTTGCCCTCCTACTGCTATTTGTTTCTTCATGACACTAAATCGATTAAATCGGCAGATCCTCAAGCCTGCACTGTGGACGCGTAGATTGAAATCCACATCATCACAGACAAATCTGTTGGGAAGAGCAGGAGATTGAGCATTTAAAGAAAGAACAGTGTGGATTCCTGAAATTTTAATAGAAAGCCATTATCAATACAATAGAAATACTGTACTGTAGGGGCCAAGATTGATACCAATGGTAACAGGACATATTTAAAAAGGCATGACATTGATATTTGTCCAAGGAAACTGATGGTCTGACATCACAGGGATAAGTCTAAGAAAAAAACCGTTCATGATATTGAATGATTCATACAGTTTCTTACAAGTCTGAACTACTGTTTCAATGGAGCTATTTTAGCAGGAAAATAATGTGCTAATTCCAGTTTTCCTTGACTTATTTTTATTTCTTTAAAAAAATGCATGTCAGATACAAAGATGTCTTTAGTATGTTGTAGGATATGACCCTAAAATAAAAAAGAATCATAAAATGGAAAACATTCAGCATCCTTTCGAATCAGCAAACATAATGGAATGAATTACTGCAATACAACTCGGTTTCTTCCAATCTGTTGTCCTCTGGATATATTAAAACTGCCCTTAAAGTTACCCAACCATCGGGATTGTCAGCTATGCTGCCTGTAAATATAGAAACTTAATCCCAACAAATCTATACAGCACCAGGCTGGGAGGAGCTGGCTCCCTTAATCAGAGTTGGCTCACCTATTCTGGTTATACTGGACATTCTGGGTCAGGTCCACATTCAGCATGATGAAGTCATGCACATGGCAACATGAGAATGGCTCCTTGATATCTCCACTCCTAGTTTTACTGGACCATTTCCTCATGCCAATCAAGGCATAGTGGGTGACACTGGGAGACGATTCAATGTGCTGAAGAATTTGCTTTAGGGAAATATTCTTTTCTCTCCAGGTATATTCACTGCAAGAGATCAGGAAATAATTTCAAATCAAATTAGTTTTTATTTTTTAATAAAAAAAAGTCTTCACCACCACAGAAAATAGCCGCTTACCTTTTTCTGTCACCAGAACAATCTATTTCAACAGCATTCCACATCACACAGGAATCATCAGAGATGAAAATGAAAGGCCAAATATCTTGAGGCTTAACGCCAAGGTCTTCTTGCCGATTTCGTTCCAGCTCCAAATTATGGTAGGACAGTTCTTTTATTAGGAAATGAGCAGCACCTGCAACCAAGCCAGAGTGAGCTGTCAATAAGGGAAAGTGGATATTTCATTTTAGCTCAATGTCTTTAGCTTTATGAAAAGATTTCCCTCCCACAATCAACATTTTCTTAGCTGCTCAAAATATTTAGATGGTTGTTCACCTGACTTGTAGCAGATAGATTAATGGGATCTACTACACATGACTACATTTGTACAATAACCAAATTATAAATAATCTTTTGTGCATTATGCATTAAATTTAAGTCATAAAATAATTCACGATCATAATGTTAAAAATACATATTGATAGCATCTTTTTCATTCAGTACATTATAATATCATGGCCACCAAACCCACAAAGTAAAAAGTGTTTGGCTTCATTCTAAACTGAATGGAATGGAAGATGGTTTAGATGGAAAGCAACAAGAGGGATGGACTCAATTGCAATGCCAATGGCACCACTGTTGGAAGACCTAAAACGCAAGGTGAAGGATAGATCATCTTGGAGGAAATCTATTCATGAAGTCACTGATTTGATGGCACATAATAAGATTAAAGTTGTTCCTCACCAATTAGTCGACAGTTTATATAAGAAGTAGTTGGATTTTGTGGACAAGATCTGTATTTTATTGATTTATTGATGTCGGTGGCCAAGGGCAGCAGTAGAGGATAAATTGAAATTGCATCATTGGAAGAGCTGGTTACTTGGCTGCTTTATACAAATCAACAGCATAATCATGGACTAGTTTTGGAGGCCATAAAATAGAGACTCGAGCAAGATTACATATTCCCCAGAGCTGCCCTTCCTGCTTTAAATTATTCTACTAGTGCTGCCAACTAAAGTTAGTAGCCTTGTTTTATTCACACAAGTAACTAATGAAACATGTACCTACCCACTCCTGCACTGTTGAAAATACTTGGCAGAACAAGCATGATGTGATTGGGCCAATACTTTTTATATATTGCCATTTCATATTCTTTGACAACTAAAACATGCAAATGGTTGGCTCCATCCATTGCATGATAAAGATTAAAAAGACCGTGTTCATGGCGTCCTGTCGTAGGAGTAAAAGTAGGGCTCTTTATGTAGTCCTGGCTCTGTAAAAATTAGGAATTTGTATGATATTATATGGATTAATAGAATACAATGTAATAAAACATATCGTAACTCTAATATTTACCAAAGCCTATAAACAGTATAGGAAGATGACTAGAAAGAAAAGGATGATGATCCTCACATTCATATCTTAGCCAATTAACTACGGAAGCTGTCCCCTAGGTTTATATATACACAACACATACACACATATACACGTGTTGTATGCATATATACACTGCTCAAAAAAATAAAGGGAACCTAGATCTGAATGAATGAAATATTCTTATTAAATACTTTGGTCATTACATAGTTGAATGTACTGACAATAAAATCACACAAAAATTATCAATGGAAATCAAATTTAGCAACCCATGGAGGTCTGGATTTGGAGTTACACTCAAAATTAAAGTGGAAAAAAGAAACTACAGGCTGATCCAACTTTGATGTAATGTCCTTAAAACAAGTCAAAATGAGGCTCAGTAGTGTGTGTGGCCTCCATGTGCCTGTATGACCTCCCTACAACGCCTGGGCATGCTCCTGATGAGGTGGCGGATGGTCTCCTGAGGGATCTCCTCCCACACCTGGACTAAAGCATCCCCCAACTCCTGGACAGTCTGTGGTGCAATGTGGGGTTGGTGGATGGAGCGAGACATGATGTCCCAGATGTGTGGGCCAGTCCATAGCATCAATGCCTTCGTCTTGTGGGAACTGCTGACACACTCCAGCCACATGAGGTCTAGCATTGTCTTGCATTAGGAGGAACCCTGGGCCAACCACACCAGCATATGGACTCACAAGGGGTCTGAGGATCTCATCTCGGTACCTAATGGCAGTCAGGCTACCTCTGGCGAGCATATGGAGGGCTGTGCGGCCCCCTAAAGAAATGCCACCCCACACCATTACTGACCCACTGCCAAACCGGTCATGCTGGAGGATGTTGCAGGCAGCAGAACGTTCTCCACGGCGTCTCCAGACCCTGTCACGTCTGTCACATGTGCTCAGTGTGAACCTGCTTTCATTTGTGAAGAGCACAGGGTGCCAGTGGCGAATTTGCCAATCTTGGTGTTCTCTGGCAAATGCCAAACGTCCTGCACGGTGTTGGGCTGTAAGCACAACCCCCGTCTGTGGACGTCAGGCCCTCATACCACCCTCATGAAGTCTGTTTCTGACCGTTTGAGCAGCCACATGCACATTTGTGGCACACTGGAGGTCATTTTGCAGGGCTCTGGCAGTGCTCCTCTTGTCCCTCCTTGCACAAAGGCGGAGGTAGCGGTCCTGATGCTGGGTTGTTGCCCTCCTACGGCCTCCTCCACGTCTCCTGATGTACTGGCCTGTCTCCTGGTAGTGCCTCCATGCTCTGGACACTACGCTGACAGACACAGCAAACCTTCTTGCCACAGCTCGTATTGATGTGCCATCCTGGATGAGCTGCACTACCTGAGCCACTTGTGTGGATTGTAGACTCCGTCTCATGCTACCACTAGAGTGAAAGCACCGCCAGCATTCAAAAGTGACCAAACCATCAGCCAGAAAGCATAGGAACTGAGAAGTGGTCTGTGGTCACCATCTGCAGAACCACTCCTTTATTGGGGATGTCTTGCTAACTGCCTATGCTTTCCACCTGTTGTCTATTCCATTTGCACAACAGCATTTGAACTTGATTGTTAATCAGTGTTGCTACCTAAGTGGACAGTTTGATTTCACAGAAGTGTTTTTGACTTGGAATTACACTGTGTTGTTTAAGTGTTCCCTTTATTTTTTTGAGCAGTGTGTGTGTGTGTGTGTGTGTGTGTGTGTGTGTGTGTGTGTGTATATATATATATATATATATATATAATATGTATATATGTATATAACAAAGCTGAATACTATGTGTATGTGTGTGTGTGTGTGTGTGTGTGTGTGTGTGTATACACACACACACATATATATGGTATTCAGCTTTGTTCAGGTATTTTCCCATGTCATTATAGTTGTGCTTTTAAAGTTGTAGCAATGTTTGGCAGAATCTCATCTTCCATCATCAGGCTTCTGTATTGTGTTCATCTGTGAGTCAGACTTTCACAGCTGTTTCAGTTTTAAATTTAAATTTAAAACTGAAATGGCTGTGAAAGTCTAACTCACAGACGAACACAATACAGAAGCCTGATGATGGCAGATGAGATTCTGCCAAACGTGCTACAACTTTAAAAGCACAACTATAATGACGTGGGAAAATACCCAAACAAAGCTGAATACTCTCTCTCTCTCTCTCTCTTATATATATATATATATATATATATATATATATATATATATATATATATATATATATATACACACACACACACACACACACATATATATATACACATATACACACACACACACACACACACAAAGATGTGCACAATAATACTGTTTTATAGTTGGCCTATAGAAGTTAATAATGGTAAATTTGAGGATGGGAAAGGACTGAGTGACAGAGCACGTGCTTTTCCGGTTGAAGTCATAGAATCTCCAGATACAGGAAAAGCAGAAAATATCTGCCTAAAATCTTGGTTAGCCACTGGCAATAAACATTACTGAGATGAATAAACCAAGTGTGCAACTTGATAAAAGGTAGGTCAGCTGTTTGTTTCTATGTCTAATCTAAATAAAATCAGATCTGATTTCTCTGTCAAAGTATATAAGTTCATTTGATTTGATAAAAGAGAATTTTCTGTAACAATTACTTTAAAGGAGAAATGAGCTTCAAAGACATTTTAATGGATGCAATGTAGGGTTCTTGCACTAAGAGAAACCCAGAATGTATGTGAATGTCTTTCCAAACATGGTGGAAAATTTGGAAATGCCATTTTACATCTCTGTTAAACTCTGTTTCCTCTGTTTAATTTGGGGGCTATTCTCTGTAATATGGAGATTAATCAAGCTATCTCTACTATCACCTGGACGCAAAGTCCAATCATTTTAAATCCTAACCCTTTAAAACAAGAGTTTTGCAAATTGCTCTTTATCTACCTGATCTGTGACAAGAGGCAATCTCATACTTTCCAGCTGTCTTCCTGGATGGCTAAAGACAAAATGGTGCTCCTTCGATTTAGGGATAATGAAGTGTAGCTGAATTTCTTCTCCAAGCATTGAATAGGAAAAGGCAAAAGCATGCAAGGTGGATTCATAAAGCTGAGAAAAGAAAGATACAAGTGTAATGTGCCACATTGTTGCTGTTGACTATTAAAATGATGGGGGAAAAGCAAACCACATCTGAATACAGTAAACGGGTTGCATTAATTAATAGATTTTTATCCCCCCAAATCTTTAATAGATACAGACAGATACACTTAAAGTGGTGATATTTAAGGTATAAAATAGAGCATCAACAAGCTTCAGCTACTGTCATAGTAGATACATTTCTGAATCTGCTGCATTTTAAAATTTATGCAATGAGTTGAGCAATGAGTTCTTTTAAAAAACTAGGTATTGGTATATATCTAGGGATTTATTTAGAAATGCTTTCTATTTCATGAATCCAGTTGATGGCAGGACCAAGTCAATCTTGGTAGATACAGTATTTTAAAAAGTTACACAGGACTGAACTGAATTTGTAATTTAAGAGGATACCAACAGGAAATCTGGTGTTTCACTCTAGACTTACATTGTGAAGTTGGGAAAAAAAAGTTCAGTTTCCATATTATTGCTTTGTAATTTGGTTTAGCGAGGCTGATTCCTAGATTTTTAGCAAAGTGGGTATAACATTGTATCCTAAACAAAAGGACATGGACCAGCCTATTCAATATAATGTTGCATAAGGACCATGTTTCCCAGTTTTTTAATCTGATGAATACTTCAATATTTTCTGCTGTCCTTGAAATATAATGAATTTTCTAGTGCAGATTCTATAAATCTTACCTGATACCTGGGATTAAAGCCCATGTATTGATGACACTGTTCACAATGATGGTAAGTGTTGTAAGCAGCGTATTTGGATAATCTCATCCGAGTTGTCTGACGGCGCATGTACAGATCCTCTGATTTTCTCTTGGTTGATCTATCTGCACAAATGCATTTTGACCGTATCAGCTAAAAGGTGCACCCACTATTACCAAGGAATGAGCACAGCTTTGTTCATTAGCCCCTGCAAAACTATACCAGTTTACAACCAAAACAAGATTAAAAATTGATTTTCCTTATGGAAGTAGAGGGATGTCAATCATTCTGTCAACATATTGCCTTCTGTTAATGCTATTACTAAGCCCTTTTTAGAATATAGTCCTGAATAGTTATCCAATCTGTTATTTTTCAGGGGTGTTCAGAATATTATTTCAAGTCTTCCAAGCCAACATGTCCAAATAATGGATACTATTGCCAAGACTGAGCTAAAATAATGCAGTTTTATTTAGATAAGTGTCAGGTTCAGCTAATATTTGCTAGTTGCAAGTAATTATGGATGGCTTAGTAGTTCAGTAGTAATTATGAGCACAAATTTCAGGCTATTTTTCTTCTTTCTTGGTCCCAGTCTTTCACACACAGCATCTATTAGTTGTGTGAGCTCAAAGTCAGATTGAGAAAGGAACGAACAAAACAGGAATTATATCAATAAAGCTAACCGTGATTTAATCCAGAATACAAATAACTGTCTGCCTTCCAACTGAGTGGTGTTTCATACCCCACCCCACCCAAATTTCTTTCCAGGACTGGAACATAAAACAAGGACCCGAGCAACAATTTCTCCTGCAATACTTTATTCTATAAAAATTGTACGAAAGTACGTTTTTCAAATAAAGGAAACAGGTATTCTGACCGTCACTCTTTGTCTTCTGCACTGTTGAACAAATGAGACTTGCATCTTCATATTTTGGATCATGGATCGCATAATCAAAAGACATCTTTTTAAATGTTTCTAGATCAGGCCACATGTCTCCTGGCTGATGATAATATTGTTCTGAATTTTCTTTCAGATCTGTGGTATTATCAACAAAAAGGAAATCCAAAAATATAAACACAGACAGCTAGATTTCAGAAGAAACTTACGCTATGCAACCATTTCACGTTTAATGAAAGTGGGCATTTATGATGAATTATTCAATGTAGAAGGAAGGATGGGACTACCACCACCCCTTTTTTTTTTTTTGCATGAATAACTCCAAATTCTATCCAGACTATTTACAATTTAAGAATCAAATATTTTAGGGATGTTCAACGTGTATGACTTTTTAACATCCTGAGGAATATGTCACTACATCACAGGGCAGCCCCTGCTGAAACGCAAATATTGATTAGTTCAAACTAATAACAGTGAAGCTTTTTATTCTCCTTCTTTTAATTAATGGAAACACATGTCTGAACTCTCAGCTTCCAAACAACATGAAAAAGTTCATTTCTAGATTAATGTTTCAAAAAAATATTCCCACGAGTAATATTATGTTGAGATATTTCCAACTCTACCCACTTAATCAACAAAGCAGACAAAGGAAATCCAATAGTAATTAAGGACAGTAAAAACAAAATATGGTAAATTTGAAAGTCTTAAAAAAATAAAAAGAGGAGTTTGTAAAATACTGAAAAAAGAACATAAGGCTTAAAAATACAAGAAAATCAAATAACAAAGGGCTTAAATATTGTTCCACAAAGTATGGGAGACATACCAACATTGATCTCCTCTTCATCATAAACATCCACTTCTGTCAGCCGAATTAACATTCGAGATAAAATGCTAAGAAACTGTAGATAAGCACCAGTCTTTCCTATCTGGAAACATAGATCAGAAAAGTAAATGTTTGATTCAAATAGCGTATTTTAGAATCTGCCAATAAAAATGATGACTGCCACTTAATCTGAAGTTATTCGGAAACCTCTCTAATTCTACAGGTGCTGCCCTACTATAACTCACAGTCTTATTGCATTGGGAGTTATAATTCGGGAACATACGAAGGACCATTACTTCCCCCATTGATCTTTAGTTTGTGTACTTCACAGCTCGCATATTATTGCACTCAGAATATTAACCTGCAAATATATAAGGCAGGGTTGAAGAAGCTTCCTGGATGAGAAGCGAAACACCTTCAAAGAAAAACAAGAAAGTTCAGTTGTCTGTTGAAAAAGCATGTTTGGGACCACCATGACCTGGATGACTGTGAATCTCCATAGACATTTAGCTATGCACTTTGGGATAAACACCCTTGAATGGTGCAGGAATATGAACGGATTTCCAGAAAAAATTGCAGACTACAAGAACCATTTGCATTTCACTTTAAGATGCAGGCACTACTCAGGAGACCCTGAGGACACAGATAAACCTCCAGGTGGCCTCAACAACTCTCTAAAAAATGCAAATGACTAGGTGTCTGCAAGGAATATAAATCCTTCCATTCCCCACCATCCAGCCAGAGCTGAAGAAGCTTCTCAGATGAGAAACAAAACGTCTTCAAAGAAAAACAAGAAAGACACCTTTGGGACATATAAGGCAGGGGTGGGCAATTAATTTTCCCAAGGGGCCACATGAGAAACTGAGACCATTATGGAGGGCTGAATCAATATAACCTAATCTGATGCCCTCAAACTCCATAACTTCAATTCATCAGGCTGCTCCATGTGAGTGATGAGCAGGTGCAAGAAAAGTACTTTTTCTACTCACCCTCCTGCAGCCACCGACTGACTGAAGGAGCACATTGTAACTGCGCAGAGCTGAACCTGACTCGGCTTCTTCTCCTGCCCTTTGCAGTGCACTCATTTACATTTTATTTCTACTTTCAGATTGTCCTCACACAGGCTGGACAAGGGCAGCCAAAGGGTCAGATATTGCAGGGTGGGGGCATAAAATGCCTAGGTCTGATATAAGGGCATATTGGTGATTACTATTGTGACTATTATTCCAAGACTCAAACAGTCACACCGAAACCGAGAAGAAGGCAACGGTTAGGCATGATGACAAAGGGGAAGAACAATAAATTATTCTGGAAAACTGCACATTAATCTAAATGTCTATGGAGATTCTCAGTCATCCAGGTCATGGTTGTCCCAAAGGTGCTTTTTTCAAGAGGCAACTAGACTTTCTTCGTTTTTCTTTGAAGAAGTTTTGCTTCTCATCCAAGAAGCTTCTTCTTCAATTCTTTGGGATGCACATTAATCTAGTTAAAATAAACTATAAACCTGGATTTGTCCACTGTGGTCATGAGACAGGAATTCCCAGGCCATTTGAAGAAAACAAGAGGATCAATTATTTACACGTCCAGGGCCTGAAGGAGAAAAATTATTTCAAAGGACTGCGAAGATTGGAGTGTATTTTACAGCCATCTTGAGACCCTTTGAGTTGATGTTGGAGCTATATAATAAATTTGGTGAATAATGATGGTAATCATCTTATAGGGTTATTACCACAATTGAGCCCGAAATTTTTCTCATGTCCTCATATGACTGAACTTGATTTTATGACACTCTTTAAGTAGGTCAGAGTACTCACTACATGAATCACAGCATTTTAAGTATAAACCTGGCTTATCCAGTGGATATTTTTTGCTGGAAAATGATGAAAACAATCTCAAAACACAATCACATAACCATGAAATGGAGCAATTTGCCATCAGTGGGAGCCAGCAACTGAAATGCAATCGCTCGACTGTGGCGGTGGTGTGGCAGACATAACTTTGAGGACAGATCATAAAATAACTTTTTTGCTAGCCAGACATGGTCGACGGAGAATATGAGAAGTAATTACTTTGGTCCTGTTGCATACCTGGGGTGGCCCATTCAGCAGCAGCCTCCTCGGGTGAAAAGTGTCCATCCTCCCTTCATTCCTATTGTTGTAGTCCATGTGGATTGGCTTGGGAACTGTCCACTGGCGATAATAGAGGGACTGCTCTGTGGAGGTCATCATTTTGTTCATGAGAGGGCGAAAAGAGCTTGCCCACATTACTGAATGGTAAGGCAAGAGAGAGGAGGATTTGGGAAGACCTGTGCTGTCTGCAGAGGTCACAATATCATACATCAGTTTGGGAAGGTAAACGATGGGAGGCTGCTGGGATGTTTTGGTCATGGAACACCGAGAGCCCTGCAGAGGTATGGAAGTATGGGTGGGGAGAGAAGAGGCCACGGAAGATGAGAAAGGAGAGGGTGACGATGAAGAGAGGGAAGCCTGAGCAGCTTTCGTGGTCTGTTTAGGCTCTTTCTCCACTTTGAGTCTTGGCTTTTCAGTGCTGTTCACACTCTCTTCGTTATTGCTGCTTAACATCTGATGAGGTGACCTTTTCCCTACCTCCCCTGCAGGTGCTTCACTGCAAAATGGCACACCTGTGAATGAAATCTACATTTTAGCAATGAAATGGCGATGATTGGTGGCAGCTCCATACTACCATATTACTCTTCCCCACACACATATAAGAATATCCCTCACAAGTCATTCCTAGGGTACAACAAATTAGGCAGAAATAGGCAAGCAAGACTGAGAACATGAAATTGGCACTGTTAAATGGGAATGGAATCATGATGTCTTGGTGAGAGATGAGCATGATTTTAGATGGATCAGTTGTTTGAAATATGTCTACATTCCAGTTTATCACATTGCCAAAAGCATCCTAAAATCTTGATTGAATGTCGTGATGAATAACAGTTGTTTTATGTGAGCAGAAAAATGGAGCTGCCTCAGCACAAATTCAACATGCAAATCTTGTTCTACAATCCGCCAACTCATCCTAAAATATATATACACATAAAAGAGCCATGGTTTAGTTTAAGCTCCAGTAGGAACCCTTTGAGGAACAAAGATTAGGGGTCACCTCCAGATCTTTCTCATAAGAAAGTGTATTAGTGTATTAGGACGATTAATCTGTGTGCCATCACTTGTGAAATGTGATACAAATGTTTATTTTCTGGGAAATTGGGGAAGCATTCTGACCTCTCCACCTTCCAAATGCCGACATATTTATTTGTCTCTGTGTTGTTTATTTCAATTCTAGAAAAGGTGATTATATTTATTATGGCAATGAATACTAGTGCAACACATTTAAAAATGACATCTAAATTTAAATTCCTTCATGATGTAACATGTTATTTTCAGACAAGAATTCTACTTATGTAGTAGATTGAAATGTTGCTATGCACTAAGATGTTTAAGAATTATATGGTATGTTACATGGTAACCTAAGTTATTACATATTTTTCACTTCGAACATCATGCAATATTTTCTAATAATAACTGACTGGCAGTAGGTAAAGAAAGGAAGTCTGGGATAAAAAGATAATCTAATTCAGCATGAGATTTTGCCAAGTTAATGCTTAGATCTCCATGCTGAAATATCTTTCCATGTTACAAATGATTAATTCCAACAAACCGAATTGCAGAAACTCTTAGCAGCACTGGTTGAAAGTATTCTCCTATCAGAAATTGTAAAAACATACCTAATTCTATAACGATAGGTTTTAAAAGTTTTTACATGGACTTTTTGTTCTTTTTTTCCTAAGAACAATAGTAGCATGGATTAAAAGCATGGACTAAAATGCTAGAGCAATTTTTGACAACTCAAAAACTTTTAAGATATGTAGACTTCAACTCCCAGAATTCCTCAGCTCCTCATTCCCCTCAATACTCCTCCAGTTTCCCATGTCTTTCTTCCTAACGTTACTAATGTTGCTGTTGCTTGGCACCGCTACGTCTATCACCATAGTAGATTGGCTGGTACACGTCTGGAAGTCCCACAGGAAATTCCCCACACTTGGCTGGGGAATTCTAAGATTTGAAATCTACTCATCATAAAGTTGCTGAGGCTGAGGAACACTGCTATGGAGGACAAGGGAGATATAAACAGTTTCGAGAAATAAAATAACATTCCAACATTCAAAGAAAACAAGGAAACACTGAACTGGGAAGTCTTACTTGATGCTTTTGAAGAGACAGAAGAATCGGCAGAATCACGAGAGCCAGATCTCTCCCTATTCACAGGGCTTCTTCTTTCAGAAGCTGAGCCTGCTCCATAATTGAAGGGAAATCTTATTTAATATTTTTATAGATATCATATGATCTAACTGAAAACGCAAAGGGGGTGAAGAAATAGACTCCTATATTGATATCAGTGTTCCTCTCAGCTATTCCCACAAAAATACATAATAAAATGATAGGTATTATATTTTTGTAGTTGATCAAAGGAGGTAAGCCATAAACCATTTATTTCCATGTATACATATACATATATCACTTACATACAAAAATACATTTATACATATACTGTACACGAACACACAAACACAAAATTGATAGGATAAGGCAAATACTAGAGAAACTGTCTCACCCTGATGAGATTGGCTTGCCCCACCCACACCAGCAGAAGGGACATGGTGCATACTCCGTTGGTTGAGGAATTCTAACTGGTGGGTTCCAGTAGCTCCCACCTTCTGGAACATTGTGCCCCTTGAGATCTGCACCAGTGGTGAGATTCATTTTTTTTTTTTTACTACTGGTTCTGTAGGTGTGGCTTGGCGGTTGTGGCAGGGGAAGGATACTATAAAATCTCTAGTCAGAGGTGGTATTTGCCGGTTTTCCGAACTACTCAAAATTTCCGCTATTGGTTCTCCAGAACTGTTCAGAACCTGCTGAATACCACTTCTGATCTGCACCCACCCACCCCTCTTTTGTCCTTCCATAAGAGCTTCAAAACCTGACCAATGGGTCAGGGGCCCCAGTGGGAGTGTTCTATATTGGAAGGGGGTTAATGGAAGAAGATCCCACCTCCACCCCACAATATTCTCGTTTTTACTTGGTTCCCCCCACCCCCCCAATTTATTTCATATTTAATCTTCTAATATTTGTACCTCTGGTTATATGTTTGCAAGGCGCCAAGAGTCAATTGTTAGTGAGATGTTAGGCAGCATATAAATTTGATAAATAATTAATAAATGAACCTCAATCCTGTACCCCTGAGTTGGTTCTTTCCCTAAAGAGAACCTGCTTGTCTTTCCCTTTGGGTTACCAACAGCTTCACACACTCTATCCCGTGACACCATGAAGTTCTAATATGAAGCAGAACGGTTCCATCGCTTTAATTTGGAACAGGGCCCATCACAGATTGTAATACTTCCTGACCAAAGAAAGGGGGAGAGGAGGAGGAAGGTGCATTTAGTATGTCATAAGGGGAAAATCTGGGTGAGGGGAGCAGATTTGTGGCAAGGAAAGAGGTTAGAAATATGTATTTATTTAGGCCCCACTCTTCCTCCCAAAGAGATCCAGAAGTATATTCAAATATGAAAAAAAAATTTTAAAAGAAAACTGTTGTATTCACTGACTGTCGTCAGTCAGTGAATACAACACTACACGGACCGGATTGGGAACTGTCTTCAGTCAGTGAATACAACAAAAACAATGACTGAAATTTATCAATATTACATTGATTTCAAGGAGCTTCTGCCCTTGTCAGCTTTCGATCCTGCTCAAGATAGGATTAATCCTACAGGAAGCAGGATTACCAATTAAAAATGGATTGTATCCAATACACTGGAAAGCCATGGGTGAGGAAGGCTGGTTTAATGCTGTGGTCCAAAGGGTGTTCCTTTACCTTCCGTTACTATTTCTTCATCTTCATTATCAGTACTGCTCAGTTTTTCTGGGTCACTCTCCAAGACATCATTTGTGGTTCCTCCTTTCTCTACTGTACTTTCAGAATTGACAAAATAGGCTGCCAAGCCAAGTTCTTGCTCCAAAGCTGTTCTCACCAGGCATGAGGAGTTTATCAACCGTAGATCACAGTATCTCAAGGATCTTGGATAGACAGGAAAAGAATGAACAAATTAAACATGTCCATAATATTAAGTAAAAATATTCCATTTACCACCCTACTCCTACCTTTTCTATTTTTTGTCTGAACATACGTTAACAGAGAATTGCATTTCAGATAACTGCATTTCAACCACTTTGTGGGTGTTGTAGTTCCGGGACTTATTAAATCCACACATCTCAAAGTTGCTAAGGTTGTGAAACACTATTTATGCATTGCCTTTCCTTGATATTTGGCATACAAGTAGGGCTTAATTTGTGCCAAAATTCAGCCTGGGATATACAGTGGCATCAAGACCAGGTCTCAAACATGAAAGTCATCAAACAGGTAGGTATTCCTGATCTAATGTATAGTAGCAATAGCAATAGCACTTAGACTTATATACCACTTTATAGTGCTTTACAGCAGGGGTCCCCAACCACCGGTCCGCGGACCGGTACGGTCAGCGGAACAACTACCGGTCCGCGGCTTGCTGGCGCCATCTTTTTCATGAAAAAGTGCTTCCGGTGAGCTTTTCCGGGTAGAAAGCTCACGGAAGCATGTTTTCATAAAAAGATAGCGGCGTAATGCTTCCGGTGAGCTTTCTGGGTAGAAAGCCATTTCTGCCGGAAAAGCTCACCGGAAGCGTAGCGCCGCCATCTTTTTATGGCTTCTTAGTCACGGAAGCACTTTTTCATCAAAAAGATGGCGGCGCCAGCTGATGCGGTGCACCACGCGCCGCGGCGCCAACTGATGCGGTGCCGGGCCGCGGCGTCAAAAGGTTGGGGATCACTGCTTTACAGCCCTCTCTAAGCGGTTTACAAAGTCAGCATGTTTCCCCCAACAATTTGGGTCCTCATTTTACCCACCTCGGAAGGATGGAAGGTTGAGTCAACCTTGAGCCTGGTGGGATTTGAACTGCCAAATTGTAGGCAGCTGGTTGGAGCAAAAGTAGCTTGTAGTACTGCACTCTAACTAGTGCACCACAGAGGAGCCTTCATAGTGCAACTCTTTTGCTGGTAAATAATAATAGGAAATTCTCATATTTGTTTCTAGATAATATCAGGTTCCAGAAAGAAAGATACTGTTTCCAACATATTTTTTCCTAATACGGATGTGCAAATATTTGGCCCAAAACAGGAAAGATGGTTCAGATTCAGCATGAGGTTACTTGCTGTAATTGTTAAGAGTCTGCATAGAGCAAGCACACATATATCAGATCCAAAGCACCAACTTGGTTCAGATCCCTATTTTCTAGCTATTTAATATTTGCCAAGAGTTGAAGAATATCCCTCCTTCCAGTGATCCTTCAGAGGGCACCTGGTGATTTTTGATGCCATCACGTATGATATTCTGTTGAATTATTTGATTGAACAAAGGCACTATGTTCCAGTCCTTCTGCTCCTATGGGTACAGTGAGCTACTTTGTGCCAGTGAGCATGGTGAACACAACTGACAAAGGGAGTCAGGTTTTGGGGTCTTGACTTCCCAAGAATTAAATATAAAACATTGCAATGGTTTAGCGACATTCTAAAATGTATACCCAGCACTTAGAATGCAAGCACAAGTTGTTGAAAAGGGACTGTAAGATGCAGTAATTTTCATATTACTATTGTGAAAATAAGAAAAGATCGGCAATACAAGCTTCTAAGCTGTTATTTCGTGGTTGGGTTGTTTTTTGGGGGGGATGGAGAGGTTTGTTTTTAATAACACTCATTACCTTGGCAGGGATTCTCCTTGAGGATCCATTCCACTGAAAATCAAAATGCAAGGTAGACCCTCCAGTTCCAAATACGTCTGGGGTTTCCAATCAGCATCTTCAATTTTCTGCCAGTTCTGTCAGTCATATTTAAGGCAACTAATTAGAACATATCCAGCCAATCAAGGGGGAAACAAAGTTAAATGTTGGAGCCAGTCACTCCCTCTCAGCCTAACCCATCTCACAGGGTTATTGTTGTGAGGAGGAGGAGGAGGAGGTATGTTTGCTGCCTTGAGTTTAATATATAAGTATAAAAATAAAAAGGTGAGATATAAGTAAGTAAGTAAAGTAAGCAAATAAATAAATAAATTTCTGCTCTAGATCTCAGCTCAACTGAGGGCATATAGAATACTTTGGTCATGTTCCTATCAATCAGTTTCGGCCTTCATTTATAACAGGGTGAAAGACAGTATTAAAGTGTTAGCATACTTTACGTAGTGGTTGAGGTCATCTGGCACATGAACTTAAATATTGCTGGTGTTGTTATTCCTATTTTTTTAATTCTATGATAAGAATGATGATTTTATCCTGCATATATGTTATATACACATACATGCGTACATAACAAGGCCGCAAACATACAGGTAGTCCTCATCTTATGACTACCACTGAGCCCTAACTTTATGTCACTAAGTGAGAAATTTGTCAAGTGAGTTTTGCCCCATTTGGCAGAGCCAGATTGGATCCTGTAAATATTTTTTGTTCCTACAGACTGCATTAACCAGACGTTAGCTTTCATCACAAAGTACCTTGAGCTGTTCCACAAAGTGCTTCCCTATGTTGATTCTGGAGCTGGGATTCCCCAGGATGATTTCAAAACGGCCTTCCAAAGCAAGCCTTTCCCTCACATGGTTGAGGCGTTCATAAGCCACCGTGGCCAATGGCATGCAAGGGATCCTTAAGACCACCATCAACCCATGTCCACTGGGACACTGCTGAGAAGAGTTGATGAGGTTCTGCGTGATCTCTAAAGTTTCAACAGTGGTGTAATTTTTCATCTGGGATAAGCCGCAGACTGCCATCATGGCTGCGGAGTAGTGCTGGACAAGAACAAATGTCCTTATCACTGCACTATGCAGCCGAGGAAACCTGAAAGGAAACAAAAAGTAAGATGATCTTAAGAGGATACTTTAGATACCTAAACCCTGGGTTTGCCAATGCCTTCTTCCAAGGTATTTTTCAATTCCCAGTCTCGGGAAAAGAGTGACTAAACCAGTCACCCAGCTGGCTACTATACCCAAGAGAACTAGGTCTCCTCAGTAATACAGTAAAACATGTGAAACATGACTAATTAATATGATTAATATGTGTACGTGTGTGTGTGTCTGTGAGAGAGAGAGAGAGAGAGACAGACAGACAGACAGACAGACAGAGAATTATCAATACATACAAATATTCAAAATTGCTCAGAATGGCCAGGAATAACAGGCAATTGAAATGGCATTCTGTGTTTACATTACATTGTATCAACACACACACACAACATATAATTCAGAGTTCGCCTATGTTTGTAACCACATTGTGGAACTCTTTCTTTACATAGATTTTAAAAAAACAGACACACACACAAAACCCTCAGTTACCACATCTTCTTCAAAAGTCAAATTACTTCTCCCACTATCTCTGGATGTTGCTGAATTCTGTCAACTCCAATGGGAAACAAAGATACAACATCAATGGAGGATGGAATTTTTCTGCAGTTATCATCATGACCCAGAGAGAAAATAAGGTTTTTTGTATATTTGAGGGAAGCTTCAGGTATATGGAAATATGTAAGTCTAAAAGAATATTATTCTTTAAAAAATAAAAGCCAATAACAAAAACCCAACCTTCAGTTTGAAGGAATGTTGCAGTTCCAAACTCTGCTTAATGCTAAACATGATTAAACAGCATTCACTCTACCTTTTCCCCAAAGCCATGACCATTGCTTCAAAAGAGCTGTCATAACGAAGCAATGGAAGACTGTGTCCGGAAAGTGTGGATTCAATGAATTCATGCAATCCATAATACTTCTTGTTTTCATGATATAAGTCCATGCCCTAGAATAAATGAGATGAATTACAGTATTGAGTCATTTGTGATCATTACTATCATAACTATTCAGGCCTTTAGTTAATCGTGCAATAGCTTTAGAAACAAATGACCACATGACCACAAATATATTTATGCATGCACAAACACAAGTTCCACCACCACCCCAGTTCAAATCTTCTTTAGATTTTCCCAAAGTTGCAACTGAATTGTTAATGTTAATGTAATAAATGGAAAATTGTATTAATATGTATTAACTGTGGCCCTATTACTGATGTTCAATGAAATAAATTAATTGATTTTTTTTCAAATCAAACATAGACTATGTCTTTACCCCATCCACTTCACTTCTGAAATAAAGGCAAAAATAAACAACAGAACAGTAAGGTGTGGACTTTTGCCTGAAAATATGGCTGATTGTTAGGTTTCTGCACAAGTATATGAAAGAGAACTTGGCAAATCATATTGTTACAAATAAAGCACCTCTCCTCAAGGTCTTAAAGCAGCCATAGCCTCTGGAAGGCTCACTGTGTACCCTTCAAGAGCTTTCCCGAATGGTTTGCATATGTACAGTAGTGGCCAAAATTGTGGAAACCTTTTGGGAAAAGTGTGTTTTTGAGGTTTGATGGCTAATAACACTACTTTTGGGGGGAGTAGTGCAGTGGTGGGATTCAAATTTTTTTACTACCAGTTCTGTGGGCGTGGCTTGGTGGGCGTGACAGGGGAAGGATACTGTAAAATCTCCAGTCAGAGGTGGTGTTTGCCGGTTCTCCAAACTACTCTAAAATTCCGCTACTGGTTCTCCAGAACCGGTCAGAACCTACTGAATACCACCTCTGGAGTAGTACCATAAAATTATACATCAATGGAAAGATAATTTAATCAAGAATGTAATGCAACAAAGTTTGTTCAATTATCTGTATTCTAGGAAGCTTGCTTAGGTTGATATCAGGTAGCTTTCTTTCATCTGATTGCAGCCAATGAGCATGAGTGTTTAGAGAGCTAATCAGGTGTCATCTTGTTTTGGAAATGAGCCAATCAGATCACAGTAGGATTCAGTTTTTGATGTCATGTATTGAAGCTGAGAGGAGGATATTTATTTGTCACTGTTTTATGTGATCGCTATCAAGTTGGTTGGGGTTTTTGGTGAGCTTGTAAAATGTAATACAATTTAAGTAATGGTGCAAAGAATTGACTGGTCCAGAAAACAATGTAGAATAGTATTATTAAGTGAACAAGGCTACGGTTATAAAGAAATTAGAAGAAAAATTGGTGGAAACTTAACCAAAGGTGGCGTTTCTAAGTTTTTGAAGAGGTATAAGGAGACTTGGTCACTACAAAACCACACTGGAAAAGAGAGGAAAAGGTGCACAACAGCAAGTGATGATAGAAGAATTAAGAAACTGTGCCTACGTGATAGAAGAAAATCATCTGGGTGTATACAAGATGAAATGGCGCAATGTAATGTGATGTTGAGTGCAAGGACTGTTCTGTGCAGACTGCAGGAATTTGGCCTAAAATTCCATGAAAAAAGCCACTTTCATCTCTCAAACAAAGGTTGAAAAGACTAAACTGGGCTAAAACCCATATTACCCGGACAGAAGAACAATGGGACAGTGTTATTTGGAGTGATGAGACCAAGATCTCCCTGTTTGGTAGTGATGGCATAAAAATATACTTTTCCCAAAAGGGTTTCCCCTATTATATATGTATGCATCAGGGGTGTCATTGAGGGCCACATCAGTGTTGTGTTTGACCTCGGGGGGCCAAGTGGGCATGGCCAAGGTGGGCATGGCCAGCTCAACGTCACTCATGTCAGCTGTGGTGGCCCAAGTGGGGCTGGGGGGATCCATTCTCTCCACCAGAGGAAGGAGAGACCAGGGAGGGGGCCAAACCCTTGTCCTCCAGAGGAGCCTCACCATCCCTCTTAGGTCACACAGAGGACCCCCAGGCAAGTGGTGCAAGCTGACCAGAGCCCTAGGCAGAAGGCAAGCGCCCAGCACGGTCCTCCCGATCTCCGTTTTTGCTGGCAGAGGCCAGGGTAGCCCCACAGACCAGATCTACTTAAGCACTCTGTGGGCCAGATGTGGCCCCGCAGGCCTTGAGTTTGACACCCCTGGTATGTATAGGGAACATTGTCACAGTGACTACTGGCAAACTGAAGCTTGCATACATGTGCAATGTGCAGCGACAACCTGGAAAAACTTTTGAAGCAGAACCTTTTGCCTCAACAGTTGGGGTCTGCTCACATTAACCCACTTTGAGCAGATTTATTCCAAACGTTTTGCACAGCCCTATTGCGTACCCCGGATGCAAAGGAGTAAGCAAAATGGGATAGGAGAATCTAAGAATGAATGAACCGGGAAGAAAATCCACTTTGTTAAACTGTCACGCGATCTTTACAAAAGTTATCTTCTTACATTGTTGTATAACGAAGGCCAGTGAATTTCATTGTAAGGGCTAATGCGGGTGTATTGGGTCTGCAATGCGTAAGGAAAGGAAGTCACATGAAGGGTGACAATGTTGGGAGCTTCCTTCACCTCTCTACAATTCAGCAGTCTGTCCACGAGTCCCACAGCTGGATCTGAGTGAGGGTATAGGCTATGAACTGCGCTGTAAAAGAGAGAATGTGTGCAGTCAAGGGTTGACATTCTATGTGTTAAGTACAGAGTAAATATAAACACTGCATGAACAGAGAGTAAAATAGATGCATGTCCATCTGTTATTTACACATTTAAATATGATGTCTATATCTATATATGAGATCTATCTATTTATGAGATAGATACTGTAGATGTATTGATATCTATATCTACAGGTAGTCCTCAACTTAAAACCACAATTGAGCCCAAAATTTATGTTAAGTGAATTTGTCCCATTTTACAACTTTTCTTGCCACATTGGTTAAGTGAATCACTTCAGTTGTTAATTTAGTAACATGATTGTTAAGTGAATCTGGGTTCTCCGTTGACTTTGTTTGGCACAAGGTTGCAAAATGACTCCTGAACACTGTAACTGTCATAAATATGAGTCAGTTGTCAAGTATCTGAATATAAATCACATGATCATTAGGATGCTGCAATGGTCATAAAGTGTGAAAAACAGTCATAAGTCACTATTTTCAATGTCATTGTAACTTCAAACAGTCACTAAATGAACTGTTGTAAATCTGGAACTACCTGTATATATCTATCTCCACCTCTTTACCTCCCTCTCTCCCCTCCCCTCTCTCTACATAAATACATACATACATACATACATACATATACTTACACACACATACACACACACACACACACACGTAGTGCTGGATCAGTCCAGTTCAATGTTCTGTGCCCTATATAGGTAGTCCTTGATTTATGACCACAACTGGAACCAGAATTTCTGATAGTAGGTAAGGTAATTAAATGAGGCGCACCCAATTTTACAACATTTCTGCCACAATTGTTAAGCGAATCACTGCAGTTGTTAAATGAATCAGGTGGTTGTTAAAGAAATTCAGCTTCTCCATTGACTTGGGTTGCTGAAAGATGGCTGGGAAGATTGCAAATAGTGATCACATGATCCTAGAATGCTGCAACTGTTGAAAATAGATGCAGATTGCCAAGTGCCTGAATTTTCAATCAAATGACCATGGGAATGCTGTGACGGTTCTAAGTGCGAGGACTGCTTGTAAGTCACTTTTTTCAGTGCCTTTGTAACTTTAAATGATCACCAAATGAATATAAGTTGAGGATTACCTGTAGTAGGATACCAACTTCATCCAGAAAGCTACCAGATTCTACATGAGATGATAGCTCTATTCTCTAACAATTGATTCTTAAACCTGCTACCTTTAATTCTTAAGGCCATCAAGCAAGTACGAAGGCTTGGCTACTTGCTTATTTTTTTTATATTATTTACCTATATGGGTGAACCAGCTGCTTTTAAATGAGCTAATACAAACAGTGCAGAAAGAATATTTATTGATACCTGTGTTTCCCCCAAACTAAGACCTTGTCTTTATTTATTTTTTTGCCATCAAAAAAGGCACCAGGTCTTATTTTCGGGGGAGGATGTCGTTCACTGAACTCACCTTACTTGTGTGCATCACCCCACCCCACCCGGCTTCCTTTTCGCTGTCAGAGACCTTCAGGAACTTCTTCAGCAGGCAAGGCCAGCATGGCTTTCCTGAAAGCCTCTGCAGCCCATAACAGAGCTCCAGATCGATCTGGAGCTCTGTTATCAGCTACAGAGGCCTTCAGGAAAGCCTTGCCGGTTGCAGAAGAAATGGGCCAGCAAGGCAGGTGTCGGGGTGTGCAAGGCCTGGCTGCAACTGTCTGAAAGTTAAGTAGTAGGGCAGCTCCACCCCCTCCATCCCCACCCATGCACTCTGGAGTGGGTCCTGATTAGGGCTTCTTTGTGTAAAAATCAAGCCAGGACTTACTTTCTGAGTAGGTCGTACTTTCGGGGAAACACGGTAAATTTAAGATGCTTGCATAGTATTGTAGTTCTCTACTGCTCAGCAACAGCACTGTTGTTCGCTAAAAAGTGCAACCCTTCTTACCTTACAAGATCCTGGTGAGCATGGTCATGAATGAGTATAAACAGGGTGTGTGGATTCTGCAAAGAGTTCTGCAAGAAAACTTTAAACTTTAACTGGGCATCGGTGTCAAGCTTTACGACATATTGTTCCACCCTTTCTTTTGTCAGGTGTTCCTTCTCCAAGCCAAGCTCTAATAACACACCTAAAAAAAGATACTGCGTGTCAGCAAACTGAAATGAATTTGCATTGTGGTTCTTTTCTACCTATTGACACCAATCAGCACCTGAATGCCAGAGGTGGAAGAGGGTTTGCTGATATGTCACTTCTGAAGGAGGCACACATATCAGGAAATCTACTTTCTCAAAGGAGCCCAAGTCAAGGTTTTGAGTGCTGGAATCTGCAATGGAGCAAACATGAGAGAGCAATTTCTGGGCCACAGTGAGCTGGAAAGGGCAGATATGATGCCGCTCAACGTTATAACCTAGTGGGGAAAAAAGCAAAAAAAATGGTGAGAAAAAAATGTAATTCTTTATTTACTTAGATTCCTAAATTGTGAGATGAACATTCAATGACAAGACTCTTGGAAAAAAAGGATAAGAAGGATACAAATATATGAAAATATATATATTTATTTGTTACATATACACCTCACATACTTGTACACACAGCTGCTCCAATTACATCCAGGGTTGCTGGTTTATTTGCAGAAGCAGAGAGAGAAGATGATATGTGGGTTCTATTTTCTTGATAATATTTATCCAACAAACCATCGAGGTCACCATCTAACAAAATAAAAATTATCTTACTCTTTTGTGTTAAAGCTATATGAATCAGTAATAGAGCTTTGGGAATAGTAGAGTTGCATTAAAGCTATGGGATATTCAGGAACATTCCAACTCTTGAGGAAGAAAGATGCTATAGATTACAATAACAGAATGGTGCATCTGGGTATAATATTTGAAATTCAGAGATTTATTTTAGGATTTTGCATGAAAAAAAATCACTTTATTTTAATTTTTAATTTTATGCTTTCAGATTGCTTCAAACAATTGTTGGAAGGGAGGAAGCAGGGAAGGAGGGAGGGAGGGAGAGAGGAATTTTAAAAGAAAATACACCCATTTAAGACATAAATTTAATTTGACAGACAACTTGGCATTTAATATTACCAGCTATTTAGCACTTAATCTGATGCCCTGTAAATGGCAACTAAAAATAAAGGGCTTTCAGATTTTACTATCACCTGTCTATCAGTTGGCAAATAAATAATATTATCTGACAGTAAGTGGAAGATTAATGTGAACTGAAAAAACCCCAAAGAACTGAATAGGAATCTGACATTTCTCACCACTGGCCTTAAACTTGCAGTTCTTACAAAATTTAAACTTGTATGTGCCACAACCCACTGCTATACGTTGTCTTGGCCAGTCCTCTGCAACCAGGTAATAGGAAGTGTGAAAAAATGCCAAGCAATTAGGGCCCCAGATCTACTTTTGTTCTTTCTTAACACACTTGCTTTTTAACCATGAAAAAAAAACCCACCTGCAAACACACTGTAAAGGTCCCATGGCTTACCTGGGCAGAGAGAACTGAAAAATGTTCCAAGAACTTCTCCTTTCCCAGTAACTATCTCGTAGCTAACTTCTTTCTGATATTCTGCTGGAGTGAGCATGCTTTCAGAGAGTATTCTTGCTTGATATTTCCCTACAAGATAAAACAAGGGAAGAGAAACCTCTTAATCACAATTCCACTAAATCAAAGGCAGGATTATTTTTCTCAGATCGAAGAACATGATGTATCCTTCTGCAGCCAGAAATCCTCCAGATCTGAGAATAACCTCCATATTTTCATATGGAGGAATCAAAATTGTAGTCCAAAGCACTGGAGGGATACTAGTTTGGAGAATAAAAAAACTAATAAAATGTGGAAAAAATGCAGATGATAAGTAGATCTGGAAATGGTTGATATTGGAATACAGACTACCTAGAAACCAGAAATATGAAGGTTCCAAGAAGTAAAGGCAGAATATATTGCAGATAATGATCCAGCTCTTTTTCTCACTAACATTTGGATCAACAGTATCTATGCTGGTCAGGGCCAAAGCAAAAAAGAACCTTTAGATCTGCACTTTAATTTTGGAACAGTACATTTACAAAAATATTTTACTTCATGGTGTTGCTCAGTTTGCTCTGTTCCTGAACCAATTTTAACACTTCCAAAAATGAGCCTAGGATCTAATTTCTGCAGAAAAAAACTGTCTTCTTTGGTGAATATAAAGAAATGCCGTTTATTTAGTCCTGTGTTATAAAGGAAATTTATTGTTAAGCTTGAATAACTGCATTTGCCCAAATTATATAATAATTATCTAAGCATATAATTAAAAACAAGATCCCAGGCTCCACTTCAGAGTATTCTGGTTTTAACTTATTTAACTTCTGTCTATTTAATATTTAATGTTTGAAAGTTTGAACCTTTTCATGATGTTTTAAGCCACCCAGTCACTTGACAGTGAGATGGGTGGCATATCTATTTAATAAATAAATAAATGCAACTAGATGGAGGGATATTAGTATGCAGCATCTGGCAAGAATGATTTATTTATTGTATTTACAGCATTCTTTGGAAAAAAGCATATTTTTTAAAAATCTAGAGAATACAATAAATAATGTTATGAAAGCCAAACATATACAAATCAACAAGCAGCAAATCATATAAAGACCCAAAACCTGGATGAAAAGGTGCATCTTCCTTTCTTTAAGAGATTTTACCCAAGAAAGAAAGAAAGAAAGAAAAAGACAGAAGTTACAGAGAAAAACAAAGAAGGATCATAAATAACATTGTCTGGAATCTCATAAAATATTATGAATGCAGCCAGAAGATGACATGATAAAATTTCTGCCTTGGAAGACCTCTAATGTTCAGGTATGTGATGTGTATAGCATGGCCTTCTGGCTATGCTAATCGTACAAAGTGAATGCTCAGTCAATAATTCATTTTATGACCAAGCCATCAAATATGTCACATTTATTAGCATGTATCTTAATGAGATTTCACAACATGACAAATTATCCAAAAAAGAAACACAACCAAGAGCCTTAATGTGGTTCTTTTAATAAAAAGCCAGTAGTTGATGTACAGTATTTTGCATCATGTATATGATGAAAATCTACTCTATTGTCTGCTAAGCTTAAATGCTTCCAAGGCCTTTTTATGAGAGCACCAATGCCTGGGGGTGTGGGGAGATAAGCAAGGGGAACTCTGATGCAAGCATGTGATAATACAAGCCCTGTCCATTTTCTCTGTATATTGTGACACTGCATATGCCTCTAACAATAAGAGACAGAGCTTGAACCATAATGCTACACGACATCATTTGTTGAAAGTAGCAAGAGCCTGCAGGGGCAGCTATAGGAGAACACCAGGCAACTGTAAGAGATAAACAGGATATTCTTGTAGGATTACATTTATCTAAAATAGAAAAATTTGATATTGTGTGTAGATCGGCCTATGTATCCATAACCAAGGTAATAGGGATGGAATCCCTCCACAGCTACTGTTCAAAGGTCATACCTATTTTTATCGAGATAGAGGACAAACATTGAAATTCAAGGCAAGAAGACAGAATGCACTTGAAGCAGGCTGCTTTGCATAGCTTGATGGCAATGTAGATGAAGTTCTCTGATCGGAGCGGTTATATGTAAAGTAAAAGAAAAGAAGAAGGAATATAGGAAGAGTTATTTCCATGTGTGTGCCTTATTCATTGCCAAAGTAAGGACAAAGTAAGCATTTCACTGGTCTCTGAAGGGAGGGGGGAAAAAACAACAACGCTCACGTTTCATGCTTGCTCACCTGTAACCACAATGCAAGAGTCTATGGTTCTGTTTCTACAAGCACAGATGATCACCACATAGTTGGTCTTTGCCAGCTTTCCTTCAAGGAGCATCTTAAACATTTCTGAAAGTCCTTCAGCCAACGAATAGCTGCACTCAATGATGTGGACACTGTCATTGCATGAGCTGGCTGCCAGGCCTGCTAACCAGGGGAGCTGAGCAGATGTGACCGGGGCAATGGGGCCAGGAATGTGAGGAAAAGCTTGGGGAATGGCCTGCTGATACTGACGGATTTCAGAGAGGTACATCTCCCGCCATGAACGCATGAAGATCTGTTCCAAATCCTCCATCAAAGGTACCTGGTCTGAAGCTAGGGGAAAAAAAATCAGAAAAGCAAAAAAAGATAATGAACAAGAGGGATCCATCTGCTATCAAAGCTACTCACTTCTCCTCCGGTTACATTCCGATTGCTGTAGTTTTTATATATAGTCAAGATACTGACAATCTTAAAATTACATCCATGATAGATGAATTAATTAGACACACAAAGAAACTGCTCATGCAAAAGGATAAATAAATTTATGTGCAATATAAATGCATTACTGAAATTTTTAATTTGAACATTTACCATTGGAGAAAACACTTCTTGTTTATCTCCAGAAATTATAGGAGCCGTTATTTCAAGACTCACCTTCAGCACTTTTGTTATAAAAAGATTATTTTAGTCTCACCTTGAAATGATACTTTTTATATAATACACAATAAATGAAGCACATATATTAGTGTACAAATTAGTTCTCTACTAACATTTGAACTTTGTAAATCCTCCAAGCTGATTAAATAACTTTTCCCTATATTTTCCCAGACTGAGGAAGCTTATTGGATGAGAAGCTAAATGTTTTCAAAGGAAAAGGCCAAGGAAGTCCAGTTGCCTTTTGGAAAAAAGCACCTATGGGATAACCATGACTTGGATGATTGAGAATCTCCATGGCCACATTTTTTTTCCAGAATTTTTTTTCTCTTAAGAAAGGAAATTCCACTAAATTTTTGCAATATGCAATTATAGTCCATCAATTACATTTTTTCACAACACTTTAAAGCAAAATATTATGCATGCAGAAGACAGGAAATCAAAGGAAATGATGAGGGATTCAATCAGTGTACATGCACAGGGTGGCTGTCACATTTACTGGAGCTACTCATTATATGTGCACCTAACTAAAATAATAAAAATATTTTTATTCCAGTTTATGAAATCACCTTTTCAATAACGATTTGAACTGACAGTTCTAAGAACATCTGAAATAGGATGTTGATTGAATAAACTCACCAAGCTGAACAAGGTAGTAGACTGTTAACAAGAGCTGCATTTCCTCTGAAATTGGCTGTACAGTGGAGGCTCCATATTGTTCATAAGACCTAGACAGAGACTGTGCATTCTTATAACATGTATACAAAAGAGGGCTCACTATGACATCATTAAGGTTCCCACAAAGGTAAGGGAAGTTCCCATGCCCTGTTGAAGCAAAACATAACAAAGTGGATCCCAAGTGCACAATATAAAGAGGCATAAATGTGTTACAAAGTGTTTTTTTAAAATAAAATAAAAAAAAACCAACCCATATATATTTGCATTAAAGATGTTGGTCTTTTCATATAATTGTTTTTACCTTTAAATATGACTGGTTTTGCTTTATATATTTTAAGCAAATTTTCAGGAACCGAAACTGGTTCCCCAGAAGCCACTATTGGAGAAGATGCTGGTCCTACCAAAGTAGCATGAGGTAAACAGGAGAGGCCTCCTCCTCCATCTGAAAATCAGTTTAAACTTTGATTTAAAAGAAGAGGCAAAAAACAAAACAAAACAGCAAGGAGAGGAAAGATAACGTATTTTAACTTTTCCAGAATTCATGCACTAGAATCATCTGGGAAGATGCAGTTCCCACACACATTGAGGACACGGAATTAAGGCCTTTGTCACTAGCTTTTATCCTAAGTAATCTCTTTTCTCTCCTGTCTCTACTACATTCCTTCTGTTCTTAAATCTCAGGCAACCAATTCCATATTGCTTCTATTGAGCCATGGTGGCACAATGGTTAAGTTATTGCAGGCTGCTTCTGCCAACTGCCGGCTGACTGCAGTTTGGCAGTTCAAATCTCACCAGGCTCAAAGTTGATTCAGCCTTCTATCCTTCTGCGGTGGGTAAAATGAGGACCCAGATTGTTGGGGGCAATATGCTGACTCTGTAAACTGCTTAGAGAGGGCTCTAAAGCACTGTGAAGTAGTATATAAGTCTATGTGCTATTGCTATTGCTATCCAGCCTCTGGTCTCAAGTCCTAACATAGCATTCATTCATCTTCAGCCTCTATCCCAATAGAAGATGAGAAACAACTACAAGGAGCAGACAAAGTTGATGTATTTTAAATATGATTACATTATTTTACTAATTAATAAGAATTTCTTAATAACTTGTTTTAAAAAATCACATATGATAATGCCTGGGACAGTCTGATAATTACCCGAGATATCATTTATGGGTGGTCCTCGACTTACAACCACCACTGAGATAGGAAAATTCATTGTTAAGTGGTGTGGTCATGTGACTGACTTGCAAATTTTTTTTCCTGCTGGCTTCCTTATTGGTAGTGCATGTTGGAAGCTGGACGGAAAGGATGCAATTGGTGATCATGTGATCGCTGGTTGTCAAGTGCCCAGATCATGATCACATGACTATGTGGACATTGCAACAGTCAAAAGTCACTTTTTTTACTACTTTTGTTAACTTTGAATAGTCACTCAATGAATGATTGTAAGTAGAGGACTACCTGTAATAAAGTCTGACATTTGCTCAGCTTTAAGAATCAATGAATACATAATGCATTTTTCTGCTAAGGACTGCAGAGTGAATTCAGTGAACTCAACTCAACAACATGGGTACTCCTATCTTTATTCATCCACATTCAGAGACTATATAGTAGTAGACACAGCCTATGATATAAGAAAAGGTTTGTAAAGAAGTTATACAGAACAATTTGCTAATTTTCAAACAGGCATCCAATAAGAGGCTATGTAGTAGAATCTTAACCCTAAAATATATATCTTTGATTACCATTTTTATTTCTAGTTGGGATTTGTGAGTTGGACTGCATATTCCAAGCTTCATTGGAGGAGGGAGACTCTGGTGACCACCCTTTGTGGCGTTTTTTGGGAGGTCCTGGGTTTGGTAAAGTGCCTAGATAACAATAAGAATACCAAAACTAATTCTTTGTTTCCTTGCTGAAAGCACATTTGCATGTCATACTTTAAAAACCACTTGGCTCCTTTGCAACAAGCACGAGAGAGTGTATAAAAAAAACAATGGTACATTAAAGACAAAATCAATATCAATTCAACAGACTATTAAGCAATTTTAAACAGTTTAAATACTAGAGAGAAAAGACCATTTACAAACATATATTAGAACTAGAAGATGTTAAAATTCTGCAGTGATTGTATTATACAATTTCACAGCTTTTCCTCATGAGGGCAGCATACACTACTTATATTGTACTTCATCTAGTACTTCATTTGCCTTTCTCTAGCAAATTCACAGAGAAAAGCCAGAAAAGTTCACATGATATTTTAGAAACAACAAGTTTCCATAAAACCTTTTGCTCAAGAGTAAATGCTCCGAGACGAGTTTTCAAAAAAACCAAAGTTTTGTTTGCACCTACGGCTGAACAGGCAAAGAAATAAAATAGAGCTTTCTGGTAAAAATGGCCCTGCTATATATTGTCTTAATATGCCTTGGACTTTTTTTTAGTTGGATTTGCAGGATTTGGAAGACAGGAAATCCCAGGAATATAGGCTAGAATTAGAAACCACCTCCCTCCCTACCATCTCCCAAAAGAAAATAAAAATCAAAGGCGGTGAGAATTATTTTAATAGTTGAGTAGCAAATTTTTAGAAACTTCTGAGTTAGTTACATGATATTAACTCCTTGGCAAATCCTACTGCCAACATGAATATAGGATGAGCAGTTTTAATATTTGCGCTTCACATTTGAATATACTGACCTTACATTGTCTATTGTTTCTTTCTTTTTTTACAGTGTACAGCAATTTTTTCATTAATTCATTTGTTTCCAGGACCTATATCAGGGTTGTCAAACCCAAGGCCTGGGAACCAGATCCGGTCCACGGAATACTTAGATTCAGCCCACATGGGAGCCCTGGAAATAGCGAAGGACTGGCCCGTGGTGCCTCCTGAGCTCTCTTTGCTGGCAGAGGGTTGCAGGAGGCTGTCCCAGCTGAAAACGGAGCTCGGGAGCCTGTTTTTGCTGGGAAAGTGCCTGGGCCACAGGTGTCCCCGATACGAATGATGTCAAGCTGCCCACGCTCACCCTGGCCCCCGAAATCAAACACAACCCTGATGCAGCCCTCAATGAAATAGAGTTTGATACCCCTGACCTATATGGTTGCCTATCTCATACAATGACACTAGGCAGCTCACAATAATACTTAAAACATAGTTAAAAACAAAGGTACCTTTCTCTTCAGCATTGGACCAAACTTTCTCACAGCTCAAGTCCCCAGCCTAGCCCAATGCTTGGGAAAAAAGCCATGTCTTCACAGCCATAAAGAAAGCTAAAGGGGTAGGAATTCCTCAGTGGAAGACTATTTCAAAGGCCTAGGGAAGCCACCAAGAAGGTGCACCTCCAAAGTCCTATCAGGTAACAACATCTAAGGGGGGGGGGGACCTGAAACACGCTCACCCTATCTAAACTAGCAGGAGGGACATACACCTTCAAGGAGAGGCAGTCCTGCAAATACTCATGTACATAGACCTATGCATATGTGGAGGGAGAGACAGTACAGTACAAGTACAGTAAGAAAAAGCTTTTGCATTGATGCCAAAAGTCATGAAAGCAAGTGCGAAATAAACTTTTTGAAAGCCATAGTGGGCCATTTTTTTTTACCAGGAAGCTCCTATCTCACATCAATACTTGCTTCTCTTCAGGCAGACCCAGAGGAGAAATTTTGCATATACTGGCAGGTTTATACTCTGAAGACAATACTTCTAGCCCCCTGGCTTCAATGGCCTTAAAAGCAAGCTCCCCTTGAACTGTGCTTGAAAACAGATGGCTACCAGAATCATTTTTATATAACAGTACCTATATACTAAGTCCAATGGTATTTGTCTCCTGGTGAAAAAGACCCTGGTGAAGAAATAGCTTTTCCTCGTCTTCCAATAGCAAGGCTAAATTCCACTGTGTGAATGCAAGTCCACACTTGGTTTAGCCTTAACACAATTCCAGTGCCTGGAATACACAAGCATGTTACTGCACAAACAAAATAAGATACCTAATGCTGATGGTTTTGTCATGGAAGGTAAATTGCTTTTTAGTGAGAGTTGATTGGCGGAGTCTTTCCCATTGTAGGCTGGATGGCAAGCAGCTGATGGGAGATGCTCAGGAGCTGTGTCAATATGAAGGAAAGAAAACAGTCAGCAGGGTAGTGCTTTTCATACATCGAGTCAGAAAGGGAGAAGTTCTCACCACAGCCAACTTGCCATGGCCAATTTGCTGCTGTCAACTTACCACGGGATTCACTTAGCTCCTTTTTTTAAAATTTCCTATTTATTTATTTTATTTTAATTATAAGAATACAACATGGTGTAGCCGTTCTGGCATTACAATTGTTATACGTATATAAATTTGACTTCACCATTTACAATCCTCTTTTTTGATACATTTTTTACTAATTATTCTAATCATCATATTTACTTATGTTCCGACCTTGCCTTCTTCTATGCAACCACTGATAAAAATTATTCCATGTTTCATAGTACTCAAATTTCCCCTTATTTTTTAATTCTAGAGTTAACCTGTCTGATACTGCATAGGCCATAATTTTCCTTATTACCTCTGTTTCTGGCAATATGTCTTCCTTCTTCCAATATTGAGCATATATTATTCTAGCCGCTGTCAACACATGTACTATTAGATAAATTAAATCCTTCCTATATCCTTCTGATATTATTCTTAGGAGAAAAAATTCCAGCTTAAATAGAATATACTCTCCCACCATTTGTTCCACCCATGTCTGGATTAATCTCCAATATTTTTTTTATTTTTTTTTTGCGGCATTGCAGGTCCACCACATGTGAAAAAATGTGCCTGATACATCTTTGCATTTCCAACAATTTGGAGATAGACTTTTAAACATTTTGGAAAGCCTTGCTGGTGGAAGATGCCACCTGTAAAACATCTTATAAAAGTTTTCCTTATATGCCGTGACCAATGTTATTTTCTTATTGGTGGTCCAAAGCTTTTGCCATTTAGCCAATTCAATATTATAACCAAAAAAATTTGCCCATACCACCATTATTTATTTTACATGTTCTTCCTCCAGTTTGTATTCTAATAAATACCTATATAGTACTTTTATTAATTTATCATTGGTCTCTAACAGAAGCTTATCCAGAATTGTTAACTCTTTATTAATGCCCCATGATTTCCTGTCCTGTAAGTAAGACCACCATTCTACATTCACTCCTTGTGCTACCAGTTCTAATCTAGTTTTCAGTTCTCCCTATTCATTCAGTATGTCTCTATATGTTACGATTTTCTCCATATTTATCGAATTTGGGTGCATAAATGCTTCTAGTGTGGAAAGCCAAATAAGTGTTTTCATGTAATTTTGATATTTGATTTTGTTCGAAACTATTAACAGTGCCTGTCTTAACTAGTGTCTCTGAAAATATTTATGTGCTGTACCTTTTTCGTACCATAAGAAGGTATGCCAGCCCACTTGAATATCATGGCCTTCTAATTTTAACAGTCTTTTATTCCTCAACGTAATCCATTCTTTTATCCATGTTAGAATTGCCGCATAATAATATAACTCCCATTCAGGCAAGCCAAATCCTCCTTTTTCTTTAGTGTCTTGCATAACTTTCAGCTTAATTCTTAGCCTCTTTCTCTGCCATATCAATTTTGACATTAGTTGGTTTTGATTCTTGAAAACGCCTTTCTCCAATTTAATAGGAATATTTTGAAATAAAATATTTTTATTTGTTTATTTAGCTCCTTTTATTTTTGTTGACCATGTTTTTGTCAAAATTATTTTATCTCTTGTATCAAAGGAAATCTTTCCTTATGACTACCAGCTTTTGTAATACTTTGATGAATAATAAAAGGAATTGATCCCGCATTGAATTGTCCCGTGGCAAGTTGGCCATGGCAAGTTGGCCGTGGTGAATTGGCCATGGTGAGTTGTCATAGACCCCATCAAGTTATACAGCTGAATGGATGAAAAATGTGTTTAACATATCCTTTTAAATATGCAATAGTGCATTTGTACTAAATTCATCAGAGTTGTATCTGTTAAACAGACATTCAGAGTTCCAGATTAAAAGCTAGGGGCATCTAAGAAATGTGAGTTGTCTGAGGGAACCATTATTATATGCCCATATAGCTAAAGAACTTGAGTATATAACTAAGTCTTCAATATAACGTATGGCACTTTCTCCTTCATGTTTTAGAGCAGGGGTGTCAAACTGAAGGCCCGGGGGCCAGATCTGGCCCATGGGGTGATTAGATCTGGCCTGCAGGGCCACCCTGGAAATGGCAAAAGACTGGCCTGCGGTGCCTCTGCCAGCAAAAACAGAACTCGGGTGGGCTGCACACAGCCCTCTTGAGCTCTGTTTTCATTGGTAGAGGGTTACTTACAGGAGGCCGTTGCAGCCGAAAATGGAGCTCAGGAGCCTGTTTTCTCTGGCAGAGGGCTCGGGCCACCACAGGCACCCCTGACACGAGTGATGTCGAGCTGGCCACACCCACTCTGGCCACGCCCACTCTGGCCCTCCGAGGTAAAATACAATCCTGATGTGGCCTTCAATGAAATCGAGTTTGACACCCTTGTTTTAGAAGCTTTGAGAAATGTTCATTGCTCCAGCCAACTCAGAAAAGTAGCAAAAGATATCTTCCTTCTTATATTAGCAATAATAATCTGCTAGTTAATAATAATATTTTATTAAACCTGTATGCCAGCTGATTCCCAACAACTCTGAGAGTCTCACAACGAGCAAAGAAATTACAATAAAACTGCTAAAAAGATTTTTAAAACGGCCACAACCACAGATGGGAAATTATTTTGTTTTATAAGAGTAATTGTTAGTTTGGTTAATTTTAGCCATCTTTAATATTTAACTTCAGGGTTTTTTTATTATTATAATTACTTGCCACATTCCCTTTCAGGGTAAAAATATTATACAAATCACAGATGTGAGAAACAATAAGCCACAGAATTAAAAGTGTGAAATAAGAGACAGGTAAGAGAAATGTAGCTAAATCTATACTACACCATTCATCGTACTTGGCTACGTTTCTATATTTCTCTAGCTTCAAAAAATGTTCTAGTTTCCATCAGTCTGGTACATGATTCAAATATTGTCTCTTGTTCTTTAATTTTCTCATACCTCTCTTCTATAAGGGATGATTTAGTTATTTTTTCTAGATTTTTTTCCCTCAGCCTTTTCACTCTTCCTCCATATTTATTTTCTTTTTCTACCCTCATCCATTCTATCACTAATGTGTTTCTTCCATGTTAATGATTCACTTTTGCATTCAATCCAAGCTTCATGCTTTAGTCCTCATTTTTGTTTTAAAATGCATCTTCTTAATAATCCATTCATGCTGCATTTAACTTACTTTTTATGTTTACTCAGATTCAGATTCATACTCCTTCCAGCATTACACAATTATATTTCACTGAAAATCATTAGGTTTCTCAGGCAACGTATTCAGAATTTGCCCACAAAGGTAAATAAACATTTATATACCCAGTCAATAAACTTTTAACAACACCACTTTTTATTAGTAAATACATTAAACAACCAAGAGCATATCCAACATTCTTGTTCATTCTCTATCCAATGTTAATCATTCACTAAGCAACCAATTTATTCTCACAGATGTTTCCACTTCTTTTATATGCTGTTTTTATTGCATTTAGTACCAAACATTAATTCCACAGTGATGCAGACTATTTCTTTTTTTAATATCATACTCTTTCTATAAATAAGCAAGTGTACCATGCACTTTCTCATATTTATAATTTTCTCAAAAAAACTACTAAACAGGAAAAGTGTTATTTGATTTAATCAACTCTCTGAACTTTAACACAATTGGTGTAATGAAGTCTAAATATCATACTTTAGTGAAGCATGATAATTTTGTGAGAAGGTCACATTGAATTTTACGAGGTTTACCTCTGAGTGAACAAGAATTGTTTTAGTCACCTAAGAAAGCACCTCCTACAAGGGCAGGAGACTTTTCTGAAGACTGAATAAATCCTTAAATGTTATTTTAAGAATTGAAATAGCTATCTAAAAAAGGCCCCATCAACCAAAATGAATGCAATGTTCTTGCCATAATTATTTCTATTGTTAAGCCAGTTATTAAGTGGCCTTTATCAACCAGTGCTATATAAATTTTATAACATCATTTCCAACCTGGCAACCTGGGACTGCCATTTCCAGAATTCTTAGTTAGCGGTCCCACAATTGGCAATTCACAGTGCAGATACAGAGAGACTTAGCACTGATGGAAGCTATGGGACTTATTTTTAAACTGATTTATTTATTTCTCACCTTTATTATTTTTACAAATGATTCAAGGTAGCAAAAACACCCAATACGTCTTCCCTCTCCTATTTTCCCAACAACAACCACTCTGTGCGGTAAGTTTGATTCTTCAAATCAAAGAATCTACTAGCCAAGATTTTGTCAAGGTAATCCAGATTTTTAAAAATAGACAAAAAAATTTTTTTTCATTTAGATGTAATTAGTCCCCATCTCTTCAATATAGGACCAGCCCTACAAAGCTTTGGCTTGGCTTTTTCTTCCTGTCAGATGAAGTTGTGAGGTGATTTAAAGTCTAAGTCACAGCATTTCCTTACTTATACACATGTGAAAAGCCCTGGCTTTAAAGCAGTTTCAGATAACAGATAATCAGAGTTGGAAGGGACCTTGTAGGTCATCTGGTCCAACCCACCGCCCAAGCGGGAGACCCTACACCATTTCTGACAAATGGCAGTCCAATCTCTTCTTGAAAGTCTCAAGTGATGGCGCTCCCACAACTTCCCAGGGCAAGCTGTTCCATTGGTTGATTGTTCTCACTGTCAGAAAGTTTCTCCTTATATTCAAATAAAGCACAGTTTCAAATAAAGCACAGTTGATATAGAAATAAGTTAACTCAACAAACTTTATTTGTATTGTAAGACCAAAGAGATCAACAACTGCTTTCCAACTGGCAAAGAATTATTGGAAGTGAAACAATATTTCACATTTCAAAGAAATCATTGCATATCAGTCTATTCTTGGCATTAAATCCCATCTGAAACAGAAATCCGAATTATGCATCCATGGTGCATCACAGATGTTGACCCTCTTAACACTTCTAGTTTTGTGTTCAGATAACATGTTAAATTAGGTTAAGTTGAAGAACCACCATCTGCATATGCATAGCATGCTAGCCTCGGTTAACCTTGATCAGTTTTATTTATTCATTTCTGCCTTTGCCTAAAGTGCAAATCCAGCCAGTTTGATTATTTTACAATTTAATATGTTTTGTAAAGCTGCCAAAATAGATTAACTCAGTGTCAGACTTATTCAATCAGCAGCGATAAATAATAGGCAAGTTCATGTATTGCTCCAAGTGATTTAGGGTCATACACAATGCTAAAGCCATGCTGTTGTTTCAATCCATCCAGGCTTGATTTGACATAGCAAGCAAAGGAAAATGCAGATCAGAACATCTGAGAAAAAAAAACCCTCAGTACTTACTTGTTTGATGGATTCCAGCTTGAACTACTGGATGTGCAGCTAGAAATGGTTCGTTCATAACAGTTGCTGAAGAGCCTGTGTGCTCTGGAGGCTGAAACAATGTATGGGAAGAAGTGTTGGAGGAGGACTGTCGGCTTCTGAATTCTAAAAAAAAAAATGAGATGCTTGTTATCCAGTAAGACCTGCTCACTTTGTTTTTGCAAATCTATAAAAATTGAATTTTATATGTCAACACAAGCAGGCATGCCTACATTATTGCTTCAAAGAAGGAACTCATGAACTCTTATTCATTCCTGAGAAATGTCATTCGAATCATTGGTTTCATATAATTCGTCTTCATATCAATAAAATATTTTGCCCATTCTTGTTTCCTCCAGGAATGGGAGAAGACTGAATGGGAGAAGACCACATTATGGTTCAGTCTTATATTGAAGGCATATTGGGAGTCTATAGGTGTTAATGCCTTCCGGACTATCTATTAAAGCACTTTTAAAAAGGAGACTTTAAAGTAAATACTTACACTTTTTAGAAGTGTTTTATTGGGCTTTTAACAAAATGTCAATGATCTTTAGCAGATTTATTTCTGAGGAGTTCTATGTCAGTAACTTCTAAACTTTCCAGAGATATTCCAGACCTTTTAAAAGGAGAGCTACATTATCTCACCTGCCCCCTTCCAGCAGATTGCAGAGCCTTTGGTAAGTGTGCCTTGTGCATTCCTGATCAGATAATACTTTAAGTGTTTCTGTTTCTTGGGTTGAGAGGTCAGCTTTAGATTGATATGGTTAGAAAACTCAGTAAAGTAGCAGAATCCTTTCTTGCCACAGCCAACGCAGTTTCCAGAGAAACCTGACGAAACAAACAGTAACAAAGACGAGGTAAGATAAATGAAATAGTCCATACAATGTGTTTCAGTCTGCTTGGAATGGCTTTAACAAAAGGAACAATAGCTCTGAACACAAGAAGAGACACACACAGACACCAGATTTTTCAAAATTAAAAAACAAACAAACCTGACTTTAATACCTATCTTATTTCTTTCACTTAGATTTTAATGAAAACTCAGGTGGAAACACCGTATCTCTCAGATGATTAGCCAGGCAGATCAATGGATAATGAGAATAAGGAAAAAAGGAAAGAAATTGGTATCACAGCTACAAGTTTGATTACACTTTTTAGATGTTTATGACCTAGATAATTTGAGAATTATCCCTTATCAGACTTGGCACACAGCCAAAATACAGCTCTCCACAATGCAGAAAAATAGCACTATATCTTCTTAACTAAGAACAAGCTCTAATGCCACCCAATTTACAAAAATAAAAATAATAATATTGTGGGTTGAGCATTAGACTTGCTATAAGACCAACTACTAAATAAAACATCTGAGTCTTTTAATACTTGGGTTTGAAATTAACTTCCTTGAAATTTTTACATTCTAAGACATCCACTTGTAGCCAAAAACTAAAAATAACTTTCTTGCCAGCTATAGTCTATATACATCTACTAAATAGAGTTTGAGTTTATTTTCCATGACAAATAGATTCTATGTTTAACTGTAGATATTGTATCTGTTTACCTCCTACAATACAAGCTGAGAGATTTTGAAAGCAAGTTTGTACAAGAGGACGGGCTATTAATAAAACTGACTGGCTGGCGGTCTAGTTTTTTTCATTAAAAAGAACAAATGGATAAGCCTATAAAATGTTCACCTAAAAGAACCCTTAAAAGGCAGAACTAAGCGGAATTATGCTGTACATTTCCAAAATTCCTACAAGGGCACACTGTTTTCCCCCCACAATTGGATTGTTATTTTGCAAACTTGCATGCAGAATAAAAATGCTTTTGAATAACTGCAGGCCCATTTTCCATATTTAAGAGAGGCTTTCTAAAAATGTTCATACAGTCAAATTGTACTGGCATGACATTTTCAAGCAATTCAGTAAGTAAATGTGAATCGTATGTCATGCCCAGTTATACACAAGCATCTGGACCTAGCACAGGGCAGGACATAGCCTCATCTTGTAAACAAATTAAATAAAAAGATTTTCCATGTGCACTGTAGTTAAATCAGAGGTCACAGAAGCCAAACCAACCAGAAGGTGCTCCAATTTATCTCTGTCATACGGCTGAGACCTCAAAATGGCTAGAAATCAATATTTGTCGTCGGATTGATAAAGGCCTTTCACCTCAAGGTCATTGGTTCAAAACCAGCCCATATCAACCCTGACCAAAGGTTGATCAGTCTGTTAATTTTATTTAGCCAATTCTGGCAGACCACATCTGGGGCACTGTGATTCCTCTTAGTGCTTGTGACCTTTCAAGGACGGGCCAAAGACCCGAATAAGTCTTTTAGTTTTAGATGTACTCCACCTGTGTCCAGGCTCTTTTATTATTTCACTGCCCTGCTGAATTTTGTGGAAAATATTGGATTCCTATGATATTGCCAGGCACTACAAGAGTCTTCCTTGGTGCTTATGCTCTTCTGAAATGAACAGGAAAACAATTGTCAGTCTCACCATCATCACTGTCCTTCAAGCTTGCTGCCAGCTGCCATGGAAACGGGAAGCGAGGGAGCAATGGTCATTTGGGAGGGGAAATGTGCAGGTGATGTGAGAGTAGAATTGCTGGGAATCGATGGGGAGGCTTGGACTCAGAGAGGCCAGCCTGGGTTATTTGACATCTTCAAGGCCAACCGTCCTGGGAACGGCCTGCACGAGGGCAGCATGGAGCACATGGACCAGAGACATTCCCAAAACATCACCCTGGGTGATGATTGGACTCTGTCTGCCTGACTACTGGGAAGTAGGCTCTGAGATAATTTTCAATTTGTCTTTTCCCTGTGCGTTTGCTTCAGATCTTGCCTGACTTTTGCTGCTTTCAGTTCGTTCTTAGTAAAAGCACTTTTTCTCTGAATCTATAGAGTCAAGGGTTTTCTTTCCTAGGAATTGATTGGAGGCAGCCCTGACAACAATAAAAGACATTAAATTAGGATCTTATGGTCTAAAAACCAGATCGCTCAACACTGGAGAAACAATTACACAATACCGTGAAGGATTCACCTCTCTGATTATATATATATATATATATATATATATATATATATATATATATATATATATATATATATATATATATATATATATATGCCTTCACTTCGTCAGGTATTTTCCCACGTCATTATAGTTGTGCTTTAAAGTTGTAGCAACGTTTGCAGAATATCATGCCATCATCAGGCTTCTGTTTGTGTCCGTCTAGTCAGACTTTACAGTGGTTTCAGATTTAAATGGGCAGCCTATTGCTGTGCCAGAATGGTTTTTCTTCATCCTGATTGGTTGGGAGTCTTGGTCTGTGTTTATTGGTCTAGTCTGTAAAAGTCTGACTCACAGCGGACACAATACAGAATGATGATATGAGATTCTGCTGAAATATATATACAAAGCTGAAGGCCATATATACGAAACTTAAGAAACAAAATATATATATATATATGTTTTCTGAATACCATATATATATGGTATTCAGCTTTATTTTCCCACGTCATTATGAATTATCAGAGAAGCCATAGAGATTGAAAAAAGACCTGAAAGCATGAATAGAAGAGATGATTCCACCAGACTGTCAATTATTTGGAAGCCTGCACTCACAAACAAAAAAAATCTCCACATCACTAGCCAGGCAAACACCTGGGCACAAACAGATCCCCCCTGATACCTCCAACTCAAACACACCCCAACCAGGCACCCAGATGAAACCTATGATAGCCGTCCATTTACTCGGAGCCAAGCTGCACTAAAAGCCTCCAATACATGAACACAATGTTGCCAGCCAATCAAGACACACACACACACAAAAAGAGCCACAAAACAGACAGAAGATATTAGAAACACCAATCAAGCAGAACACAGCAAACTTCAAGACCAATAAACACAGACCAAGACTCCCAACCAATCAGGATGAAGAAAAAACCATTCTGGCACAGCAGTAGGCTAGCCCCAAATTTAAAACTGAAACAACTGTAAAAGTCTGATTCACAGATGAACACAATACAGAAGCCTGATGATGGCCGATGAGATTCTGCCGAAATGTTGCTACAACTTTAAAAGCACAACTATAATGACATGGGAAAATACCCGAACAAAGCATACATACATACATACATACATACATACATACATACATACATACACACACACACACACACACACACACAGATGAAATGATTGGGCTAGAACATGGCAGTAAGTAGCAACTTTAAAAGGTCCATTCTATGAACACATTGTGAAATTAACTAAGTAGCTAATTGGAACCTGCAGGACCAGAGGCAGCACACCTGTGAATAATAGTTGCTTTAAGCAAAGAAAACATAGGAAGCAACTAGAAAACATAGGAAGCCTGGAATTTGCCATTGCATAACATGACGCTACTCAAACAAACCTGTTCACAATTTAGAGGGCCCCAGAAATTGAGAGAAGGTAGGAGACTATTACTTTATACCACATCATAAACATATCTGCTTGCATGTTTTTATGCTTGTTTAGACTTGTGAAAAAGGGCTTATGGACAGTCTCCCATTCTAAGTAAAAAAATCATGCCTTATGACTCTTCTTAAAATGGCAACAGAGGAAAAAATGGCCACAAAGGTGGGCTAGGAAGAATCCTTGTATTTTTAATTACTGTATTCCAAGAATGAATGAATTCTGTTTCAAACATGCACTAATATTTTTGGATGTGCAACTTTAATTTTTAGATATATAACATGCCATGAGGAATCAAAATAATAAGATTGTTCACATCTGTACATCTATCAGTGATTTGTCTACAACCTGTGTATCTATTTGTCTAATAGATAATAATATTTCATGCTCTGAAAAACTGGACATTGTGCAAAATGCACAGAAATAAACCACACCATTTTCCCACCTGTGTGACAAGTATTATTTCAGTTTAATTAATGCTTTCAGTTTTTGCTGCTACCTCAGATTGTTTTGGAGGGGTCTGGTTTATCAGCTAGTTTATGTGTCTTTTAGACTAGATGTTTTTAATGTGTTCTATATAAGCTTAAATTTGATAAAACAGTTGATCCAAAACATAGATGCATGATTCTAATTTAGCACTAGGTGCAGTAATTTATATTGCACTTGTACTGATTATTGATTTCTTTGCATAATTTAAAAGTAGGACCTTTAAGGTCAGAGAAAATTCCTAGGAATTTTGATCATAGAATAGGATCTCCGCTACATTATGTTGCATTCCTAAATTATTTTTATTGTTAAATCATCATCATTGCTTTATTGCCGTTACATTCAATTTTACAGCTGTTAAGATCCCTGTGGACTCAGAGTTAAGTAGAAAAGTGATACAGAAAGAGATGTTATTGTTGTGGTTGAAAAGATCAAGTAACACGACCCATTGCTACCTTTACTCAGATAGTTAAAAGACTAACACAATGTAAAGTTGCTATTATATCCTTCATAGGATAGACCAGGAGTCCCCACACTTGGCAACTTTAGGACTTCAACTCCCATCTGGCTGGAGAATTCTGGGAGTTGAAATCCACAAGTCTTAAAGTTGCCAAGTTTGGAGAATTCTGGGGATAGACCAAGACTCTATTTTCCCTTAAAAATCTGCAACTACTAACTGCCTCTGAGGATGTTTTTAGATTTGGCAGTTTACCTTGCAGTTCCAAGAATTCTTAATCTTGTCCAAATAATGCTTAGCTTTTTCAAGATCAGCCAAGGTCAGCTAGGAAGGGCTATCAGCTATGAGGTTTAATAGAAACAGAAGTGCAAGAAATTGACTAAAAAGGGTATATGATTTGCATATGGTATGTCCCATGTACAATGTGAAGATATTCTCAATCTTTTCCCATTACAGTGCTTAATTTTGCCCTGATAAATTAATCAGTCTTTTTAAGAATGAAGATAAACTGTCAAAATGAAGCTGTTTGGATTATAGGGGAAAAAGTCTAGCTGTGGAAGAAAAAAGGAAGGAAAAAAAGCACCCCAAAACACTGAAGAGAAATTGGAAGACTTCCACAGGTTAAGAAAAATTCTATTAATCAGCATCATCACTAATAATAGGCACAAGGGAGAAAACTATTAACATGAGCTTTATTCAAGTATCTGTTTAAGACTATTATTTCCAGTCATGTTTCTTCTAATGCTTCAGCTGTTTTTTACAGCAAATTTCATATACTATTGATTTTATATTTTCACCTTGCTTCTTTTACTGCTATTTTTATTATATTTAAAAAAGTTTTAAATGTCTTTGGTGGAGTCACAGCAGCAAAATGAATGAGTTAAGTAAACTGGAAGATGACATATGAAGAAAACAAGTGATGATGATGTCTTAAATGCTACAGGCAGAACTCCAAAACTTTATTTCTGTTAATCGTTCTGATTTTAAGAGGTGTGTGCAAAGACCATTTGACAGATTCCAGATTCCAAACAAAATAGTACAGGATGTGGTCATTTTGCTTGTGAGCTCCTGGATGCCTTCAGGTATACCCACCATCAAAAGTGCAATCAATTAACAAGTGCTCCAAAGATCTTTTTCAGCTAACCTACATGTTTCCTACTGCAAATACCATTCCTCAAAGTTTTCAACCAGAGCAAATGAGCAGAATTTCCTTATTTTCAATATCAACATTGTTTTCCTTGGCTACCTCTCAACTGGACTACTCCAAAGCATTCAGAAGTTACAAGTGGTCCAGAATGAGACATGTATCACTTCTACTCTGAGAGTTGCACTGGTTGCCAGTTGGTTCAAGGCTGAACCTTTAAAGTGCTACATGGTCAGATTTAGGCATCTGCAAAACCAATGTCTCCCGATAACAACTGTCCACCCAATAAAGGGAAGGAACTCTTTATGTGTCTCCTCATTCAGAAACTGCCATCCTGATAGACCACAGAAGCAGTTACCAGCCCCCTGCGCGGAACAATATTAACCCCAACATTTGCACAGTCCCCTGCTTCCTGGCTTTCAACAAATTAGTAAAAATTTGTTCCATCAAGCCATGGGGACCAAATTGCTACACCTATCAATCTTTAGAAGGAACTGAGTATGTCTTCCAGTTTTATGATATTATTTATTATAAGATATCATTTATTTTTAAACTGGATTTTTTAGTGTATTCCAGTTATGAACTGGAGAATTGAATGTATCTCAGAGACATCTAATTGGAGTGCCCGCCCCCAAGCCTTGTAAGTAAATAAATAAACTTCTGCTTCAAATTCTTTAAATCATGGGCATTCACACAGTTAGCAGGAAAATAATGAAAAAGATGGGACTGCTTCATCATGCAAGTAATACAATTTTCTTCAGACATCAGATGCAGGGTAACACTAATAAAACATCACTGGGTAGGTGTTGTTATTTTGATGTCATCATGGTTTGCTGCAGATGTTGCACCTATCAATCTTAAGAAGGAACCGAATATGTCTTCCAGTTTTATGTTATTATTATATCATTTATTTTTAAACTTGATTTTGTAGTATATTTCAGTTATGGGTTGGAGAATTCAAAAGTTTTTGATTCAAAATTCAAAAATTTAGAAAGAGACTGAGTTGACGGTCACTGGGTAAATAATGTAAAGAATATGTACATAAAGTAAAGAAGAATGTTGGTATGTATAATTACTGGAACACCAGTGTTCAATTTAAAATACTCACAAATGTATATACAAAGGTAACATTAGTTATTATTACCAAATGCTTCTTACTATCCTTTTCTCCTGTAGTTTAGCATGCAATTAACACATATACTGCTTCCTCTGATTTAACAACTCTAGGAACTTTAAACTGTTAATAGCAGCAGCAATGAATGGGCTGAGTGGTTTGACACTACTCCCTGTATCTTTAAAATGACAACACATTGCTAATTTATAGCCCCTATAATTTCTTTACTATCGCTGCCCAATTGTATTGTAACCCATCAAAGACAGCAAGATCTTACAGCAAAACATATTATTGCTTGACAAAGTTATCTACTCTGGCCTTCCCACAGGGCTGGCTATAAACTGAAATCTTACATTTATTTATATGGGGTTCATGTGGTTTTCCTTTGATTTTTATTGGCAGGCCTCTGTAGACCTTTGTTGCCTAGTAATACGACTAGCAGCCACTCAAACATCAAACACTTTTTCTGTCCAGTAAAAGGATGAAATATATGCAGTATGGAAAATAGCTTTCTAACAAAAGTTTCAAAATATACTTGAATAAATTTGCTTGAGAAGTAATTGTTTTTCTTTTTGAAGTTATACACTAAATCTGAGCTGTAGCTGTTAAAAGTCTTTTAATTGGTTTATTTAGCACCAATCTAGTTTCTTTCAGAGTTTACTCTGGACTGACATCTTCTTCCACTCACAAAATTAATTTCACTAACATCTATCTATTCATCCCATCTTTATTTTGCATTCTTTCGATACTTGTTTTCCCCTGACAGTCAGCAGTTTTGTAACTAAAGCAAGCTAGAAGAGAGAAAGAGACAGATTAGACCTGGGTCATCCTTCTTTTCCCTGTCCAAGTCCAAGTCTAAGATCTACAACCACTGCCTCCTATCAGATTGACTAATCTTCCAAGGTCAGATGCACAAATGGCAACTTGCAGGGTAGAGTTATGTGACAAGGACAAGGTTTATTAATCCATCTTAAAATGATCATAAATAAGTTTGATTTGGAAATATTAAAATGATCATAAATAAGTTTGATTTGGAAATATTAATCTAAGGAGAAATTTCATCAGTGGAACAACCTGCCTCCAGAAGTTGTGAATATTCCTACACTGGAAGTTTTTAAGAAGAGATTAGACAACCAGTTGTCTGAAGTGGTGTAGGGTTTCCTGCCTAAGCAGGGGTTGGACTTGAAGACCTCCAAGGTCCCTTTTATTCTATTCTGTTCTGTTCTATTCTATTCTATTCTATTCTATTCTATTCTATTCTATTCTATTCTATTCTATTCTATTCTATTCTATTCTATTCTATTCTATTCTATTCTATTCTATTCTATTCTATTCTATTCTATTCATCTATTTTATAACTGTATAAAAATAAATATATTTGCTTAATTATTTATTTAGAATACTAACCATTAAACATAAGGATATGGCTACCTGGTGGGACATTATATTCCAAATTTGAAAGATCTACTGAAACTAAAAAGATGCCATTTCCAATAAGGTCAGGCCAAGTTGTTTACAAATATACCAATGAACAATATAAAGAATGTAATGAAAAAAGGCTAAAGTGATATTCAGAATGTACTGTACAAAGACATCTGGATTCCTAAGAACTATAGATAGTCCTTGACTTACAACAGTTCATTTAGTGAACACCATTCAAAGTTACACTGAAAAAAAAGTGACTTATGACCATTTTCTACAGTTACAGCCTTTGCAGCATCCCCATGATCATGTGATCAAAATTCATATTTATGACTATTGCAGTGCCCCGGGGTCATGGAGTCACTTTTTGCAACCTTCTGCAGCAAAGTCATTGGAGAAGCCCCGTAATCAGGGTCAGCGTCAAGGCAACCTGAGAGTTCTGAGGGGGAAGGAGGAATGGAGCTGGAATGGAGAGAGAGAGAGAGAGACAGAGATGGAGCCTGGGCCGTCCGTTAGCCCTCAGATGGAGAATCAACAGCCCCCAGGTCTGGAGGTAGCTGATGAACAGCTGGGTCCAGTGCCTGATGTGTGGATGTGCAGAAGGCAGAGGAGAGGAGAGCAGTGGAAATCTGTGGGCCGGTCCTTGGAAAGGAAGAGCCACTGCTGCTAGTGAAGCCCCTCCCTAGCTCTGGGGATAAAAGGCAAGGGGCAGAGATCAATAGATGTGGCAGACAACTATTCGTCTCCCTGCTGGACAGACTGGTTAGCCTGTGGTGAGAAAGAAACTTTTTGCCAAGGGTGCTGGGACTCCTAATCAAGGGAACATTTATTTAACTACAGGGGATTGGTTGTGTTTGGGGAGCTGGCTCAGAACAGTTACTAACTTATCAACTGCAGTGATTCACTTAACAACTGTGGCAAGAAAACAGGGCAAAACTCACTTAACAAATTCTCGCTTAACAACGTTGGGCTCAGTTGTGGTCATAAGTTGAGGACTACCTGTACAGTTTGACCTTATTTACCGACATCATATCTTAAAATAAAAGCTTTCCAAGGCAGCAGAAAGGAAACTTTTTAAAACTTTTAAAACTTTTTTATACGTTTTTTTTTTTAAAAAATGGCAGCGGAAATGTGCAAAAATAATTCAAGCTGTAATCCAGGCATTGGTAAGCCAAAATGACCTCACCGTGTTTTTAAGCGTAGACTGGAGTCAAGACCTTTTGTACCGGTATTCATGCTCATATTGTACTTTTTCAAGGATAAGAGAGCAAACCGCAGACGATGAGATTGTTCAGCTGATGTTACTGAATGACAACAAAAGGGAATTACCAATCCCACTTACCCAGCAAGGCATTGTGCCCATTATCATCCGGCAAGAATCGCTTATCCACAGCACACACCAAAAGGTGATCGGGTAAGGTTGGTGATTTTGCACCAACCAGTAAAAATCCTGAAGGCACTTCAATTGGTTCATTTAAGATGGATGCTAGCCTGAGGTCTTTGCCCGTCTGACAGAAACCTGGAGAGGAAGAGAAAGGACAACATTCTTCATCAAGCTTGCCAGTGAAACAAAACTAAAGCTAGGGAGTATGAATAGCTCATCCACCTATTAGACTCGCCTAATTAGCTTGATCTAAGTTTCTACAATGGAAGATGCAGCAACGTATCTTGTGAAGATGCATGAACATAAAGGGGCCAAAGAAAGCAGCAGTTTGGAAAACATTTGCACAGAAAGTTTACCCCAAAAATGTAAACAGAAGAATAACTAATAACGAAGAAAAGATAACAAATAGATGGTTATGATGAACTCTGCTTTAAAATGGGAAGATGAAAGGGAAATTCAGCTTGGACATTTTTTTTCCTCCCTTCATTATCCCTTCTGCTTACCATTTTTAAAACTGCAAAAACAAAAAAGTAAGATTTAAAAAAGAGAAAGGGAGGGGAAGACTCAGAATTTATATTTTAACAACCCTTGCATCTCACCACCACCACCCAACTTAGCAAGTTCACTTACTTGCTCAAAAGTCTTTATTTTTCTTTACCCTTCAGGCAAAACTCCTTAATTCAAAAGCTGATAGTCAGGATGTATTGGCAAACTCCTGCTAAACTTTTTTTTTTTTTTAACGGCAGTGGAAATGTGCAAAAATAACCCAGTAATTCAAGATGTAGTTCAGGCACTGGTAAGCCAAAATGACCTAGTTATCATTTTAACCTTGGGTTGGAGTCAAAACATTCTTAGTGGATAAGAGGGTATTGTGTTGATATGTTCATAGGAGTGTAGATTTGCCCTTCAAATATTGCATGATCGTTGTTTCATTATATCCCGCGTGCAAAAAGTGCAGTGTGCAATTTTCTGAGAAAATTATCCCCTACATATTTTATTTATTCTTTTCAGCAACTGGCAACAGTAGCAGAAGGTGGGACAAATGGGCTCCAATTCACAGAATTTTGGCCTTCGGCTTACAACCGTAATTGAACCCAAAATTTCTATTGCTGTTGTAAAATGAGTTTTGTCCCATTTTATGACCTTTCTTGCCATTGTTATTGAATGAATCACTGCAGTTGTTAAGTTACTAAACAAATCTGGCTTCCCATTGACTTTGCTTGGGGATCGCTGGGACCTGGCAACCAGCATAAATATGAACCAGTTGCCAAGTGTCTGAAATCTGATCACGTGACTACGGGGTTGCTGCAATGGTCGTAAGTGTGAAAAAATGGTCATAAGTCACTTTTTTCAGTGCTGTTGTAACTTTGAACGGTCATTAAATGAACGGTTGTAAGTCAAGTACTTATCTATTAATCGAAACACATAAGCATGGTATTTCCTTTAAAAAACATTTTCATTTATTGGGCAGACGATACAAATCTGACAACAACAAACTTCTGTTCCTCGGGTAAGGCATGATTGCTTGATTCTGTCATGGTAACATTTAGCATACATAAAAACCTTCAAATGCTCTTTGTATGAAAATTGTATAGTCTTGTATGAAATTTAGGGTGAATAGAGTGAACATCACTAAGTCTTCCTCAGTATACAGCAATAGCACTTAGACTTATATACCGCTTCACATGCTTTACAGCCCTTTCTAAGCACTTTACAGAGTCAGCATGTTGCCCCCAACAATGTGAGTCCTCATTTTACCAACTTCGGAAGGATGGAAGGCTGAGTCATATACCACATGCAGACTGTGGTACCTTACCAACTTTCTTAGTATAAAGCTATACATTGCTGTCTCCTAGTGTTCTGGACAGCCTGGTCTTGTTAGAAGCTCTGCTGTACAGTAGACTGACAAATAGGATTGTTTTTAATGCTGGCACCAGAAGAGCCGACATGTCATTTCCAAACAGAAAAGAAAGCTTTACATAAAAAATGCTGTGTAGCAGCATATACAAATTTCAAGAATTACCCATTTCCAAATAATTTCCAGGTTAAAAAAAAATAACGTAGTTGATCAATATAAAGAGCTTCATATCAAACAATATTAGTACTAGTCATTCACTAAAATTGATCTTAAAATCTATCATGGCAACTGGCTCAATTTTTAATCTTGGATGTATGCTTTCTATGAATGATGCCATTTACAGATGATCTAGAGCATGGGTGTCAAACTCATGTCATCACAGCGGCATCCCATGACGTATTGGAACTTTGTTCCCCTTTGCTAAATCAGGTGTGAGCGTGGCCGGTGCATGTGCATCTGGCCCGCGGGCAGATAATTTGACAGCCCCGATATAGAATATATTCTGCCAATATACATTCTTCTTTTCTTATAATTATACCTCAATATTTTTAATTTACAAATTAAAAGAATTTTGATTGTAATCAATAATTTAACAAAACATTGTTATAATTGGCATGACAAATATGTGGGAGGAGATGGATTATAAATTAAACTTGATCTAAATTCTATTTTTCAAATCCTGTGACTTTTTAATATATACAGACATTTTCACATATTGTGTATAAATAAAAGATATAAAATATGTGGACATAATATATAAAAGGTTTTGGTTAAGGCTAAGTTTTATTGAAGTGGTAAATTTCAGTCTGAGCTCCTTTATGACTGGTCCACCATTTAAAAAGTACACACTCTATTATGTGAAAACTGAGACAGTAATGAAAATATACGATACTCTCTCACAATGGGAAAAAATGGAATGTAGAAAAAAAAACAGATTATAAGCAGTATCCAGTATTTATTTTGCTATATATTTTTAAAATAATATGGTAATTGGTGTACAGAAAGCATATGAGCCACTTAGGATGTTGCAGTATACAATTTTACCAGCAGCATAATAAAACTTAAAACCAGGCCTTAAATTTTTTGGAAACAGTGAAAGGGACTTGTTCCTTAATATTATGTATTTTTACATGTAAAATGAAGCTTTGGCTGGATTTTACAATTTGGTTCCATTTTATGCTAAAGAAATAAGGCCATGTTGCTAATATAAAAAATACATCTTAACTGTTTATAAGAAGAATCTCCAACCCCCGGTCTATGGCCTGGTGCCAGGCTGCAGCCCATTTGGAACCAGACCCTGGAAGTGATGGATGAGTGAGCATGTGAAACTAGCCCCTCTCCCCACCCCCACCCCTGACCCTGCTGCTGCTGCCAGTCCTCCGAACCGGAAAGTTTGGGGAATGCTAGTCTATAGCATGCCTATACATTAACCATCCAAACGACACTAATATCTTACCATCGGTGGTGCAACAACCTTCAGGTGGTGGTTTCATCTGATAAGTAACAGGAGGGTTACTTGTTTCTGAACCTTCATCATCATCATCATCTTCCTCCTCCTCCTCTTCCTCATTATCTACCCTATTGCCTGCTAAAGAGATCACAAGCACTATCACTGGAACTCAGATAAATTGCACTTTAGGATCAGCAAGCAAGATAACTTTATTAGTAACAGCTGTTCCATATTTACAGGTGCTGTTTGTTTGTTTGTGAGAGAGAGAGACATGGATGGATGGATGAATGGATGGAGGGATGGATGGACGGATGGACAGAACAAGATAAGACAGCTATGGAGATATGGATTAAATAGAGACAGAGATAGGGATGATAGAGATAGAGATGACAGAGATAGATAGAGATAGAGATATGCATTTGTATTCATTTCACGAGCAAACTCAACATTCTGAGGTGGGTAAAATGAGGACCCAGATTGTTGGGGGTAATATGCTGACACTGTAAAGTGCTTAGAGATGGCTATAAGCACTGTGAAGCGGTATATAAGTCTCCAGGTAAAGCTCGAAAAATTAGAATATTATGCAAAAGTTCATTTATTTCAGTAATGCAACTTAAAAGGTGAACCTAATATATGAGATAGACTCATTACATGCAAAGCAAGATAGTTCAAGCCGTGATGTGGCATAATTGAGGTGAATATGGCTTACAGCTCATAAAAACCCCAAATCCACAATCTCAGAAAATTAGAATATTGTGAAAAGGTTCAATATTCTAGGCTCAAAGTGTCCCACTCTAATCAGCTAATTAAGCCATAACACCTGCAAAGGGTTCCTGAGCCTTTAAATGGTCTCCCAGTCTGGTCCAGTAGGAATCACAATCATGGGAAAGACTGCTGACCTGACAGTTGTGCAGAAAGCCATCATTGACACCCTCCATAAGGAGGGAAAGCCTCAAAAGTTAATTGCAAAAGAAGTTGGATGTTCCCAAAGTGCTACATCAAGGCACATTAATAGAAAGTTATGTGGAAGGGAAAAGTGTGGAAGAAAAAGGTGCACAAGCAGCAGGGATGACCGCAGCCTGGAGAGGATTGTCAGGAAAAGGCCATTCAAAAGTGTTGGGGACTTTCACAAGGAGTGGACTGAGGCTGGAGTCAGTGCATCAAGAGCCACCACACACGGACGGATCCTGGACATGGGCTTCAATTGTCGTGTTCCTCTTGTCAATTCGCTCTTGAACAACAAACAACGTCAGAAGCATCTTACCTGGGCTAAAGAAAAACAGAACTGGTCTGTTGCTCAGTGGTCCAAAGTCCTCTTTTCTGATGAGAGCAACTTTTGCATCTCATTTGGATCCAGAGTCTGGAGGAAGAATGGAGAGGCACACACTGCAAGATGCTTGAAGTCCAGTGTGAAATTTCCACAGTCTGTGTTGATTTGGGGAGCCATGTCATCTGCTGGTGTTGGTCCACTGTGCTTCATTAAGTCCAGGGTCAACACAGCTGTCTACCAGGAGATTTTGGAGCACTTCATGCTTCCTTCTGCAGACGAGCTTTATGGGGATGCTGACTTCATTTTCCAGCAGGACTTGGCACCTGCCCACACTGCCAAAAGCACCAAAACCTGGTTCAATGACCATGGGATTACTGTGCTTGATTTGCCAGCAAAGTCACCTGACCTGAACCCCATAGAGAATCTATGGGGCATTGCCAAGAGAAAGATGAGAGACATGAGACCGAACAATGCAGAAGAGCTGAAGGCCGCCATTAAAGCATCCTGGTCTTCCATAACACCTCAACAGTACCACAGGCTGATAGCTTCCATGCCATGCCGCATTGAGGCAGTTATTGCTGCAAAAGGGGCCCAAACCAAGTACTGAGTACATATGCATGCTTATACTTTTCAGAGGTCCGAAATTGTTCTATGTACAATCCTTGTTTTTTTTATTGCATGTAATATTCTAATTTTCTGAGATTGTGGATTTGGGGTTTTCATGAGCTGTAAGCCATCATCATCACAATTATGACAAATCACGGCTTGAATTATCTTGCTTTGCATGTAATGAATCTATCTCATATATCAGGTTCACCTTTTAAGTTGCATTACTGAAATAAATGAACTTTTGCACAATATTCTATTTTTTCGAGTTTCACCTGTAAGTGCTGTTGCTATTTTCTAATCTGATGCCTTCCAAACATGAGAATTATACATATACATACCAGCTGGAATCAATGAAAACTGCAGACCTATATACTTTGAGGGTACTTGATTATGGAAGATCAAACTGAATAGGCATTTCAGATGTTATAGCACAGTGGGAACATTAATAAAATGCACAACATGTATACATGGGATGTACATTTTGAAAGCAATCTGTACAAGTTTATAGACAGGATCAATGTGCAGCAATCACCTGATTCATACATCACTCAAAACACCACAGAACCTCCATAGCTATATAGACCCCTGGGACAACTTCCAAACACTGACAGCTGCTTCACACATGGAAGAAAGCTTAGGTGATTGAGTAACAAACATTCACGAGTGAACTCTCTCCAGATGAAACCCCAGAAAATATTATCAATCATTATCAATCAAAAAGTTTTCTAATAATTGTATGAATTGTTCTTTACTCTAATTATGGATAAGTCACTGATGCAAAGAATACAAATTGTGTGGATACTTGAGCAGTAGAAAATAAAATCAATATATAGTAGTCAGCCCTTAGGCTAACAAGGAAAAACAATGAAACAAATGTAATTTTATTAATTCACCTACCTAGGTAAAGGTTGCACAACTGAAATGTCAAGATCCTTTTCCTAGTAATCTTACTGGGATTTATGAAGGCATATGAATAAGGGTTTTATGGGATAATCTCAAGGTCCATACAGGTATTTATAGAGAAAAGCATCTTTTCAAGTCATAGTCTCAAACACTAATAGCTTTCACTATCAAAGCCAGCACTCTGAATTGGGAATATAAATAAACTGGAAATCATGACAATTATAAAATGATAAAATGGTAAAATCCCAGATAATATTTAGTATTTCTTCTATTGCACATTTAGCATGCTAATCCAAAATTATGCACCTAAGAAAAATTGTATTTAAATCAGTTGTATTTAAATCAATAGACAAAGAATTTTATTTACCCTGAAAGAAAATCATGTTCTTTAGTGATTTAATTGACTGGACTTTTTCCAGATGTTTGATTTATCCAATAAGAACTTGGGACCTCATTTGTTTGTCTGAGCTCGCAAGCTAAATAGGGTTAGGCCTAGTAAGTACTTGGATGGAAGATCCCAAGAACATTTATTTGTTTGTTTTAATTTATGGGAAACAGGCTAGACTGGGCTACCTAAATAACTTCCAGAAGACTGCAGTGTCAAACCACTTTCATACTGCTTGCAAGATTTTTTTTTTAAAAAAAGTTTTGACAGGAACAGATTTGTGACTCCATGTATATTTTATATAATTTTAATTTTTGTTATATGTATCATGGGTATTCTTATGAATTTTTTAATGTTGACTATTGTGTAAACTGCTATCAGTCTGTTTTGATTCAATGATAAGAAAACTGAATGAATGAAATGAACGACTGAATGACTGAATATCACACACATATGAAAGGAGACAACCCCATTATCTTGGAACAATTGCAGAAATAGCTTTTCCCCACTTGACATTACAATTTGCTTTATTTTATTGTTGGGGCAAACTTCCAATATCACAGGTATTCCACACCGAGAATACACAAAACAAATAAGTGGATGCCAAAACAAGGGTATTTACTTATTCTTTCAATAATTTGGGAGATCACAGGCACATGCCAAACGGACATAAGGAAATACTCCCTAAACTGGTAAAGGAAAACAGAAATGAATTGAAGGAAATATTTCCATAGTGATGATCAGAAGTGTAGGAGATTCTAAAGTTTATTAAGAAAGGTGCATGTTCTAAAAAAAAAATCAGTAAATTTGCTTGGGAAAGGGAACACTGTATCTTAAGATTTTCACCTCCCAGGAAGCAATACAAGAAAATAACAAGACCCAATATATTGTATAAAAATGCTGTCTATTAAGATAAAATAAAATAGTATACTTTCTGATACTTTAAGCTATTCGAATGTATCTGAAGTTCCCAGGCTGAACTTTAACCTGAACCCAATATTGTTGTTCAAAGTGAGGAAGTATAAAAATTCTGTTTAAAAGGTAAGAATACTGTCAGCTTTTAGTCAGTATTATTCATCATCAAAATAATTGTTGTCTGAAATACTGATTGGTGAGCTTGCAATTTGCAATTTATTTTATTGTATTAAATCCTGTTTATCCCAATTATGCTCATTTTTACCATTGCACAGCTGGGATCCCAGTCACAAATGCTATATTTCTTTTCAGTTCACTACACTAAGTCAAATTTACAAATTTCAAAAGGCTTTGAGTTGATATACACTTATTAGAGCATAAGTCCCAGTTAAATTTGTAGGAGTTTTTTTTTTAAGTGATAGTTGAAAAGTCAATCCTTTCTCCCTGACATATTTCAAAGACTCTGAACAATAACATTTGCAGGCTTCATACAAATGAGAAATTTAAATCTAATACTGTATCAGAAGCCTTTCTATATAGTGAATTGATGAACAGTACTGATGAGACCAACTGAAATTGGCTAGGCTCCCATGTGTTCAGTAATCACAAAAACAAGGACCTTTGGAAATAGAGATGAGGTTTTGCTTCTGTTTTACTGATGGGTCATGTAAACTTTTCCCTCTTTTATTTATTACATTTTGGGGGCGGGGGGCTCTCACTAGTTGAGAGCAAAACTCAATAAGGATTTTTGCCTATATATCAACAAAGGGAGGACTTTACAACATTCTAATCCCGGATCAGCAAAAGAATCAGAGAAGTAAGAACACACTAATTATTTCTGGAAGAATGGTTCTTGATAAGCTTTTATCCCTGTATACTAATCTATGTACAAGCAAAAGTGATATTTGATGAATAAATATTCACTAGGAGGTCCATTTTGCACCTTTATACATATCTAAATCTATTTTGGAGGATTGGGACACGTTCCATAAAAGTAGAAGGATGAACAGCAAGGGAACATTCCATTATGTGCGTGAAAGTATGTCAACTGTCATACTGTTGGATAATGTCCATCACCTTAAAAACTGGTGTTTTTTTTTAAGTAGCCATAACAAAGGAGCACTTTGAGGTCCTTGGTGCTTTCTGAGCTTGGTTGCTTTCTTGCAGACATTTCATTATCCAGCTAGGTAACATTATCAATCCTAGTTGGATAATGAAATGGCTGCAACAAAACGACCAAGCTCAGAGCACACCAAGGACTCACCCCGATCTAGAAATATTTCTAAAGGAGCACTTCTTACCTTCTAGAGATGAAAGCTGCCGCTCGGCTTCTAAGTATAGCTGTGAAAAAATGGGCCTTGGTACTAAATTATTGGATCGGAGAGAAGCTTCAATAGAATTATGCAACACTTCTTCAAAACGTGTTGAGTTAAGTTGTCCCGCATAAGAATTTCCCATCTTCTTGAAGAATGAATCAGAAGGAATGGATTATAATCATTCCACCTAAACAAGAAAAGATAGAGGGACTAGATCAACATTTGCTTTACTAAAATTTGGAAACATGATAGATTTCAAAGAAACTGTTTCTTCTAAGAAAACAGTTAATTGACCCAGTAAAAAATGATGCAAAACTGACAGCCTGAATTAGTTCCTCATTACATGCTAGGAACTTATGATAATAGGTTTCTGTAATTCATCAGAGAGGCATTCTTAATATTGACATAAACAACCTGTTGATCTAACTTTAGGCTTTGGGGAAATAACTTCTTAAAGCAGATTTTTTTAAGCATTATATAATTATGCTGCTTACTATCTATCAAATTAAATGACTATGTCCATTATCTCCTGTACCTCAGCAATACACATGTAATTTTAAATACTGCCCTCCAAACACATTTCTAGAGTAATTCACATAAAGCAACAGTAATAACAAGACAATATATTAAAATATGAAATGAACAAGAGTATACATTTGAACAAATATACGATTAAACAGAAAGCAAACAGGTAATTTTGGAAAGTTTTGTTTAAAATAAATTCTTCCCTGGCATCAGAAAGGTAACTCCATCAATATAAGACAATTGTCTTTGAGGGACAATTTCTACAGCTACTTCCATGAAGAGAGCTCTCTCCCGGGTTATCACCTGCTTAGCCTTAGCTGATGGGGACTGATGTGACTGATATCTTTAAAATATCACCTTAGGCATTACATCTTCTATTTAAAGACAATTACATCTTCCATGCTGAGGATCAGAATCATTCTTGCCCATCTGTACAACATAGGCAGATTTCCAACGCACTTCACACCCTTTGCCACTGATCTTCAGAAGATCATTAGCTTAGAGCAGTGATGGTGAACCTATGATGCTGATGTTTTGAGTGACATGTTAGCATTCACCAACACAATTATTCTCAAAAGCACACCCTATTCTGAGGTGATTTTTGGAGGCTGCAGAGGCCATATGGCCTCCACAGCCTCTGAAAATGAATTTGTTTTACTCATATTTTATTCTTTGTAATTATTTGAAATTTTCTTATATAATATATAGCACCATACATGTTTTGGACTGTACTTTTTTAAAAAAATGAACATATATGAGTTTCTTGACAGTAGCATGGAAAGAAGAAAGGAAGGAAGGGAAGGAGGAAGGGATATCCCTGTCGAGTCAAGTTAGGCATTTTCTGAATTTTCTAAATTTTTGACACACTGAGCCAATCACTGACTTAGCGGAACCACTGCAAAGTTAGTTTCCACTGGTGGAAATCACAGCATCACCATTCTCTTCCCCTTTGGGGAGTTGCTCTTCCCTCCTGAAGTAAAGGCATTGTGGTACTTGGCCACCATCCTCCAATTTATTTCCCAGGTGCTGTGAAAGGCATATTTGCCAAGCTGTGAATGGACACCCTGTTTGTGGCTTACTTTTTTTTTTCTTGCAGTGACCAATAAGCAGAATGAGAGAATAAAGAAAGGGCATGGCCACAACTAGCTCATGCTTTGGCCAGTTGGATGAGCCCTGGCCACCTTCTGCGTGTAAAGGTGATGCACTTGCCAAGCTCCTCACAGCAGCACAACAACACTGTTTCTTGTTGAGGAGTCAAAGGTGTATTCAAGTGGAAGGAGCCTCTGGAAAGACTTTCAAGGCAATCTTAACAGGGTGTTGTTCATGTGGTCTCAAGTGCACAGGGTATCAAAGTGCACGGGGCATCCTTTCTTTTAAACACTGAGTCAGGGTGGTTAAGGTGCTGGACTAGAATTAAGCAGACACAGGTTCAAGTCCAGCCACAACTTTGGAGGTTCACCTCACTTTCATCCTAAACTATCTCACAGAACTGTTGTTATAGCAAAGAAGGGTTGGCATGCCATTCTTTATCCTAGAGGAAAAACAAACTTATTAGATTTATATCTCATCTTTAAAAATAAAATCCAAGACAGCATGCATAGTACCACTTCCTCCTTACATTTTTCCACAACAATCACTGGATGAAGTGGGTAGGACTGAGAGAATGTGACTCACCCTCAGCTTTTAAGGGAAGATTAGAACTCATGGATCTAGAACCGCGAGTTTCTAGTCTTGTACTTCATCATTACACCAAACACCAAGAAAGCCAGCAAATGTATTTATGAAATTTATCTCTCTCTACTCTCCCTCAAAGCATTTGGTAACCTTTCCCCAAACCTGAAACCCATTTACCACATTCACATTCAAGTTCATAACCCATAAATGAGATGTTGGAAGACTATCAGGCAACCGATGTGTGCAGGGCAGCCCTTAGATATGAAGAGCTCACTGGATTCATTTTACCTTTTACCATTTCCAAGTTTGGAGAAGACCTAATAAAAATAAATTCCAGACATGGTAATTATCCAACATCGTCTGCATTGACTTCGGGCCCAGGAAGCAGCTGGCTGGAGCACAAACTGTGTTAATGACAAGATCAAAGCACTTGCCTGCACTTCCATGATATAAAAATTTGGGACAGCTCTTGTTTAACAGTCCAAGAGGCAGAAAGATATATGTTGGTGGCCATGAATGTGCCAGCCAGGTCATAAAATGGCACCCAGAAGTTTGACAGGCCGACGGGCCTCGTTTTCTTGCGCTATTGAACTCTGTATCAGATTTATGTCTTTTAGGAGCTCTCAGACACAAGGGGAGGTGGGGGAGGCTGTTTCGAATGTCTGTGAAATTCCAAACAATGATCAGAACCGACTACCTCTATTCAAAAAACTCCAGCTAGCTGGAAGTAGGGAAAGAGCAAGGCTGACCTCCCCATAGCAATGGATGAATGGAATCCCAGCACTTTACTACTTGCTGCAGAACAAACATGGAGGAATTCTATATAAACTTTGGCTAAGGAGAACACAGAGTATTTTTCTAATACTTCACGATCATAAAAGGATGGGGAGAAGAAACCCACACTAGAGCTGATACCTGCTGAAGGTAGTGGCGATGCCATGTTGAAGGATTACAGGATGACAATTTGCAAACATGGTGATCAGCTTTTCCCAACTGTGGTTTTTTCAGATGATTCTGGCTATAACCCATTCACAGGAAATTACCAAGCTATTAGTCTATCATGTTAGGAAAACACCAACTGTTTGTCCTTTCTTTTTCTTTCATGCCTAAAGTAGAATTTTGTGAGGTAGAGAGAAGCAGACTCCAGCAAATTTAGTTTATTGCGGCCCCATTTTTTTATGGTCTGCAAAGTGAAGAAACAGATGATAAAAAGAAGTGAGTCACCGTGGTGGCGCTGCTTCCAGTAGAGGCATGGATGTCAAATTCAAATTCAGCCACCACAACTCTTAGCCAACTTAATTTGGTTTTTGAAAGGGAGCTACGTTTGTACATCCTCATAAAACTGCAATAGCCTGTTTTATGAGGCTGTACATCTGGATTAAAAAAAACCATACAGCACCCTGCTCATTTTTTATTCAAGTTAGAAAAGGAAACATCTCATGTGAGGACGAGCAATTTATTTCTCGTTGCTTAATCCTCTGCAGTTTAAAATGTAATGGTTTCCCGGTGTAATCTGAACTAACCAAACTGGGAGTGAAAAAACAAGCTTGCTCTTCTCAACTCCTCTAAAATATGTGGGCTAAAAATCTTCATGTGATTACAAACTTGTATAAAGAAAACAGCAGTTCCATTCCTATTCAATATACTGTAAAAACACCTACAGTACATGTTAACATCAGATGAGCAGGACAACTACGCTTACAGTTTGGGTTTCAAAAGTACTATTTAGATCTCTTTCCTACTTTGCCCCAAATAAATACACATGCACCAAATATAAGCAAGGGCAGGTTTGAATTCATATCTCTAGCATCTTCACATAGGTGAACAACAAAGGTAACTGCAAACATGGGGATCAACTTAGGTATCTGTATATAAGACTGGAAGGTTTAATTTCCTGATGGATTGAAAACCCCCAAAATACACATGCCCATTTCACATTTCTAAACAGAGTAAGGCCAGTAGACATACAAATGTTAGTGGCATGGCTGGTGGACCTGTTCCTATTCTATTAGGACTGCAGAAAAAACAATTACTACCCACCTGCCTTCAATTGAGGTCCTGTATACTGCACGAGTCAAAAAGAGGGCTGTGAAAATATTTACAGACCCCTCACATCCCGGACATAAACTGTACACTCCTTCCCTCAAAACAATGCTATAGAGCACTGCACACCAGAACAACTAGACACAAGAACAGTTTTTTCCCGAAAGCCATCACTCTGCTAAACAAATAATTCCCTCAACACTGTTCAACTATTTACAAAGTATATACTACTATTACTGTTAATCTTCTCACCACTCCTTAACACCCATCCCCTCCCACTTGACTGTTTCCTAGTATGATTTGATTGTTGATTGTACCCTATGACTATCATTAAGTGTTGTACGTTATGATTCTTGATTCTTAACGAATGTACCTTTTCTTTATGTATACTGAGAGTATTTACACCAAGACAAATTCCATGTGTGTCCAATCACACTTGGCCAATAAAGTATTCTATTCTATCTATTCTATTCTATTCTTCCTGAATAGATGATGGAGCCACTATGAAAAATGCTGTAAGTAAATCCATTCCTTCCCTTTCAAATGTTTAAGCTAAATATGTTGTTCCTTATGCAGCCCAAACAACCAGCACCATTAGCTGACAAGAGGGAAACCTTGGCAGGCTTGGGGGCAAATCCCAAAACTGGAAAAATAGACCAATTGTTTTGGGAATATTGCCAAAAAGAAGTTCTCAAAAAAACATCAATCTGCATACAGTTATAGAATGATGGCAACTCTATGTGAAGCTTCAGTAATGGACTATAAACTACTATGCTGGTCGGGAGGGGGGGTGTCAAATAGATTTTTTAAAAATTTATTGTTGAGAGAGAATTGCAGGGCCAAGTCACCCCTCTGGCTTCTATGCTGAAAAAATGACTAAATCTTGGCTTTCCCTGCTCCTAGTTTCAACACCCAAATTCCTGCAGCACACTGGCTTTCAGAGAGAGAGAGAATTTTCCTTGAGTTGAACTTGACTTCTGTACATGTCCATATTATTATCTTTGCATCAAAACAGAAATGGTTTGACACTGCATTCTTCTACAAAGATTTTTTTTTCAACTTCCATGTCTAGCTTAAAGAACCGGCATTTCTTGAGATCTGTCAGGAAGGATGCAATATTTCCTATCCCAGAAGTCCATTTCTGTTTAGTTTTTTGAGATCAGCCAAGATTGGCTAGGTACTGACATCTAACTGAGCTGTCTAACATTAGTTTATTCAAATTCACACAATATTGCTTTAAATATGCACACCAGGATGAATTTTAACTGTGCAAACATCTACATATTGAGGATTGAGATTTTTTAAAAAATAAGCTTTACATGATTAAGCTCAACTATTATAAAATGTGTATAGTGTACATCTGCAATAATATAAATTGTTTACTTGTAGCTTTCTTAAAGATACACTTGTACAAAATGCTGAAAGTATTAGATGAGTTCTAATCTGTTCATATTTCAGAGAGGGTATGCCATGTAAAATATAGTATGCATAAAATAAGCAAAGCAAGGGACAAGAATGTCCCTAATAGTTAGCACTGTATGCATGCAATAAACAAAGCATTCTTAGAATCCTATGCAAAAAAACGATAAAATCTGTATAACTCTTTTAAGATTGAATCTTGGACAACAGAATTACTATTACATGAAACAGCCCCTATATGTAAGAAGCTGAAATTTCAAATGCTTAAATAAATAAAACTAAGGGATCATCTACATTGGTTCACTATTACTCACCTTTTACATATTTGCAGACATTTGACATTAAGATGTTACATATTTTCAATGCTAGTAGATAATAAACAGCCTGTATAAGACATATACCATACAAATGTAAGTACTCAAAATGCTTTATAGTTTCACTAAAATCTTTATTGTAGTATAGATGAGCACCCATTCTCCCATGTTGCAAATGGGGTTTATAAAAGTCAAGGCTGAAGGCTGCTTGCCTATGGACACTTAGCAAGTCTGTGGCTGATTTCTGTTAGGAACTTTCTAATTTATATTCTGTGGCTACATTCATTCATTGTGCTAATCCATAATATTATTTATTCACTTTGGAGCTGGAGTGTTATGTTTGCAAGGCATGTCTTTTGTCAATTGTGCTGTTATATGGTGATCTAAATCAAAGAAACTGGCACCCCAGTTCACTGCCATTCTCATCATGGCAAACATGGGTAGGCAAAAATCCCTCAATTGTTAAATGTGTTTTAAGTTAATTATTTGATTCAGCAGTGCAATTGAAGCAGGAGGCAGGAATAAATTGATTAGGCATTAGGATACCTCTGAATGATTGTGGCAGGGATCAGTAAATCACATAGCACTCCATAGCTCAGTTTTCTGTTCTACATGGAGATGAAGCAGTAAACATCAACTGGGCTAGCAGAGAGAAATAAAATACAAACTGATGACAATAGTCTACTACACTGTTAACAATGAAAATCCAATCTCCATTAAATAATCTAAAAATTAAAGACACTCCAAATTTGAGCTATACAAAGCTCAGAAGAGCTACTATACTAGAGACCGTTGCCAATTAAATGACATTTTGACCAAATGAAATGTCACCAAATGTTGATTTTCAAAAGAAAATGTATGTGTTAGGCTGCTGGGAAGTCCTTCAGTAGCAGCCAATTCCTATTCGGTTTTCCTTGCAGAAAGGGGGGAAAAACCTGTCCAGAAACATTTTTTTCAACAGTATCTATCCCATTCTAGCATTACATTTTCAGCAAGAAGCATTGTTGAACTAGGTTGATCCATTAATTTTGTTGAGAAATGAGCACTGACATTCTAATATTAGCCTTTGTTCTTTATTTTATCCATTCAGCCCTGGAGAACAATTTTCAAATCAATTTACCATTAAGTAGTGAAACACCACTGTGGCCCACAGTGTAATATACGATGTGGCAATAAATACATTAGACAGAAGTTTTACATCTTGTCCTTGTCTTTCCACACCTACAGGAAACAATGTATTTTAATGCAGATTTATAAGTTTTTCTTACAGGATCTCATAAAAGCTGCAGGTGTAACTTCTATTACTATGGTTTGCTCTTTCATGAGTCAACAGCATCTACTTAATGCAGATTCACAAACTGGATTTTCTATCCCAGATATTATTTTGACCTTCTCCATCTCCCTGTGGGATTTTTATTAGATTAACAACTTCTGATTTAAATATATTTATCCTCAAACTATATTTAAAAGTCTCAGCACACTTTAAAGACTATGAAGTAGTTATAGAAACCCTAAGCAGGGTAGAAAATGATAGCCAATAAAGACAAAGAGGAAATATCTGAAGTCATAAACTTTAAATCCATTTTAGAAAATAAAAAAAAGCTTTGGCTCTCTTAGACATATCCTGTGGGTACTAACCAAAGGACTGCATTCCATCCGAATTTAAACCCGAAGTTGCTTTCATAAGCAGAGCTTCTTAAGCAATTGCAAATAAAAAACAAATCCATCTCTATATTAATCAGTAGTCTTTCTAAACTGGTGTCTTTCCAGATGGATTGGAGGACAATGCCCATCACTCCTAAATGAGCACTGCTATCTAAAATCATGGCAGAGAAACATCTGGAAAGGAAGGACTTAAGGAAGTTATAAAACATGTATTTGTATACATGGGAGGAGAGGTGGTCTTAACTCTTTCCATGGCATTTACATCACTGTCTCTTCTATACTGACAAGATTTAGTATCACTCTGAAAAGTGTTCAGCCTGCTTTTTAAAAAAAAGACAGGGCAATTTAAAGTATGTCACATTCAAAGTTTGTCCATAGACTCTAATGCAACCTAAGTGTACTTAGCTTTAACTTAGCTTTAACAGATAGCAATTTAGATTTAAGTTTAAATACAAGTCTTCTGGGCAGAACTTTTGAACAACAGAAAACTCTGGTACTATCCAGCCCTATATGGCAAAAAGCAATCAATATAACACAAGCAAGGTTTGATGATTTCTCATGCAGCATTTCCAGTTCCCTGCTCCTAAATAATAGTGCTTTTCTACACTAAAAGATGCAATCCTACATTCATTTATCCATGAGTAAATTCTGTTTAACTCAAATAAGCTAAAACCAAGTGAGAGACATTATAATTAAACAAATTTTACATATCACACTATGTGGTGTGGTGGTTTATTGTATAGTTTATTAAATACAGCACAATTAGCTGGGTTAACATAAAATGCAAAGTAACAGACCAAATAAACCATGTTATAGCGTAACATATTATACTAAACAGAAAAAATGGCTCCGAAAGAAAATTATCAATACAAGCTAGCCAGCCATATTCATAAAGTATATGTTATTAACACAATTACAAGCTATGACATTGTTTTAGATAGTGAAATTTTGAATGCAGTTCCTTTTTAATTATTTTGTTGAATTTCTAAATTCTTGAGACAAATGAAACTGACTTACAATTATTCATCTGCTAATACAGTATTTAGATTAGCACCATAATGCATTTATGGGAAGCAAGACTTAAATGCAGTTGCAGTGAAGAGAATTGTCTGAATAAAAAAACCCTGATCTAATAAAAATTATTAGAATATTATTTTGTTATAAATGAAATATAACATTCATAAGATGCTTCATTTGGTATATTACAGACTTTCTCACATTTGAGTGCTTTTTGGTCTTTTTCTCCTTACGTTTAACTAATCTTTCATACAGACAAAAATAATGCAAAATGAGAAACATGCTGATATTAACTTAATTTGTACTCCTAGGCTTTATTACTTATATTTTTAACACAGAACAAGTGTGCTGAAGATCCAATTGGCACAAAGTCTTCTGTATAAAATGAATTTGACCTAGGTGCTTAGCTTGTCTGTTGAATTTTTCACACATATGCTCAAAGAGCCCATGGAAAATATAAAAATGCCACTTTGAAATTACCTATCACAATTTCCCATGAACACACATTTTACATGGGAATTATAATTCTGTGGTTCCAAAGACCCAAAAGGCTTCAATTTTGAGAAAAGATGTATGTGAAGGGCCATGAAAAGTAAACTTAATTCTGTAAGGGAGACATATTATTAAATCCGGATATGCTCTGTAAGCAAAAAGACAAATTATCAACTGAAAAAATAAATTATCAGGACCACAGAGGTATAAACTGTGCAAATTTCTCCTGAAAGTAAAGTTTTAAATGGGGGGGGGGACATGTCTGCACACAAATTCAATGTTATTTAATACAGACAAGTTGCAGATAAAACTGTATAAAGACAAAGAGAGTGAGGGGAGGCTCAGGAAAAAAAATCTTCCTTAATTATATTTCATCTGTTTTTAAATGGATCTAAACCACAGAATCACAGGATGAAAGAAAAGGATGAGGTTTTTAAAAAGTCAAAACATTCCTTTTTGAATACAATAGACTGCCCTGTGACTTAAAATATTATGGGGGTTTTTCCTACTATATATAGTCAAGCAAGACACTAAGGTTTCTGTGAGTAATTTTGAAATGACTACTGTTCATAACAGATCTTTTAAATAAATTGGTGGAGACTCAAATAATATGCTGCTTCTTGTGCCAATATAACAATGCCTATAACAATAGTTCATTTTGAACTATTGTAGTCCTATGAAAGTCAAGGTTGGGAAAAATATCACTACAAAAATTCCAGTACGCTTCCTATAACCTGCTGGTAGCTGAACTTCTTGCAAAGTACAATGGGCTTGACAGACGTTGGTCTTTTCCTTCAAAATATTTACTTTCTCAAACTGAGAGCACATGCTTAAGACCTCTAAATAATAAGATATCTAAGAAGAGTGCACACACGCACGCACACACACACACAAATTGGGCCTGCAGGAAGTCTAGTGAAAATTAATAGTGGTGACCATAGCTTGATTTAATCTACTTCTAGGCCTCGTAACTTTGTTCTTTGCTGGATCTGAAAATATTAGAGGCACCTGAAGAACCATTAACGGGTTTTGCCTTGCACAAAGCAAAGATCTACTATACCTTATAGAGACGAAACTTCCGATTTACCCCTTGCAAGTCAATCCTGTCCTTGTATCAACACAAGCCAGCAAAGCCTTGCCAGTTAGCCTTTTGCAAAGGTGGCTAATCCCAGCTGCTGACACTGCTCCTCCCGTGCCAGCATTAGCTTCACTGAGTTTGTCTTTGATTCAGAGCAGAGAAGGCTGTCAGCCTGACTGAGTAAGCCTCTGGAAACAGCAAGTGTTGGTCAGGTCACCCTGACACAAACATTCTTCTGTGACAGCACAACAGAGGAAGGATTCAGTTATCTCTGTTTGCAACGGAAACAAAATAAGGCCTGCGGCACAACTCAGTAATTTGGTCTCAAATAATTTTGGCGCAAGAGGGGGGTAGATAATAAAGAGCAATGTTCCCCCCACCCCCATAACCACACTTCCTTACCTCAGCTTAATTCTTATTAACACTGAAGTGTTGCACTGGGTCATCTTGTTCCTAGTCGGGTGCTTACCAGACTGTCAGTCTAAACCACAGTTAATATCAACCCCTCCCAGCTCCCTACACAGCCTTTTGGATGGAAGAAGGCTATGCTTTGCAAGCTACGGATTTTGCTAAAGGTCTCCCTTAGCTGGAAGTGTGCCTGTTTTAAACAACTCTTTTTGATGACACAGAAGGACCACAGGGGAGGCAAACCAAACAGAATGGAACAAAATGGAAGAGCCTGCTATTTGGTCCTTGAATGGCATCAGGGTTGCCAGATCGCAGTTTGGCTCTGTGGCCAAACTCAAGTCAAAATACGGCCAAATTATTTTTTGCGCATGCGCAAGGGAAGGAGAGCGCCAGAGGACGCGCTTGTCCTCCTTTTGCTCATGGTGACGCGCATGCGCGAGGGAAGGAGAGCGGCTGGGTTGCCATCTGGCCGATTTCACGGCCAAGCAACTTTCGTACGGCCAAATTTCCAGCCAAATAAATTTGGCCGGAGACATCATTTTTTCACGGCCAAGCAGATAGAAATACGGCCAGATTTCTCGAATTTGGCCGGAAAAACAGCCAGATGGCAACCCTGAATGGCATGTCTGGGGCTGTCCGCCAAAAAGCAAGCCTAGCCTTTTATGTTAATTAGTTAACATTATCATAGAATTGGGAGCCCTTAGGCCTTCAACGTCAATTTCCTGTTTAGCAGAGGAATCCATGTAAAGACTTCCCTGAGGAGAGCTATTCATCCCCTCCACAGAAAGTGACCGCACCACTTCCTTTGGGTGATGTTCCTATATATTTGTTTTATCTATCACGAAAAATTATAAAGCAGCGGAGATTTTGGAGAGCTCTGGCTGCTCCATGCAAAGACTGACTTCAGAGAATTCCCACCTATCCCTGTACAATTGAAGTTGAGATTTTGGGGCTGAAGAGGTCTTGAAATGCATCCACTGGAAGATTTAGAAATTTGAAGCATATGGTACTATAAAAATACTGAGGTAGCAGTTAGTCTATGGGTGAGGGGAGGGAGGATTAAGAAAACAACAACAAAAGGGGGGGCTGCTTGAAAGCTTTTTCTTACAGCTTTTCCCCTCCTTTTTATTTTTCTTAATCAGTATATTAAATCTCATCTTTTGAATTCTCACTTTCACCCTTGCTTTAGTGTAAATTTTATGTCACAGCAATTACAATATTAATATGGTATTTTTCAAAATCATAACAACACTTGGAAGTCAAAAAAAAAAAAAAAAGCAAGCAGATTAGACTAGAGCCTTTCTATCCATGACTGCTGAAAATGTACAGAACTGTTTTTCTCCCGTTTTGACTTGGAAATGCATGAACCTGAACAAAAATCCCTACAAAAATTATTATAAACAAAACCCTCAACTCTCGCTAAGGCTTCAGTCTACAAGTGGTCTTCCAATATTCAAGATGGCCTTTTCTCAAAGTTGTCCACCTCTGATGCTGGAAGAGACAGACTGGCTATAAAGATGAGCTTCCCTACCAGTGAATAGGTCACCAAAGCAAGAAAGAGAGAAAGTGTCAGTGTTGGAATATGGAATATGGAAGCCATATTTTACTTGGAAGCTTCCACACTGCCGCAGTCATAATTAAGACTAATTATATCCTATAACTATATATAGTTATAATTAAGATGTTGAAAAATCATTGGCCAATATATAAGGATTTAAGGCCCTATACAGCAAATTAAAAGCCTACCAGAACAGATTATACCCATACAGCTAGTCCTTGTTTAATGACCAATTCAAAGTTATAATGAACCTTCCCCCAAAGGTACTTACAACCTGGATTTAGAGTTTCAACACGCCCCCTCTCCCGTGATCATATGACCACATTTTGGTTATTCAGTAATCACCCTGTATTTCTGGCTGTTTGTATTTCTGTATTTCTGGCTGTTTCTCAGTCACATTATTGTGATTTATGACTTTTTTGTTGTTGTTGAAAACTGGTGTTTACTTCTGGCTTTCAACAAAAAAAGGCCCATTATGAACAATGGGTTTGCTTCATTACCACTACGTTTGCTTAACGTCTGTCACAAAAAAGAAATTATAAAAGCTAGTCAGTTGCAGGAGGACTCCCTTAACTATCAGCATGACTTAACAATTATAATTCCAGGTTCAATTACAGCTGTAAGTTGAGGATTACCTTTCTGGAATTCTGCTTGGTAGAAAAACAAGGCTGGTCAGCCCAGCCTGTCAAGTTCAATCCCCTTCCCCTTCCTGATCCAGGATCTATGGTTTGTATTAACAGGAAGGGCAAGAGAGAATTATAAGCATGGAAACACATATCCTGTCCAGTATAACCTCATGGGACATTGAGTGAAACAGAAGTGCCACTACTTGCTTATAGCTCTCTGCCAACCAACCACTCCATTTCAGTTAGGATAGCATCGCAGAGTAATTAAAGTACCGTATTTATCGGCGTATAACACGCACAGGCGTATAACACGCATCTTCATTTTAAGAGGGAAATTTCAGGAAAAAAAATTAAATTTCTAAATAAAAACTTTGAAGCAAAATAAGGGTAGCTCAGAACTTTTTTTTATTAATATTATTACCACTTATAAGGTAAATCAGTGGTCCCCAACCTTTTTGTACCAGGGACCGGTTTCAAGCAGAAAATTTTGCAAGGACCGGGGGAAGAGAAGAGAAGGAGGCTTCGCTCTCTCACTGCTCCACCATCCAAGGAAGAAACTGCTTCAAAGAAGCGGGGGCTTTTCCTGTCGCCGCAGCTATTCCAAGCGCCCGTTTCACCCCCACTCCCACCCGCGCGCGCTTCAATCCACAGTGTCCCATTCTGCCTGCCTGCCTGCCTGCCTTAGTTTCTGGCTGTTTGGGAGCAGCTTCGGCTGAGAATAATAACTATTCGCCTCTTTTACTCAGCCGAAGCTGTTCCGATTCAACCATTAACGAAGGCAGGCAGGCAGGCAGAACGAGCACTGCGGGCGGGCGGGCGGGCGAAACGGGGTGGGGGGGGGGAGAAACGGGCGCTTCAGGGAAGCTGCGGCGACAGGAAAAGCTCCCGCTTCTTTGAAGCAGTTTCTTCCTGTGCTGGTGGAGGAGCGAGAGAGCGACTGAGAGAGCTGACCCAGAGAGAAGGACAGGCTTCGGTTGCTTCCTCCCTCCCCTTCTTTCATTTGTGTCCTTGATCCCGATCCCAGCAGCATTCACCGAAGGTGAAGAAAGCCGCCATTTTTTAAAAAAAAATTCTTTGCGGCCCGGTAGAGAGTGCTCCACGGCCCGGTACCGGTCCGCGGCCCGGTGGTTGAGGACCCCTGAGGTAAATAATGCAAAATAATGCCCTCTGCTCGCACCGCCGGCCTCCGCTCGCACCGCCCGGCCTCCGCTCGCACCGCTCGCACCGCCCGGCCTCCGCTCGCACCGCCCGGCCTCCGCTGGCTTTAACATTATATCGGCGTATAACACGCATACATCATTTGCCCCCTATTTTCAGGGGGAAAAAGTGCGTGTTATACGCCGATAAATACGGTAACTTAAAATATCTATTAAAGCTTACTATAGAAATGCCTGGCCCTGCTGGCAACTGCAAAATCATGGAAAAAGACACCTGGAAGACAATAATGTAGGCTATGGCATACGTCTACAAAATCTAAATATTGTTTGTTTGTTAAATCCATTACTCAAACTTTCAGCAGAACATTGAATGCTAATTTTAAAAACGTATACAAGGTCACTTTGACCGAGGAACAAGAAAAAAAATTGCAATTATGGTAGCTGATCATGATGAATCATACTTAAACAAGCTCTTTCTTTTCCAATAGCATGCAATATAAATTAGGCAGATTATTTAATAAACGAAGAGGGCCTTTGCCAGGAAAACAGATCATGTCTTCCTGAGAAAACACATTGGATGCATCAGGCAAAGGTAAAGGCCTGGATTAAATTCAAACTTCTGGTGATTACAGGGACTCACCCAGGCTTTACAACAATGTGAAAGTGGTTCGCTATAGCCTTCTTCCAGAATGATTTCCCAATTTTCCCATTTAGCCTCTAACCCTAGTGGTCTCCCATCCATGTATGACCAGCTAGCCATGCTTAATTTCTGACCCTTGATAAAGTTGGGTGTTGAATGAAACTAATGGAAGTGCTGTAGATGAACTGATGCCCACACCATCACTATTAGGTGTCTAGATTGGAAAATCTAGTGGGAAAATGGAGGTCAAGAACAGAAATGGGACTTGTTCTCCCCTTCCACACCTACATTCGTTACAGAACTAATTACTTGGAAAAAAAGATCTCACTTTTAAACTGAGCAGTGTTATATACCAAAGTAAAGATGCTACTGTGAAAATCTAATGTGTAGGAATAAGACTAAGTTAGTGCTCACCACATTGTTGGACCGGTAATTTCTAGCTAGCAAAGTCAATTCCTTCTGCTTTTTTTCTACTCATCTCCTCTTTTTCTGCTTTGCTTTAGGATCTAAAACACACTCCATAGTGCTTGCCTCAAATCCAAGGGTTTTAAGACTGACAGAATTTTTCTGGTATCTGGCCTCCCCCCAGGTGTAAATTGTGTCACAGTTAATCTCAAGATAGGTCCAAATGGCTTTTGTTAATGAAAAAACTGCCCCCAAATAGCACTAAATACAGGTGGTCCTCGATGTATGACCGTATGAGCCCAAAGTTTTTGTTGCTAAGTGAGACATTTGTTAAGTGGGTTTTGCCCCATTTTATTACCTGCAGTTGTCAAGTTAGTAACATGGTGTTAAATGAATCTGGCTTTCCCATTGACTTTGCTTATCAGGTCACAAAAAGGGATTCCATGACCCTGGGACACTGCAACCGTCATAAATATGAGTCCGTTGCCAAGCATCCAAGTTTTCATCACATGACCACGGGGATGCTGCAGTGGTCATAAGTATAAAAACGGTCATAAGTCACTTTTTTCAGTGCTGTTGTAACTTCGAACTATCACTAAATCAATTGTTGTAAGTTGAGGTCTACCTTTAATGTAATTTGCAAGAAGTTCTGGATTCAGTCACAGATTTTTTAAAATTAAGAACTATCTGGAGAGATGGCTGCCAAAAAAAGGAGAGTAAAAGTAAGATCAAAACTAGAAAACCCTCAAAACTACTTTGAGGCTATCAGTATTCCAACTTGCCTTAGTACAGTATAAGATCATTTTTTAAATTTTATCAGAAGAAATGATCCTGAAAGCAATTTAGGTGCCTATATCCTTTGTCTCTTTCACCCTTTCCCTCTCTCTGGTTATTCCTTCCTTGAAAAAAAATCCTTTATTTGCTTTTCTGTTTTTGCTTCTGTGTAACATGAACTCCTTCACACATGGTAAAGTTCAGCCTAATTGATTTGTCTGCAAGACACTATCTTGAGGGGAAACAAGCCACAGAATATTGTGTTGACATTTTTCCTGTTTCTTTTTTCTTTTTGCCCATGTTTTACAGATTTTGTATATGTCATAAGCTCATCCTCATCCTTTGTAAACCTTACATACCAATAGTCTGAATAGAGATTTAGAATTTTTTTTAAAAAATGGAGTTTTTTGTGTTGTTGTGGTGAATAATAAGGCTGGAAACCAAAAGGCATTATCCTCTGTTAGATTTTATCTCTGTATTTTCCCCTTCAAACTGTCTGAGATATTTCGGCACCAGCAAAAGAAAATCCCGTAAGCAACTTAAAAATGAACATACCAATAATAAAAGAATTAACTTGATCTGTTCTTCCAAAATAGAATTTAGCAGTGACCTCTTTTTGGTTCAAGATAAAGCCTTCTCTATTTATTTATTTTTTGGGGGGTGGGGGGAAGAAAGATGGTTTTTAAAAAGTGCTGAATAAACACTGGAAAATTACCAGTGGAAAAACAGAATTATTTGAAAATTCGAGGAAACACACAGGACAATTACACAATTCGTCATCTGGAAACGTTAATAGGATTGCAGAATGAAAAGTGAGATTATTTCAATTCTACTTCTAACAGTAAAGCAGAGTAACAACATTAGTTGTTGCCAAGGGCATCTTTTATTTGTTAATCTTATTATTTTAAAATTAACCATGTATTTAAATATTTATAGATGGGATATAAGTATTTCAGTACAATCTGATGTTTCTAATAAATCCAAATAAATAAATCTATACCTCAATGTACACCAGGAACAGCAAAGATATGAAGATTTTAAAACGTACATAAAAGAAAATTAATTGAAACATAAACAAAAATTACATATTCCAAAAGTAAGCACAATTATCAAAAAATAATAGAGAGATACTGGACATAAAATTCTCTAAAAACTGTAAAGTTCATGATGGAATGTTCCTATCATCAATTTGATATACAGTACAGTTATACCATGTGCAAATTTAAATATTTATAGTAGTATGAAAGTCAGTACTCAGTTTGATCAAACTTTCATTAGCAATTTCTAAAACAATCAACACATGCAGCCCAGCCCTCTTTCCCCCTCAAAAATAAGACTCTTTCCTTTTATATAAAAAGCACACATTAAAAGAAACCAAATGTTCCCCTTTTTGTACAAATATAAGCTCTGCATTTGATGTAGGGTGCTCCCTAAAACTCTTGTGAAATTACTTTAACCTGCTTAATAAATAAAATTACTGTTCAAATTTCCAAGATAATTATTCAAGGATTAACTATGTCCAGTTGTTGTTTTTTCTTCCATTCAATCATGTCTGATTCTTAGAATTTATTTGGATAAATCCCTGCAATTATTTTTGCAATGTTTTTCAGAAGCGCTATGTCATTGCCTGCTTCCTAGGGCTAAGAGATAGTTACTAGACCACTGGCTTTATGGCTTTATATCTAAGGTGGGACTAGAAGTCACAGTCTCCTAGTTTCTAGCCTGATACCTTCAACACTACACTAAACTGGTTCTCCATTTCCAGCAGAAGTGTGATGGAATGAGAGGTGAATTCCCAGGACAGATGGGTACATTTTAAAGGAGCAAAAGGCAACTCAGTCCAAATGCGTGAGAGAAAGAGGGACACTCCCCCCCCAGAGTACAGTATACTGTATACCAGCAAAATATACTGTAGACCAGCGAAATATTGTGGACATAGTATATAATGTAATGACATAATACATAATGTATATTATACATTATATATTATGTATAATATATTTATATTGCAGCAAGGCATTCGACAAAGCAATATAATATATTTAGATTGCAGCAAGGCATTCGACAAAGTATACCACAACCTACTTCTTGGTAAGCTAGAAAAAAGTGAGATAGATAGCACCACCATCAGATGGACTCGCAACTGGCTGACAAACCATACTCAACGAGTAGTCCTTAATGGGTCTAAGTCTACATGGAGGGAAGTAAGCAGTGGGATGCCACAAGGTTCTGTATTAGGCCCAGTACTCTTCAATATCTTCATTAACAACTGAGATGATGGAATAGAAGGGGAACTTACCAAATTTGCAGATAATACTAAGCTGGCAGGAATAGCCAACACCCAAGATGATAGACTCAAGATCCAGATGGGTCTTGACAGACTGGGCAATATCTAACAAAATGAAATTCAGTGTAGAGAAAAGTAAAGTCCTACACTTAGGCAAGAAAAAACAAAAGTACACATATAGACTGGGTGAAACCAGGCTCAATAGCAGTAACTGTGAGAAGGATCTTGGAGTATTAGTGGACAACCAGCTAAATATGAGCCAACAGTGTGCAGCAGCAGCAAAAAAAGCTAATGCAATCCTAAGTTGCATTAACAGAGAGATACAATCAAGATCAAGGCAAGTACTAATACCACTCTATAAAGCCTTAGTAAAACCACACCTAGAGTACTGCATCCAGTTTTGTTCACCACATTATTAAAAAAGATGTTGAGACTCTAGAAAAAGTACAGAGAAGAGCAACCAGGATGATTAGGGGACTGGAGGCTAAAACATACAACGAACAGTTGCAGGAACTGGGCTTAGCTAGTCTGATGAAGAGAAAGACCAGGGGAGACATGATAGTGGTCTTCCAATATTTGAGGGGCTGCCACAGGGAGGAAGGGGTCAAGCTATTTTCTAAAGCGCCTGTAGGCCAGACAAGGAATAATGGATGGAAACTGAACAAGGAGAGATTTAACCTGGAAATAAGGAGAAACTTTCTGACAGTGAGAACAATCAACCAATGGAACAGCTTGCCCTCGGAAGTTGTGGGAGCGCCATCAGTTGAGACTTTCAAGGAGAGATTGGACTGCCATTTGTCAGAAATGATGTAGGGTCTCCCACTTGGGCAGGGGGGGTTGGACTAGATGACCTACAAGGTCCCTTCCAACTCTGATTATCTGTTATCTATATACTATTGTAGATGCAGATGATATCTTTACTCTGGCAAGATTTTGTGTAAAACAATAAAGAACTTAGCTTGAAAGAACTGCGATGTATCATTTTGGTTGGGAGTCTGACAATAAGTGGCTACAAGATAAACCTGACATGTACAAAATGTTCTGTATCCAACATTCTTTGTACAAAGTGCGAAATCTGAGTATCAACAAGATCATATGGTTGTTCTTCCTATAAGAATTGGAGAATCACATGGCTTGATCTCCCTAGAGTTAAGATCATCTCAGCCATGTTAGGAATGAATAACAGAATGAAGCAAAATAGTCTGACTTTGGAAGAATTCAAGGACATTTGGGAAAAACAAAGTTTTGAAAAAATGGATTTAAAAGAAGTGATAGACAAAGACAAGACTGACCCCAAGACCAATTTGAATATGGATTTAAAAGTGACAAACTACAAGAATGGTATTGAAAAAATGTTGCATTGGATTTCCAAAAGAAACCAACTGTTAATAATTACAAGGAGTATACAAATAACAGAGCAGAAAGTGATTTGGATAACTTTCTTATAGTGGATTTATAAAAGAGACATTTTAAATTTATGAAGGAGTTTCTGAGAAGAGAAAAAAGGAAAATAAAAAGAAATCAAGTTTTGGCACACTATTTAAAGATATTAAAGATCAAAATTCTTAAAAGTAAAGGGAAGGAACACAAAATTGGTTTATTTGATCAAGATTTATATGCATATGTATACGCATACGTATATCATGTATGTATGTATCTGGTAGCTCAATGAATTTTTCTGGATGAGGACTGAATGATGAGGCTTTAAAGATTTGTTTATAAAAAAAGATATGGGAAGAAGAGACATCTTGTGGGAAAGTGATAAATTACTTTATTTAAAAATGAAAGGAATACAAAGTTGATTTATTTGATTAAGGTTAAAATATATGTGTTGCTATTTCTGATAACTTTTAATGGACTTTGTTGAGTAGGACTGAATGACAAGGCTTTAACATTTCTTTATAGAGAAGACATGAGATATAAGGAGAAAAAATATTGTACTGTCAGAAAACAATGGTAAGTTATTGAAAGTGTTACACGTATCTTAATGAAAGAGGAAATAATTTCTTTATATATCTTTTTTTCTTTGTTCCTGTGTCACATTTTCTTTGTTACATTTTTACTTCTCTAAAATATTCTCTTTTTTTCTGCATTTTTTCTTTTTCCTACCATAGCTTGTGTTAGTTTTTTAATACTTGTATCTATAGATCTTAATAAAAATTAAGAAAATATTTTACAATTATGTGTATTTTAAACTAATTGAAATTTCTTCCAAATAAATGTAAGATAACAATGTAGGTAACTTTAATCAAGGCATGCATCAGCTTAGCAACTACAAATCAATTAATCTATTCATCTGTCTATTTTTCTTATTAAAAAAAAGCAAGCTAACTTTATAGCATGAAAAACTGTGTACCCATATATGCATCTAGTTACTGAAATGTGACTACTTCATACTTTTCTGCACTCGAGTGTATTTGCATTCCTAAGGTCTTTGTGGAATTATGGCTTCTAGATAAGAAATAACAGAGATGTAGATGGCTGTTGCAGACATTTACACCCAATGACTAATAAATTACACTCAAGATTAAACTAGCATATTAGATAATCAATATATGTGTTTTTACTAAATACAGTTAATTGGAAAGTAGCCTCAAACCATCAGGGATAAGGAAAATAACATTACCTCTCTCTGCCAGGATCCTATCAACATTCTTAAACCTTTGGCACCTCAAGCCTTTGGCACCATATCTGTTTTGTCTATTATAAGGGACATAGAAAAATATTTCTCCTTCCTCCTCCTCTCCCTTTTTCTTGTTGATATTTTATTTTTAAAAAATGCACAGGAACGTTTTGGGAGAAACAATTTTTAAATATAATGTTCACTGTAGTCTCAGCAGTTATATGAACTGCTATTTGTCTGCTTGTTTATTCTGATTATTGCTCCCTTACTGTGACATGAAAATGAGATTGTATTGTACCCTATGACTATCATTAAGTGTTGTACCTTATGATTCTTGACTCTAGAATGAATGTATCTTTTCTTTTATGTATACTGAGTGTATTTGCACCAAGACAAATTCCTTGTGTGTCCAACCACACTTGGCCAATAAAGAATTCTATTCTATTCTATGAGATCACAGCTAGCCAATGTCCATGGTATAATCATGCTTACAAAGACCATCTGATTATTGTGCCAAGACAATTGCATTGCTCCTGGTACTGCTGCCAGCAAGCATTACACTCTTGAGACTTTTGCACAAGCTAAGATGAATGATATATATAGTAGCATAACACAAATTCCATTCACAATATACTTGCTTTAAGGTTCACACTACAGGTAGTCCTCAACTTGCAACAGTTCGCTTAATTAATTGTTCGATGTTACAACGGCACTGAAAAAAGTGACTTATGACCATTTTTCACAGTTATGACTGTTGCAGCATCCTCATGGTCACGTGGATCAGCCCTTCCATTTTGCCCCCTTGATAAACTGAAAAACTCTTCTCTGTGACATTCCGATCAATTCTTCAACAACTTAATGCATCCAAGATTGCTGGAAACAAAAACCTGAAGTTTCCAATCCCAGCCATCTCAGCTTTACTGAAATTAGAGGACCAGTGGGGTTTTGAGGGTTTCATCTTCATTCTCCGGCAGCAACCCTGATGTAGCTAAGATCAATGGAGAGGGAAGGTGAAAGGATCTTGGGTCGGCATTCCTGTTTATCTGCTGTAGTTAAAATCTCAGTTGTGTTGAGACCAGTAGAAGAGGAAAGGTTGATTTACCCAAATATATTCAGGCCCCTATCTGGGTGCAGCCGGGGGCAGGAAGAAACATGACCATCCCTTATACAGAGAGTTCTCAACTTACGACCACAATTGAGCCAAACATTTCTGTTGCTAAATGTAACATTTAGTAAGTGGATTTTGGTCCATTTTATGACCTTTTTTGCCACGGTTCTGAAATGAATCATTGTAGTCGTTAACTCAGCAACATAGTTGTTAAGTGAATCTGGCTTCCCCATTGACTTTGCTTGTCTGAAGATTACCCCAGAATGCTGCAACCATCATAAATAAGAGTCAGTTGCCAAGCATCTGAATTTTGATGCGATGGATGTGATGGTCGTAAGTGTGAAAAATGGTCATAACTCCCTTTCTTCCGTGACGTAACTTTGGAACGGTCACTAAACGAACTATTGTAAGTTGAGGACTACCTGTATAGAAGAAGTGAGACATTCACCTAACTCTTCCTCGCCTTTTTTGAACCGCCCCTCTTAAAAGCACTGGTGATCTTTTTCAAATGACTCATTTTCATAGCACTGCCAATGTCACCCCCACAGCCCAGAGATCAGGTTGCTTTAAGTCGTTTTTAGCTGTTCCAAAGCAACATTTCCAACTCAATGTTTGCTATGGACATGATCTAGCATTCTTCAACAATGTGGTTGGTGATGCAAGGGTTTTGAAGAACCCAAAATGACTCACAGCTGGGTTGTCATGACATTGGGTCATGATGAGGGTTCTAAGTGTCCTGGTGGGCACGTACAATCGGCCCCGATGTCGTAGTAAACCCTCCTCCAGAGTCCATGGGGAGTCGGGTCCAATTTCCCCCATTCTCTGCTGCAACCAATCATCTACGCACTGCGCCTCTCGTACCCGAGCCCTCAAATCCACCAGTTCCTGGATAACAGCCAAAGATTCCAGTGGCAGCACCGTACATGAAGGAAGAGGTTCTTCAGGACACAGATATTCCGGTTTGTGGGACAGGGCACCTGCTTTTTTATTTTGACCACTAGTGATGTACGTGACCAAAAAATTGAACCTAGCAAAGAACAACGACCATCAGATCTGTTGTTGGTTCAATTTCCGAGCAGTGGTCAAGTGTTCCAGATTCCGATGATCCGTCCGAACTTCCACCTTGTGCCGAGCCCCCTCCAGGTGATGTCGCCAGATCTCAAACGCAGCCTTAATGGCCAGTAACTCTTTCTCCCAAATTGTATAATTACGCTTGGAAGTAGTAAGTTTCTGTGAATAATATGCACATGGAAAAAGAGGTGCACCATCCGCTGGGGCTTGTAACAACACCGCCCCAATGGCCATGTTGGATGCATCCGTCTCCACTACAAATGGACGATGGGGGTCGGGATGCCTCAAGATCGGTTCCGCAATGAAGGCTTTCTTGATGGCCTCAAAGGCCTGTTGCTGTGGACTGGAATGGAACCTTCTTGCGAAGGAGCTGGGTGATGGGATCCATCAGTTTAGCAAAACCCGGGATGAAGGACCTGTAATAATTAGCAAACCCCAAGAGACGTTGCACGTCTTTCACTCGACGAGGGGGTTCCCAACTACACAGAGCCTCCACCTTGCGCGGGTCCATAGCAATGCCTTCGGGAGAGATGATATGCCCCAAGAACTCTATGGAAGTCTGGAAAAAGAGACATTTCTCCAGTTTCGCATAGAGTTTATGCTCCCGAAGACGTTGTAATACCTGGCGGACTTGGCGAAGGTGGCTTTCCCTGGAATTAGAATAGATCAAAATGTCGTCCAGGTACACCACCATGAACCGATCAAGCATGTCCCTGAAAATATCATTCACGAAATGTTGAAAGACCGCGGGGGCATTGGTCAACCCAAAAGGCATTACAGTATATTCGAAGTGGCCGTATCTAGTACCAAATGTCATCTTCCACTCGTCTCCTTTGCGCATCCGCACCAGATTGTAAGCCCCTCGAAGATCGAGCTTGGTGAAAATAGTGGCCTCTCGTAATCGCTCCATCAGCTCAGGAATGAGCGGCAAAGGATAACTATTTTTCACCGTAATGGCGTTTAACCTGCGGTAGTCACAACATAAGCGCAAATCCCCTGTCTTCTTTTTCACAAAAAGGACAGGAGCAGAAAGAGGAGACGACGACAGTCTGATAAACCCCCGGGCCAAGTTCTTGTCCAGAAAATCTCAAAGAGCGGCCAATTCGGGCTCAGACATTGAATACAAATGACCTTTGGGTAGCAGAGCATTGGGCAGGAGGTCCACAGGACAGTCATAGGGTCGATGCGGGGGTAACCGATCCACCTCCTTCTCGCTAAAAACATCAGAGAAGTCAGATAATTCAGGACAGGAGCAGAAAGAGAAGACGACGACAGTCTGATAAACCCCCGGGCCAAGTTCTTGTCCAGAAAATCTCAAAGAGCGGCCAATTCGGGCTCAGACATTGAATACAAACGACCTTTGGGTAGCAGAGCATTGGGCAGGAGGTCCACAGGACAGTCATAGGGTCGATGCGGGGGTAACCGATCCACCTCCTTCTCGCTAAAAACATCAGAGAAGTCAGATAATTCAGGAGGTACGGAGACGGCGGGAGCAGCGATGTCCTGGCCAGCACAAGTGTGTCGTAGATGGTCCACACACTGGAGACTCGGGAACGAAATGGCGTTCTGTGCCCATGCCACCCAAGGATCGTGCAACCGTAGCCAAGCCATTCCGAGAACCAAAGGGAGATGGAGGTCCGAGGTGATATAAAAACTAATCGCCTCCTCATGGTCCCCAATGACCAGACATAATGGCTGAGTAGCAAAACGAATAGGCCCAGGCCTCAGTTCCCGCCCATCAAGGGTTTCCACCTTAATGGGAGGCTCCACAGCAACCAAGGGAATTTCATAATGTGTTGCAAAAGCCCGGTTCATGAAATTGGTAGTAGCCCCCGAGTCCACCAACGCCACCGCAGGAATTCCCTCCGACCGGGACTGTAAGAAAACCTGCGTGTCCAAAAGCAAATGTCGGGGAGGACCAGAGTTCACCTCCGCTACTTCGGGCGGTTGTGTGGTATGTGCCCGACCTAGGGTTTCCCCGAGGCCGGGCCTGCCCTGTTTCCTGATGGTACAGGATGAGATTTGGGCACTGGCTTTCGTGCCCCCCGTTGTTTACCAGGACAGGAACTGGCAAAATGTCCCGACCCCCCACAATACAGGCACAAGCCTCCCTGAAATCTCCATGTGCGTTCTTGTGCCGTCAACCAAGGGCGGACCGCACCCAACTCCATCAGTTCCTCAGTCCTGGTCACGGCACTATGGGATACCAGGGGCGCTGGTTGTACGGGAGGCTGCGGCCGTGAGTGGGAGGGCGGCTCCGGAACTGGGCGTCTAGTCTTGCGCCGTTGAAGCCGGGCGTCAATGCGCAAACATTCCACTACTAGCGCATCCAGGGTTAGAGCCGGCTCCACATGCACCAACTCATCTTGAATTTCTTCTGCCAAACCCTCCTGAAAAGCGTCCATGTGGGCTGCCTCATTCCAAGCAGAATCCATGCAGAGCAGACGAAACTCTGCAATAAACTCTTGCAAAGGGCATTTCCCCTGACGAATATCCTTTAAACGTCTGGCTACGGTTTGAGTTTTTATGGGGTCCTCATACATAGAACGTAAATGGTGCCAAAAGCCCTGATAGTCATTCAATAAAGGACTATTTTGCACCAGCAAAGGAGTGGCCCATCTTGCAGCCGAACCCGACAAGAGACTGATAACAAACAAATCTTCTGGCTGTAAAGACATAAACAGTTGACACTGCCCCATAAAAGCCGGGAACATTTCAGGCTGTCCAGAGAATTTATCCGGCACAGCTACCGGGCATTTCCTACGGGGAGGGGCAGAAGGATTAACAGGAGCTTGCATCAGCATAAGGTGATTAATCAGCTGGGTGACTTGTTTCTGCAATACCTGGTTATCCTGCAGAAGCTGGTTAATCTGTAGCTGTTGCTGCTCTAACTGTGTTTGGTCCATTTGGTTAGAAGATGGGATGAAGGTTCGGGTCAAAAATGTTCTGTCTCACCTGTAGCCACAAGGTGAGAGTCCAAATGTCCCAAAGGAATAAACACGAACAGACAATATCAGAAAACAACAGAGTTAACTTTCCTCTGTAGTCGTTGTTGGCAGCTTTCCCAGAAACTGTCTTCAAACCCAGATAAGGAGCCACACGATAAATCAGAACCGAAAGGCAAACAGAAGGCTTCTCCCAAACTGCGAACGTAATTAACGAAGTTTGACCCAAACAAGGATCTCTAGCTAACACGCCTCATTATATTCCTTGAAGGGGCGTGTCAGTCTCTCTAATTAGTCTCTGATTTGACGTTTCCTTTCAAATTGTGCTTGACGTCTCAGCCTACGTCTAGTCCTTGCATCAACCCAACATTCGTCCGTTTGATCATCACTCAAAGACTCTGGCACGTTCTGTGGATCAGCTGCTGACACCTGAGGCATAATTGATGTGGAAGGTTCTGGAGAGGAAGGTGATTCCGACACTTCCTCATCCTCCTGGCTCACGTCTGCATCTCCCATTAAAGCAGGTTCAAATTCCAATGCCAAACCCTCCTCATCGAACCTGTGTCTTCTGACACATCAGACTCAAAGCGCACAGCAGGCTCAAACCTCCCAGTCACTATATATATATATTGTGTGTGTGTGTGTGTGTGTGTGTGTGTGTGTGTGTGTGTGTGTGTTTTCTTAAGTTTTCACAGGTACTTACATGTATGGAATTCAGCTTTGCTCGGTATTTTCCCACGTCATTGTAGTTGTGCTTTCTAGCAACGTTTGCAGAATCTCATCTGCCATCATCAGGCTTCTGTATAGTGTTCATATGAACACTATCAAAGCCTGATGATGGCATCTGCCAAAGCACAACCAATGATGGGATACCAAGCAAAGCTGAATAATATATATATATGTATGTATGTATATATGTATGTATGTATGGCATTCAGCGAGTATTTTCCCCGTCATTGTAGTTGTGCTTTTAAAGTTGTAGCAATGTTTGGCAGAATCTCATCTGCCATCATCAGGCTTCTGTATAGTGTTCATCTGTGAGCCAGACTTTCACAGCCGTTTCTGTTTTAAATTTGGGGCTAGCCTAATGCTGTGCCAGAATGGTTTTTCTTCATCCTGATTGGTTGGTGCCAGAATTATCAGAGAATTATCAGAGAAGCCATAGAGATTCAAAAAGACCTGAAAGCATAAATAGAAGAGATGATTCCACCAGACTGTCAATTATCTAGAAGCCTGCACTCTCAAACAAAAAATCTCCACACCACAAGCCAGACACACACATATATATAAAGAGACAGACATCCTGATCTCTGGAACTAAAAATTATATTGTTCACTAAGCTTTTGTTACACTCTGCTAACATCGTCAAGAGTGTAAAAACTATCTTTAAGGAGATATGTGCCTTTATATAACATTAATCAATGGTCATTGTGTGCATGACAGCATTCTCTCTAGTTCCCTCCTCATCCCAATGGACTTCCATCTTAAAGTCCCCTTTGTTGTGTGTGTGTGTGTGTGTGTGTGTGCGCGCATGTGTATACATATACATACATACATACACACATATCTATTGTGTGTGTATGTGTATGTATGTGTGTATACATATATATATATATATTTTCTTAAGTTTTCACGGTACTTACATGTAGGGCATTCAGCTTTGTTCGGTATTTTCCCACGTCATTGTAGTTGTGCTTTTAGTGTTAGTAATAGCTGGCAGAATCCATCTGCCATCATCAGGCTTCTGCATAGTGTTCATATGAACACTATACAGAAGCCTGATGATGGCAGATGAGATTCTGCCACAAACGCTGCTACAACTTTAAAAGCACAACTACAATGACGTGGGAAAATACCCGAACAAAGCTGAATGCCATACATATATATGTATGTATGTACGTATGTATGTATGTATGTCAAGGTTGTTATAATAACACGTGAATCAGTAAGACACAAAAGCTTCACAAGGAACTTTGATCAATTTAAATCCAGATTTATGATTCTTGCCCCTATCTTTTTGTCATATATTTTCAGAATTACAATTTATCTTACTGACACTTGAATTCTCAACCTGAGAATTCAAGACCTGGGCTTTTGTTAATGAAGGAACAGTTACATCATCACTAAGGAGTAACTTGAAGAAAGCCTTCAAATTCCCCACAGCATTTATTTTAATGGAAACCTGTTGTGCCTGAGAAGCAAATTAGGAAAGAACAGTCTCTTGGATACAAGAAAACAGTGTGAGGAAAGAACAAAATTGAGTTATGGAGAGACAACATGTACAGCACAGTGTGTTGCCTTGTACACTGAAGCTTAGCACTTCATCCTGTCCATTAGAAAGAGTACGGACCACAGAGTTTCAGGTTGCAACACTAAAAAGAAGAAAATGCCGTTCTGAATGAGGGGAAACCCACAGAATGCTGAAAGAAAATCACCCCACAACCATGAGCATGAGCTGGCCATACCCCTGAGATAGGAAAGTTAAAACAAACAAAAGAAAAATTCAAAGTTAGAAGACCCAGTTTGGCCAGGTGGTTAGGGCATCAGTCTATAAACCAGGAGAATGTGAGTTCTAGTACAGCTTTGGGCACAAAAACTGGCTGGTTGACCTTGGGCCAGTCACTTTCTCTCAGGCCAACCCACCTCACAGGATTGTTGTTGTGGAGAAAATAAGAAGAGAGAAGGGTATTGGGTATATTCTTTGCTTTGAGTTATTTATACAAATAATAAAGACAGGATATAAACTAATAGCATAAAAATAAACAAACCGTTTTCTCTGTCTTCTTGTTTGATATCTCCTTGTGTTATCTGAGTTTTGATAGTCTTTCCCACCAGCGAATAAAGATCCAGTATAAAGGGAACAAATAATCTCCAGGACTCAGATGGGGTAATTATCTATCATTCTGAAATCTTCCAAAAATAACAAAAGATTCTTTTTCCCCACTGCAGAGTGTTTCCTAACTCAGAGAGATCAAGCTTTCCTCTGATCTTACAATGGCCCTCCCAGTGTTGGGACTGAAGCCCAGCACCCCACAGGCCGGAGGTAAATAGACACCCAGGGACTGATAGATGGTGTGGTCCAATTGGTTTAATATCAACATTTGGATCTGTGTAATATTTTTTTATAAGAATAAACTGGGGGAAGAGAAGAGCCACAACCAAGACAGTGATCAGATAAAAGAAATTTGAGTCGCAGACGAAAATGTAACTTGTGAAAGGTGCTTCAGACTTGACCCTCCTTAGTTCTCATAGAGAAAAGGGGGGAAGTGCATGAAGACTTGCAAAATATTCTCACTGAACTGTATAATAAATGTAGTATTGTCTTTTGTACATTTGTCTGTGGAGATTATCAGTCATCCAGGTCATGGTTATCCCAAAGGTGCTTTTTCAAGAGGCAACTGGGATTCCTGGTTTATCTTTGAAGGCATTTCACTTCTCATCCAAGAAGCTTCTTCAGCTCTGACTGGATGGTGGAGAATGGAACTTTTTATACGTTTGGTCTGTCTACCTTGAAGCGGGAGGCCATGATGGCTCATGTGGTGAGACGCTGGGCTTGCATACCACTGTTGGCAGCTTGGCAGTTCGATTCCTGTGAGCGAATAAACTGCGGAGGGACAAGAAAGGAGCCTCCGCCAAATGCCTACCAGCATTTAGGTGTCCTGTGAGTAAAGATAACACTGCCCGAAAAAAATCCTTCACAGAAGCAGGCAGCTACCTCAGTAATCCCTGGCTATACACTAAATAAATAAAATAAATACCTCAAAGGGCTAACAATATGACACAATATGATGCTGGCCTGACACTGCTAACCACGGTATCCTTTGTTTCTTCTTATTTTCAAACTGTTTTTCTAGTCATGGGAGCAGGCAATGAGTATGGATAATAAGTCCCTATTATTATTACTACTACTATTATTATTATTATTATTATTATTATTATTATTATTATTATTATTATTATTATTATTATTATTATTATTATTTATGTAAAACAATGTAAAATCTCAACTGCCAGTTCTTTAGCTAATGTTGGCCTTCATGCACATCCAAAATGTATGAGTAATAATGCCTTCCTAGACATTATTAATTAAAATATATATTGGTTTTCGTACCCACCCCTTCCAACTAAATGACTAATGCTTATTCTTGGGTAATACACATCCATCTAGAAAGAGGTGCTCATAAACCCATTTGTATTTTAAAAGTTTATCACTGTATCACTTATGGGAAGGATTAGGTTGACCTTAAATAATAAGAATATACCAAGGTAGCCAAGCAGGCAGACTGCAAAAAAGAAAACCATACACATCTTGGAAGAAGACAAGTGCTGGTCTTCATAATGACAGTGCATGCTTGTTCCAGCCAATCTGCCAGGAAAATGCCACATACCGTACACAACAAACTTTGGAGTCCTAGCTTACAGGATCTGGATTGTCTGAATACACTGAATATTTACGTGGCTGGTCACTTTCTGTTTTACAGTGCTATCCTATGAATAGCAGGTAATGCAACTTAGGAGTAGCAGGTTGTCTAATGTGGCTTTTAGAATAGCATAAAATTATTTATTGGCCAAGAGTGATTGGACACACAACAAGGAATTTGTCTCCGATGCATAAGCTCTCAGCATACATACAAACAACAAAGTGATAGGTCATAGATCATAACCATAAAATACAATTAACATAAATCATAAGATACATACAACACAGTGACAATCATAGGATACTAAATAAAAACATTCAACATAAATCATAAAATAGAAACAACAAAGTTATAATAATAAGGTGCTACAGGAATAGATAATAGAAAAGATGAGAAGGATAATAGTAATACAGCCCTACTGCCGTACGTGGTTTGACATCCCAGGGCAATAAGACAGTGTTGTGGAAATTAGTTGTTTAGCAGAGTAATGGGATGGGAGGGGAACTGTCTTTGTGTCTAGCTGTTTTGGTGTGCAATGGCAGAGGATTTCCAGGATAAACTTGTGGTCTTTATATATGAGCTGAAAGATGCTCGTGATGGGATACGAGATGTAGTCAGAGCCACCAAATCACCCTCTTGGGTCAATAAGGCTATTAAGCACAGAGAGAAGCAGACACTTAGTCCTACACTGGTGTACCAGTGCTGGAAGTAACATCTGACTGCTACTCAGTCATGGCTGAAGAAGCCAGATTAAGACCATTTCGGATGGGCAATGGGAGAGATGGCAGCTTGCCCCATACCTCAAGTAACAGGATATCATGCGACAATCATCCTTATATTTAAGGCTACCAGGTTTGGGTTGCAAAAACCATGACAAGCACCAGGCAGCAGTAAAAAAAGTTACACTTTTGTCAGTCTTCTTGGTGCCATCTAATAGACCTCTGTGTTTTGCAGTTCAGACAGGATCGTCCTGCTGTGAAGGAACACCTGTCCTGGGAGTAAGGGGGGAGGGGAGGAGGTCAGACTTCCAAATTGCAGCACGAATCTTGTGCCTTGTATGCATGACACATCACACAAAAAGGAAAAGGTTGTGCTTGCGTATGCCCTGACTCGTGGCTGTCCATTCAAGTAGAATTATTTAAAAGTATCAGACTAAATCTGAAAAGGAACTTAAATAGATAAGAAACGATTCTTAGTTCACCAGCTACTTGCCATTCAGGTGGAGCAGAAGAAATCTACCGTAAATAATTTGCAAATATAAATTTTCACCTTGTTGCAATTAGGATGTGGGTAGAATAGAATCATTATGGTGTAATGGTGAGGGTCTTGACCTAAAAACTTGGAGAACGTGAGTTCTAGTTCTGTTTTAGGCATGAAAGTCAGTTTGGGTGAGTCACTCTCTCTCAGCCCAATCCACCTCACAGGGTTGTTGTTGTTTGTGGGGAAAGTAGGAGGAAAAAGGAGTATTGTGTGTGTTTGCTGTCTTGAATTATTTGTAAACAAAGTCAAGGTGGCATAAAAGCCTAATAAATAAAGTAAATAAATGATATTGTCTATATATGTTTCTTTGCACACGGAGACTCCCTTGATTTTATGGTTTCACAAGGACGGAGACTATTTTATTGGGGAGGAGAAATGTTATTATTTGCTCCCTTATAAAAATTAAGAGGACAATATCACACTCCTAAGAAACTTTCTCAGTTTTCCCCAGGTTTTTCTTCCTCCTGAAACGAGACCAATTACATGGCAGGGGGCAAACGATGAGGATGAGATAACAGTGTTTAGCTGTTACTTTGATGTCCACAGGCACCATCCTCAGCAACTGACCAAGGAATACAAAAGAGGCTCTTGGGTTGCTGGAAATCCAGTCATTCTTCTCACCAGCTTTTGATACTCCAAAGAATCCTATACCCTGACCTCTGCTCTTAGACACAAAGATCTCATTTGAAGAACCATCAGCCATGTCAAAAATTCTTTCCAAATCTAGCTACCCAGCAAAGGATTTCTTTATTTTTCTCACACTGCTACTCTTTTTTAAGATACCATTTGATTTCAAAATGTTCTTTCTTTCTTTCCTTCCTTCCTTCTTTCTTTCTTTCCCTTCCCTCCCTTTGTCTCCCTCTTTCTCTCTCTCTCTCCTTCCTTCCTTTCTTTCTTTCCTTTCTTTCCATATGCAATCAACAACTGCATCTATTCCTTAGAGTTTTTAATCATGTGGGACTTCCTTCTTTATACATCAGTGGCACATAACACAATCAAACATTCTAGTATAAATGCATTGTGCAGAATGCACACATTTCTGGTCCATCTTTCTACTGCATAAGCACCACCCAACTTGGATTTTCTTGTTTCAATTTGGATACCAAACATTTCCCACAGGCAAGAATCAATCCTGAACTTTATTGAACTTATAATCAATAACACTTATTTAAATAATTGCCAAAGCAGTAGCAAGAGAACAGGCCGACTGGTTATGTGCCAGTTCATAAGAAGAGCTGGGAAGGATTCAGGCAAGGATTTTAATGCTTTCCTGGCTATGACAACTGACAACTCCTAGTTGTAAAAGTTGCAGCTGCAAAAGAACAAAGCTTTCTTTGGAGGAAAACTGAGGAAGGAGGAATGTTCCCAGGGGTCTCATTTAGAGCAGCCCAAGAAACAAAAGGAGAGGAAGATCAAATTAACCTTGACTTTGGGAATCAATGTGTTATAGAAAGACGAGGTAATCTTTTGATCTCTCTCCTTATCTGATGAACTCAGATGAGTTGCTACTGTTCAACATCATTCTATTTCATAAAGAGGTTGAAGAAAAAACAGATTGATCATGTATGTCAAGCTTCTTGTAGGAAGGAATAAGTATAAATGGCCTATCTTTTCAATATGTGTCAGTTGCCGAAACAACTGAGTCCCCTAGCAAAGATCATCCATGCTAGTAGTGAGATATTCAGATAACAGATAACAGATAATCAGAGTTGGAAGGGACTTTGTAGGTCATCTAGTCCAATCCCCTGCCCAAGCGGGAGACCCTACACCATTTCTGACAGATGGCAGTCCAATCTCTTCTTGAAAGTCTCAACTGATGGCGCTCCCACAACTTCCGAGGGCAAGCTGTGCCATTGGTTGATTGTTCTCCCTGTCAGAAAGTTTCTCCTTATTTCCAGGTTAAATCTCTCCTTGTTCAGTTTCCATCCATTATTCCTTGTCTGGCCTTCGGGTGCTTTAGAATTACATACCTACATACTGTATATAGATGACTATCACACTATGCTCTTTTAGGTAACGCAATTCAAAGCACAGAAAAGGAGTGGACTAAACGAATTGAAGACAAAACATGTGAAATAAGAAATTGAACTAAAATCAAGTTTTAGTTCCAAAACAGATTGGACAACCATTTAACCAGGACAGTATTAGGTCTCCTGCCTCGGGCTGTGAGATAGACTAGAAGACCATCAAGGTCCCTTTGATTCTATGTTCTTATTTTCTATCAACAGCATTCATGGTACCTCTCCATAACTTTCTATCCTTGCTGAGTCATCTTCCTTTTACCCCTCCTGTATATACAGCATATACATATACAGCATATACAGCATGTTAGTTCTCATCTTTTTTGAGGATCTCATTAACTCCATCCAGCTTCTCAAAACCAACTGTTTTTCTCAGTCTTCTGCTTCCTTTCAACACATTCATTCTGCCTTCATAAATTGGTTTTTCAGTTTGATTTTCATTTGTCTTCTCTATAATGACCATACAATATAGTGTGCAGTTAGTCCTCGGTTTACAACCACAGTTGAGCCCAAAATGTCTGTTGCTGAGCCAGACAGTTGTTTAGTGTGTTTGCCTCATTTTATGACTTTTCTTGCCCCAGTTGTTTAGTGAATCGCTACAGTTCTTAAGTTAGTAACCCAGTTGTAAAGTGGCTCTGGTTTCCCCATTGACTTTGCTTGTCAGAAGGTCACAAAATTTTACCACATGATCCCAGGACACTGCAAACGTCATAAATATAAACCAGTTGCTAAGCATCCGAATTTTGATCATGTGACTATGGGGATGCTGCAACGGTTGTAAGTGTGAAAAATGGTCATAAGTCATTTTTTTCAGTGCTGTTGTAACTTCGGTCACTAAACGAACTGTTGTAAGTTAAGGACTACCTGTATTTCTTTAGTACTGGTGAAAAAAAAATGGATTGAATCTTCATTTGTTCTTGATCCTGTCTCTTTTTGCTTCTTCCTGCAAACTCTATTTCCATTGCATTCAACTTACTTTTATGTGTCTCCTGACTTACCCAGTTCCTACTTCTGTTTAACAAAGTAGGCAGAAGCTCACTACATCGATAGCCATTTTAATTTCTTTTGACAAACATTTATCCCTTACAACAGACTACACACTACCTGCCACTTTTCTACTAGCAGTTACACATTTTTGATTCATTTTAAAGGTGAGGAGGGAATGGAGCGGATGTGCTCCAGCTCCTTTTACCACAGAAAATCCATTAAGGAGACAAAGAACAAATAGCTGCCCACTGTTCTCCTGATTCTAAGAATTATGGTCCTTTTATGTGGAAATATCCTGCGTTTGCTACTGAGCTCCTTATTTGCTTTTGATGCCTCCCTAGCTTCAACTCTATAATTCTGGAGTTTCGTCTTTACATTTCTGAATCCATTTAAAAATACAGGCATGCCCACAATTATTACTGACATGATAAAATCATGACAGTGTATCAGTCTCCTACAATACAATGACAATTTCATCAAATGCACTGCATGGTACGATTTGAAAATTATATCTGAAGATACCCAAAATTAGAGCTGGGTGAGAATAAACAGCTCCCTCCCACTTCTGTGCCTCACTGGTCTCACTTTATAAGCTTTATTTTTATAATTAGAAAATAAACATCTGGAGCTACGAAGAGGATGTTTAAAAAGTCTAAAACTCATGAAGTAATGGTAAAAGAAACACTTTGCCTGAGCTTCATTAGTCAGTGGATCTCTACCATTCAGTCATAAATTCAGGTTAAAATGCTGCTCCTGCTGTTTCTTCAAAATGATCTTGTTTTATTAAAAAAAAAAAAAAATCTCCGCTGTAATCTTCCATTAATCAATTTTGACACCATTGACCCAGCCAGTTAGAGCTTCCAATAAGTAAATCTAATAAAGAAGTATCACAGTTTCTTGGGGGGGGGGAATTATAGCTGAGCTCTTTTAAGTGCAGAGATCATGTTGTAATCCCTCAGGTAAAGCCCAGAGCATCATTTAATGCTGACTTTTCTTGGGATGACAGAGAGTAAGTGGCCTTCCATGGCCAGCTTGATCCTTCCTCGGCTTGGCTGAGGTAAAGGAGAAGGCAAGGTAGAGAAAGGCTAATAGATCCATGAGGTTTTAGGGTTGCAATGGCTACAGAGGTTGCTTTCAGATCAGCTTCCTTGAATGTCTACACTCTACAAAAAAAGATGGATTGGACTGCTAGGCATCTAATGAATCCATCTGAATTTGGAATCATATTTCATTTAATTGATATGTTCAATCGTATTTGACTTAAAAGAGATGTGAATGCTCAGCTAGACTGATTTGTTACTGATGATTTGTGACTCAGCATAACGTTCACTTGCTCATTTTAACTAGGTACACTAACCACAGTTAAGTTTTACACATGAGCCCAGCAAGGAGGCAAAGCATAGAAGCCAAGGGATAGAAAACTGAAGCTAACAATGTTTGAAGGGATACAGATTATAACCTGTTGGTTTACAGCTCATAAATGTGATGTGGAGAACAGGAGGCTCAGTTTATGAAACAAAAGTTCTCAAAGGGGTTAAAATAAAATCTCAATTCCTTTTAGTTCCTAAGGAAAAGCTCAAGGTCACGGCCTTGCAACATTTGTTGATTCATAGAGGACAAGAACTATCATGTTCATTAACAACTCCAAGAGCTGAAGTGCAGGTCTTTCTCATCCTTGAATCTGAACTCTTTTTCAGCAGGAAGAGTGAAAAGTTGAACCTATTCAATGCACGTGCATCACTTGGGCTCATTCCAAACAGAAAAGAAGACAAATTAGAAAATGATATTTATTTCTGTCACTAATGCACTACTAGATGATTAATTTCCTGAAGGCAATTGTCCATTCTAGCTGTACACACTTTCCCTGCAAGAATTAAGGCTATATTACATCACTAAATTGCTACTTCTTTTCTCACAGCGTCCCAGCTAGGACAATCCTTTGTCCCTTTGGTTTAGCTCCTCGGGCATTTTGAGTCACTGACACTGCTGCTTAGAAAGCATTTTAAAGTCTCACTTTTCAAAGATGTAAATTCTTGAAAAGTGTCTGCTTTAATCTACTGGAGCAAAAGCAACATAAAGAAGTTAAGGCATCTTGAAGACAAAACATATAAATAAAGCAACGACTTTGTTTCCACATCTTCTGCCTGCTATAATAACAGCACTCTCTTTACAAGTTTACAAGTTTCTTTATCTGAGGTTGTTTTTTTGGAGGATCTTGCAAAATGCCAAATATAAATGTAGTTCAAGACCACAATCCTAGATATAGCTACTGGGGAGTAAGCATCACTACAGTAGTTTTAACTGTGCTTAGAATTGTGATTTAGCATGTTTTGTTTTACAGTGATATGTGCTTTGACTGGAATTGCATATTATATTTGGATGCTTTTTATTTTACATTAGGAATTTGAAATTCCATAGTGGAGATCAAACATTAAGAAGCTCAAGACAGTAACTGAAAATTTATCAGTAAAATAGATATAGATATATATAGTTTGGATTCAAAAAACATATTTTCTATATAAATTAATGAGACTGCAGAAAAGCTACCCTTGGAACTAAAAGAAAGAAGACTGAAGACTAACAAAAAAGGAAAACTAAGGTTCACTATAAAGGTTATTGATAACCTTTCAAGCACCACTGAATTAAAGATTTTTCACAATTTTAAAGGTTTTTCGTGTTTTTGTTCCCCTCCTTTCATTCAAAGGGGATTATGTTGGGCAACATCCTAACAAAAGTAATAAATAAATGTATTTTTAAAAAACATCACAACTCAGATTAAGGGCACCATAATAAAACAATTGTTGTTGACTTTAAATCCCATATAATGTTCCTTGCTAATAGGGAGGATCCAGTTTCAGATGGGTCTGCCTAGAGCATATCAGTTTAACTGTTTATCAGTTAACCTTCTGGACAGCATATTTTAAGGCCAACAAGTTTTATTTACTAGTTATCTGGGCTCTGAACATTTCAAGAAGTTCTTAAATAGGCATCCTTGTTTCATGCTTCACATTTAATGGAAGTGAAATGAAATTAGCTCTGGAGGACGCTTTCTATGGTGACATCTTTAAAGGTAAACTTTTCCCCGTCAGTCACGTCTCACTGTGCTCACGTAGGTTTCTTAGCCAAGGGAGCCAGGATTGTCAGAAGATAATTTCTGTGGTCATTTGGCCAGCATGCTTATATACCAAAGGCACATGGAATGCTGTTATCTTCCCACTGAAGTGGTACCTATTAGTCTACTTTCATTTGCATTCTTTCGAGCTGCTAGGTGGGCATCTTTATTATGAAGCAAGGGAGATGTATAGATCTCTCTGAGTGCTTTTTACCATCAAGGGAAGAGTTTTCTATCCCCCAGAACTTTTAAGAACTGAAGTATGGCAAGCAAAATGGTGCTGCTACATGTTTTTATAACTTCAACTGTATTTATGATGATTTTGAATATATATTATTCTTATGTTTTTCCCCTACTGGATAGGCCCCTACATAAAAAGTCAAAGTCACATCACAAATTCTCACAGTCACTGGCATTTCAAAAATGGTATCCTACTATGTAAACGATGAGGGCAGAATCTTTTACATACATAGAAAAGACAGCCTATCATCCCTGCTCCTGCCTCTAAAGAAGGTTTTCAGTAAATTCCAAACAGAATTGCACAGGAAAAAGAACACAGCAAGAACAAATTGTGCCCATCTTCTTTCAAAGTACTAGTTGCATATTTAATCAAAGCCTGCTTGTAATAAGATTGCAGTTGAGATGAAAACAATTTTCAGGCCTAAATTCAAACAGCCAGTATGGTACAACCAACAGAGTATCAGAGTCAGGCTGAAGTGACCCAATTTTTTAATTTCAGTTTGCAATACCTCTTCACTGTAGCCACACCAACAGCTATTGGCTTAGCTTCTTCAGAGTCTTGCTATGAAGTTCATCTGGTATGTAGGAACTTTACATAGGATTGATGTCATAAATGTAATAAATCATAAGTGTACAGCATGGCTCTCTTATGCATATACTTGCACCAGAATTCAGGATTTGAATTTAGGATCTGCAATAATGAAATATTTATCAAAGCTTTCTTGGGAATAACGTTAGCCTTACAATAAAGCAGCAAGAAAGGTTATTTTTAATAGAGGGAGATGGATAGGTATCTCAGTGTTCAAATTAATAATACAAAGAAAAACCAAATGCAAATTAACTGGCACTCCTTCCCTCCTTTATTTTCACTCTATGTAAAATATTACACACACACACACACACACTTCCATGGAAAAACAATTTGAAGCAGGAAAATAAATTATCTTTGAGTTATCTGTACTTACAGAATTAAAATAAGCAAAATATGACGGAGGAGGACACATTAATGAAGGGAGGAAGTCAATATTTTATCTTGGTTTTATGACTTGTTCTTAAACAGAATGAATTCAAAACTTTCACTGGTTTCATAAAAATGAGACAATGATCTTAGCCCTGCCACAACTAATGTACAGGGGGGGGGAAACTTACAAGGAGAAGAAAAAAAGGAAATGAAAGGAAGAACGCCTCTATTTCTTTAAGGATGCTCACACATGACTGGAAAAGACTCATAATGAAATAAACCAATACAGACTCTGACACAAACTATATGCATGCATTAAATAACAGCAGCTGCTTTACAAGTTTTTCTCCTGCAAAAAGAAAAAAAAGAAAAAAGACAAGGTCTCAGGACCTAAAAGGTCCACAAAGCTTCTGAAACCCTAAACTCTAAAACCTTGCTTGTTGAACCACAATTGCCTTCGACTTGCTGAATTACGCTGGAAATTTGAAAATGCCTCCCCTACCCCATGGGAGTTTTCATCTTTTTCAAGGTTTGGTTTTTGTGTAACAACTCTCCTGAGCAACAGGATACGAATTCTGCTCACTTAAACAACAACTTTGTTCCAAAGGGAACAAAGACCATTTGAGCATGATTCATTCTGCTTGCAGACCCTACCTTCCCTGTTCACTCTACCCAAACCCCCTTAATGGTTGCTCAAGCTTTCCATCAAGTAATGTTCGAATAGTGAGAGCTGCCAAGGGCTGCCTGTAAATCGGTGTCCTTAAGAGTTTACACTTCAGTATAACAAAGTTAAGGGGAGCCAGCCAACTCCCTTACAGCCCCCACAGCCAAAGGGCTAATTCATTTTTCTTCTGGAAATGCCAAATCATTGGCTGGTGATGATACTTTCTGCTGGGAACTTATTGGAGATTGTAACGTATACTCCTTTTCTTTATTTATTTTCTCTCTCTAATCTAGAGTCCTTTCTTGCTGGTCCTGGACGGCTGGTGCCCATGCCTCAGTCCAGAGGATACTAACTACAGTTTCCACTGCTTCCTGGATAGTCTGATTTCTTTCTCCTTTGCGGCCCTAGCTTCTCCTTGGCTTCCTTGGGATTTGCAAAGGGGGGGTGGGGGGAATCGGAATTTTCCTAAGGGGAAGAGGAGGGAGAGAAATCTTACCTCGTTGCCCGAACAGATGACAATTAGTTAGGGAAGCATTCGCCTCCTTGTCCCTAAAAGCAGCGTGCTCTAAAGAAAAGGAGAAGGATGCTCACGCCTCCCTCCTCTCCGGCCCTCCTCCTCCTGCTCCTCCAACAACTCCCTCCCACCCATCCTCTGAAAGAAAGCGCAGGCTGACCTTCTGCTCTCAGTCACTACCATTGATCTCCTGCTTTCAAGCCCGCGCCACTTTGCAGGCTCTCGCGCCCTCCGCGCTACGACAGCATCCCGAGAAACCCTGACACGCGGAGACGCGCCCACACGCGCGCGCCTGCTCGACCCGTTCGCCTCTCACGCAACCGGTTGAACGCTTACCTCTGGGCGTTTGTTTGTTTGTTTGTTTATTTCCTCGCTTATCTCTCACGGCAAAACCCTCCTAGGAATTCCCACCCTCCCAGCCCCTCTCGGAAGGGCAAAAATGTCAGTCCGAGCCCCCTGGGCCATTAGGATCGAATTCCCACGAGACCTCCGGTGCCCGCTCCTGTGGGTTTAGCAACCGGCAGCGGCCTTTTCGGTCCGCTTCGAGTGGATCTCAAAAGCTCCCTTTCCCGAATGATTTCCCGCCAGTGGATTTCAGGGCTCGCGGATCTCCTCGGGCAAGAAAGAGGAGGGCTGACCGGTTGAAGAAGCGTAATGGAGATGAGAAGAAAACTTGGTTTTGTGGGGGGAGAATCATGGATTCTGAGCGAGCGGGGCAGGGTGAAACGTTTGGGGTGGGCTTGTCTTCCACCTTTCGTGATTATAATTTTCTTTGGGAATAATGCTAGATCTGATCCTTATTTTTGGACCATCTAAGTGTCATTATTCGCAATCAGCACTTTTTGTCAGCTTGGCCTTCTCAGTGGTTCTCCAGACTCCAGAAATAGGCTAGAATGGTGGTTCTCAACCTTTTCTTCACCAAGGGTCTCCTTTTTTTTTCTTTTTTCTTTTTTCTTTTGTGGCCACGAATCCTGGCCACGGACTGCCAAGATTTAACTCAAGATTTCAATCATAACATTTCTTCAAGCTTTTGCTTGAAGTGAGGACATCAGGTTGAGGGCTAGAAAAACACAATGCATTTTCCTGAAAGTTGATGGAAGAGCGGGAAGCCACAGAGGAATCAGAATCCAGTCTCTACATTTTGTCTTGCCATGGAAATATACTGTACTTTGCAACTCCTCAGCCTTAGGTGTAAATAAGTTGATTTCATATCCACTCAGGAAGCTCTATTACCCCATTCATTATTGCACAAGATTCTAACAACCTTCTGCTGTGATGGCACAAAGCCCCAGTATCACAGCAAGAAACATGGAGGTGGAAAGAGCCACTTTTTATGCCAGTTTTCCTAGAGCTAAGCAGCAAGAATTGTTTGTGAATAAACATGGATGTGAGTGCACTCTGCAGTATTTTTTAATAAACAAGAATATGAGTTCAAGAATGAAGTTATGGTATATTTCTTGTGATAATTGCGGACAAGATCAGCCTTGATTATTGTTCTTTTTTTAAAGTGCTGTATTGGCAGGTGTCAGCCCTTGGCAATGTTGGTAAGTTGAGTAGGAAGAGTTTTGGTTAGGAGTGCCTGGAAATTCCAGGGTGTTGGGAAGGGAGGAGGAACAATCTTGGAAAAGACAGTAGCAAACATCTCTAACACTGCTAAGAGAAAGAATCAACATATTGAGGGCATTTTGACCTTCTTTGAAATAATTTGCGGTGCAACGGAATCTAATCTTGCTCAGTCTCACAGTACTACAAAATGTGAAAAGCAGAGTTTGTTTTTGATTGCAAATGGGTGTAATAAATAAATAAGGTAGATGCCAAATGTCTTCAAGTTCTGGACCTTCAGGAGCTTAAATACAAGTCTTCCAAAATATACTGGTTTGTCAACCCTACTGAGGCAACTCTATGATTGTCATGGAAGCTGAAAGTCCCAAGTCCCTATACAATGCCTTCCGTGCCAATGTTAATATCTGCAATTCTCCAATAACAATGCAGAAAGCATTTCTGCCATTTCTAAAGACCTAGAATCCCTAAGATATCTGCAGAATCCTCACCTACTCAGGGATATGAATTCTTAATATACGAAGGTGATCTTCCCCAACTCTTTGATGAGACCTGGTTTGTTTTGAGTTGAACGCTGATATACAGAAGGCAAATTGTGCTAACTGTGCAATGCAAGAAGGAAGGGCTCTTAAACACCCTATGTATCTTCAGAGCAGCTAAACACATTGAAGAGTGAAAAAATAAAAGCTATCTCAATACATTGATCAGCATATGAGCACAATGTTTCCTTGGTTATTTATTTATTTAGTGTATGGTATATCATACATGGATTAGCGTTTATTAACATTTCCCCTAGATTAGTAAAACACAATAAAATATAAATGTTAAAAAGATCTGTGTTCAAATACAAATATCTTCCAGGCCAGTGATGGCTACCCTTTTCCACGTTGCGTGCCAAAAGTGCGCATGCGTGCCTGTACCCATGATACAAAGCGCACATGACTCCCCCCTGCCCCCTCCCCACATGCAACCCCTGTGTGCGTACTGCATGTGGCTCCCCCACATTGCAGGTGTCGCAACGTCCCTGCAATCACACGATTGCAATCCAGGCACTTGATGACTAGCTCACAGTTACTACATTGCAGCATCCCACAATAATATGATTGCCCTTTGCAGCAATATTGCAATATTGCGCCAATATTGGGCAAGAAAAGTCAAGGGGGATTGTAAATGGCAATTGCATCATATTGTGCTTAACAATGGCATTGGATTCACTTAATGATGGCAACCAAAAGGGCTGGAATTGCCATAGCTAAAGGGTGCAGTCATGTGACATTGCACTTTATGATTGTGTCATTTAGTGACAGAATATCTTCCAATTACTGTTGGTAATCAAAGACTACCTGTAAATCGGGTGGGATTCTACCAGTTCGCACCTATTCGCTAGAACCGGTTGTTAACATTCGAAGCAGTTCGGAGAACCGGTTGTTAGAAGAAATTACTGGCCTAATCCTGTAAGGAAGGCAGGAAGGAAACATTCTGGTGTTGCTTACAGAAACTGCCTCTCCATTAACCCTTATTACATTCTTGGCAGGACTAGACTTCCTGTCTCAGGCACCTCTCTGGAGTTTTTTCCCCCTCCTTTGCTGGTACTTTGCTTGTGTGGAGTGACCATTCAAAGTTACAATGGCACTGAAAAAAGTGACTTATGTCCATTTTTCACACTTACGGCTGTTGCAGCATCCCCCCAGTCATGAGAGGCCAGGTGAGGAGATGCGTGCCTCGATGTGAGTGATATTGAGTTGGCCACACCCAGCCAGTCACATGACCACCAAGCCATGTCCACCCAGTCACATGACCACAAGCCATGCCCACCAACTAAGCCACACCCACAGAACTGGTTGTTAAAAAAATTGAATCCCACCCCTGCTGTAAATGCCATAGAAAAGATAAAAACAATTGTGGAGGAGAAATAATTACAAGAGTCTGAGAGGAAAGCTTCTGGAATCTTCTGGAATCTTATTCAGATGAGAGGTCACAAGGAGACCAAAAGTAAAAAACAGAAGACACTGTGGATTTGAAAGCAAAGGCGCTTTGGAGTACATAGACACAAGTGAATGCCTCACCCGACTGAAACTCCTTAAACCAAGCCTGTCAGATTGATCTTGTTATTGCAAAGGGAAGCCAGATCCTCTCAGGAAAACATGCAGCTGCTTTAAAGTGTTTTTTGCCTTTTAGTTTAAAGCACTGCACAGTCCTATAAAAGACACTTGGCCTTCTAGCACTGACCACCACTGAGATTTCTGTCAGTCTGCTTCTTGTAGCACTTCTTTCATCAACTAGAGGGAAGCATCTAATCAATCTTGACTGATCTTGGAAAGCTAAAAATGGTCAAATGTGGTTAATTCTTGGATAGGAGACCACTAAGAAATGCCAAGAAGTTGAAAGCACATACCAGAAGTTAGCAGCAAGCCACTTCCATAAGATAATTACATGTATGTGCCATGAAGTCAATTCTGCTTTGTGATTTTCGTCCCCTCTTTTCCCTTCCTTAATAAACCCAATTCTTTTTTCTAAATTAACATTTTTATTGAGTTATAAAGTAATACAAAATACAAAGTACAAAGTAAATAGGAAAGCAATGGGAAGGGAAAGGGGAACGCAAGGTGAGGAAACATAAGGAAAAAAAGGGAAAAAAAGCATTAACTTCCGACTGTAAAATAAGGCTTTACCATCAAACTTTTTGCTTTTTCATAATAATATGAACAAGCCACTTCTATAATAAACCCGGTTCTTCTTTCTTACAACCTTCTATGTTCCCATATGTGCTTTTCCCCCTCTATTGTTCTTTTAGACAAAAATGCCTCTGACTATCTGGAATTCTCATGTGTTATTTTGTGGCATAGCATCTCTACCTTCAGGCATACCAATAGTCAGACTGTTTTCACTATTGTTGGAAAAAGTGAAATTATAAGAACATTGCTCAATGTGGCTTCCAACAATCCAGTAAGATACATCACTATTTTCCCCCACAGTGTGAAAATAAATGTTGAGTATAAAAAGTGCTCAATATACTGTATTACGAGCGGGAAAAGTTTATTTAGGAGGAATTTCTGGTTCATATTTTGTAATTCCAAAGGCTAAATGATGCTTTCAAATACCTGTAATTTTTTTCTTCCAGTGATAAAGTAGAGATTTCTGGGTGTACCATTATTCATATCTTAATAGCAAACAGATATTTATTTTTACTTGCTCTTTATTTTAAATAAATGTCTATTTTATTTATTGATGGTGAACCATCAATCCTGAAGCCATTTGTGGGCTTTCTAAATCATACTCAATTCTCATAAATAAAATATGTCATGGCTGGTAATAAATTAGAAGGTAAATTGTGCATCATTCATTAAAATATGCAATTGGAGAATATAGGGTATTGCTCATTCATTTTCAATGCCTATAAATAGCTCTTTTATCCTATTCTGGATGCTCAAATTGAATGAAAAAAAGGAAACCAGCAAATGTTGTTCTAATGAAACAAAACTCTGCAAAAGGCAAAGTTTATATAGTGAGCCTCTTCCCAGGGAGAAGTAGTGGGGGCAGTCTCTCCTACATTTCTTCAGTCTTCTCCTACATTTTAATTTTTAAGTTGCTTAAAATTTGTCCTCAGGAAATGTTCCCAGTTACCCCAGAGATAAACATACCACTAATTGGAGGGTCATTCCCCTCTAATTTTGTAGGTTTTCTGAAGTCCTGGTGTAAAACAAGCAATGGATAATCAGGAGGTGTCCCACCCCCCCACCCCAAACTTAGAAAACTGCACCAGACAATTGGGAAAAATGATGAGTTTCCAGCCCAAAAGAGCATCTTGCAAATGTCTGTAAACAGTCTAGCTCCAAATGCATCATTGTTATCCTTCACTGATGTGTAGTCAAAACAAGAGCCGCATTTGTATAAATATGAAACCAGAACTACCAAGAATCCTGATTTGTGAAGACCAGTAAACATAGTCAGACAGACTAATCATTCATAAGCCAATCATTCTCTTTGCCTGAACAAAGTGTTGACAAGGATGGGCAACCAGCAAATTTTGTTTACCTCTTTTTCATCTCTTTTTTATGATTTTGTTCAGACTGTGTTGCTGAAATACAGCAGCAAAACATCCGTATCAGTAATTGTGTGTGAGACAGAAAGACAGAGAGAGACAGAGACAGAGAGAGACTGACTGACTGACTTCTGGTCAAAAATAAAAATAACAGATATGTTACATTTTCCCCAGATTTAACACATCTATTTTTTTTCATCCATGGAATGCCACCTTGCTCTCAAACTGCCATGCTCAGATACCAGCTTATTTCAGTTAAAACTAATCAGATCAAATTCAATCTATATTAAAGTCATAAATCAGCATAAAAACTCACCGGAAATGTACAAGGCCAAAAACTTATATCTGAATCTGAATAATGGCTTGCTGCATCTCTTGCAACTGGATCTGATAATACTGAGCCTTGAGGTATTAAAGAAGACCAAAGCTAGGATCTTGATTCAGTCAGTGTATTAACCTGGTAAGGGGCTGAATAGCCCCTTTGGCAATGCTACCATATAGCATTGCCAAACAAGAACAATTAAGCAGAAGGCAACACACCCTTTCAGAATGCAAGCCAGAATGTGAAATTGGAATTGAATTTAGCAGCAGTTTTGGCATAACATTATGTGTGGATTCTTCCAGACAGTTGGACAAAGATAAATGGTAAATTTGTTGTGAATCATATTACTTACAAGTATTAATGTATATGCAAATTGATTTATATTTTGGACTGAAAAGTTATTTTGATATTTCCTCAACGTGGTTATAAAAGGGATTTTTAAAAACAGTATTTGTAATAGTTCATTTTTTTTCTGGGTTGTTATGGTCTACGAGAGACAAATAAAACACTCTCTCATGCCCAGAATGCTTCTAAGGAATTTTATCTACTTTTAGTGTGAGAAAAATGTTTCTGTTGGGGTCAATATGATACCTGAATAAGATTACAAATAGCATATCCCACCCTTGATTCGAATGCTATTTCTAAGTCATTCAGATGGTGTGGAAATGCTTAAATTATTGCAGCAAGTCAGTTGGGACCTACTGGGGAATAGGATCTATTGAGCTCAGTGAGACACTGATGTCAATTGACATGTTGAGATTGCAAGTGAACAGGTCTAGGATTCCCCTATAAGGAACTGAGATGTTGTTAGGAAATGTAATCACTGCCCTCTAGTGGGTAATGGAAATTAAAATTATGCCATTCCTAACAATTATGAAGTAGGTACAACCAGCAACTACCTACGTATTTAGGACAAACTGTCAGGTTGGAAATCAGATTTCAGCCTGTTACCAATTATTTCAGAATAGATACGTCATTCTTTTACTGCTAGCCTCAATTGAACATGGAAATGCAAGGTTTCTGAATATTCTAAGAAAGTGTAGTAGTATTGACCACATTCTAAAGGTGCTTCTGGCCATTTACTGAGCATTCTGTCAACATGCCAGTAGCCCCTCTTCATAACGGAAGCAGCCTAGCTGCTTCCGTTATGAAAAGCTGCTGTGCCAAGCTCAATTTTTTTTTATTCCTTCCTTACGTACCTTTGGCTCCTCATTGTCAAGGCCAGTAGTCTCTGCTTTAGCCACTATAAGTTGAAGTGTTTACCTTGCTACCGTGAAACTTGTGCAATTTCTTATGAAAGTCATGAACATGAGACCATTGAATTGATAAATTGAACGGGTACATTGAACAGGAATGGATTCTAGCATCGATTATATGTTTATTTTTATTCTTCATTTTTTTTTCATAAGTAACTATCTAATACTACTTCTTCATTTCCTCACAAACCTGTGAAGTGAGCTGAGCTGAAAGTGAGCAAATAGCCCAAAGACACCCAGCTGTTCTTTTCAATACCCATCTTAAAAGTTGTAAAAATGAATTCGCAGAAAAGATAACTTGTCCAATTGGAGATTTTGAGCATTCAAGGGTGTATCATTCAAAATTTTATTCTAACAGTTTCCCCTTTGATATTCTGCTGGTGGGTGTTGAATCAAAAGTCAAATCCAAGAAAAGAGAAGCAGTTGCAGGAAGTGGATGCGGAAGAGGAAGATGGATCCACGATTATAGCTTATTTATACTGCTATTTAAAAAGCCCGTCAATTGATTTTAGTGGTACAGGTTTTCTTTGGTATCATTTTTAACAAACTGTATTTAATAGTTTAGTGTCATTTTTAATAAACTGTATTAAATTTTTACTGCATAATGAATTTTGAAGATGTATAGAATTATGTCAACGCTCTTCAAATCCTTGAAAAGATGTCAGATGGAAAATCAAAACATGGTCCCACTAATTCCAGAGTGCCAGATCTAGAATAATGGCAAATTATGACTTATTAGGAAAACAAATGAACAAACATCTGATATACAAGAGCAGTGGAATCACAGTGGAATCATTTCCACACAGGTAATGCATTCTCCTTTACTAGATGTGTCGAGACCCAGAGTGTCTTTGGATTTCTGCACTAAGCAGGGGTTCGATTCAATAGCCTTTCTTGACTCTATAATTCTGTCACTCCAGACAGCCAAGATTTCAACAGCTGCATGGACATTCAACTTTAATGCTAATAAATAGTAAGATTGCGGCATGGATGTACTGTAAATACAAATGTTTTTACTTTAAAGTTTCATTCAATTACTGAAGATAAAAGGAGTCGATTCTTTTCATATTTACACATTTATTATTATTTGCTGTACAGATTCAGGAGTGCAACTCTGCCTTCCAAATATTCTTTAATGACCATTTAAACATGATGCATACAAGCTGGGTCCACGCAATTTCAATTTCTTCAGACTTCTTTTTTAAAACCTTAGTTCATCTACTCTAGTTTTCTTGTATAAAACATTTCCCCTTTTGCATTTTTATATTGTATTCCATGCTCAAAACAACCTTGGAGCAACTGTTGTGCAGCAATTGTAAATACATCTCTTCAGTTCCAAAGAGCTATCTTTTGAAAGAGCAGTAAAAGTAACCCAAATGCTATTATGCATTGAGCTGCAAAAGAAGCCACTTACATGAAATAAATTATGGCAGCTACTCTGTGGGCTTATGAACCTTGTATCAAAAGACAACCTAAGCCCCTTTTGTAAAACTTAAGCCTGGCTTGCTTAAGCAGTATTCCTCAGTGCATGTCTCTGCATTTGTGTTGTATTAACTGTCACTTTTCCAGCGTAAACAAACTCTGGATCTGATACAGAGGGCTAAAGGAAAGATGTTCATTTAATTCTTCTCTTTTATGTCATTGGGAATGCCTGAAACAGGAAGCAAATTCTCAGGTGAGAAACACCTGTTATCTCTGCATTGGTCCATAGTGATTTAAAACTTGGAAAATCCTTGAATCTGAAGCTTAAAAATCAAATCCTTCACTTTTTCTTCCACTCTTCATGTGATAGACTGCAAAAGTTAAAATTAAGGTACATATCATTTTAGAACAGAATAATAAATCAGAGAAGTATTTAACCACAGTAATGCAATAATCTCAATACATGCATACATACGGGATCTATCATGATACTTCTGCTTAGGTAAGTGAAGCTATGAAAGTACAAAGTCTCAACTTATGACTAGTCATTTAATGACTGTTCAGTTATGACAGACCCTCCAAAAGACATTTATGACCTAGCTCTGATTGACTGCCTTCCCTGCGGACTTGTGACCGCATTTTAGATACCCAGAAACTGGCCTGCATCTACCACTGTCATAAGTCAAGGACTATCTGTTCAAGAAGGCAAACTTTCCCACCATCCCTAAACAATGGACCTTGGGGAGACATATTGACAACCCAATGGTATCATATAAATCAGTGGTTATCAATCTTCTTTTCACCATGGACTCTCTTTAAATACCTTTTGTGTCCACAAACCATGGCCATGGACCACCAAGACTTAACTCAAGATTTAAATCATAACATTTCTTCAAGCCTTCGCAGACCCCGTGAGGATACTGCGCCCCACCCCAGAGGTCTGTGGACAACAGGTTGAGAACAGGTTGATGTAAATTATATAGTGTTATCTTATATAGGTTATATAGGTTATAAATAGCTAGTGCTAGAAAAGTTCACTCAACCTTTGTTTCCACCTTGGGTTTTTTTTATCCTGACACAATGCTATCAGACTGCAACATACAATTCTAACAATCTCAAGAAAAAAGTAAAATGCTCTGGTTATGAGTAGCTTATATAAACATTTTACTTGTTTGTAAGTCTCCCGTCAAATGTGAATACCATCTTAATCATTTAACTAAAAAAGTGGGTGGAGGTGGCCTTTGAATTGCACCTACTCTTATTTCTTGACATTAAGACTCCTTATCTTGAGCCTAGTTTTTTTCACACATCTCTACTGATCTCTTTTCAGTTCAGTACTTTTCTTCTTTCCTCTCTTTAATTATCAAATCTTTCTCCCCTATTCTATGTTAGGCATCTTCTACATTGTTTAATACAAGCCATCTTTTATTCTGCTTTCAAGTCCTTAATCTTTCTATCTCCCTGTATGATATTTACCTCCAGCAAATCAACCTATTTGCTTTCGCATGAAAGTTGATCTGTATTTTCAGAAGCTTTAATGTCTGGATTATCTAACGACACCTCACATAAGTAAACGTCAATGGGGCCTTTTGTACTTCTAACGTGTACTTCTATGCGGTCCTGAAAAATACCAATATGATTTAAAGATAAAAAAGCAAATTACAGTATGACAAATATTTTAATAGATGAAGGATGCATAGATTTCATTGTATTTCAAAACTATGCCAGAATATTCACAGGAAAAAGTTCTAATTCCCCAGAATGTAACAAGAATTTTCAAGTAAGCAGTTCAAGGTCCCAAATATCTTACGCTGTTGATTTATGTATCACTTTGAACTCTGAAACTAGCAATGGGTATGTATGCGTCTCCCAGTCTCTTCATAAACTTCTCATTAAGGGGTTTTGCTTAAGCTCAGTGGGACAAAATCATGTTCATTTCAAATCATTACAGTTTGACCCTAGTGAAACCAGCTCAAATACCTCTGAAACTTCAGAATGAGGTATTCTAGAGTGAGAAACCAAAAATGTGTGTAATTTCATTTCCATGTAGAAGAAACTACCAGCCTAAGCCGTACTTGAATTTTACACTGGTATGTTAATTAAGGGACGAGGTGGCTCAGTGGCTAAGACACTAAGCTTGTCTATCAGAAAGTTCGGCAGTTCGGTAGTTTGAATCCCTAGCATCACATAACAGAGTGAGCTCCCGTTACTTGTCCCAGCTTCTGTCAACCTAGCAATTCAAAAGCATGTAAAAATGCAAGTAGAAAAATAGGGACCACTTTGGTAGGAAGGTAACAGCGTTCTGTGCACCTTTAGTCATGCCCGCCACATGACCAGAGAGACATCTTCGGACAGTGCTGGCTCTTCAGCTTTGTAACGGAGATGAGCACCGCCCCCTAGAGCCGGAAACGACTAGCACGTATGGCGAGGGGAACCTTTATCTATGTTAATTTACAAGCGTATGTGACGAATTTCCTTCTGTGACATTTAAAATAAAAATGAAAACTTCACTGTTGGTCTTTGTAGGCAGATCTTTTGTGCAGCTATCCATCCAATCAAATACCAGTCATTTCAAATCAAGTCAAGAAGTACCTACTTCTTTAGGAGGGGGAACTTCCATCCTGGTTCCTTCTGGAGCCTTAATTGCAATAATAATCTGTTCCTGAAATGTCTGAATATTATGGATATCTTGATAGGTCACGTAAGCTAATGTATGCAACTGTTAAGAAATGTTAACAGCAGTAGTAGAAAGTATGGTTTACTTTTAATATACAAAGTATGATTATTAAAATATTATAATTACACAAAAACCTAATATTGTTCAATTCCAGCAACTCTGAATATTTGTCAATGTTAATGAAAAAGGATATTTTGCATTTTCTTTATTGTCTGTTAAGTCAAACAACTGATGAGCGCAATCTTTGATTAATTCATCCAATGCTTCTTCCATTGTTGTCAAATCACAGAGTTCATCTCTTAACTTCTGCTGCTCCGGTGTTTGTTTAGTAATATGTTTAATATCTGAACCCCTAAGATAATTTAAAAATATATAGAGAAGGTTTAAGGTTTAAGCTTAAAGATATGGGTAGCATTGCATCATTATATCAATACCAAAATCATATTTAATGAGAGCATAAAAAATATCGATATACTACTAAAACTCTTGTGTCTGCAACCTTGAACTTGGCAAAATGGTATATCAAAACTTTATCAACAAAGATACCTCAAATGGGCTAACTTATAGAATGCTAGGACTCTTTACTCCTGAGGAAATGAAATCTGGGAAAGCTGTGGCTGCTTTAGTGCTGCCGGGCAGCTGGGGGTCACATAATCCTCATTTTCAACATTCTGTGACACTCCCTTGGTCCCTTCCCCAACCAGCAGAATCTACATACGTGGCTTCTGGGAAAAGAAGTAGGAAAAGGAGGGAGGAACAATGAGGAATGAACCCCACACCTCCTTCCCGGCCCCGACTGTCCTCCCAATCACCTTTCCCAACCCATGCAGCAACTCTTGCACATCCCTGCAACCCCTCAGGCACCTTCTTGACCTATGGCTTCCCCTTGCGCACTTTCCCTGACTTGCACAGCACCTCTCATGCGCCCCCCATCATTCCCTATCCTCATCCCTGTGCATCCCCTCACTTCTCACCCACTTATCTGTCTGTTGGCCTTGGCCTTGAAACTTCCTGGTGGCTTCCCCACTTTCTCACTGCAAAATTCTCAAAAGTAAATGAGGAAGCAAGCAGAAATTCTAAGGAGAGAGGGAAGAAGGAAAGGAAGAAAACAATAGCAGGGAAGGAAAGAAGTGAGTGAGGAAAAGAAAGGAGGGGGGAGGGAAGTTTCCAGTGCTTCATGCCAACTTGAAACTTTTCACAAGGAAATCCAATGGAAAAACTAGCAAGAAGTTGGTAGTTATTCCTGCTCCACTGCTTTTTGCCTTCCCTTGGTCATTTTGCTGTTTAGGTAACAAAAATATATCTGAAACGATGACCCAACAGGGCACAGGTTGTCTAAACCTCTAAAATCAGGTATCACTTAGTCCCACACATTTCGTGGAACTAAGATACATACCAATAGTCTATTCCTCTGCACAGGGGTGGGATTCAAATGTTTTAACAACTGGTTCTGTGGGTGTAACTTAGTTGGTGGGTGTGGCTTGGTGGTCATGTGACTGGGTAGACGTGGCTTGGTGGTCATGTTATTGGCTGGGTGTGGCCAACTCAACATCACTCACATCGAGGCATGCATCTCCTCGCCTGGCCTCTCGTGACTGTGGGGAGGCTGCAACAGTCGTAAGTGTGAAAAACGGTCATGTCACTTTTTTCAATGGTCACTCCACACAAGCAAAGTACTAGCAAAGGACGGGGGAAAAAAACTCCAGAGAAGTTCCAGAGACAGGAAGTCTAGTCCTGTCAAGAATGTAATAAGGGTTAACGGAGAGGCAGTTTCTGTAAGCAACACCAGAATGTTTCCTTCCTGCCTTCCTTACAGGATTAGGCCAGTAATTTCTTCTAACAACCAGTTCTCCAAACTGCTTAGAATGTTAACAACCAGTTCTAGCGAATAGGTGCGAACTGGTAGAATCCCACCCCTGCCTCTGCAGACTTAAGTAGTGTAAACTCATTGACTTCCTTTTTTAGATCAGGTTGTGTAAGTTGTATACATACTGTAAGTTATGTATCTATTGTATTGTGTACATTTTTACACAATACAAAATCTTTACAAGTCTTACATTAATAATATTTACATATAAGAAGCTCTGCATCATTACTGGAGATTCTTTGCACTTGAGATTGTATTGCGGTAAGAGCTGAAGCAAGGAAGTTTCTCTGTCTCAATAGCTTGATACTCATTTTAGAGTTTTATGATGCTTAGAACATAGACCAAACTCAAATATTTACATGTGTAATTGTAGAAATCCTTAGGTCAATCCTGCATCCTTTTATCCATAGTAGAGGTAGTGAACAAGGCTATTAATTTAAAATAATGAATTTGTGTCCAAGAAGCCTTCTAAGTTGTATCACACTCTTTGATAATTAATAGTTTGAAATAATGTGTTTTTGCAACATCGTATTTAAATATCCAGGATCTCAAGTACAAAAGTTAGAGGGGAAAAGAGTCAACTTACACCCATTGGATATGATTCTTGGACCTTTTCTGAACAAGATGTATTCCATCCAACACATTTGTAATATCATATACTCTTCGTTTCCGTACTCCTAGCAAACGAGATACTTCATTCAAATCCAGGACTCCTTCTGGAGCAGCTTTGACAAGATCCATGAATCTTCTGGTCAGCTGAACCAGAGATCCATCATAACGGGGCTTTCTGCCTTTCATTGATTCTGCATAGGTTTAAATAAAAGTACAGATTAACCCATTGTAACAGGGTTATAACATGGAAAACTTCTCACATTTGTACCAAGGTTAGATTTGAGCTAATCACCCTAGCTAACAGGTACCAGTTCAATAATGAAACATATTTGCATTGCCTTTAAAAAGTTCATTCCTTAACAACAGGTGCTGTTTACTGACATTCCTGATCCAGTATTACCATAGTATGACATCATGACTTGTCATCCCTAAATGAGATGGCCAAATTCACCTGTTTTTGCCTCTGATACCCTATATTTACTGCTGATTGGACACCATGATGGACTTTTTGCATAAAAGAAAAAAATAAATGTATGATTTATGATTTTGATTATTAGATAGGGTAGAGTCATGAGATAACTTTAAAGAGATACATTTTATAATTGTACTTATAACTGCTATAAAGAAGATTGGAAACCACTTCTTTGTATCTTTTTTCTTTTCTATTTTTCCTTTCGCTTTTCTTTCTTGCTTGCAGTTTTAGCTTTCTTTGATTTTTTCCCCTTCCTTATTATAATTACTTTGCATTAGTTGTTACCTTTGTTTTTAAAACTTTATACATACATACGTCAGTACAAAATGTTAATGAGAAAATTAAAAAAATTAACTTTTGTAAAGGCTCCACCATTGTTTTATGGCTAGCAGAAACCAACTGTACTTCACCTTCATTTTCAATTTTTGTACTGGCCCATGGAGTGTTTAAGAGCAAAAAAGAATGATGCAGTGTGCAAATTCAGTCAACACTGCTGATCTTGTGATTGTCTGGCTGTATGAATAATCTTACAGTAAATGTGATATGTTTGGTAGATAAGAGAGATTTTAAAGAAAAACAGCACATTTTCCCTTGACATAATTCTATTAGCTCAAAATAGATTTTCCAACATCCCTTCAAAACACTATATTACTAAATATCTAATGTCCCCCAAAAAATTACCACTCCCATTCATGCATTTTGTTTCTACTTCCTAACTGAAGAACTTCCAGAAAGATATAATACAAGCAATACATTGTTGGTTTGTACACTGCCCAAAGTCATGTTCAGTAAGATGAGCAACCATATAAATGTATTATTTTTAAAAAAGGCATTGGTTTGCAGATCTCAGACTAACCTCAGCACAAAATGCTGACCTCTTCATGGCAACTCAGTAAAAATTGGATCTCATATCTCATATTGTTACAGATTTAAATGGAAATTAAAAACAAATCACCCATAATTCATTCGATTCATTAAATGGCTCCATAATAGCATTACAATAGTTACGATGGCACTGAAGAAAATTACTCAGCACCAGTCCTTGGACTTACAACTAATGCAGCATCTCTGCAGTCACAAAATTCAGGACTCTGGCAGACAGTACAGGTAGTCCTTGACTCCAAACCACAATTGAGCCTAAAACTTATGTGGCTAAGCGAAACATTTGTTCAGTTAGTTTTGCCCCTTTTACGACCTTTCTTGCCATAGTTGTTAAGTGAACCATTACAGTTGTTAAGTTAGTAAACAGAGTGGTTAAATGAATCTGGCTTTCCCATTGACTCTGCTTCGGAAGGTTGGCAAAAGGGGATCATCTGACTCCAATCAGTTGTCAAGTCCCAATTGGTGACCACCATCAAAATGCTGCAAGGGTTGTAAGTGTGAAACACAATTGTTAAGTCACTCTTTTCAGTGCCATTGTAACTTTGAACGGTCACTAAACGAACCGTTAAGTCAAAAACTACCTGTGCTGTAGCAACACGCCCAGCGTTTTTGGACCTCTAAGGAACTAAGCCTAATAACGCAAAGCGAAATTCCTCATGCGTTTTCCACCGGTTATCTTTCTGAGGCCGACCGCCAAGGGCGAGATCCCTATCCCACCCGGCCCGAGGAGGACTCCCAAGACTCGCAGCCTACGACGAACCTCGAAGCGAACTGGGGAACCCCCAGAAAACGCGAACGGGGTTCAGACGTCAGCCCGAGCCCGGGAACTCCCCCCGCCCGGTCCTAATCTCATTCTCAAGGCTCCTTTAAGAGAAGCCGAAGGAGCCGCCTTCCTCCAGCCCTTCCTCTTTACCCCCTTCTCCGATCCTCCCCACGGAGGGGGGACTCTATTCTTCAGCCCCGACACCACCGCCTGCTGGGCTCCCCCAACTCGCCGGCTTGGCAACCACCCAGCCCGGCCAAGCCGGTCCATCTCCGTCCGTCCTTTCTCCTATCCGCGCAAGGCGAGACAGAGGCCTTTGGAAACCCCACGGGCTGCTTTAGCCCACCCGTTGCCTCACTCACTGGCAGCAAATCCAAGGAAGGCGACGGGGGCCGCAGCGGCCGCTCCTACTCTCGGCCCGAGCTCCGGCCCAACGCCAGGGCGGCCATTTTGGCCCAGCCTCTCCTCGGCAGAGGCCGGGTAGACAAAAATACGCCCCTGGCCTTTCTCCGCCTCAGTTGGGAAGGTGGCGGGGGGGGGGGAGGAGGGAGAGACAGCAAAGCGCCGCCCGCTTCTCCTCCGCCTTCTCCGGGGAGCCGCCCCTGCTGCCGCTGCCGCTTTATAGCGCCTTCCTTTGCGGGATCCCGAGCGGGAGTTTTAACCCCGGACCGGAGCTTCCGTCTGTTCAGGGTAAAGCGGGAGGAGCTGAAGGCGCCTCTTCCGACCTTGGTCTTCGGTTCAGGAGGCGTCGAAGAGCCGCTCAGGGTGATCCGCGATGAGCGGGAGGGTCCGGCTCGGATCCGGGGACTCCCGCCTCACCTGTGGGACTCTCCAAGTTAGGGTTTTCAAGTTTTCTTCAGGGAGAACTGCTTATAGAATTGAATTGAATTGACTTCTTTATTGGCCAAGTGTGATTGGACACACAAGGAATTTGTCTTGGTGCAAATGCTCTGAGTGTACATAAAAGATACATTCGTCAAGGAGTCAAGAATCGTAAGGCACAACACTTAATAATAGTCATAGGGTACAATAAGCAATCAAATCATACTAGGAAACAGGATACAAGCGACAAAGTTACAGTCATACAGGGGGGAGGGGATGGGGATGGGTAATAAGGAGTGATGAGAAGGTTAGTAGTGCAGACTTTGTAAATAGTTGAACAGTGTTGAGGGAATTATTTGTTTAGCAGAGTGATGGCTTGGGGGGGGAACTGTCCTTGTGTCTATTGTTCTGGTGTGCAGTGCTCTATAGCATCGTTTTGAGGGAAGGAGTTGAAACAGTTTATGTCCGGGATGTGAGGGGTCTGTAAATATTTTCACAGCCCTCTTTTTGACTCCTGCAGTATACAGGTCCTCGACTGAAGGCAGGTTGGTAGTAATTGTTCTTTCTGCAGTCCTAATTATCCTCTGAAGTCTGTGTCTGTCTTCTTGGGTTGCAGAACCAAACCAGACAGTTATAGAGGTGCAGATGATAGACTCAATAATTCCTCTGTAGAACTGGATCAGCAGCTTCTTGGGCTCTCCTTATTATGTTTTAAAATTCATTTGTTTGTTTAGACTTTTTTTTAAAAAAGAAAGAAATACTTTAAATATGTACGTGCAAATTATTTTTTTTCCTCTTTGCTTCGCTTCCATGTCTTAACCGGTAATAAACGTGACAGCCTTTTTGACAACAAATTATGTTTTGAAATGAACTTATTTGTTATTGGGGACGCTGACGCACAGCTATGTGTTTTTTTTAACATTTGGATAAAGAACATGGACTTGGAATCAAAATATTTATGAATAAAGGAATGAATGTTTGTGGCTCAGGGTTGAAATGAGGGGACCTTGGTGCTCTCTCAAGCTTGGTTGTTTTCTTGCTAACGTTTCATTACCCTAACTAGGTAAGTGCTCACCTCCTTCCTTGCTGAGGAGAGTGAAGATATACTCTTTTTTTTTTTTTAATTATGTGGCTAGCACGACTGTATAGGATAAGCACATGGAGCCCTGTTACCTTCCCACCAAAGTGGGATTTACTATTGATTTACTCACGTTTTCATGTTATCAAACTGCTAGGTTGGCAGAAGCAGGGGCAAGTAATGGATGCTCAACCCATTGCAGGGCACTCAGCTCTTGAACCTTGTCAAAGATGTCACAGCTTAATCCCCCCCCCCCCCCCGCCAAAAAAATCCTTGGCTCCATTTGTTGAGAAAGGTATAGTTTTATTAGAGGTCAAGTGTAAAGCAGTAGTACAAAGTCAGAACTAAAAGTCGCTCCCTAAAATCACTTAAGTTCTATTCCCCCTCCCCCACCTGCCTCTCGCTGCCCATCAATCAAGTTCCTGCAAGATATTTGCATAACGGTCATTCTGAGCCCAGGTTGGTATGCGGTCCCTCTTTTTCCCAGCTGGGTGACCTTGGAGTGGGGTTTTTGAGGTGGCTACTTTTGTTTTCTCTTAAGCAACCCCTTCCCTTCATTCCCCCTCCTCACAGGTCATGGCAGACTGTCACTACATCATAGTGAGCATAAGGTGGCAGCTGACGAGCCTTTTATATTGTTGTTATTTTCTTTTCCAATTCAGTTAACAATAACTTTAAAAAAATAGTTCAGGCTATCGTAGGTCATCAACAATTCCCTAATTTGGTATGGGCTGAGTAGCATTTGTATGGTGAGGTCTCAACACAATATCAGATGCTGTCCCTCAAACTAGCTGATAGGACCCAGATTGTTGGGGGCAAAATGCTGACTCTGTAAACTGCTTAGAGAGGGCTGTAAAAGCACTGCGCAACGGTATATAAGTGCTATTAAAAAACACAAATCCAGATTATTACATAAACCCACCCTGTGTAATTAAGATTTGGTGTGTTGTGCGAATTAAATAATGGTATCATCATGACTCAGTTTATCATATGAATATAGCTTGTAATATGGACACCAAAATGTTTTCACTAAATACATATTTGATATAAAATGTATGTTATATATTTATAAATGTCCATTTTAAGTAGGGGGAATAGACTGTTGGGTCAATTGAAAGCCCCACTGGTAACAATGACCATATTTACGAAGTGCTGAACTATGTATTTGTCATGGTCTGTTGCACACATGCTGCAACCCCGCCCCAATGACTGCCAGTATCAGGAGGCAGCACCAGCCATGACCTGACATGGCAACATTTGAGTGTATCACGGAGGTCCCTAGTAAAACATTGCAGAAACTTGGGGTGAAGTTGAGAGACCAGCAGTGTCTCCCTCGATGGATCTGTAATAACAAAAGATAGCAGGCACCTGAGGATTATATTTGTTAGGCCTGAGAAATTTTGTGCATGCAACTGCACATGACAGACTTCTCTGATATTTTTTGAAAGAAAGCAGACTGATCTCCACTGGGCTACTGGTAGCAGTCCATACGGCTGCTTGACTTCAGGGATGTCATGCGGTTATGCATCATGACCCATGCCACAGTTATTCACTGATCCACAACATTGAAAGAGGACATGTATCGTCCCTTTTTGAGACTATCCTGTTTATACCTTGGCAGGGTTTATAAATGAGAGGAATTATTTTGTAGTGTTCTTTACCCCCCCCCCCCCCCCCCCCCCCCCCCCAACACCCCCCCCCCCCCCCCCCCCCCCCCCCCTCCTAAAGGAAACCCTTTTTTATAGGAGAACAGAGTTTCAAATTAATAGCATTTATTAGCCATAAGTGCATGGCTAACAAACATCCAATTAGAAAACAATACCCTAATCCAGGAACTGCCAAAAATAAAACTGCAGCTCCATCAACATTGGCAAAGTAAGCTGCTGTACATAAACAGGGAGTTAAACCCCATTCCCTTCTAGCAGTGGAGATGTTATTTAGTCGGTAAGGAACCGTCTGCAAGCAAAAAACCAACTTCAGAGAGCATCAATAACTTTGCAGCTCAACTTTGAGCTATGTACATTGTATATTGTCATTTACTGGCATCATGCCTAAGCATAACCAGACTTCATGTTCTGGAGCTACTCAAGGTAAACAACAAAAACAAGCAAAAACTGAAAAGAAACAAAAAAATGGGGTTCAGGCTTACAATATATTGTAATGAGTTCAAGAAAAGAATGTAGTGGAAAGGGAAAAGGAAAGCAAAATGTCATAACGTATGTGGTATTTCAAGTGACATTAAAAGTTATTTATTTAATTAACTTATTTAACAAATTTATACACCTGCCTATCTCACCCAAAGTGACACTAGACAGTGCACACTAGATTAAAAAAACCAAGGATATAAAAATAGCAAATACAGATAAAAGACCATAATAATAAATATACTAAAGAACTGGAAATCCCATAGTTGAAGGAAATAAAAATGTCCCCCTGCCTCAATAATGGGACCCCAGTGTCAAGCCCAAGCCCAAAAAGGACACAGTGAAATCCAATTAGTTCAAACTTTTATTTGCTATACCTAATGGATAGAATCCTGCCAAATTCGAGCTGTAATCTTCTAACTACTAGACAATCTAATCTACCCTGAGAGAGTCAAGTGAGTGATTACCCTACCCTGAACCTGTTTCATGTTCCCCCCACAGCTCTGGGCTGTACAAACTCTTGATCCGGGTCTCTTTCTGGGAGAACTGTGCTGCCCAAACTCTTCCCTCATTGTTCTTTCAAATGTGCATTCCATCATACTCTAGTCACCTAACCCATTCTTAAGGGCTTTTTCGAAAATCAAAAGGGATGGGGATGACCTAATTCTGGGAAGAATATTCTGTAAAGAGGGTGCCACAATTGAGAAGATGTGTCCTGAGATCCACCAAATGTAGATCTATAGCCATCTTGAAGTTCTTTCAAGAGAAATGGGCAAGTACTATATGGTGGAACAAAAGTTTACCTTTTTCTCTCTTTGTGTTTTTCCATAAAAATACATAAAAGGAGCGGATTGAAGAAATCAGATCCATGCAAGAAAAGGTGCCGGCAGAAAAAGATCTTGCCATAAGAGCTGTAAGTCATTCATTTCTTTTACAATGCTGTTTTGTACGCGTATTTATATTATATGACTGATGTTTGCTTCTTGTAATTTCTGTGTCTTAGTTGGAAGAGGAGAACAACTATTTAGCCAGTGAAATGTCTCACCTTATGAGGCAGAATAAAGAGCTGCAGAACAAAAAGAAAGACAATCCAGAAAGTGAGTATTATTTTAACTTAACATTTTAATAGTTTTCATTCTAAAAAGAAAAGTTATTTATTTCAACTCAACTTTGACTGTACAAGTTCTAGTTCTTTTGTTACTTTTTTGCCAGGAGATGCTGACAGAGATGAGGAAAGGGAGTATGAGGAACTAAGAAGAAAATACGAAAAGTACCAGAAAGTCATTAGCAGAGTGAAGACTGTAACTATCCTACATGATAGTAAGAAAGTAGAACAACCTTTGTAAGGGAGAGTTTATAATGCATTGAAAGTTAATTTTGATTGTATTTCATCAATTTCTTTTTACAGGAGGTCTCAAAAGAAAACGAGGGGGGGAAAAGAAATGGTAAGAGCTCGGGAGCAGACAATTGATGACGTCTGCTCCCAACTCGTATCTCTACCCATCCAGAGAAGACCAAGACAGTAACATTTGTCCTTCCCTTTCTTGGAGAGAAATAGACAACTTTCAACTGATGGCTTTCCACTTCGTTCTAAAATATTTGTTTAACACTTTTCAGTCTCTGCCAGAGAACAGTCAGAAGAGAAACCTGATTGCATACAAAAGGTAAATGATAAGAATTTTTCAGACATTACCTATTTTTATTCTGTAGAAAAGTTATCATGCAACATTTGGCAGTAAAAATAAAATCAATTTTGCAAAACAGTGTTTAATCTTTTGCAGTATCTAGTTGTCAATATTGCAGTAATCTTGGCACCAAGATTTTCATATGCCAAGTGTTTAATATTTGCTGCTATTAAAACAAGTGGACTAAAGTATGAGGCCCAATATTTCTTTGCCATTTTAAAATGGATTGATTTCAGCAGTCAAAATGAGAAGCCCTAATATTCTGCCTGCTCTGTTTTACTGAGAAACTGCACCAGCTTAAATTATTGTCTCTTTCAACTTAGCTAGTTTTCATTGGATCAAAATGTTGTTTGATATATAATTTAATGTGCTAGTTGCTGTTTTCATTGAAATGCTTACATTTTTTCAAAATAGGAAGACCTGGTTTCTTTTCAAATACAGTCCTCAAATACAGGATTGTACTAATGTGATTCTATTCTAACCTACTTTTTTGTCTATTTCAGTGAATTCAACGACATCTGTACTTCTTTTGGGGACTCCCTCTGCTTATGGCTTAATCCAACCAGGGACAGCCAGAACCGGCTGGATTGCTCTGGCTAAGCGATACAGTCAGGTGGCATCACTTTTTACGCCTCTTCACTTAATGACCACAGTGGCAATTGGTCCAAATTTGATACCACTTGAAGTTGTAACATGATGACTAACTTTAGTGTGAAAATTCTCCTTTACCACAAAATACGCTCCTGAAGAAGTTGCTTTTGGCAGAAGCTCTATACTACTTTCCATTGCTTTTCAAGTTGCATATCCATTCCTTAATCTAAGATTAATTAAGATGCAGGAATACGGCTCTGTGTCCCAAATTTTAATCAGCGACCCTTTAACCACGATGCATACAAAACACTGGTTGGTAGATGGGTGGCTACAGAAATTGAATGATTTCTTGAATGAATGAACTGGGCCCAAATAATTTTTTCAGACGTGTAAGTCATTTTGCATACTTGTAAAATTGGGGTGGGCATATGACCTGCTTAACAAATGCCCTGACTTACCTCTAGTTCTGGGGTCAGTTAAAGTCGTAAATGGAGGACTCCCTGTATTATAATAAATGTCAACATAATGCAAAGGTTTTATAGCCTTATTTCCTGCACTTGTTTTCTTGTCCAAAACATTTCCTCTCCATATGTTGAACACAAAGTAAAATAAATTTTAAAATAAAATAAATTATTTCATTCTTATTGAAGAAATATATTCAAACAGCTATCTTTTGAAAGAGCAGGAAAGGTAACCTAATGCTGAATTTACTTTTATGCAAAAGAGGCCACTTAACAGGCATGAAATGGTTTACAGCAACTACTACACAACTCATGAGCCCTACATAAGAAGACAAACCTACACCACTTTTATAAAATCTCATTTAAGCTTGACTTGAATACCGGTAGCGCTTTCTCTCTCTCCCTCCCTCCCTCCCTCTCGCTCTCCCTCTCTCTCTGTGTGTGTAACTGACACAAATATTTTCATTTATTCTTTACTTTTGTGTCACTGGAAATGCCTGAGAGAAGAAGCAAGTTCTCAGGACAAGAGTCCATGATTCCATTCTCTTTTCTCCTAAACCTAAGAGGAACGCCTGTTGACGTAGCTATTTGCATCATAGGAAATCCATAAAGCTGAAGATCAGAAATCAAATTCTTCACTTTTATGAGCCATTGTCATATGATTCACTGTAAAAGTTAAAATTAAACACATACAATATTAGAGTAGGAACATACATTGAGGAAGCATTTAGCCATAGTAATGCAATAATCTGCAATATATGCTAGTTCCATTCAGGTTAGCAGTGTTATAAAAGTACAGAACAGGGTAAGAGATTGTAAGAAAAAGGCAGGAGATTAAAAATAAATGAATAAATGGAAACTCTGCTTCTGGGATGATGATGATGATGATGATGATTTGACATCTACAACTCTCATCTGAACCTCACTAAGTAATTGATTCAGTGACCACCTGCAGATACTAAGGTAGTCCTTCCTCTGCCTTGTCACCCACCTAACCTGCACTCCCAATTCGTGTGCGGAGCCAGCCAGCTGAGCTATTTGGCAATCCTCTCTGCCTGCCTCACTGACAGCCAATGCCTGGTTGTTGCTGAAGCTCCTCTCCCTCTGGGCTCAATGCTTGGCCAGCCTCTCCCTCCAGCAGTGGCCTGGGGGAAGAAGAGCTCCAGGCCTTCCAGCATCGGTCTTTTGCTCAGGCCAGGGAAAGGAATAGGAGAGGCCGGAAGGAGCCACACTGGGTACTCTGTGATCAGGAAGAGGCTCTGCTTACAATCTCTGGTCCTGTCTGTTCCCACTTCCCTCTCTCTGAGTGGGGTTCTTCAAGGTTTCGGAGTGAAGAGTGGTTGCTTCTCCGCAGTTCAGACTCCACTGCTGGCAACTCTCAGGCACAGCCTTGGAGAAAAGGAACTTTGTCCTCAATCCAAGATGGGCAGGCAAGAATTGAAGGATGTGCAGGAATGGAAAAACAGAGGATCTCTATTCGCAGCAGAGGTTGAGCCAAAATTACAGAGGAAGGGCTGCCTTGTGAATAGCGTATCACACAGAATGCAAGCACCGAATATGAGAGTTGTTTAGAAAAAAAAGAGAAAGTCCCAACACAGGGGAACTTGTTCCATTAATAATAACAATTCAAATTAAATTATTATTATTATTATTATTATTATTATTATTATTATTATTATTATTATTATTATTATTATTATTATTATTATTATTATCATCATCATCATATGGTGTTGCTACAGTAGCCAGGAGACCACAATGCTACTGAGGAGGAGTAACTTGTCTTACCAAGGTACCAGCCCTGTTATAGGAAATGCTTGTGCGCTTCCCAAGATCCCTACAGGAGGGCAAGCTGGCTTCGCACCAGAGATGAGCAACTCTTTCTGCAGCATCACTCAAGGCCCCTTCCCTGAGCTGCCTCACAAAAAGGCACCGCAACCAGGAAAGTCATCCAGAAAATGGGTCATCCAGACTTTCCTCCTGTCAACATTTTTTTTATTGAATTGTAAAGTATTATGAAATACAAAACACAAAACAAATAGAAGAGCAGTGGGGGGGGGAGGGGAGAAGGAAAGGAGAAGTGAGCGAAGATAAGAAAAGAAAAAGAAGCATTGACTTCCGATACTGTATGTTACAGTAAAATAAGGCATTAACATGAAATCACAACTTTTTTGTTTTTTTTCATAGTAATAAGAACAAACAAATAAGAAAAGTAGGTGACTATCGCAAAAATCAATTATTTGGGTTAAGGGGAGAAAAAGTGTGTGTGTGTGTGTGTGTGTGGCTTCACCCTTGGACGAAAGCTGAATCTAATTTCTCTGCTTGACCTCTAGCTGCACCCCTGCCTGTTGCTAGCTCATTTGAGCTATGACCGACAGAACAGGGAAAGCAAGGATGGGGCATCACAGCGTGGGACCTTCTGTGTATAAGAGGGAAAAGCCGAGTGGGCTGTGATTCAGAGGTTGGTATTCAGCAGGTTCTGACCACTTCTGGAGAACCAGTAGCAGAAATTTTGAGTAGTTTGGAGAACCGGCAAATATCACCTCAGACTGCAGATTTTGCAGTATCCTTCCCCTGCCAGGCCCACCAAGCCACGCCCACAGAACCGGTAGGAAAAATAATTGAATCCCACCACTGCTGTGATTGAAGGATGGGAAGAAATATTTGTTGTTTTTTCTCTTTTCTGTAAAAGCCCAAAAGCAAAGTCTAATTCAGGAAGTGCCAGTATTTATTGCATAGGGGGCAGCAGGTCCTCTCAGATCCAGAAGGAGTCTGAAAACTATGGGCTGAAGGAGGTGCCAGTACTACCGCATAAGGCGGAGGTCCTCCTGAAAACCGTGGGCTGATAGTTCCCAAGAAAGGGGGTGCCAGTACTTCATCAGGGAACTGGAGTTCTCCTGGACACCTTTTTTTTTTTTTGGTCTGAAAACCGTGGGCTGAGCCAGGAGTTTAGCCATAGTGATGTACAAAGTCCTATTTTTGATAAGAACATTTTTCAGTCCTTGATTGGTCGTTTATCTTAGCTCAGTAATTGGTCAAGGCCAGATATTGCATACTGTGTTAATCAATTAGCGAGATTTAACACTGAGCCAACTGAAAGGCACCGGCAAGCTGCTAAACGTGTGTTAAAATATCTGAAACAAACAATGCATTATGCATTGTATTTGGAGCCTAAAGATGAGCTGAATTTGATTGCATATGCTGATGCAAGTTTTGCTACAGACATAAATACACAAAAATCTACATTGGGTACTGCTGTATTATTGGGAAAAGCATTGATTGGATGGAGATCTATTAGACAGAAACATCTAAGTTTGTCAACAATGGAGGCTGAATTCTCATGTTTGTCTTTACTATGTACAGATTTAGTTTTGTATAAACAATTACTAATTGACATGGGAATTAATGTAACAGATCCTATTGTTGTTTACGAAGACAACCAATCAGCAATACAGATGGCTTCACATATTGCTGTTAAAACAAGAACGAAACACACAGATTTAAGATATTTAAATGTGACACAATGTGTGCAAAGATGATCAAGCTGGAATACTGTATGTCAGAAAACAATATAGCAGATCATTTTACAAAGGCCCAAGGCTCTATAAAGCATAAGGCGTGCTGTGAAGATTATGGACTTAGAATGTAAGGTTGTATATATTGTCTTACCCAAAAGGGGAGAATGTTAGGAATATAAGTCACCTAACAGGTATTTGGGTTAGAAATATATAAACCAGGATAAACATTTCAAAACTGTATCTTTAAGAAAATGCAAAACTGTAATTAGGTGTGGTTACTCAAACGGCCATAAGATGGAGCCAGAAACCTGGGTTGTTTAGTCTTAGTCTGAGTCTCAGAAGAGAGTGTGAGTGTATCTCTGTTTCCTTCTGTTGGAAAGTATTGCCGTTGCTCCATTTTTCCTAATTGATTGATATTCCTGGATTTAATGTAAGTCTGATACTGAACTGTTTTTTGACACTGGACTTTGATATTTGGATTATCCCTGGATTGAAAAACTGACTGATTTACCTGTGAATGACTTTGGACTGTGTTTGGACTTTGCTTAAACCTTTCTGGAAGTAAAAACCTACATTTACTGCACAGTGTATCTGTGTTCTGTGTGTGTATTATTCAAACACTTCTCTCAAATACGTCTCCCTGTATGCGCTCATTCTCCTAACGGGAAATTACCTCAACACATACCATAAAAGCACTTAGATCTAGAATTAAGCCCAGCCAGATACCTTACTGGTATTGCTGGGTGGAATTAGCCAGTTCTAAAGACCTCATTAAGGAAAAGGAACAGACTAAGACAGAATACCCACTCATAGAAACAGCCTGGGGTGAGAATCATGCCCCCACCATTAAGTAAACTAGTCCCAGGAAGACAACTAGATATACATCAATGTATTACGACAGCTGGAACTGCTGGTACGAATGGATAGAACAAAGATTGATTAAACAATAAAGGGCAAAAGAAAACATGTTATAATTGTAGTAATATATATATATATATATATATATATATATATATATATATATATATATAGTTTTCTGAGGTTCTCAGGTATTTGTATGTGGATCTTTGGTTATTCGGTTTTCTCCCGTAAGATTCAAAGTATCTAGGCTAGATACTTTGCCCAGATACTTTGCCTAGATACTTTGAATCTTACGCGTTGCCTAGATACTTTGAATTTACGCGGAGAAAACCCGAATAACCAAAATATATATATATATATATATATATATATATATATATATATATATATATATATATATATATATATATATATATATATATATGATCTTTGGTTATTCGGGTTCTCTCCGCGTAAGATTCAAAGTATCTAGGCAACGCCGGCGAGGTCCCACTCGCCATCTTCAGGCTGGTGCTTTCGGCTTAGTGCCAGTGCAACCAAAGATCCACATACAAATACCCGAGAACCTCAGAAAACATATATATATATATATATATATATATATATATATATATATATATATATATATATATATATATATATATATATATATATATTGTGTGTGTGTGTGTGTGTGTATCTTTGGTTATTGGTTGCCGCGTAAGATTGAAGTATCTAGGCTCGATGAGTCTCATTCTCATTTCAGGCTTGTGTCTGCTCTGTGCTTCTCAGAGTCACTCTGAGAAGCACAGAGCCGAAGACACAAGCCTGAATATGATGAATGAGACTTCATCGAAACGTTGCTCTAGATACTTCCAATCTTACGCGGAGAAAACCCGAATAACCAAAGATCTACATACAAATACCCAGAGAACCTCAGAAAATATATATATATATATTCACACAAGGATTAATTGTATAGAGGGTATAAAATAAGGTTGAAAATAAGATCCCACAAACTGTCGAGGACGAAATGTTTTTTGATTGTTTTCTGAATTTTCTTTTCCACTTTTCCTTTTTTATTTTTTTTCTCTTTCACAGTTATGTATGTGTTGTTTGTCTGTTTTAATTGTAAAATTAATAAAGTTTATTTTAAAAAAAAGATATACATGTTACCACATGCACTATTTTCGGCTTTCGACCTTGTTATCTGGAAGCGAGGCACCCAACTATTTGGGTCAGACCCCCAAACTGTAATCCGGACCATAAGATCTATAGTAGACACTGGACAGCCATAATCCATCCTGGGGGGACATGACCCAATTATGACATGTCTTTTTAACAAAAGTCGAACTGTTAAACCTGTGTGAAAAAACAGAAATAGCCAGACGCCCTGTCGTTGTAGCACCGGGGCAAATAGCCCCAATACCATGTCTGGAGTCAATTGCACTCATATCTCAAAGACTAGACTAGACTAGAATACTTTATTGGCCAAGTGTGATTGGACACACAACGAATTTGTCTTGGTGTAAATACTCTCAGTATACATAAAGAAAAGACTACTTGGATTATTATGAGCCTCAACATCACACATAGTTTTTATAGCCTTATTTCCTGTACTTATTTTGTAGTAGTGCATTTCCTCTCCACGTATTGAACATGGAGTCCCTGATTCCATTCTCTTTTCTCTTAAACTTCAGACAAACACCTGTTGACGCAGCGATTCACATCTTGAAAAATCCACAAAGTTGAAGCTTAGAAATCAAGTTCTTCCCTTTTGTTAGCCCTCTTCAGATGATTGACTGTAGAAGTTAAATTAAGACACCTACCATTTTAGAGTAGGAACATATGCCGAAAAACATTTTTAGCCATAATAATGCAATAATTGGGAATGCATAGATGCCCATCCTGCTAGTTCCAATCAGGTGAGCAATATTATAAAAGCACAGAACAGGCTAGGAGATTGTAAGGAAATGCAGGAGATTAAAAATAAAGGAATAAAGTTTTTGCTGCTTTGATGATTTGATTTAGTCGTCGGTCCCCCCCCGCTCCAAACAGCCATTGGAGCGGCCACCAGGAGGCGCCAGGCCATTCCTTCCTCCTCCCCGTCGACAGCCCGAGTTGCTCTCCCAACTCGCCTGGCGTAGCCGAGCCAGCCCATCCTATCCGTGCCAGACGCCCCTTCCACCCCCACGAAGCATCTCCAAGCAAAAAGGTGAAAGGAGCCAAGCACAAGAAGATGCCTGTTTCCAGGGCAAAGCGGGAACCCCCGATGGCCTCTTCCAGCCTTGGTCTTTTGCTCTCAGGCTAGGCTGGGAAAGGAGCCGGGGAGGGGAGGGAGGGAGCCGCCCTGTAGTGCTCTGCGACCTGGAAGAGGGTCGGCTCAGTTCCGCTGGCGGCCCCCGCCTCCCTCGCCCAGCCTGCCGGACTCTCCGAGCGGGGTTTCCCAGGGTTTCTTCCTCGAGAGCAGCTGCTTTTCCACAGTTCAGGCTCGACTGCCGGCAACGCTAAGGCTCCGCTTCGGAGGAGAGGAACTCTGCCCTCCGTCCCAGATGGGGAGGCGAGAGTTGGAGGATGTGCAGAAAGGGAAAAACCCCCAGGGATCTCCATTCACAGTAGAGGTTGAGCCAATGTGGAGGCCGGAAGGGTTGCCTTACGTACAGCTTATGGCACAGCAATGCAGTGCTGAAGGGTGTGTGGGTGTGTCTGTCGTTGTTTAGAAAAAAAGATAAAGTTCCAACTCAGGGAAACACACCCTGTGTAATTAAGATTTCAGTGTGTTGTATGAATTAAATAATGGCATCATCATGATTTGGCTTATGGTACCAGTAGTACCATAAGTACCAGTAGTAGTACTTAAAAAAAAGGAAGGAGGAGAAAATTCCGAGAGGTATGAGAAGGAGAAGCATCTTTCCAATGAAAAGCTGTAGGTCCAGGAAAAATTCGAGTGGTCCTAGTGTTCATTAATAAGCTCATCTTCCCAAAACTCACATGAGCTTTGCATGGGATGCACTAACTGATTTCTGGTCAGCCCTGTATTTTGCATGAGTTCAGGGTAGGACAAAAAAAAGAATCCATATTTGACAGGAACCAGTGGCAGCTTCAAAGGTATTTAATTTACAAGGAAGTCCTTGCTAAAGAGCTCCTTCAAATACATCAATCCTGTTCACTTCAGAAAGGTGACTGAACAGCACCAACGCCAAATACATTGTAAAGGTGAACAACTCCCCTGAATATGAAAGAAAGATTAAATAGTTGTTTTCCTTTAAGGCAGTACTCACTTCATCCATCCTTTCTTCTGGGTAGAGATCAGTCCTACATTTTCCCCCCCTTTTTCTTCTTTTGTATTGGAAAAATAAGATGCTTGAGGGAAAGATCCATTGGCTTCCATGTGATTTTCCCATAGGATTTTGATGTACGTGGCAACGTATGTCATACCTCCAATTGCATTGTTTGGCTCTATTGAAGATTTAACTGTATCACTCCAGGTGGCAGACTTGTGCTATTTATTTATTTTTCTCAGACTTCTAAATGTTTCTGTTTTATGTACAAGATAATTCTTGGGGTGACACATTGTACAAAGCAGAAGTGTAGTTAAATCGAATCATAAATTCAGATCTAGAACAAATACTTGAATAAACACATTTATGTTGAATGGAGTAGAAAGTAATTCACTCCATCCCGAAAGGTAAGAATAACTATTTCCTTATATATCAATGTCCTATTATCCACAATTTTGCTATAATTGACGTGGCCTTGGTTTTGTATTCTTTTGAGCTCATCTCCTAACATATGCTCTTTGAGATTGTACTTTGATTCTTTTTCTTATAAAAGCAGACAGTTATAGCTGTGCAGGTCTTATAGACTAGCATCTCAATGTTTTTTATTTCTCCAAATATCATATGTGTCGGCTGGGAAACTGCTCAGTGGCCATAATTTTGGTTTTGTATTCCCCCAGAAATGACTGAACTACACGCATCTGCCTGTAATGCTTGTTCTTGGCATGGTGACATCAGGGTCACCCACCACAGGAAACTTGAAGTCTGGAGGCAGAATTGTTGAGAGGTTGGGAAGGCTGGGTTCTTTCCTGTCCCGCCTCCTCCTGTCTCTCCTAGAGGTGTTAATGTATATATTATACAGCATGTGGACACGTGCATCTGCATATGCTTTCTGGCTCTTAATCTCACAACATATAGACCATGGAGTCGAAAGGCCCTAGATCAGAAGTGTCCAACTTGATTTCATTGAGGACCACATCAGGGTTGTGTATGACCTCGGAGGCCGGGATGGGCCTGGCCAGGGTATGGCCAGGCCCATCCCGGGTCATCATTTGTCAGGGGCGCCTGTGATGACCTGAGTGCTCTGACAGTGAAAATGGGTTCCTGAGCTCCATTTTTGGCCACAACAGCCTCCTGCAGCTCTCTGCCAGTGAAAATGGAGGTTGGGTGGGCCACACGTGCCCCCCCAGGCCCCGTTTTCAGCTGCAACGGCCTCCTGCAGACCCTGCTAGCGAAAATGGAGCTCTGAGGGCTGCAGGAGGCCATCAAGGCTGAAAACAGGGCCTGGGAGGGCTGCACGCGGCCTTCCCGAGCTCCATTTTTGCCTTCAGAGGCACTGCGGGCCAGTCCTTTGCTGTTTCCAGGGCGGCCCTGTGGGCCATGTCTAAGCACCCTGTAGGCCGGATTCAGCTTCCGTGCCTTGAGTTTGACACCCCTGCCCTAGATGAATCAGGATGCAGTGCTCTAAGGTATATATAATGTTAGGAACCAGGCAAGTGATTTTCATGATCACGATATATGCAGTGTTCATACGTATGGATATTACTTCTTTCAGTGATAAAATTGAAGCAATCAAAATTGGAGGTTTGTTTCATTGCCACTTCCTCTCTATTACAATTAAAAATTACCCAGAATGAGGAATTACCACTGAATCTGCAAGTCCACAAAAACTGGTGTCTCACTAACTATAATTTTTAATATGAGATCAGTACATTAAAACACAGAGGAGTCACATCAATCCTTCTGAGCTTAATTTAAATTAAATCAAAATTCAATTTTCTTAGTCTTTGGCCCATCAAATAGCATGCATGCCCTTCATCTATTGCAGACTAGCATGCGATCTTTCTGTGATAGAATGGAGCTTCAAGGAAAGAATGGCATAAGTTTGTAGATGCACTGATTTTAGACCCAATACTCGTTCTTATCTGGGAATTAGTTGCCCACATGGGAACTCAGTGCAGACATATAGCGGCTGAGGTTCTTAATATGCAAATACAACTCCAGAGCATCTGATTTTGGAGACTGTTGAAATAGAAAGAATTCAATGTCTGAATCAGATTTGATTCATTTCAAATAGCTAAACAAAATTAGCATAAAGGGGTCCACGGAACTTCTGTTCCTGTTAAATCTATTTACATTGCTATCTGTAACCATTCTTTTCCATAACAGGGAAATTCTGCCCTATACGTGGCATGTTTCTTTCTGATATTTATAGCATGAGCATTCTATTAATATAACTGAATATATTTGTTTAAACCTCCAGGGAAGCATCTACCATCTGCTGAGAATAATGCAATAATTTTCCATTAAGCAAATACTTGATATTTTCTTACACTTAATTCCATGTTCGGGGCCCATGTGTGAGAAGGGAAAGTAGAATTTGCCAGGAATTGAAAGCCAGGAGGTATATTAGCAGAACATAAAAAGAATGGAAAACTCTGAACTATGACAGCCTATCTCTAACCTATCCTTTTTTCAAGTCTCCAATGGTGCACTCCTCGCCACTGTAATGAGCTTCCAACTTGCTTCCACCTTCCACCTCATCCTCTTCTTTCCTTCTAGTACAGGGATGCCAAACTCAATTTCATTGAGGGCTGCATCAGGACCGTGGTTGACCTTGGGGGAGGTGTGTCCGACTGGATAGGTGTGTCTGACTGGGTGGGTGTGGCCAGCTTGATGCCACTCCCCAAACTGCTGGCATGTTTCCTCTTTGCACTAGGTAGACCAGGCTGAAGCCACGCTAGCCTAATGTTTCCTCTTCATATTGGGTAGACCGGGCCAAAGTGACATGGGCCGGCCCCTTACACTTCCAGGACAGCTCCGCAGGCTGGATTCAACCACATTACGGGCTGGATCCGGTCTGCAGGCCTTACGTTTGACACCGTTGTTCTAGTATGTGGCTGGAGAGACCGAAAGGTTTGTATTTCTCTTTCTAGCATGCTCCTCTTACAATTCAGGGCTGCAGTGGGAAAGACACCTATGTGTGATGTTCTTAATTACAAACATTAATTATTTCTTTAAATAAGTTTGCTTAAAACATGTTTAGATTGCCATTATCCTAGGATTAGATTAGGCTAGACTTCATTATGGTCACAGTCAGAAAAAAAAGGAAATGATTAAGCAGTGCATAACCATTAACTATTAAGACACATAGTAGGTGGAGTTTACACACCTCATAACAAAACTCAGCAGCACTTACTTGTCTGTGTTGCTTAATAGATGATGTAAGGAAAATGAGTAAGAATACCCTGGGAATTTTAAGAAAAGGAGGAAAATCAATTGCAAAGGGATGTTTCTGTAGAACTGGCTGCATAACAAAACATGGGCTGTAGGTTTTCTTAAATAATAGAATCATAAAAGTTTGCTCCTGCCTCATAAAGGCACCATGGTTTGACCAGATTTTCTTGTACTTTCCTTCCAACATTGTGGTTAAAATGAACCAAGGATAAAGCTCTTCTGAATTCATGTTGCCATCTCATGGTAGAAATCTCACTGAACTAAGCAAAACTGTAAATAACTTAAGAACAGCTTGGAATGAACTGTGTATCTGTATTAAAATAAAAGATCTTCATTGCTGAGGCTGACTTCTATGCCCTTTGGGATACATAATCCTGAGGGGCATTTTGGGCTCTGGAAGCTTGTGAAACCGCCCGTAGGTATTTAAACGTTGAGACTTGTAAGGTGGTGAGCTGTTCTATTTGTCAGTTCGGTGATATGGGATGTTTGGAAAATATGAGGATCTTAAGACTTGGAATAATAGCATAGAACGGCATTGCAGTGAAGTAGAAGACCTTGCAAGGCTCTTTTACATATGTTCACTTCCCTTGGCAGTTAATCCACATTCAAAACAACAAAATAAAGCATCAATGCTAGCACGAAAGAAGAAAAGCTGTTGAAAACATTTAATGATTAAAGTAAAAAAGTGCAAAAAGATTCACGGTTAGCTGCTAACTTTGAACCTGTCTTGTTGAAGAGCTGGAAACAGAGAAAGGATTGTGCTATAATGAAATGTCTGCAAGAAAATCACCAAGCTCAGAGAGCACCAATGACTCCACAGCTATACACTATCCTACAAACATTAAATTAAGACTGACCAGGGTGACTGTGAAGGGAATTGCCCACTATGCAGGAAAATGCAAGAACTGACTCTTTTCATTTGCATTTCTAATTACAGTCTCTAAAGCAGGGATGGGCCAGTCTATTTCTAGGTCAGCTGTGAAGGAGTCAACCAACCCAGTTAAAAAGGACGAGGTGACTGCAGAAGCCAGTCTTCCTTGCCGCCAGCCCGTCTCGCAGAACAGGTGCCAAGCCCTAGAACTGGACAGAAAGGGGCAGTCCCAGAGTAGACCTTTCTGACCAACTGGAGCTAAGCCAGTTCTTGTTCCAAACTCTTTTGCCACAAGTCTTTTCCTCCCAGGGTCAAGGGATTGTCTGAACTGGAGGCCTTGACTGGGATAAGAGTGGAGTGGGAAACCTTGCAGGATAGAGCACCTGCATGTGGACAATGCAATATATGTGGTTGCATTTGTATTTGAATGGGAATCTCCAGGGAATACTAGGACTTTGGGCTGTGTTGTGGAGTTAAAAGACATCTAAAAGAAAACATTGGCCACTATCAACATGTGCTGTCACAAGAATTAATGGAAGCATGAATCCATGTAGCAATAGCATTTAGACTTATATACTACTTTACAGCCCTCTCTAAGCAGTTTACAGAGTCAGCATATTGTCCCCAACAATTTGGCTCCTCATTTTACCCACCTCAGAAGGATGGAAGGTGAGTCAACCTTGAGCCTGGTGAGATTTGAGCTGCCAAACTGCAGTCAGCCGGCAGTAAGCAGAAGTACCAGTACTGCACTCTAACCACTGTGCCACCGTCCTCTAGTCAGTAGGGTTTCTCTCCCTCCCTCCCTCTCTTTTAATTAGTGGCACTAAATTTGGGGAGCCGTATATATCTCTATCTGATTCTTTTGTGAATGGAATCTGATCAAGCACAAGAATAGATTAATTAAATTGCTACCCTTCTGGCAAATAAAACTCCACAGGAGCGCAGTTTACAATTTAACTTGCATGGTATGCCTGATAGACGTTCCAGCCAAATATTTATGCGCTTGTCTTTAATTTCCATGTTCTGTGAAGAATATATTACCACCTGACTTGCTCTGTGTCATATGGGACACCCTATAGATATAATTCCACAGCAGATAAACATTGAAAAAGCACATCTTGATGGAGAATATTAAAAAACAATGAAACAAGTACCCAAGCCTTCGAAGTTCAGCCACGTGCATCATATGTGCAGGAACAAAACTGTCCCCAGACCTGTATCTCTATTAGGAATGCCCTCCTGATTACCCTGAAGACTTTCACTCTTTCGTTTCTGCATTTTTTGCAGATGGGCCTTTCCTGATCCTATTAGGAAAATGGTATCAAATCAATCCATAACTTTAAAAAACCAAAAACCTCCTTCGAGAATCTGTAGAGATTCTCCGTCATCCAGGTCATGGTTATTTATTTATTTATTTATTATTTATTTATTTGATTTGCCAATTGTTTACAAGATAATAAGTATAAGCGTATACATAGTTGTGAATACATGAAATGGGTACATATAAGAAAAATAAAAGAATAAGAGAAACAATAGGACAGGGACGGTAGGCACGTTGGTGCGCTTTATGCATGCCCCCTACAGACCTCTTAGGAAGGGGGTGAGGTCAATAGTAGACAGTCTAAGGTTAAAGTTTTTGGGGTTTGGGGAAGAGACTACAGAGTCGGGTAGAGTATTCCAGACGTTGACCACTCTGTTGCTGAAGTCGTATTTCCTGCAATCAAGTTTGGTGCGGTTTACTTTGAGTTTGTATCTATTGTGTGCTCTTGTGTTGTTATGGTTGAAGCTGAAGTATTCATTGACAGGTAGGACATTGCAATGTATGATTTTATATACCATGCTTAAGTCAGACTGAAGACGGCGTAATTCAAGGTTTTCTAGTTCTAGAATTTCAAGTCTGGTGGCATAAGGTATTCTACAACGAGTAGAGGAGTGGAGAACTCTCCTTGTGAAATATTTCTGGACTTTCTCAATTGTGCTAATATCAGATACGTAATGAGGGTTCCAGACTGATGAACTGTATTCGAGTATTGGTCTAGCAATGTTTTGTATGCTCTGGTTAGTAGTGTGATATTACCAGAGAAAAAGCTACGTAGGATTAGGTTAACAACTCTTAATGCCTTTTTGGCTATGTAGTTGCAGTGGGCTCTAGCACTTAGATCATTAGAGATGAGTATTCCAAGGTCCTTTACAGAGCTTGGGTCATCAACAAGTTCTTGACTATTCAGCTTGTATTTTATTTTCTGATTTTTTTGCCAATATGTAAGACAGAGCATTTATTTGTTGAGATTTGAAGTTGCCATTTGTTTGACCATTCAGATACATAGTCGAGATCTTTTTGAAGGGTAGCAGTATTGTCTGTGGTATTGAACAGCTTTACATCATCAGCGCAAAAGAACGCAATTGCTCTTAATATGATCGCAGAGGTCATTTATGTAGAGTATGAAGAGTTGGTCCTAGAACACTGCCCTGGGGGACACCACTATTGACAGGTACTGGATTTGATAGGACGCTCCCGATTTTGTCCATTTGTTGTCTGTTTGACAGGAATGCTTCTATCCAGTTATTCAGTTGTCCAGAGATACCATAGGATTTTATTTTTAGGAGTAGTTTGTCGGTACCACTGAATCAAAGGCTTTACAGAAGTCTATGTAGATTGCGCCTATTGCTTTGCCCTGGTCGAGTTGTGTCGTCCATATGTTTTTGCAGTGTAAGAGTTGCAGATTACAGGATAGTTTTTCTGAAAAACTTTCTTTTTTCAGAAAGAACTTTTTTTTTTTTTTTTTTCTTTTTCTGAAAAACTTTCTTTTGGTTCTATACCAAAGGGGCTTTTTCAGGAGGCAACTGGTCTTGTTTTTCCTAGAAGACATTTTGCATCTCCTCCAAGAAGCTTCTTCAGCTGTGACAAGATAGTGGGGGAATGGAAGGATTTATATTCCTTGCAGACAGCTGGTCATTTGCATCCTTTTAGAGAGTTGTTTAAGCACTTGGAGGTTTATCTGTGTCCTCAGGGTCACCTTCCATTCCCCACTATCCTCTCAGAGCTGAAGAAGCCTCTTGGATGAGAAGCTAAACGTCTTCAAAGAAAAACGAAGTCCAGTCACCTCCTGAAAAAGCACCTTTGGGACTTCTTCAAGAATGGCAATAACAATAATAAAAAGCATAACATCTCAACTGTACATTAACTTTGGAGATGCCCTCAGAGGAGCAGCAGCAGCAGCAGACCATGTATTTAGGCCATAGGCACTTACAACCATTCATTTAACAACCATTCAAAGTTACAACAGCACGGGAAAAGGGGACTTGGGACCATTGTAGTGTTGCAGTGTCATGTGAACAAAATGTGGGCAGTTGGCAGGTACCGTATTGACAATGGTTGCAGTGTTACAAGGTCACATGATCTTCATTTGTGACCTTCCCAGGAGGCTTCCTGGTAAAATCAATGGGGGAAATTGGACTCACTTAATGAATGCCTAATTTATTTAATAACAGCAGCAGAAAGGTCATAAGATCAGGTGCTTACTTAATGATTGCATTGCTTAGTGATGGAAGTTCTAGTCCCAATTATGATCACAAGTTGAGGACTACCTGGATTTTTTTGCCTTGCCACTGCATTCTTTTCATAATGGCTCAAAACAGGCTCAATGTTCACTATCCCAAGTGAAAGAGGTGAGGAAACAATAAGGAGTTAGTTTACCAAGCCAAGATATTGTGTTGCTCGAGGGGACATTTGAAAGCAATTTTATTTATTTATATCCCATCTTTATTAAATATTTTAATTTAGAATGCTAGAGTGAGTCCCGTCTTCCTCTCACCCCCTTCCTCCAACTCTCAGAATTGCAAGTTTATGAATATTTTTCTGGGATTAAGTTCCACTCAATTCAGGGATACATCTGAGTATATCTAAATAAAATTGCTTCGTCCTCGCTCATTTTTGCTTCTAGGCTGATACAACTATTTTGCCACCTCAAGAAGTAAGAAAATCCTCAGATTTAAATAAAAACCATTTCTCCTTCTGTTTGGTGTCAGATACATCCATGTAGTTTTCATGGCAACGGTACAGAAATGGCTTGCCACTGTCTTCTGAAATGTCTTTTTTCTATTTTTATTGCTCAGTCAAGCAAATAACTTTGGTATGACATCCCTCCTCCAATTCTGCTTGGTGTTCAGTCTAGAAAAGATCAGCCAGGTGTTGCCATGTCTCTCCCCCCCAAAAAGGTGAAGATGGATAAGAAAAAAAAGATAGAAGGGAAAGTAAAGAAGACACATGGCGAGGGCAGGATGAAAAAAATGAGGAAGAACCAAAGAAATGTAGACAAATAACAAAGGAAAGAGGGAAATTGTAAATTGCCCAATGGAAAAAACAGGCAGAGCCAAAAATGGGAAGGAAAGAAAGGACAGAAAACAATGATGTCTGTGCTTTACCATACCTTTTACTCTCTGGTGAATCATTATCTGTCTCTTTCAAATGTCTATGAAAAAAATGTTAAAGTTGCATATACATAGCTTGGAAAAGATTAAGAGAAGACTTGACAGCTGTTTTCAAATATGCAGAAGGATATTAGCAGAAAAAGGAGTAGATTTCCAAAGGGCTGGATTATAGTAAATGCACTGAGACTGCAAAGCTGCTGGTTTTGGCAAATTTAGGAGAAACTTGCTAACGATAAAAATAGCATAAGCGTGGGATCCCAGAAGGTAATGAGTTTTCCTTTGGTGGAATTCTTGAGATAGGCTTGCATCTTTCATTGCAGAACTTGTATTGAGAGAATGTTAACTAGATGAATATAAATTCCTTTTGGTAGATAGGCAGGCAGGATGGCACATGATAAACTGATGATTTTGGCTCATGAAGAGTACTAGACAGTAAGTTTGACCTGTGTTCATGTTTTCATATTATGCTCATCAATACATATGCATACAAATCTACAGGGATCAGAGCTGATGTCTGAGACTGTTGTCTTTTGGGGGAAAAGGGGATCTCGTCTTGGGACAGGCCTTGTCTTGAATAAATTTGATCTAAGTTCAAGAATGAGTTTAATTCATACCAAGAACAAATGGGTAGATTTCTGCAGATCATTTTTTTAAAGGAACAAAAGCTGGCTATGTTGTTTATCTGGTCCCTTGGTTACACTGTTCCACACTCCCATGTTTGCTGCTCTCACAAAGCAGATACTCTGATTACAAAGTTTATAGTGTCCCGGGACTTCAAGCACTCCATCACAAATTGACTTTTCTCTATGTAAATATTGTGTGACATCATGCTTGCTCAATAGTTTAGGAAGGCAGATGAACTTACTTTTTATTTTTCTGTTATTGGAATTGACAACTGCCTAACAACTTGGCAAATGTTTGTCTCTCTGGTAATTTTTCTTTGCCAAATCATCAGTTTTAGAATTACTTTTTTCAGTTTTGAAAAAAGAGATCGCTATATTATTGTGAATATTGTAGGTTTCATATTCTATTTTGTTAGAAAATTCACCTATGAGGTAATACATACAACTCTGTTTTACACTATCATTATAAGTTATATCCAATTGCTCTTTTGGGGAGTAAACTTTAGAGTTGTTAGAAAGCTTTATAAAGAGCTATTCAACACTAGGAAATGTCAGGAAGAGACAAAGGCAGTTTGGTATTTCAAATTATGCCCCATAAATCTGGAAAGTAAATGTTCTTCAGAAATTATTTTGAAAGCCTAAAATGAGTTTTGAGACAGTATGGCTTGTACCTACACTGCCATTTATAATAGTTAGTGTACTCTCCTCTTCTAATTGGTTTCCCTTAGGTATTCAAAATGTCTTCTTTTAGCAGATTTGTCTCCAGAAATTAAAAGAAAAGAGAACAGTAAGTAACCACCTTCTTTGTGTGAGAATCTGGAGCAAGAGTGGGGATAGAAGAGCAATCCTTCATCTGCACCACGTTTGACCTTCCTGTTTAAAAAGTCTTGAAATTTTGAAGGAAAGGAAATGGATCAGAGAACACTGCAAGATTTGCCGCTTTAAAAAAAAAACCCTGCTTAAGAATTGCAGTCTTTGACAGTTATAAAGGCTCTGAACTCCCTTTAAGATGAGGAAAATATGCACATTGATAACAAGCTATAAATATATGAGATTTTAGATCCAGCCAACATTAGCATAGAGATAGAGAGTGGAGTTTGTAGAACATTTCTGGGCTTACCATCTCCCTGCACTGCCTAAAATGCAGTGCCATATAAGGTTTTTTTTAAATTGTTATGAGAAATTTAATTGCAGTGGCATGTAAGTTACAGAATCAACCATTCTTTTTTTTGTCTCAGATGTCCAGACATAAGCAGGACCTAGTAAAATGAATGTTCATCCCACTAAGATGAGGTAATATTGCTGTAAGTCACTATAAAACATGCATATCCATGGCAAGGAGGTATCTTCTCTGAGATGCCACAATAGCTTTGGGTAAAGCGATTCATGTTACCTTACAGCCACAGTTGAGTTTACAGTCAGAATTCAATAATGGATTACCTCCAAAACACACCAGTCCTCTAGCATGCTATAACATCTTTTCACATGCAACCACTGTGTCAGATGCAGCACTACAAGGCTTGGAAGCTCGTCCCCTTCTCCAAAAGAAATGCAGTGGGGACCAGCTTTGGAACTGCAAAATTCATTGATGGAAACTCCTTGTCTTGTTCTGCCTAACTTTTGGCATTTCCCCACTCCTATAGTCAACATGCCGTGGCATCTTGCTATCATCCTTCCACTTGATTGTTCTTCCAGCCCAACTCTAGCTCCCTGAAGAAATCAAACTGACAAAAAGAATGGGAGCAGTGGTGTAGTGATATGCGATTGTCATTTTGGGGTGCTTTTGGAGTGGTATGTGCTTGGAAGTGCTGGCCAGCTCAATAGGAAAATGAAGGGCAACAGGATGATATATTGATATAAAACTGAAAGTTTGAGAAGGAAAGCTGGTAGCTTGATAGAATGGCACCATTCAATAAGTGACTCCAATATCTTCAGGATTGGAGATATCCCCTTAGAAGAGGGCCAAGCATGACATAAGGCCTGCTATTTATTTATTATGCTGATTGTTTTGACCATGTGCCAGTAGGTCTCATGAGATTTGCTTGGTTTGACCTATTGTTTGGATACTTTCCATGCAATTTCTTTCCTGACTAAAGCAAGAACTGGGAGGTCCTCATTCAAGTTGGCCCAGTCTATAATAATAGAGAAGTATGAGATTAATTGGCCTAAGTAAATATAAGAGTGAAACTATTTTCCTACTGCACTTTCTTTTACCAGCTTGATAGCTTATAGTGCACGGGTGTCAAACTCGATCATATCGAGTGATGTATTGTGATTTTTGTGTTGCCAAGGTGGGCATGGCCTGCATGTGACGCATCCTGCCAGTGGGCAGCCAGTTTGACAGGCCTGGCTTATGGTGAAATCAATTCTATACTTTAGACAATAATTTTAATATTTAGGCCCGCTTATCCATTTAAAAGCACCATTTTAAAAGGCTGTCTGGGAAATTAGTACATGTAGTTCTTGCTTAATGCTGGTCTCATTTAATGGTAATTTGAAATCAGGATTTTTTTTTCCTCCAAAAATTTTGTACAATAAAACTAGCAATGAGATCATATCTCTCATTTGATTATTCCACATTCAATGCCTTCATGTTTTCTGTCACATTAATTTCAATAAATACAGGTTTCTGAAGAATTAAAACTTAATTTAGATTTCTCTTGGCTTCTGATATTCACATGTCTTTTTTCTCTTTCATATAAAAGGAAAGATGACATAGCTGGTACTTGAGGGGCAATGCTATTAATACTATATCAGTATTTTTCACATTTAGCAATTTTAAGATGTATGAAAATTTAACACTTCAACTATGAGAGTTTCCCAGCCAATATGCTACCTGGGGAATTCTGGAGTTGAACTTCACACAATTTGAACATGCCAGGTTTGAAAAATACCTGAGAAGCTAAGGTGAAACAGAAGTGACTTCCTTTCTCCAAGCCTCTCCCTTTGGTATCATCTGGCTTGAAAAAGGTTTGGGGGCATAAAGGGCACTCATTGGATCAGAACCTGCTTCTTGTTGTGAAGCTAATAGGTAATCTTTCATTAATCCAAAACACCCCAAGTGCCATTTTAATTTTGGAATGCCATTAATTCTAATTAGGGGAGTAGGTTTTTTTTTTTTTTAGGAGGGGGCAATAAAACATTCTGTGCATGCTCCCAACCACCCTTTGCTATGAGAAAGGAAGACGTTTTGAAATCCAAACCTAGTATATTATTACCTTCGTGGGGATGATGGACAGAGGCCAGGTTGCAATCAAAACAACAGGCATGAACTGTGAATGCTGTGCCACAAAAAGGACACTAAAAAAATAAAACAACAACCCACCACCAAACCAATCTCCACCCCAGCCAGAAGGCATAAAGGGGAATGAATATTTTTTTTGTGTAGACTAGAGAGATACTGTGGTCCTATTGATTTGGATATACAAGGCAGGTGGTTTCCGCTGCTTCTTCATAAGCGTTTATCTGCAATAACAAAGGTAATCAATATTGGCTTTCCCATCAGGATAGAAATCTGGTGGCGTCACTTCAGCTAAGGAGGGCTTCCCCTGGCGAAGCATTTCGCTTCATGGGGATGCCGCACATGCACCTCAGCTGTTGTCCTGATGAACCCAAGCCGGCTCCCCCCCCCCTTTCATGACAAAAGACAAAAAAAAAAAGCAAGCAAGCAAAAATCGGCTAGCTCATTCAAGAGATACCGCCGGGAGTTTTAAGCCCCCCCCCCTCTTTTTTTTTCAATCGCCGTTGAGAGCTTTTATATCAGGGCTCTCTAACCTTGGCAACTTTAAGCCTGGCGGACTTCAACTCCCAGAATTCCCCAGCCAGCAAACTGGCTGGGGAATTCTGGGAGTTGAAGTCCGCCAGGCTTGAAGTTGCCAAGGTTGGGGACCACTGCTTTATATGGTCTGCGTGCCATCCCGCAAAGCATCCCCGGTCGGCCCGCCCTTGGAAGTCTAATCGCTCCATCCCACGGTTGCTTATCGCGTTGTTTTCCCACCCCCGCTTTTGCTATCAGCCGATCGGGTGGCTGAGAGAGCGAGTAGGCACGCAGGGAGTCACCCGCTTATTTTGGATGGCCCGAGGGCGGCTTATATCTCGAGGAAGGCACGCACCCATCGACGTCCGCGCCGATCGTCGCGCGTGCCATTCCTGGAGCTCAGTCAACAAGCCTGAGTGGGGGAAGGCGCGAAGACGGGGGGGGAGTAAGGCGAATCGCACCCCGGCCGCCCCAATTTGCCAGCCTTTCCCGCCTGAGCTCAGGGTGGCTTATATAAACGAGCCCCGAGGAGACAGCTTCCCCCGGACTTGTCCCCTCTCTCTTTTCCCGCTGCTCCTCGCCCGCCTCTAGGTGGGGGGAATCCTTCTCCCAGCGAAGGCTTGTGGGTAACGAGGAGGAAGCCATCGCTGTAGTACCGTAGTAATCGTGTAGCAGCCGCCGCCGCCAAATAAGCTTGTAATTGCAAAGAAAGGTGGTGGGGGAGGAGGAGGAGGAGGAGGCAACAGCAGCTTCAATCCCTCATTCGGCCGACGAAGCGGCAACTGGCAGAGGTCAGCGCGGGGCAGCCCGCTCCCTTGAGAGAAACGCCTCCAGAGAGAGATATATACACACACATATACACAGAGAGAGAGAGACCCAGCGAGGCGGGCCCAGCCGCCCTCCCTCCCATCCCTCCAGCCACAGAGGAAGAGGAGGAGGGAGGAAGTCGGGCGCCGCCGCCGCTGCTGCTGCTTTCCCTCCCTTGTCTTCTCCCCGGCGGGTAGCGAGTAACCGACCTGGTGGTGCAAAATGGCCGAGGCAGCGTGGGGGGGCCGGTCGTAACTTGCCTTCCTTTCCCGCCTCGCCGCTGCAGAAGAAGAGCCCAAGGAGAAAACAGGAAGGCCGCGGCGGGGCTTCCCTTTCCCCTTCTCCTTCCAGGCGCCCACCTTCTCCCTTTCTGGGTTGTTCATGCCTGGGAAGCGGGCGGGTGGAGCAGCGGCAGCAGTGCCCGCCCCAATCGGGAGGCGAGGAGGTGGAGGAGGTCGTCCGCTTGCCCATCTCTGGCTGCTCCTCCGGAGAGAGGCCTGGCTGGGTGAGGCCGGGACTGAGCCCCGTTTTTCTCCGCCCGGCGGATCGTTTGCTTCCTTCTTCACCCCAAACTCGGCAGGCCCCGAAGTGGAGAGCAATCGGCGGGGCTGGAGACGGCAGAGAGTCTCCGCCCGCTCCTACCGCCTCCTCCTCCTCCTCCGTTTCCAATCAAGCGACGGTCTCCGGCTCTGCTTTGGCGCCCGACAACCCAGAGGGATAAAAAAGGCGGTGAGACACCCGCCGCGGACGTGAAAATGAACCACCAGCAGCCGCGACAGGCAACGAAAATGTCTGCCTCCCCGCCGCCGGTATCCGGGGAAGGGCATTTGGCGAGCCGGCAGAGGAAGTTGGAGTCCATGATCCGGGACCCCAGATCTCCGGTCAATGTGGAAAGTTTGTTGGTGAGTTCAGCTGATGGCGGCGGGATGTGTGTGTGTGTGTGTGTGTGTATGATTAGGGAAGGGTGCAGGGGAAAAAAAAAAGATCTGAGATTGAGGGCAAGCGAGGATGCGGGCAGAGCTGTATCTCCTTTGGGGTGTTTGAAAGCTACATTATACTGAGAAGAATCCACACACCCCGCGTTTCCCGTGGTTGGGGCAAAGGGGAGAGAATGGCTCGGGACTTGGGTGGGAAGGACCGGAGCCTGCTCCCACTTTTGCTTTGGAAGAAGCGCTGGGCGGGGAGAGGAAGATGTACTGTACACCAGTCCAGTTTCTCAATATGGAGAGTTTTTGAATACTTCTGACTGGAGGGCCGGAGAGACTTTTAACTGTTTCGCGGACGTTTGTGTCTAAAATACAATGCCCGTCCTGTGCTCTCCCTGCGCTCGGAAACGCTCCACGCTGAAGGAATTTTTATTTGAGAGCTTGGATTGAGTGGACGAGGCAACGATGAAGAACACTCTTTTGTTTTTCCCCTTTTTTCTTTTCTCACGGAAGTGTGTTGACATGATGATGAAAAGGGGAAGGGGTGGTCCTATTGAAGGATTCTGCCCCTCCCCATCCCCGAAATAAAGTCCCAGTGAGAGTATAGATAAGATTTCTGGAACAACAACGTTGTGTGTGGTGAAAAATAATGATTTGCACGGTGTGGAGGGGTGTCCCCTTGCCTCTTCCCAGAATGTTGTGATGTGGGAGTCGAAACCCAGCAGTCTTTTTAGGAGTTCTTACAATTTACTTTTGATGGGGGAAGTTTTTGTTCAATTATTTAGAAGTTGTCCATGTTTAAGCTGCTTGTATCTGGAGGTCCAGTCTTTGCCACTAACTTTTCAGTACAGCCTCTTGTTTTTCTTTTTCAGGGACGCTGTTTTCAACAGAAACTTGATTTCTGTTAATGGGAAACTAATATTGACTTGTTGCATGGTCTATGATGGCGCTTTAAAAAGTATGGTGATACTTCATGAAACAGTGTATCTTGGGAAGGTAGATTCAGTAGGAATGATTAACTTTACTAGCTGCACACACAAAAAATGAAGAGAAACTTTCATGACAGATGTTTGTTTACAAAGAACACTTCATTTCTGCTAGAAACCTTATTAAGAAATATCATTTGAAATTCTTCCAGTTCTGAATATGAAGTAGTAAGCTGTAGAGTCAGTATGCTATCTATATTTTGAGATAGCAGTGACCTCACACCAAGGTTGCAGAAAAATAATTCTGTTCCCCCCCCCCCCCCCCCCAAGTGTTTTATCCTGCAGGCATTTTTGGGAGGAGGGAGAAGCAGCTCAAGCCATCTGCAAAAATGACTCAGTCTATTTGGCCAAAATACAGGAACTGACTAAACAATATAGGTATCTCTGTGCTACAGCAGTATATGCTTACTACAGACTCTTCGGGATAGTATTTACCAATCTGGTTCTTTTCTGTAGTGTTAGTACTAAAAGATTTGGAATTCTCTGCCTCATTTTAAGAATAGTCCTACTGGATTAGGGTTTTTATTGATTTAGCATATTACATCTACAGAGGTCATGCAATCACTGATACAAATGTAGTTTAAATAAAATGTATGATATGTGGACAATACAATATGGGGATAAAAATATATGATAAAACCATAATAAAATAAGCATAATATGGGGCTATAGAATTGCAGCGGGATAGATGTTATAATTCAGTATCTAAGGATCTAACTGTTTCTGGTGTGGCTGTGATGAGATCATTCCAGGTGCATTGAAATTTCCCGAGGACATTCTTGAGCTATAGTTGGTTCCAGAGCATCACAGTCACACTGTGGGCTCTCAGTCATTCCCCACTTAAAGAGTTTTGTCTCAGTTCTGCCATGGCCTGTCAGTGGTCTCCTTATTTTTCAGGACAGCTGTATTCCTGGAAGTAGTTGGACTGTATGGTTTGTTTGGTTATGGTTATACTATGATTGTGGGTCAGGGTAAGACTGGGTAGTCCTGTATTTTCTTTTCCACAATGGCCACTCAGATGCCTTTGGAGTGCTTAGAAGCAGGAGAATGGAGACTTTTTTCCTCTCCTTGTTTTCTTGCATCTGGCATTTAGAGGCATATTTTCCCAACATAGAGTTGAAATTGGGTCTTTAAGATCTAAGGCTTGATTGATTTGTCCTGTATGAATTTATCCAACCTCCTCTTAAAATCATCTAAACTTACCGCCCTCACCCTGTCTTGGGGTACTGATTTACACAGGTTAATTATATGCTGTATAAAAAAAAACATTTTCTTGCCTGTTTTAATATCCTTTCATTCAGCTTTACTGGATAACACCTGGTCCTAGAATTTTAAGAGAGGAGAAAATTCTTCCGCTTTATGCATGCCAAATTTCACAGTACATACTTTGATTACTACTACCCCTGCTCAGTTGCTCTTTTTCCAAGCTAAACAGCTATAGATACTATGTGTTTATTTCAAAAGGAAGCTGTTATAAAACCCTCTATTCATTTTGTGTTTTTAAAAACTCAGTTACTTATTTTTTTCAAGGTAAGCAAGCAGAACCGCATACTAGATGCGGGTATAACATACATTTGTATAAAGATATTGCAGCGTTGGCAATTTTATTTTCAGTTGATTTGCTAATGATCCCTGGCATGGATTTTGCCTTTTTCACAGCTACCATGAAATGAGTCAACACTTCATTGAATTATCGTCTGTGACCTTAGCATCCTTTTCCTGGATAATTACAGACAGTTCAAACCACATAAGTGAATATATGGAGTTAAGAGTTTTAGACACTAGAATGCATCACATTAACTTAATTGAATTGAATTGCAATTTACTGTTCGGTTCACCATTCTGCCAGTTGAAAGAGCTCTTTCTGGAAAAATCACTTTTGGATTTTACTGCCTACCTGGAAATTTGACAGCTAATTTACTTTTATGTCAAGATTACTTGTGAATAATATGAAATTATAAAGCAAGTGTCTTCAAACTTGGCAAGTTTAAGACTTGTGGACTTGAACTCCCAGAATGCCTCCTCCAGTCATGTTAGCTCAGGAATTATGGGAGTTCAAGTCCACAAGTCTTAAAGCTGTCAAATTTGAAGACCCCTGTTATAAAGCATCATTAGAGACAAGGTACTTGAATGACTCCTTATTTTGCTTCATTGAAAAAAAATGCATTTATACTCATAATTTCTATTTTTAATCAATTATTTTGTATATTTACTTACAGGATATATTAGCAATTATATCTGCACAGTATATTCTTCCATAGATGTATTTTGTGTTTTGTTGATCATTTCTGTCTATTTGAATGAAACAGATCTTAAATGGACTGATCTATCTATAATTTCCCAAATCTCCCTTAGATCTTTTTAAAAGTTGTGTGTCATATTGGATACAATTTTGCATTAAGTCTAATTGAGAGGCAACTTGCATATTTTTGCCAGTATGTCAGCAATTTCACCTTTGAGTTTTTAAAAACTCCCAGATGGATGCGATCATGACCTGGTGATTTGTTATTGTGTCATCTCTCAAGATATTGTTGATTGTTACTCAGTTTTCTCAGTTGATACAAAGTTCTCTCTGAGAAAGTTAATACAAACTGACTTGGATATCATTCTATTATAGAACAGAGACATAGAATTCATTCAGTTTTTTGTTATCTTCATATCTTCCTTGAGCATTGTTTCTATTTAATTTTTCAATTCTGTTTCAATTTAGAATTTTATCATTTCTCTTTAATCTATTTTGGAGATATACTCCTCTAATAGCAATAGTGATGCTCGTCTTCCCTTATTATCATGTGTTTCCCCCCCCCCACAATTGGGTCTCTTTTTTCTTTATTATGGTTGGCTTTCCATTACTTGAAGGACATCATCTTGAATTACACAATTTCCCAGACAGTGAAGAGAACCATGCTGGCTTCTAGATTTGATTTACCCTTTCTTAGCCAGTTATCATCTTGGTTGGGAAATCTAATTAGGTAGATTGTAGGACTGTAACTTTGTTGCTTGTATCCGTACGATTTATATTGACTGTTTCCTAGTATGATTTGATTGTTGATTGTACCCTATAACTATCATTAAGTGTTGTATGTTATGATTCTTGATTCTTAACGAATGTATCTTTTCTTTATCTATACTGAGTGTATTTGCACCAAGACAAATTCCTTGTGTGTCCAATCACACTTGGCCAATAAAGTATTCTATTCTATTCTATTCTATTCTATTCTATTCTATTCTAGTCTAGTCTAGTCTAGTCTAGTCTAGTCTAGTCCTAGAAGACATCAGACTGGAGAATTTTGCTAGGGATAATTGTTAGAAATAGTTCAAAACATTTCAGTGCTTGTACCCAAAAGAAAATAACCCTGTTACCAGCACTATTACATTTTGCCCTTTGAAGGAAAGAGTATCTAGAATAAATACAGCAGATAACAAAAAAAAAATCAGGCAAATACTTAATTCTGATCTGATGTTTCTTTTCAGTTGTTCTGTAGTAAAAATTGTAGCTTTGAATGACCTCATTAACATAACAAGTCTTTTCTGTTTTTTAAAGCAGTTTGATTTTATTCAGGCCTCTGCATAAGTCTCTAAAAAGTTGTAGCTGCTTTAAGAGAAGCATTAATGAGTTGGATCTTTAAAGCAGAGGTATTGTTTTTGGACTGATTTGAGATTATAAAAAAAGCTTTTTTAATGATTAGCAGAAATGCCATGTTCGCACAAGTCTGAAGTACTTATTTTGAACCATTTTTGAACTGTGCACAATTGTGCTATAATTTATATTAGTACTGTACAATTGATTTAAAGTCATTTTACCAAGAAAAGCTGATAGTGTGTCAGATTTTTTTTTTGCTTTTGTGAAAAATATATTTTGTTTGCTGTTTACTACATGGTTTTATAGCAGATGGCATGATTGCACAACTCTTGTTTAAGAGAGGCACAGTTGTGGATAGATTAATTTTTTAGTGACTGAGTTCTTTTTCAGTTCTTATTCAGTTTTTCTGTAAACTTTAGTTAAGTGGAGTTATATAATACGCTGTTTCCCTCAAAATAAGCCCTACCATGTTTTGCTGCATGTGTCCAATATAAACCCTGCCCCCCAAAATAAGACCTATTTAAGTGCCGGTGTAGCCGCCCATCCACCTATTCCATCTGGTTGCTCGTGGTGCCACCGACACAAGGTCAGGCAAGGGGGGGCTGCCCCACCCACACACCAGCTTACCTCAGGGCCTCCAGGCCCTGGGGGCCCCAGGCCATCCACGCCCTGACAACTGCCTCACAGTGACAGCACCAGCAGCCATGTGTAGCAGGAGCCCATGTGGCAGCTGGCCCACTTCTTCCAGCACCGGAGCAGGAGACTGAGCGATGCACTAGTGCTGCAGCCATGAGGTGGGGGGAGCTGCCTCATGCACACGCACCGGCTTACCTCAGGGCCCCTTCAGCCAGGCCATCTATGCCCCAACAACTGCCTCACCTCGTGGCCACGGCACCAACACATCACTCAACCTCCTCTTCCAGTGACACGCCAGTGTCGGAAGAAGTGGGCCATCGCCATGAAGCAAGGGAGGTGTCGGGGTGTGGATGGCCTGGCTGTGGGGGCCCTAAGGTAAGCTGGTGCAGGGTGCATGGAGAGTCCCCATAGTCTATATAAAGTAAATTGATTAAGTATGGATATTTTGACTCAATTAAATGTATCTTTTTAATCAGACTCCAGAAAGTAAACAGCCTTCATTGTTGTTACTTGACAATTCAATGTGTGAAGGATTTGTAAAAGTTGATGGATTTCAAATTTCATTGAGATTAGCAGTTTTTACAACAAAGCAGGTAGTGATAACAGTCATGATTAATAAATAGCTTGGCATGTTTAATAATTGTAAATTATATACAATTTAGTTCTTGTTAACATTAAAACAGCAAATAGGATTTTGTTTAAAGAGAAACAGGGTTTTTCCTATATATGTATTTATCCACATTTGTTGAGGAATTAATGAGCTCTGTCTATATCAGTTTCCATAATGGGAGGAATTTTACCAGTGTCTCCATGTTTTAATAACAACTAGTTAATCAACTGGTTCAAATCAAAAGTTGAAAGAATATTTTCCTGCTGAACATCATTAGAGTGCTTGAAATAATAATATTCAGCATTTAGTTCTGCTTGTGCTTTCAAGAATGAATGTTAACTCAATGGAATAAATTAGTGGTAATTATTTTGTGAATTTTTAATGATTTAAGATTTAAAACTTCACAATCATTGGAGTGTTACAGGGACTGTACACTTTTTTCTTATATGTATGTGACTTGCCTTTTCCTTTATCATTATTGGTATTATGTATGGTTATTAGTCAGAGTGGTTATGCTCAAATCTAACACTTTAAAACTCTGTGGATTGTTCCAGCTTAGTGGTTGCCTTTATTCTGTCTTCTGTTAAAGTTAAAGCAAAGACACCTCTGGCAGAGCAGGATGGAATTATAATTCTATCAGCATCCGCAACTGTGCCTCTCTTAAACAATATTGTATTTGTCAAGGTGCTGATCTAACCAGTAGGCTTATATCTTGCCTTTTCTCCAGAAGTTTAAAGTAAAGCACTTAGGATTTCTTGTTCCACTTCTATCCCCACGACAACCACAACCTTGCACAACAGTGGGCCTGACAAATACTGATGGACCATAACATTTATACATAATACTTATTTCTACTCAGCATGTAAATGGGGATTTATGAGTTGCCTTATTCTGTGTATAACCTTACTATTTTTTTATTAGAACAGTGTTCTACTCAATGTGTTAAGCTACATTTGCATTATAAGCTAACTGTTTCATTTCAATGTGACCTACTCAGTCCAATTTTTTAGATTTACATGATATGTTGAGCCATAAACTCATCACACAGGCTGATTTGTTAGGCTAAAGTGTGTGTTGTGCAACCACAGCCATATTTAAAGATTTTGTTGTCAGTAACAGGATAGCAACAAAAGAGGGGGAGAAAATTCCTCCATTTGTTTTTTTAGAAGTGTTCATTTCATGCTTAGCCATGATGTGATAATCTTTATTTTGGGTTAGAATGATACACCAATACAGCCAATATGGTTTGGAAAGACTACTTTCATCCCTCTTTATTAATCTAGAATGAGGGATGGAATGCTACAACATTCACTCCTGGGTGAAATGTTTCTTTAACATTTTCATTAACGATATACATGAAAGTATAGAAATGTTGCTTTTCATATTTGCAAATAATGCAAAACTGGGGTGGCTAACGATTGAAAATGATTATGAGATGTTAAGGAAGCTGACTGTTTAAAAGTCAATAGAAATGTATAGGAAAAACTCACGTGCTAGTGTAGAATATGGGCTGGTTAAGATTGTGAAAATGATTTTGTAAGAATAGCCATTGAAAACTGAATATGAGTCAGAAGTTTGATATGGCTACTAAAATGTTAAATATCTTTTTAGAAGGCATTCTTTCTATGCCTTCTGTTCAGTATTTTTCTAACCTTTGTGGTGATACATAGATAGGAAAAAAATAAGACTTTACATTTTCTCAAATTAGGCATTAGTGCTGGACTGCTGTTGTCCTAATGCAAAATTGAAATTGTGGTCTTGATTTACTTCATGAAATAGCAATAGATTTAAAGTTGTTTCAGGATAAATATTTGTTTTAGTAAGGCTTGAAAAAAGGGTGTTTTCTTCCTGGATTTGAGTTAGTAAAGAGTGCATGAAATCTTTAGTCAAATATATTATGCAATGAACCTTCAGAATCCAGAAGTCTGATTTTCATAACATTAAGAGCAGTAGCTTTGCTTTGAAGTGCACAGTGATTAGTGTCACAGTGTCACAAGCAATAAAAGGACAAGAGCAGCCCTGCTTTCTATTAAAATTAGTGTTTGATTTGCATGAGTGGAACTACTCTAAGCTGAACACAGTAGAGTTACTATTTCGGCTTTGACTTCGAAAGCAAGCCTTTATTTAACATCTTGCCTGCCAGCCATAGTTGATAAGGAGTCTCCATGTGAACAGGTAAGCAAACTGAAGGCAAACACCTCATCTCTAATCAGATGTTCTGCTTGGTCAGTTGCTGGTTAGGAAATTTGAGAATCTGATCTGTTCATTCTTCACCCCGTTAGGTTTAAAAAAATATATATATCAGACAGCTAGTTACTTGTAACATAGTGTTGACTGCAATCCTATATTCAGTTAACCAAGAGAGGTTGAGGTGTTTCTAAGGAAAACTTAACTGAGAGCCACCTCTCAGTTAAGTTTTCCTTGAAACACCTCAACCTCTCTTATGCAATTATGGCAACTTCTAGTGTTTCTAAGGGGATATATAAAGATCTGTGTTTATGTAAAGTTCCATGTATATCCTGTTGAGAATTTTGGAAAGCTCCAAATTAACAAATCAGTGCAGATTTTAAAGAAACAGTGGCTTTCTACTATATTTTTAAAAAAATTCCTTGGAAATATGGATATATTTAAAGTCAATGTTTTATGTTTGAGATAATGAAAGGTAGCTTGCCTTGGGAATAAGAATCCCATCTTTTTCTCCATTAGGGCTTTGGATCACTGACAGAAGAGAAATAAACATATTAATCTTGGAACCTCAGACAAAGAACCTGCCAAGTGCACAAAGTATTAAGTAGTGATAGAATGTGATAGATTTCATATTCCCAGTACACTACAGTTACATGTATTAGTAATTCATAGTGTTTACAAATGTCAAAGGGAACAACAACTACAGTCTGATATTTGCTAAATCTTCACCAGAGGGCAAATCTGAATGAAAGCCCTATCTTTTAATCTTGTCCTATAGTCACCAATGCAAAAAAGCATGGACAATAAGATACAATTGCCTGATGTACTTATCACATTATTTCCTAATATGGCATTCAGTTTTGGCTTAGTTTATGATCTGAATTTAGTCACTGTACTTAGTAAATCATAGTTTATGCTGTATATAAAGTAGAGCTAATAGTGCCTTATTTATTATACAATGGTTAATGCTTTTAAAGCTATAGGGATTAGCTTTTAATTGTACTTGATGAATAGTGTTCCCATGATGATGAAGGTAAATTTTACTTCAAGCTGAGCCTGGTTCCTGATTGTTTCTTGAATTGTTCCATGTAGGTTTTTTGGCAACTTTATGGATATGCTTTGACATTGGCTTTCTTCAGGCTATGTTTTGATTTCTCAGTCTAACCTAGAGCCCTGGAATTTCCCGGTAGTCTTTCATCTAGGTATTAACCAGACTAAACATGCTTAGCATTTGAGAACAACCAAGATTAGCTTGGTATTACCACTTGCTGAGTTAATGGGAAAATCTCATTTTAATTGTGCTTGACTTCTGATGATTTCCATGTAGTTTTCTTACCACCAGTATGGGAAAGGTTTGGTAGTGCCACATTCTGGAATATTTTTCAGTTTTCTACCTTTGTCTGCAACTTTGGCATTCCTTGATATTCTCATCTCAGTACTAACCAGGTCTAAATGTGTTAAACTTTTAAGGCTACTGGAATATTGAGGGTCTGCTAAAGTGGATAAATCAGTAGTGTTAGTATGGTCATATTAGAATAAAAATATAACTTGTTCTGTAATTCAGAATCAAGATGTCCTCAGAAACCTGTTGCTTCTGTTTCCTCTTGTTAAAAGTTTTTAAAGACTTAGGCTGCAATGTGCTCACCTGCTGTGGTTAAGTCACTATCCATTAATAGAGGAACATAGCAATAGGAATTAGCTACATGCTATGTGCTCTGTTTCTAGGTGCGGAATGTCTCATTGTCTCATGAGAAAGAAGGGTTTATAGAATAAACAGAATAACAAGTTGGAAGGGACCTTGGAGGTCTTCTAATCCAACCCCCTGCTCAGGCAGAAAACCCTATACCATTTCATACAAATGGTTGTCCAATCTCTTGTTTAAAACCTCCAGTGTTGGGGCATTCACAACTTCTGGAGGCAAGCCGTTCCATTGATTGATTGTTCTCACTGTCAGGAAAGTTCTTAGTTCTAGGTTGCTTATCTTCTTGTTTAGTTTCTATCTATTGCTTCTTGTCCTGCCTTCTAGTGCTTTGGAAAATAGGTTGACCCTCTCTTCTTTGTGACAGCCCCTTAGATATTGGAACGCGGCTCCGATCTCCACTTATCACAGCCGGCCGATTTCTCTAGGGAGAGCTGTGAGGGAGGCTTGTTAGGCACTCCCCTTACTTACAGCTTCCCAGGAGCCCTAGGCAGTGTCGAATCCTCGGCACTGCAGGAGAGCGGATCCCTGCTCTCCCGGAGGCACAGCTCACCAGGTCCCCGGGAGCTGTGCAAGAAGAGAACTACTGCTGAACTAAAAAACACAGACTGCTTCCAGAGACAAAAGCTCAATTCGACAAGAAGGAGCTGAGTCGAAACTGGGGATCTGGTGAAGGGCTAGCTTTTTATATAGAGGCAGACTCAGCTCTATGACATCACAGGAAGGAGTCTAACCCATCCTGGACTCTTGGCGCAGCGTGGATGAGAAATATCCAATTCCTTCAACTGTTCTTTGTATGTTTTAATTTCCAGTCCCCATTCATCTTTGTTGCTCTTCTCTTCATTCTTTCTAGAATTTCAACATCTTTTTTACTGTACATTTTGATGACCAAAGCAGGATGCAATATTCCAAGTGTGGTCTTACCAAGGCATTATAAAGTAGTATTAACACTTCATGTGATTTTGATTCTATCCTTGTGTTAATGCAGCCTTGGACTGTGGTTTTTTTGGGGTGGGTGGTGGGGAGACAGCTACACCACACTGCTGGCTCATATTTAAGCGATTGTCCTCTAGGATTCCAAGACCCTCTCTTGCTTCCTACTATTCAGGCAGGTATCATTCTATATTTGCATTTGTGTTTTCTTGCCTAAATGTAGAATCTTGCTTTTCTTACCATTGGATTTCCTTTTGTTAAATAGGGCCCAGTGTTCAGGTCTGTCAAGATCCTTCTGTATTTTGAGCCTATCTTCTGGAGTGTTAGCTATTCCTGCCAGCTTGATGTTGTCTGCAAATTTGATGAGTTCCCCTTCTATCTCTTTGTCTAAATCATTGATGAAGATACTGAAGAGTACTGGGCCTAAGACAGAGCCTTGAGGTACCCCACTGCATACTTCCCTCCATGTAGATGCAATTCCATTGAAGACCACAGACAGTTACAAATCCATCCGGTGGTGATGCTGTCTAACCCACAGTTTTCTATCTTATCAACTACTAGGTTATGGTCTACTACTTTATCAAATGCCATACTGAAATAGCACTCCTCTGGTTCACTAATTTTGTTACTTTGTCAAATAATGTAGTAAGATTGAAATTATCTGTTTTTGACAAACGCATGTTGAACTTCTGGTTATGACGTTGTTTGCCTCTACATGTTTGCAGATTTGTTGATTATCTTTTCCAGAATCTTCCTAGGCATTGATGTCAGGTTGATAAGGTCTATATTTTCTGGATTCATTTTTTCCCCTTTTTTGAAGATGGGAACTACCTCAGCCCTTTTCCTGTTGTCTGGTGGTTCCCCAGTGCTCCTGGATCTTTGAAAGATATGGATCAATGGTTCTAAGATCATGTCTGCCAGTTCCTTCAGAATTTTGGGGTATAATCCACCTGGTTCTGATTATTCAAAATTGTCTAGAGCGGATAGGCATTCTTTTACCATTTTCATGCTTATTTTGACTTGAATTCCTAAATAAAATAAAGTGCCCTATTTTAGCTACCTGCCCCCACTGAGAGGAAAAGAGAAACTTAATGTTCTCATGGTGTATATCCTTCTCAAGGTGTTTAGCTTCATGTGTGGAGGGATTGAGATAGGGAAGAGTTGCCCTCATCCTCTATCTACCTGATCAGTCCATTTTGCCTGATGTTTGAAAATAAACAATAATGTTTATATTTGCTTCCTGGTCCAAAGCTACCCAAGGTTTTGGAGGTCAACTTCAGAAGTGTATCCAGAATGCTAGCATATTTTGTTTTATTTTCAAGGTAAAAGAATGAATTTTTAGTCCAACACTGGATTTCTCTCTCTGTTTTCCAGGTGATTTTTGTCAGATTCCCTTGACTACCAGATATATGAGTAACCTTGCTTTATATCAGCTGATTAAGCAAAGTGCTATTCACATTCCATAACATTCATAGGGCAGCATGGACAAGCAGTAGTGATGAGTGAAACAGTTGTTGGCTTAAGCCTCACAATGCTTTTGTCATTCTTTCCAACAAGACACACTGCCAGAACTAAAGAGCTAGGAGTTATTACCAGAGTGAGCCTGGGCTGAGGGTGCTGCATGGACATTCTTTATGAATTTCTGCTAAAAACAAAGTTGCTGTGTGAAGCCTGCATGTTGTGCAATTAGTTGTATGCAGAAAAGTGCTGTTTCCCCAAGTGTTTCACTTACTCCGTTCTATTCATGTATGAAACACAATTTATTTTGTATTCTCTAAGGGCACTTAAGGTTAAAAACAAACCTTACAGATGCAGCTGCTCTGGAAGTGAAATATCTAAAGGTAACAAAGTCTAAAATACCATATTGTAATAAGAGTAACCAAAATTGATCAATTGATTTCCCTCCTTCCCTCCCTCCCTTCCTTTTTTTCATTCCCCTCATCTTTATTGGTAGAATTAGGAAGTTTTACCACTTGAACATAATGAAGATATAATCAGATGAAAGTTGGAATTCAATTACTTTGCATTGCACCAGAAGATAATTATATTGCTGATCCAAGAATATGGTTTGTTAATGACCTGTCCTAATTGACCTGCCTTCTTCAATAAAATAGAACATAAAGCAAATAATCTATTTACTGAGTCATATGGAAACAAAAGCTTATTAATAACTATTCGCATGGTAATCCAACCCTCCTCTTTTTTAAAAAAATATATGACTAGTGAGAAAATCTATTTTAATTTGCTTTCTTTAGAATGTGCTATTAGTAACTTAATCAAAAGAATTAATTTGGTATTTATTTTTAAAGGTAATCTTTGTGTAAGTCCTGTTGGAATCAATCGCTGAAAGTCTATTTTAAAGCAAAAATCAACTAAGACAGTTTTAGCAGAGCGACTTACAGAGTGGTAGATGGCTGACATTTGATCCTTCCATAGTTTGTGCAATGGGCAAATGTAAAATATTCTCAGACTTCCTTTGTGGAATGACAGAAGTAATGACAATTAGTACTCCTATCAACTTCATGTTGACAGTGTTCTGGGAAAACTGGTGGATTGTTAGAAATATAAGTTCTGAGTTACATCCTCAGAAATATTAGTTTTAAAATGAACAATAGTCCACAGGAGCAATGTCATTAATTTTCTAAAATTAGGACAATTTGCAAGGGCTCTGTGACAATTCACCATGGCCAAGTCTCCACAGCCAACTTAACCCCAAGGCCAACTTGCCCCACAGGACAGCTCACCGCAGTCAACTCAGCACGAGACAGCTCGCTGTAGGACAAGAGTTGCAGTAATAGCAAAGAAATGTTGCAGTAGAATCATTAAAGAAAGGATGCAAAAGGAGGGACAGAATAAAATGTGAATGACAAAAATTAAAATATTTTTATTTATTTTAAATAATTAAATTGAAATTGCTAAATTGTCCTGTGGCAAGTTTCCCATTCCAACTTACAAGAGAGCCATAAAAAATGCAGATAGGAATCACCTTAATTCTGAGTTGTCCTTTCACTCATTAAGTTGCCATTCTGTATTCTATGGAAAAGAAGAGGTCTTGATACAAACGCTTCATTTATGGCTTTCTGAGATCAGTTTAAGATTAATATATGTCCCAATTGAAAACAAATATGACTTCATAGAGTAGGCACTGACACACCACAAAATTCCTCTTTTCTTCTTCTTTTCAAAGAAAGTTGATTTTCCTTGGAAATGTTCTATATTTTAGTTTGGCCACTTTGGTTGTGCCGGTTCTTGATTGAACCACCAAATCTATTATTTCAATTTGTTATTTGAAATATTTACTGTCCAGAGGGTAGGTTAATTGAGGCCTCAGCTTTCCTGTACATACAAGTGGACCTGGCTGTCCAGTGGTACTTTTTGTGTTCAATGTAGTGAGGTAAACCAGATGATTGTGAAATACATCTAGCAATGGTTTCCATGGTTGGCTGTTTTAAAAAATGGTATTATGATTGCAGAAATCATGTAGAAATTATCAGTGATTGATTCATGTGTTTGACTTTTCACTACCAAATATTTTTTTAATGTGCAGAAAACATCTTCTGTGACACAGCCCTTGAACTTTAAGTAAATAATTAATACTCCTTTTAACTTAAATACAGGGCATTGATTCCTTACCATGATATATTATGCTTATTTCATTCTGAGTTGGATAAGAAGAATATTGACTTTAAATTTATGTGTAAACTGTTGGACTACGTCCAGTTGTGATGTGAGAAAGCCTGAGAGAACCAGAAAGCCTTATTTGTTCATTCTGCTTCAGGATGTGACTTTTTTTAGTTTTCTCCCTTCTGCTTGTTCCTGAGTCTTATGGCAGGAAAACACAAAAATAAACCACTTGTAGTTTGCTTTCCTCTTGAAAACAACTCTCCCAGAACTTAAGTCAACCAAATACTGGTAGTTGATTACTGAAAGTTTACAGCAGTTCAAACAAAGGTGATATCAGTTTGGTGATTTTTAAAATATGCAATTAATTTAGCATGCGGTATTAAAGTACTTAAAAACATTTTAAAATTTAGATTTGAAGCTTAAGAAAGTAGATTTTCAGTTAAATGTATTTGTCCCATTTGCCCCCCCCCCCCCTTTCAACCATAATACCTGATAAACAGCCAAATTCCAAATCTTTGGCATATAATTCAACATTACTGTAACATATTTCACATTGAAAGGTTTTCCCATAATCTGTTTATATGCATTAATATACTAGTCCGGCATATACTAAATGATCCCATGACCACGTGATATGGCTCAATTTTTATATTTCCAGTTTTTTAAAAAAATCTGATGTCCATTCTTTCAAATACATTATTTGGAAGGTCTAACACTTTAAAATACATCTTCTAATCTAAAGGGCAATAAAATATGAAATTGTGATAATATTGGTACTCTCAAAATGAAACTATTAGCATTTAGTTGGGATAAAGAAACTGGAAGGGTAAAATTAAGATACAGTACTTAGGCTGTAGAATTGAAAAGTACTTTATTATTGATAATAATAACAAAAAAAAATCCAGTTTGGTGCAGTTTTGCTGAGTGGATACAACAGAAAGGCAAACCCTTGAAAAACATGACACATTTTATGTTATCTCTTTTCAATTTGAGCATGTCAAATAAATGCTGTAATACGTTGCAATAGACTTACCTGCAAACTGACTACATTGTATAGCACTTAAGGCTATTGACAATAGCTTCTGTGAATGGTTTCATCACGGGGGATTGGAATGCTAAAGTAGGAAGTCAAGAAGCTGTGAGAGTTTGACCATAGTGAAGGCTGAGGGCCAAAGAATTGATGCTTTTGAATTGTGGTGTTGAGAGTCCTTTGGACTTCAAGGAGATCAAATCAATCAGTCCTAAAAGAAACCAAGCCTGACTGTTCTTTGGAAGGACAGATACTGAAGCTCAAATACTTTGGCCACCCAATGAGAAGAGAGGACTCATTGGAAGACACTCTGGGGAAGATTGAAGGCAAAAGGAGAAGAGGACAGCAGAGGATGAGATGTTAGTTACTATTTTTTTTTTTTAAAACAAGTTTTATTAATTTTTAAAACACACAAATTATCATTATTCATTACATGTTTAAACCTTTTTCCCTTGTAAATTTAACAAGTCAGATAAATTATGATTCTGTTTTAAACCATTTCCATATAATATACCAAAACCTCTTATTCAATTTCTCTTTACTTCTCTTTACTCTTATTCAATATCATTATTATTATTTCATCTGTTTCTTTCTGACTTAGTTACCATTATTCTCATTCTATATTTCTACAAGTTTTTACCAATTCTCCCCAAAAAGACATATACACACAACACAAAACATAAAAAAAAATATCTTTTTGGAAAGTAACTTGGACCCAGGTGTCTCTCTCTTCATGGACTTCAATTATATTCATGCTCATCTTACATATCATTACTTATTTTATTTACCATTCTAAGCCTTCTATATTAACTTCTCCACATATTTCACACTTCTTAATTCTACCTTAATTAATCATCTTAGTTTAAATCATTATATTTGTATCTTTTGTCCATTTTTATCATCCCTTTGTCTCATCCCTTATAAAAAAAGAAAATCAGTTTCTCCTGAAATCATTGATCAGAGTATGATGCCTTTCTATCTCCCCCTAAGTTAATCAAATTAATCTTTAAAATAATATCTAATACCCAATCAGATTTTGCTTGGTACATTCTATCTAACTAATACATCCAACACAATTAAGTGCATAATTAGAGAATAAATCCAAATATTAAAAAGAAATACTATAATAAAAATTTCATAATAACATCAATACCATAATTTTATTAAACTCTTTAATTAAAACAATATTCTAAACCCCTCCTATTATTAAGTTTTAAAACCAATCATTTTTAAACATTTTAACATTTTAATCTCTTATCAACTCTTAAACCATTGCAATACTACCATCTCATCTTATGTACCTTGCAAAATCTTTTTACTTTATCCATTATCCATAAAAATTCCTTTTTCCATTTAATTTCAAAACGTTGTAGCTTTTCTCCACCTTTTCCCTTTCTTTCTTTTCCCAACAAAACTTTCTACCCCCTTTTTCTAGCCTCTGCCTTACCGGCTTCCCTTCTCTGTCGTATTTCTTTTCCCCTTTGTTTACAATCATCATATTGGTTTTGCACTTTATTTTTCCCTTTCTTAAATGTTTTTTTAGATCTTAAGTCCTTAAATCCTTTAGTTTTCTTCTTTTCTCTTTTCTTTTCTTTCTCTCTTCTTTTTTTCTGGATCAAATTCTGAGATTCATTAAAGATGGCTCCTTCCTTTCTTTCTTGTTCCTCTGCTGTCTTCATCTGTTGTAATTTTTGTTGATAATTAGTAGCGCCATTTCTAAGAAAAGGAAAGCTTCTTCCACACCATTTCTTAGTTCCTCAACAGAAAGAGCCATTATAAATCTTTTCTTTTCTTTTCTCCTTCTTTCTTCTTACAACAACCAGAATATTCAAAAGAAAATAAAAAGATAAAACAGTCCCAAAGTTATCAATCAGTCCAAACCAAGGCAGAGTTCTCACTTTCTCCTTCTGGGGTGATATCAATCAAAGAGAAAGAAAGTCCAAATCTGTTTAAAGTCTAGTTACAATATATTCTAGTCTTCAAATCCTTAAGGCATCTGCTCCAACAAATCTTAGCATACAAATATTTTCTTTTTAATCCTCTCTTCCCACTCATCGCTTAAAACCAATTTCCACCTAAAAAATAGGTTTCTTAATATCCAGTTATTTATTCCGTGGGAAAAGAGGAAAGCTATCCTTTCAGCACCTTCAAGCAGCGCTTTTTCCTCTTCTGGCAGGTATTATTCAGAAAGTCATACTTTTCAGGAATTTTATTAAATATGTCTTAGAGTCCTAGGAGCCAAGAAAAACTTTCTCCTCTCAATCACTTTCTCCACTTCCTCCTGCACATTCTTACCCGGCTGCCAGCTTCTTTGTGGCGGCCATTACGGACCGCCGCTGCACGTCCTGGGAAAAGGGGTTCTGCCGGCCAGGAGGGGGTCTGCAGCACCCCCAAACCCTTCTCCGGATCCCCCACCGCTGCCCTGCGCGCCTGCCCCGGCGGGTGCGCCAGGCGGCAGGGTCGCGCGCAATCCTGCCGCTCGGCCCAAACCGGAGCCCCGAGATGTGTTACGTATTGAAGCAATGAACGTTTTGGGCAAGCTTCGGGAGACAGTGGAGGGCGGAGGGGCTGGCATGCTGTAGTCCTTGAGGTTGCGAAGAGTTGAACACATCTTAGCAACTGAACAACAAAACTGTGACTGTCTATGGAGATTCTCAGTCATCCAGGTCATGGTTGTCCCAAAGGTGCTTCCCCCGCCCCCCAAGAGGCAACCGAACTTTCTTGGTTTTTCTTTGAAGACATTTCGCTTCTCATCCAAGAAGTTTCTTCATCTCTGACTGAATGGGGTGGGGAATGGAAGGATTCATACTCCTTGCAGACAGCTGGTCATTTGTATTCTTTTAGTGATCATTGAGGCCCACCTGGAGGCCCACCCACTATGTGTCATCAAGGTCACCTGAGTGGTACAAATGGGTGTGGAGCCGTAGCGAGTTGGCCATGGTGAGTTGGTTGTGGTGAGTTGGTTGTAGCTAGTTGTCCCATTCTGTTTTTATCTTATCCCTCTCAGCACAAAAAAGGGTGACTCTGGCTTTGTGGTGACTTTTTTCAACTATCCTTCCTTTTGGAGCTCTTTAAAAAGATGCAGCTTATGGCTACAAAAAGATTGCTAAATCCAGTGATTGTGTGTCAAAAAAGGTGGTGTAGTACTTTAGGCAGCAGATTAGAAACGGAGAGACCATGACTTCTAATCCTACCTTAGGTGAAAAGCCATCTGGATGAGTTTGGGCCTATCTTCTCTCCCAGCCCGAGGAAGCAAGGGGCAAACGCTGCAGAAAACGGTTGCCAAGAAAACTTTAGGAAGTAGCTCAGCAGTTTCCCGAAGTCAACGCTGACTGGAAGGCACTATGTAGCTTTCAGTGTGCATGTGCATCTATGTGTGTAATCAAAAAAATGTTCTGTAAGCACAATTTCATAAGCTATATCCTTGTGACAAATGAAAACAACGAGGCTTACTTTTGAGAAAAGTTGTTAGAATTAGGTTTGGTTTTTGGAGGCTTGCTGTGATATAAATAGTTCATCTTTCCAGCCACAAATATTTCTGTTTAAGAAGAAAGGAGTCATTTGCTCTAAAAATGATCAGCTTGTGTTTAAAAGTATTGGAATGACAAACTTCCTTTCTGGAATTGCGACTATGAGTTAACTTTGGTATCTAATGCAAAAATATTTTCCATTACATCTGTTAATGAAGGCTAAGAACTTCATCTGTGTTGTTTCCCACTATATAGAATGGAGGGGAAGGGCTGCTGGGGGTGGGCATAGGAATGTCTACGATTTTATGAGTTTGAAAAACATGGGTTATTTAATGGTATTTTAGCTCTTTGTTTAAGGCAGATTCCATTCCTGAAAGTTTTTAGGTATTTAAAACTTTAGACAGAAGGAAATTGAATCAAGATATTTTTAAAGCGTTCTGTTAGGGATCAGATTACAGATAAAAGCTACATTTTATCCCAAGAATAGGCTATGCAGACTTCAGAACAAGTTCTTCTTTTGGATTGCTGTTCTAATTGCTTGAAAAATTTGGAAAATGTGTTAGTAAATGCCTAAGTAAAATCCTAAAGCTCTTTTTGATATCACCATCAAACAGTATTTGAATTTTTGTTACCTTCCAGAACATTTAAAGCAGGAATCCACATTTAATTATCAATAATCATTCTATTTCTATTATCACCATCCAAGTAGGTAATAAATTACTTAGTTCTCCAGCATGCCTTTGGGATAATCCACACATATGGGTTGAATCTGCCTTTCTGCCCAGAGACTGAGTCATCAATCTTTGCCACACCTCTTCCTGTCAGGGCAGGAAGCCCCTTAGTCCCAGCCATGACACAGTCTTGGCCCTATAGAGACGTGGCAAAGGTTTGCTCCAACAATTTCAGCAGTGGATTCTCCCAAGGTTTGCAAAAACTCCTCAAAGTATCCAAATCATTGTAAACAGGCAGCAATTGGAACTTCTGTCTGCTCCATTTTTCGCAGCCCCTGAACTACCAATTGAAGACCTAACAGCCTAGGCAGTCAAGGGGAGCCCCAAAATGATCCTCACCCCCGGCGGGCGCTGAAGCTGTGATTGCCCGAGGCGTCGTGGAGCTCCCAGGCTTAACCGGGTAGCTCACGTTTTCAAGGAGCTGGTGCATCGAGAGCCCAAGATGGGTTGTGACATCATAGCTGAGTCTGTACTAAGATATAAAAGCCAGCCCCGGGAGAGACCCCAGCTTTTGACTCAGCTCCTTTCAGTCAGTAGCTGTGTCTCAGCGTTCTGTTAGTGAGTTGGTCGTGCAAACTGATAAGAGCTCAAGCCAGCTGATCGTGTAGCTGGTTGCTGTGCTGAGTCAAGGGCTCTGTAGAGCCTAAGGAGCGATTCTTCAATCTTGGAGCCTGTTTTCCTGTAGTCAGCGGCCAGTTGTAGCTAGTTGTCCCATTCTGTTTTTATCTTATCCCTCTCAGCACAAAAAAGGGTGACTCTGGCTTTGTGGTGACTTTTTTCAACTATCCTTCCTTTTGGAGCTCTTTAAAAAGATGCAGCTTATGGCTACAAAAAGATTGCTAAATCCAGTGATTGTGTGTCAAAAAAGGTGGTGTAGTACTTTAGGCAGCAGATTAGAAACGGAGAGACCATGACTTCTAATCCTACCTTAGGTGAAAAGCCATCTGGATGAGTTTGGGCCTATCTTCTCTCCCAGCCCGAGGAAGCAAGGGGCAAACGCTGCAGAAAACGGTTGCCAAGAAAACTTTAGGAAGTAGCTCAGCAGTTTCCCGAAGTCAACGCTGACTGGAAGGCACTATGTAGCTTTCAGTGTGCATGTGCATCTATGTGTGTAATCAAAAAAATGTTCTGTAAGCACAATTTCATAAGCTATATCCTTGTGACAAATGAAAACAACGAGGCTTACTTTTGAGAAAAGTTGTTAGAATTAGGTTTGGTTTTTGGAGGCTTGCTGTGATATAAATAGTTCATCTTTCCAGCCACAAATATTTCTGTTTAAGAAGAAAGGAGTCATTTGCTCTAAAAATGATCAGCTTGTGTTTAAAAGTATTGGAATGACAAACTTCCTTTCTGGAATTGCGACTATGAGTTAACTTTGGTATCTAATGCAAAAAATATTTTCCATTACATCTGTTAATGAAGGCTAAGAACTTCATCTGTGTTGTTTCCCACTATATAGAATGGAGGGGAAGGGCTGCTGGGGGTGGGCATAGGAATGTCTACGATTTTATGAGTTTGAAAAACATGGGTTATTTAATGGTATTTTAGCTCTTTGTTTAAGGCAGATTCCATTCCTGAAAGTTTTTAGGTATTTAAAACTTTAGACAGAAGGAAATTGAATCAAGATATTTTTAAAGCGTTCTGTTAGGGATCAGATTACAGATAAAAGCTACATTTTATCCCAAGAATAGGCTATGCAGACTTCAGAACAAGTTCTTCTTTTGGATTGCTGTTCTAATTGCTTGAAAAATTTGGAAAATGTGTTAGTAAATGCCTAAGTAAAATCCTAAAGCTCTTTTGATATCACCATCAAACAGTATTTGAATTTTTGTTACCTTCCAGAACATTTAAAGCAGGAATCCACATTTAATTATCAATAATCATTCTATTTCTATTATCACCATCCAAGTAGGTAATAAATTACTTAGTTCTCCAGCATGCCTTTGGGATAATCCACACATATGGGTTGAATCTGCCTTTCTGCCCAGAGACTGAGTCATCAATCTTTGCCACACCTCTTCCTGTCAGGGCAGGAAGCCCCTTAGTCCCAGCCATGACACAGTCTTGGCCCTATAGAGACGTGGCAAAGGTTTGCTCCAACAATTTCAGCAGTGGATTCTCCCAAAGGTTTGCAAAAACTCCCTCAAAGTATCCAAATCATTGTAAACAGGCAGCAATTGGAACTTCTGTCTGCTCCATTTTTCGCAGCCCCCCTGAACTACCAATTGAAGACCTAACAGCCTAGGCAGTCAAGGGGGAGCCCCAAAATGATCCCTCACCCCCGAGCGGGGCGCTGAAGCTGTGATTGCCCCGAGAGCGTCGTGGAGCTCCCAGGCTTAACCGGGTAGCTCCAGAGCAGCCGCTTTCGTTTTCAAGGTCTCCAGCTGATTCTCCTCCATGCTGCATCGAGAGCCCAGGATGGGTTGACTCCTTCCTATGACATCATAGCTGAGTCTGTACTAAGATATAAAAGCCAGCCCCCGGGAGAGACCCCAGCTTTTGACTCAGCTCCTTTCAGTCAGTAGCTGTGTCTCTGAAAGCGTTCTGTTAGATAGCAATACCTGCAGTTTGGAGGGATCGTAAACACGATCGGCAAACTGATAAGAGCTCAAGCCAGCTGATCGTGTAGCTGGTTGCTGTGTTTTTCCCTTGCTGACTTCGCTCGGGGCTCTGTAGAGCCTAAGGAGCGATTCTTCAATCTTGGAGCCTGTTTTCCTGTAGTCAGCGGCCATCTTGAATTCAAGCCTTCCACCACGAGGTGAGTGGCCATTTTGTAACCCCGGGGGCCATTTATACCCTAAGGGGCTTAATAGAAAAATTTCTAAACAGCTTCTTTCCAACGCAAGTGCCTTTATTTTACAAATGGAGCAAGATAAGGCTCTGGCAGAACTTCCCCCCCCCAGTGGAACAGTCTCTTAAGCCCAATAGGAGAAAAAGACGTAGGCAACGCACCCAATCAGTCCAGAGGGAGGTGGCTGCTAAAATCAAAGCTAAGGCTCTAGCCCCTAAGAAGGCAACTCAGGCTGAATTGAGGGCAGAGAAGCGCAGACACGCAGCTCTAGAGAGGCAGTTCAACAGAACTATTCAACAGAAGGGAGTGCAACTACAGCATGTTTCAGGTGATACTCGTGGGCCCCAACCAAGCCCTCCCAGGGGAGGAGAAGTTATCTATGAGCTTTTCCATCCTCCATCCTGGTCTCCTGAGGCTCTTGCTGTACAGTCAGATCCTCAGGATTTAAGCAGATCTGGGCCTTATTTCCAACAGGCTTCTGTGCCCTATGCTCCTCTCCCTCCCTCCAGGTCTTGAACCTCTCCTCAATCTAGGCTTGAAGCCACCTTCACTCCCACAGCAGCGGGCCTTCGGCTTCTACCTTTGAGCATAGACCAAGGGATATCCAAGATGTAGTCTCATCAGCCATTAGGCAGGGATTGGCTGAAGGCTTCAAGCAAATTCTTCAACCTCTAGAAAGGGTTCAGGCCCTTCTCCCTTCTCAATCTACAAGTTCCTTGCCTCATCATCCTTATTTACACAGGCCTCAGGACCTCAGGGTCCATTCTTCTCTACAAGAATGGGAGGAGGTTGATGAGGAAGGAGGGCCTTCACCATCTGAACACAGTTACTCCTCTCATTCAGAGTGTGAAGAGGGTGAGATTTTTGACCAAAATCTTTCAGAGGAAGAAGATTCTCGCCCAGAGCAGACATCCTCTGCATTGGTCTTCAAACCTACTCTTCAGACCATTACTCAGCAAGGCCTTGGTCACTGCCAAGCTGTCGCCAGAGGAAGTGGCTCCCGAGCCACAAGGAAATCCTTCTAGCCAAGGGGATTCACTCTTCTCCAAGCCTATAGTGCATGCAGAGGTTTTGCCTTCTCCCATTTTGTTCCTGGATATGGTCAAGGAACAGTGCGCTTCTCCTTCGGCAGGTCCTCGCCCATCTTCTCTAGATAAGCGTTTCTACAATGTCAGCGCAGCTCTGGACAATGCCCTGGCAGTGCCTTCTGTTGACATTCCGGTTCTGGCCTCGTTCTCATCTTCTGGCACTCCCACGGAGCCAGAAGATATCCTGAAACCGGATGATAAACGTTCCGAACAGACCTTCAAGCGCAATCACCAGGCTGCTGCTTGGGCTGTTCGGGCTTCAACAGTAGCATCCTTCTTCACCAGGGCATCCATATGGTGGCTGCGCCAACTTCAGAATAGATTGCCTGCTTCTGACTTTCGGTCTTACCAAGACCTTAATAAGATCATTGCAGCGGCGGAATTCACTGCGGATGCCACTCTCAATTCCGCCAAATTTGCATCCAAGGCCATGGCATCTTCTGTAGCAGCAAGAAGACTTTTATGGCTCCGAAATTGGCAGGTGGAGTCATGCCGAAAATGGAAGCTGGCTTCAGTTCCTTTCACAGGCAATAAGCTTTTTGGTGATGCTCTGGAACCTTATCTCATCGAAACCAGAGATAAACGTAAAATTCTCTCTTCCTCTGGGAAGAAAGCCGACTATTGCCCTGCTCCTTATCGCCCTCCTGCCTTCCAAGCGGAGACCTCATCTCGCTTCCCCCGCTCTCACAGGCCATACTCCCAACGCCAAGACCAACGGGTGGAAACATCTGGCAGGCAACAACCTTCTACTGGTAAATGGCCCTTTTTGGGGGGGTAGGGGTCGTTCCTTCCATCGCTCTAAGTAATCCCTCATTCTCCCCACCCATCGGAGGTCGCCTAGCCTTCTTTGCCTCCAAATGGGAGGAGTCAACGATGGACGCCTGGGTGCTCAGCACTATTAGGTCAGGGTTACAATTGGACTTCCTAACCCCACCCTACCCCAAAATTTTTGATCTGTCCTGTGTCTCGGGACATTTCCAGGCAAGCCCTCATGAATCAGGCCATTCAGCACCTTCTTGAAATCAGGGCTATTCAACCTGTTCCCCCATCTCAACGTGGGCTTTACTCTCGCCTTTTCATTGTTCCCAAAGCCTCAGGGGGGTGGCGAGCCATCCTTGATCTAAAATTTCTCAACCAATTTGTAAAATACAGGCAATTTAAAATGCAGACTCTGCATTCTATTTTAGAGAGCGTTCGGGAGGGAGACCTCCTCTCTTCCATTGATTTAACTGAGGCTTACGTCCACATCCCAATTTGGCCTCATCATTGCCAGTTTCTCCGTTTCTTTTATCAGAATACCCATTACCAGTATTGAGCACTTCCCTTCGGCCTCTCATCGGCTCCAAGGGTCTTCACAAAGGTTCTGGCAGCATTGGTGGCATCTCTGCGTTCTATTCCAGTGAGGATCCAATGCTACTTGGACGACATTTTGATTCTTTCCTCTTCCATCCTTGTGGCCCATCGGGATCTGCAAATTACCCTGTCATGTCTCCAGAGCCATGGATTTTCTATCAACACCAAAAAGAGCCAGCTCTCTCCTATAACCAAATTGCAACACTTGGGAGCAGTCATCGATACCATGTCGTGCCAGGTTTTCCTGTCCCCAGCTCGTGGAAAGAGCCTTGCAGAGATCATCAGCCAGATCCAGCAACATCAAATTGTCCCCCTGTTGCTGCTGTCCAAACTTCTGGGGAAGATGGTTTCCTGTATTGGCATCGTCACATGGGCTCGGCTCCACTCCCGAGCCCTCCAATGGTGCCTGCTTCCCTACCAACGAGCAGGAACCAGCCACTCATCCATCAAGGTCCCACTCCCTCCACAGATCCGGAGATCTCTCAATTGGTGTCATTCCCCATCTATCTGGAGGGGACTCCTGTTCAGGGACCCAGACAGGCTAGTGATAACCACCAATGCCAGCCTCCTGGGTTGGGGTTCCCATATGCAGGGCCAGATAGCTCAGGGCGTTTGGTCCAGATCGGAACAGATCCTTCCCATAAATTGGCTAAATCTCAGAGCCATTTTTCTGGCTCTCAAGCATTTCAGGAAATCAGTGACCGGCTCTCATGTTCTAGTCCTTACGGACAACATGGCTGCAAAGGCTCATGTCAACCAGCAAGGGGGGACGAGGTCCAAAGCCCTCATGAGAGAGACTCTACGGCTGGGGTTATGGGCAGAGAAACACCTGTTATCGATCTCGGTGGACCACATCTCTGGGGTCGACAACTCCCAGGCCGACTGGCTTAGCAGGAGCCTAGTCGACCAGGCAGAATGGTCCATTCCTCCGTCTCTATTCAGGGATCTTTCCCTCAGATTCGGAACACCGGAGGTGGATCTTTTCTCCACTCCTCAAAACGCCCAAGTCACCAGATTCTTCACCAGGTTTCCTTGCCAGGGAGCGGAGGGGACCAATGCTGTTCTGTGCAGATGGCCCAAGGGTCTCCTCTATGCCTTTCCCCCGCTTCCCATCATTCCGGCAGTAATTCAGAAGATGTTGGAGGAACGTGCGGAGCTCCTCCTCCTGGCATCCTATTGGCCAAGGAGGCCCTGGTTTGTGGACCTGGTCAACCTATCGGTGGCTTCTCCTTGGAGGATCCCTGCCCATCTAATGTCCCTTCACCAGGGGGCTCTGCTCCACCCAGAGCCCCAGTGGTTCAAGCTGACCATGTGGCACTTGAGCGGCAGCGGCTAGAGGAGGCTGATCTTCCAGAAAGGGTCATCCTCACTATCCTGGCTTCTCGCAAACCTTCTACAAGGCGCATCTATGATGCCACCTGGAAGCCTTTTTCCCAATGGTGCCTCAGGGAGGGTCTTTCTCCTGCTTCAGCCCCAGTTGGCAGAAGTTCTTAGCTTCCTTCAGCATGGGCTGGAGAAAGGTTTGGCCCCCAACACCTTACGCAGGCAGGTTGCGGCCCTCTCCTCAGTCCTTTCATGGGGTTCGCTTCCTTCCTTATCCCATCACACTTCAGTCAGGAGGTTTTTGAAAGGGGCTTCCAACCTGCATCCTTGGTGGTTCACAGGTATCCTTCCTGGGACCTTTATTTGGTCCTTAATGCCCTTACAAAGCCCCCCTTTGAACCCCTTAGAACAGTGTCTCTCCGTTTCCTGACTCTGAAGGTAGTGTTCCTTGTTGCCATCACTTCTGCCAGGAGGGTTTCCGAGCTTGCTGCTCTTTCTATCAGACAGGACCTTTGTTCCTTTCACGATGATAGGGTTGTTCTTCGTCTGGACCCCTCATTTATTCCGAAGGTTAACACCTGGTTTCACAGGTCCCAGGACATTGTTTTGCCTGACTTCTGTCCTCTCCTGCACCATGACTTAGAGTGGCAGTGGCACATGCTAGACGTAAGAAGGGCTCTTAGAATATACATTAAGCACACTTCCTCCTTCAGGAAGTCGGAAGCCATGTTTGTTTCCTTTTTCCCTTCTCACTTGGGGCACAAGGCCTCTTCTCCTACTATTAGCAGGTGGGTCAGGTTTTGCATTGAGCAGGCCTACAAAGCTGCAGCCCTTCCGCCCATTTTGTGGCAGGCAGTGGCCATTTTGGCCACATGGCGAGTTGTGTAGGCTATCCAGGAGACTGGTAGGGCCGCCACTACCACAGCCCAGGGAAGGCTTCCAGCTCTTGGAGCAGCAGCATTGGTGGATTGGGAGAGCTCTCCTCCCTGCAATCTGGGCATTAGCAGCATGGCTGACCAAGGTAAGCGATCCTAGCAGAGTCCCAGGAAGGCCAGATCTGCAAGTAAGGAGGCTGCTAACAAGATAAAGGCAAGGGCTCTTTATTCTAGAAAGCCCACAAGAGCAGAAGAAAGGAGGCAAAGAGCATTGGAAAAGCTGTTCTCCAGAGCTCAGAAGCAAGCAGACCAGGAGAGGTATACCCCCTCCCCCCAGGTAGGGTCTGTTAGCCCCCTCCCCCAGCAGCCTTTAGCACAGGAGTTGCCTGCAGTTACGCCTTCCCTCCTCTTCCCCTCATACTAGGGGTGATAAGGAAAGTACTTCTAGAACAGGCAGAAATCATCCTCATCGCTGCCCACTGGCCCAGACGATTGTGGTATGTGGATCTAGTGAGCCTATCAGTGTCCTGCCCTTGGAGGATCCCTCAGGGTAGGATACCTCTCAGCCAGGGGGTCTTGGAACACCTGGAGTCTCAATGGCTCCAACTGACCACCTGGCACGAGGCCTTCTACAAACAGAATATATGACTCTACCTGGAAAGCGTTCCATCAATGGTGCACCAAGAAGGACACAGACCCGACTGTGGCCTCGGTGCCACAGATCCTGGACTTTCTACAAGCAGGACTCGACAAAGGGTTCTCTCCTAGTATGCTACACAGGCAGGTAGCAGCTCTATCCACCATGTTGCACTATGGGAAGAAGAATTCCTTGGCTCATCATCCGGTCGTCCGCTCCTTCTTCAAAGGAGCTATCAATCTTAAACCTCCAACAGTCCACAGATATCCTTCTTGGAACCTGTCTACAGCACTACAAGCCCTTACTCAGGACCTGTTTGAACCTCTTCAATCTGTAAGCCTGCGGTTCTTAATGCTCAAGGTCGCCTTCTTAATGGCCATCACATCAGCCCGGCGCATATCAGAATTGGCAGCTCTTTTTATCAGGGAAGACCTCTGTACATTCCACGACAACAGGGTTGTCCTGCGCCTCGACCCCTCCTTCATCCCAAAGGTAAATTCTCGTTTCCACAGGGCTCAGGAAATCGTTCTTCCTGACTTTTGCCCTGCTCATTCACACGACAGAGAGCGCAGATGGCACAAATTGGATGTTCGGAGGGCTCTTCGCAGGTACATCAAACATACATCAATGTATCGTAAAACCGAGGCCCTGTTCGTCTCGTTTCAGCCATCTTCAATGGGCACTAAAGTCTCTTCTTCAACTATAGGCCGCTGGATCAGGGCTTGTATAGCCAAGGCCTACGAGACCCAGGCTGTTCCAACACCCAGACGGGTAACAGCTCACTCGACCAGAAGCACAGCTCCCAGAGCTGCCTGGGCAACCCAGGCCTCACTTGAGGACATCTGCAGAGTGGCTACATGGTCCTCCCCGTCTTCATTCGTTAAAGCACTACAGACTGGACACATACGCCTCAACTGAGGCAGCCTTCGGAAGAAGAGTGCTGCAGCGAGTGCATATAAACAGGAGTGCACAGGACCAGACTTCTTCCCGCCCATAGGGACTGCAAGCTTGGTATGTCCCATATGTGTGGATTGTTCCAAAGGCAGGCTGGAGAATAGGCATTGGCTTACCTGAACACAGTTTCTCAGCATGCCTTGGGATAATCCACTCCCACCCTGGCAAACGTCTGGTCCATTGTCCAGGTGGGAGGCAGAGCCAACGCCACAGGAAGAACATCAAATGGCCGCACCTTTGTCGTGACTGGAGCTTGGGGGCTTCCTGCCCTGACAGGAAGAGGTATGGCAAAGATTGATGACTCAGTCTCTGGGCAGAAAGGCAGATTCAACCCGTATGTGTGGCATGCTGAGAAACTGCATTCAGGTAAGCCAACGGCTAATCTGTTCTATTATGTAGCAGATGATATTTTATACAATCTGTTTCTTTATGATTATACTTTATTTTTGCCTTCTTATAATATTTTATATTATGTTTTAAGTTTTACATATAGTATATACAGACGGGTGAGGTGTGAATACATCAAAGTAATATTACAATATTTGTTGTGCAAATAAACACAAACAAATGAAACAATAGCTGCCATGTAGTCTCTTCCCACAGAAGATCTTCAGTTGAGAAATACTTTCAGAGGTTAGTTGCATGAAAGTCAAGGGACTTCTTCTAGACACACACACGCACGCACTCACACATACACACATCCATTTTAAACAAACTGACTATATTTTGAAAAAAAATCCATATATTCAGTGCCAAGTCTTCATGTGAAATCCTGCATATATTGAACTTGAAATGCAAATCCAGAGACATTTAAACAGTTTTTTTAAAAAAAAATAAGAATGCTGCATTAGAATCTCTTCTGTGTCTTGCTGTTTAAGTTATCCCTAAGCAAACAGAGGTTTGTATCTCAGGATTTTCCTATGAGGTAGAGAGCACTTCTGTTTACACAGTCATCTTTGTGACTGCATGCCACCTGCAGATCAGGAGCAGATTGCCTCTGAATAGGAGAAGAAGGCATTGTATGCTGTTGGTGGGCTTCCTAAAAACAAAATAGAGTCCTCTACGGTGCCTTTGATCTAATCCAGCAGGACTTCTCTTAAATTTTGTAGTTTGCAGTGTTTTTGCCTCTTGCAAAAAAAACCATTTCCAATACCCAATAACTCTTGAGTGGGGTTTTTTGTGGGGTATAGTAGGAGGCTGTAGTGAAGAGGTGAGCACAAGAAAACTAATTGAATGGGTATTCTCTTCTTAGGATCCAAGTAATTGGAAATGTGTGAAGAAATACTGTAACATTAGTTGTGTGAATCCTGCAATTTTAAAGCTTTGGTCATTGTATTTCAGCCTTTAAAAGCATATTGGGTAACTATTGGGGTAGGGGGCAGGAATGCGCCTTGCCAAGTCTTCTCCCTACAGAAGTTTCCTATGCCAGTAGATCAAGTTTTATGGTGCTGAGGTAATGGGTCTTTAACAGGACTAGGCAACAGAGCTGTACTTGCTTAGAACTTGGATAGGAGACCACTAGGAAATCCCACAATTGTAGACTGAACTAAATAGCAGAAAAGACATCACAAATACATGGGCATATTGATGAAGTTACCAAGAATCAAGCACAACTCACAGATGACTTTCCTTTTTCAGCCTATTCAGTAATTCAAATCATCTGGTATGAGTTTATCAAAATTAATAAATCATGACTTCAGTTTACTGATTTATGTAAACTTGGATCCTTTTACAGTTTTTTAATAATGACTTTTTGTTCTTAGTTAATAAAAAGCCTCATTTAAAAAAATAAGAAAGCCAGTGAAACTATAAAAGCAGTAATGCAATCATAGGTAGCACACACAAATTCTAATCATAAAATGTTTGTAGTAGGAATAGTTGTAAAATAAAAATAATTTATTCTTTTCTTTGTTAGTGAATAATTTTGTTCTGAAGGTACAAGGGGAGCTGCAGATTTTGTTAGGGTCTTCATATATAAATGGATGGATGGATGGATAGATAAATATGCATCATAGGCAGCCATTAGCTTCCATCTCTCTGAACAATAGTCTATTCTTTCCTCAGAAGAAAGAAAACTAGATCACTTAGTAGGACTGTGCATGGCTTCAAATTCAGGCTCCTAAGGGTGCTTTGGAAAGGCTGGGAGCATAAGCAAATTGCTGGATTGTAGCAACATAACACAGTGTGTTCTCTGCAGTGGTGCAGAGGACTGAGGGCAAAAGAGCTTCTTCTGAAGGCATGAAACTCCCAAGTCTCCTCTAAAGGGATTTAGATAGACAGCAGAAAAGTTTTCAGTGCATAAGCTCACAAACAACTTGTATGAATCAAAACAAGTTACTTAAAATCAGCAAAGCAACCCCCATGGTAAATCGATAAATACAGTTATCTTACACACTTTGAGGACTTGGAGATAGGTGAAACAGATGTTTTTGAAACAAAATGTTCTTGGTTTTGGGTGATAAAAATCAAATTCTTGCATCATGAGTCTGTAATTGATATAGATATGTGCTTTCAAAGAAGGATTCAGGTTATAGGTTCAGGTTATGAGTCAGTTTAATTACTTCTAGAAATCCTATTTAAGGATCAGGAGAAGGGTTTCTACTAAGGTTATATGATCTAAAATAGTTGATTACAAATGTACTTTGGATTAAGTATATGCTGCCAAAATAAGATGTGACTTTTGATATGCTGCAGAATACTTGATATGCTGCAGAATACTTGTGCTTATATTTTTAGCAAATGATGAGTATGCTAATTTTATATATAGTACTAAAGTCAGCTTTAAATCTGCAAGGATTCCTTCCTGACTGGCAGTTGCTAAAACCTTCTTTCCCAGTTCAGGATGGTTGAGTGTATATGAAACTGGTATTTCCACAGGCTTTAAATGAACTGCTATAAGGTTCTGATTTATAATTCTAAACAATTCTTTCTTAGTTTTCCACTTTTGTTAAATGTAATAGGACAGGGAAAGATGGTAGGAAATAGGTATGTAAGAAATATTAGGGGGGATTTTATTTTATTTTCTAAGAACTGCTACTGCCAGATCAAATCGTAAAGCAATAGTAAATATAGGTAGTCTTCAACTTACAACAGTTCATTTAGTGATCATTCAAAGTTACAATGGCAGTGGAAAAAGTGATTTATGACCATTTTTCACACTTACAACCATTGCAGCATCTCCATGGTCACATAATCAAACTTTGGATGCTTGGCAACTGGTTCATGTTTATGACGATTGCAGTGTCCTGGGGTCATGTGATACTTTCTGCAACCTTCTAATAAACAAAGTTTTGGAATTTTTTGTTGGAATGTATTTCCATGCAGCAACAACAGTAGTATTCATCCAGTAGATGGCAGTGTTTATAGATTTGGATCTATGAAATATACCAGGGGTGTCAGACTCCCGTCGTCACAGCACGTGATGTATCGCAACTTTCCCCCATTTTGCTAAACTGGGTGTGGGCGTGGACAACACATGACACATCTGGCTGGTGGGCCACGAGTTTGGCAGACCTGGTATATACTCTATGCTCTTTTATTCTAAGTGGCGTTAACTGTTTCCTGTTACAGTTATAAGAATTTACAATTAAAGCACATGGTGACTGTACTCTTCGTTTGCTCTGTGGTGTTATATATAAATTTCTAACCCAAAGTCATTGGGAAAGCCAGAGTCACTTAACAACTGTGTTACTAGCTTAACAACTGCAGTGATAACTGCATCATAAAATGGGCCAAAATTCACTAAACAAATGTCTCACATAGCAAGATAAATTTTGTTGTGGTTGTAAGCCGAGGACTACCTGTATACTTGGCAAAGTTTGCCCTCTCTATTAAGGGTAAAGAATGTGGTGGAGTCCAGATCAAGGGGTGGGGAATCCAAATCTTTTGGCCACCTGTAGCCTCTAGGTCAGGGGTGTCAAACTCGATTTCATTGAGGGCCGCATCAGCATTATGTTTGACCTTGAGTGTGGGGTGGTTGCGGCCAAGGTGGGCATGACCAGTTTGATGTCACTCATCGAAGCTCAGTTTTCAGCCGCGACAGCCTTCTGCAGCCCTCTGCCAGAGAAAATGGAGCTCGGCCTCCCCAACCTCCGTTTTCACTGGCTGAGGGCTGCATGAAGCCGTTGCAGCTGAAAGTGGAGCCCGGGCTCTCCACGTGCGGTCCTCCTGAGCTCTGTTTTTGCTGGCAGAGGCACAGCGGGCCGGTCCTTCGCTGTTTCCATGGTGGCCCTACGGGCCTTTGAGTTTGACATCCCTGCTCTAGGTCCATTATTTGTCAGATTGTGACACCACCTATCCCTTTGATAAGCACTTGAATGTTTATAACACTGATGATCAAGGCTATTTGTGAATTTCTGTGAAATGAGAAAATAGTGATTTTTGGAAAGATTTGAAATAATCCAGGATCCTGATTTGTTTCAAATAGTATCCATAATTTCTTTTATCACCAGCACTGTAATTAGAATTGACTCATGCAAAGGGAGAAGCTATCCAAAATATGGCATTACTTTGACCATTGGAAGCATAGTCCAGTGAAGCATAGTGAAATAAAACCGAAAACTTACACATTGGCATATTTATGTTGTGTTTCTGTGTGTGTAGTTTGCAAGCGAGCTGATCATTTGTGCATATCTATATGCGTAACATGTTCTCTATTTACTGCTTGTTATCCATATTTTTATACTGAAGCTTAAGCACTGAAAAGTGCTTGTTTTCTAGCTAGCTCTGAGAAATCAGGAACAAAATATATGCAATCTTGCTAATATATGAACAAACCAATCAAATATATTCTTCCTTTTCAAATGTTGGATATAACCAAAGTGTAACATTGACCCTATATACACTTTTATGTTTAAAAATTACAGTCATGAAAGGCCACAAAGTTATGAAACAGCATTTCTTCTAAACTGAAATAAACACTGGGTACAAATCAATGAGCTGAAATTCTGTTCTTCCCTGATGTCCTCCTGCTATTATGGAAATGGGAATATGCTTCAATTGATTTTAAAAACCTTGATGCCAGATTTAAAACTTAAGTACAACTAATGGTGTTTCCAGAACAAAAAAAGGAACATGGGTTAATTTCATTGTTTTCTGAGACAGCATTTATAACAGGGAGCAGAGATGGACTATAAATCACACGCCATCTTCCTAAGGCCTCTAAAGCAGGGGTGTCCAACCTTGGCAACTTTAAGACTTGTGGACTTCAACTCCCAGAATTCCTCAGCCAGCTTTGCTGGCTGAGGAATTCTGGGAGTTGAAGTCCACAAGTCTTAAAGTTGCCAAGGTTGGACACCCCTGCTCTAAAGCCTTCGCATTTCTTGTTGAATTTTGGAGACATCACTGAAAATGTTCCCATAGGTTGGGCAGGGAGGACCTGTCCTTGGCCAGACTTGTCCTGTGCAGCCAAAGGTCAAGAAAAGTATTTTGGAGGCAAGTGCGAACAGCCCCTGTTTGATAAGTTGCAGCTGTAAGGAGGAGAAGCCTTTTCACATTTGGAAAGGAAAAGTTTTTCCTTCTTGCTGATGGCTGCTGCTTCTTCCTTTATGCTCCGTCCATCTGCACTTTCTCACCATTGCCACTGATTGTTCTACCCAGCACATACTTTTCCATCTGCTGTCCCACATAACTCCCTTGTCACACTTATCTCTTCGTTAGTTGTTTATCCTCACTTAGGGTCAGGGGAGATGAGGGTCTTGCCTGCTTTGCTATCTCTCACTTCATTTATTTTTTTTAAGTTCCAGGCTTTGTGGCAGATTTGAAACAGATACGAAGATTTTTCCCTCTTTTTTTCCTGAAAGGAAGAGAGAAGCTCCATGATGGCCTCATGCACAGTCTACATGAGAAGAGAGGGTGTCTGAACCTAATGAGAGAGAGAGAGAGAGAGAGAGAGAGAGAGAGAGAGAGAGAGGGAGGGAGAGGGAGAGAGAGAGAGAGAGAGAGAGAGAGAGAGCTCTTTGGAATTTGGGTTCATTGACTGCCAGGATATGCTTTTTGCCTTGTAATCTAGATTCCTACTGAGTCTCCTGTCAGAATCATAGAAGACTCAGTATGGGTTCTTGCAGATTGGAACCCCACATCATGCCTATAACTTCAGTTGTTGCCCTCTTGATTTTCCATTACAGGAATCCAGAGATACATCAGCAGATTATTGTTGGCGTCATTTTCCAGTTCTGTTTAGGAAAAGAGCAAGATAGTATGTTTGTATAGGACACATTGTGGATTGCTCTTGCTTGCATATTTCTTAATGTATTTAGAATTTTCCCGGATATATGCTGTTTAGAATAGAAGCTTGGAAAAAAGAACAAGAGATGCCATGGACTGCACGTTTTACAACTTTCAGTGCCATAACAGTCAGAACTAACAAATAAGACTTTTAAAGAAATCTGTGATAGATTTTGTATATATCCCTATACGGAGAATTCTGAATCTTGGCACGGTAATCAGACAATTAATTATAGCATGTTATACCTTTGATATGAACATAACTATGTTTTAGGCATAAGTTATTTCCCATATTTACTGAAGAAAAGTGAATACAGATCTGCAAGACCAACCTTACTGAGTAAGATGTGGTTTGTTGAGAAATGTTGTAAACAGGAGAAAAATATTTCATCTTTCAAAATATAATTCTCCATAAAGTTCTTCTCAATCTATGTTGTTAAGTGCAAGATCTCAAACTTCAGGTAATTAGGGTAATTCTTTTGGAATTATTTCTCTTTTTATTTTACAATAAACCGTTTCAAGTTTTAAAAACATTCAGATTATCTGTAAATAGTTGCTTCTTGGAACAAATTACATTAGCTAATTAAGTCTTTGTGGCTCCTGCAGCATAGACAGAAAATATGTCATATGCTTCTTGACTGTGAAAAGAAGAAAGACAGCAGATGGACTGTGGGATGTGAGAAATGAAGACACTTTTAAAATCTCAAAAGAGTTATTTCTACTTATATATATAGTTACATTAAAATTATCACTAGTATTTTTTATAGAGTTAATAAGTTTGTTATCCAGTAGTTCTCAAAGCACATAAAACATTATTCTTTGGTTTGAAGCTTAATTTCAGTGTACAGGGGATAACGAAACGTAGGACCAAAACAAATCCATGCACGTAGTGTCTGAATATATTTGCACACATTTGCTTCCCTGTGCCACTTTTTTTTTTTAAAAAAACAAGTTTTATTAATTTTTAAAACACACAAATTATCATTATTCATTACATGTTTAAACCTTTTTCCATTGTAAATTTAACAAGTCAGGTAAATTATGATTCTGTTTTAAACCATTTCCATATAATATACCAAAACCTCTTATTCAATTTCTCTTTACTTCTCTTTACTCTTATTCAATATCATTATTATTATTTCATCTGATTCTTTCTGACTTAGTTACCATTATTCTCATTCTATATTTCTACAAGTTTTTACCAATTCTCCCCCCCAAAAAAACATATACACACAACACACAAAACATAAAAAAAAATCTTTTTGGAAAGTAACTTGGACCCAGGTGTCTCTCTCTTCATGGACTTCAATTATATTCATGCTCATCTTACATATCATTACTTATTTTATTTACCATTCTAAGCCTTCTATATTAACTTCTCCACATATTTCACACTTCTTAATTCTACCTTAATTAATCATCTTAGTTTAAATCATTATATTTGTATCTTTTGTCCATTTTTTTATCATCCCTTTGTCTCATCCCTTATGAAAAAAAAAGAAAATCAGTTTCTCCTGAAATCATTAATCAGAGTATGATGCCTTTCTATCTCCCCCCTAAGTTAATCAAATTAATCTTTAAAATAATATCTAATACCCAATCAGATTTTGCTTGGTACATTCTATCTAACTAATACATCCAACACAATTAAGTGCATAATTAGACAATAAATCCAAATATTAAAAAAAATACTATAATAAAAATTTTATAATAACATCAATACCATAATTTTATTAAACTCTTTAATTAAAACAATATTCTAAACCTCTCCTATTATTAAGTTTTAAAGCCAATCATTTTTAAACATTTTAACATTTTAATCTCTTATCAACTCTTAAACCATTGCAATACTACCATCTCATCTTATGTACCTTGCAAAATTTTTTTTTTAAAAAAATTATACTTTATCCATTATCCATAAAAATTCCTTTTTTCCATTTAATTTCAAAACATTGTAGCTTTTCTCCACCTTTTCACTTTCTTTCTTCTCCCAACAAACCTTTCTACCCCCCTTCTTCTAGCCTCTGCCTTACCGGCTTCCCTTCTCTGTCGTATTTCTTTTCCCCTTTGTTTACAATCATCATATTGGTTTTGCACTTTATTTTTCCCTTTCTTAAATGTTTTTTAGATCTTAAGTCCTTAAGTCCTTTAGTTTTCTTCTTTTCTCTTCTTTTCTTTTCTTTCTCTCTTCCTTTTTTCTGGATCAAATTCTGAGATTCATTAAAGATGGCTCCTTCCTTTCTTTCTTGTTCCTCTGCTGTCTTCATCTGTTGTAATTTTTGTTGATAATTAGTAAGCGCCATTTCTAAGAAAAGGAAAGCTTCTTCCACACCATCTTTACCATTTTTTTTTGCTTGTTCATATTCTTTTCTTAGTTCCTCAACAGAAAGAGCCATTATAAATCTTTTCTTTTCTTTTCTCCTTCTTTCTTCTTACAACAACCAGAATATTCAAAAGAAAATAAAAAAGATAAAACAGTCCCAAAGTTATCAATCAGTCCAAACCAAGGCAGAGTTCTCACTTTCTCCTTCTGGGGTAATATCAATCAAAAAGAAAGAAAGTCCAAATCTGTTTAAAATCTTATTACAATATATTCTAGTCTTCAAATCCTTAAGGCATCTGCTCCAACAAAATCTTAGCATACAAATATTTTCTTTTTAATCCTCTCTTCCCACTCATCGCTTAAAACCAATTTCCACCTAAAAAAATAGGTTTCTTAATATCCAGTTATTTATTCCGTAGGAAAAGAGGGAAAGCTATCCTTTCAGCACCTTCAAGCAGCCGCTTTTTTCCTCTTCTGGCAGGTATTATTCAGAAAGTCATACTTTTCAGGAATTTTATTAAATATGTCTTAGAGTCCTAGGAGCCAAGAAAAACTTTCTCCTCTCAATCACTTTCTCCACTTCCTCCTGCGCATTCTTACCCGGCTGCCAGCTTCTTTGTGGCGGCCATTACGGACCGCCGCTGCACCGTCCTGGGAAAAGGGGGTTCTGCCGGCCAGGGAGGGGGTCTGCAACACCCCCAATCCCTTCTCCGGATCCCCCCTACCTTCAGCTGCCCCTGCAGGGCAGCCTAGCTCCGTATCCCGTGTGGGTCGGAGCCCCAAAAACGGCTAGCGCGGCAGGGATCGCGCAGCTTCGCAAATCCCTGCCGCTCGCGAAGCCGACAAACCGGAAGTTTCCTCTTCCCTGTGCCACTTTTTGAAAACTTGATAGCAAGAAGAATCTCAGAAGAAAAAAATGGATACATTTGTTAAAACGTTTTCTGTTCTTGGCAATTAGTTACAGAAAGAAAATTATAAAGAATGATTGACTTCTTACTGCCTTGAAGATAACAATGTCCTGATTAGCAATTTGAGAACCAACATATTTCTGAACAATTTCCATCAGCCCTACCCAGCACAAGTTATTGGTGAAGAGATTTATGGAACTCATGGTTGAACATAGGTTGATTTATTTCAGTTGCCTATAGGAATAGAAGTATGTTGAAATTCTACTTTTATGTAATTCTGCAATAGGTGGGAGTTTTGCCAGCCAATTATGGATTACATTCTTGCAAAATTGTTTGGTTTATTCATTTCTGAGGTGAGATTGACCCCCATCCCTGCTTTCCTTCTGGAAAGCCCTTAACATGCATTTTTTCTATCAATTCTGGGAATCCCATGAGAAGCCAACAACGTGCTGGTGTGATAATTGTTTTCTCACTAATTGGGTTTTTTAATGTTTCATCTCTTTATTTATTTATATTTGAGTATTTTAGAGTTTTTAATATTTGTATATATAGTTCCTCTCACCCCATCCCCAGATTCACAGATAGGTAGCTAAATAAATATATATCCAACATTAAATGTTAAATACATTAATGATTTTTAGTGACAGTTTAAGCTAACATTTTTTAATGTGAAATATTCTCCAGTTTTAGGCTGCATCTTCCAAAAAGTTCATACCCTAATTTAATATTTTTTATATATTACAAGTATGGAAGTTGAAACAGATATGCGTCATACTAGGGTGTGTGCTTGGGTCAGTGTATATGTCTCTCTATCTCAGTATAACATAAGGTTAATTAGGCTACAAATCAAAATTATAGATGGCCCTGAATCTACTAAGATGGCAAATAACTCTTACCATTTTTAAAAAAATCTGAATTGAAATGCCTGAGTCTTTCCACCATAAACTTTCAGTTAATTTATTACTGATTTAGCCATTTCCAACATTTACATTGAGCTGGAGAGAAGGATGGTTGCAGATTTTTGTTCCTAGTGAAAATTTCCAATGACCCGGGGATTATTCAGGGAACACTTAATATTTAGGGTAGGCCTGCCCTTGGGGCTGTTAAATTGCAGCAAATATTTTTGCACTGTGGCTAAACCTAGTAAGGTTTCTCTCCCAAACATGGGATTCCAGCAGCATACTGTAAATAAACAGAACAGTCCAGTTCAGATACTGAGGGGACAAAAAAAAAAGATACCTTGGCTGAGAGGTCTAAGGACATTCTTGTGCATATAATTGTGCTGACCCTGTGGATGTGTTTTGTTAGATAAAGCTATTTTTAGTTTTGGCAAACTTCAAACTACTGCAAAAAGGGATAAGAGGAAGTCAACAGTGAAATCACTTTAATAACATATTTTCTATGTGAAGTGTTTTCTATCTATGAGGCCTAGACAATATGTCATTTCCTGGATTAGTTATCTTCAGTATTGATGGCCTGTTGTGGTGTATACTCTCCCCCCCCACCCCCTTCATTCATCAGGGGTTCAGAACTGTAGTACAGAAGGAGCCATAATCCTAAAATTGTTGCTTTCTAAATTTTGGCAGTAATTTTAAATACTTCATAACATGCCTACCAGTGGTGGGATTCAAAAAAAATTACTGCTGGTTCTGTGGGCATGGTGTGGCTTGGTGGGCATAGTTTGGTGGGCGTGGCAGGGGAAGGATACTGCAAAATCTCCATTCCCACCCCATTCCAGGGGGGAGGTTATTGCAAAATCCCATTCTCTTTCCACCCCACTAACCTGCTCTCCAGCTCATTTTCCTGTGCAGGGCAACAAAAGAAGACCCAGCTGATCAGCTGGGACTCAGGAGGCAGTGAATAGATGGGGGCGGCGCCAGTCAGAGGTGGTATTTGCCGGTTCTCCGAACGACTCAAAATTTCCGCAACCAGTTCTCCAGAAGTGGTCAGAACCTGTTGAATACCATCTCTGATGCCTACACAACAGTTTGCAGGTTGAATGTGGCCTGCCAAACACTGTTTTGTGGTTCACCAGCATTTTTTGAAAACTCAACAATCGATTGTCACCAAATATCACTGCTACTAGAAAAGATCTGCTGCCACCACCTAGTTTTCATAGCTGCTTCTCCCCAAAGGCATCTCTAGTGCTTCCAGGTCTTGCCAAAACTGGTAGCTCCATCATTGTTGCCACACTGTTGCTGAATGGCTAATGGGCATGCCAGCTATTTCTTTATGGTCCTTGATTATTTTTAATGGGAGTGTGTGGCCCCTTTCCCTACTATGAGTTGTGCAGGCCCATTTTATATGTAACATGGGACTAAGTGTCATGTAAACATTTGAAAAAGATGTATATGATTATGGTTTCGAGTCTTCTTCCTTTTTTACTGCTTGGGTATTGACGGAATATTGCACTCTTAGAGATACTTAAGCAACAAATATATAGCTTGATCAAATATATAGCTTGATGGGGCGTTGGTTCTTACCTGATACGCCTCTTCTCGTCGAGCTGCGAAGAGCATCCAGAGTGGGAGGTGCTTCAGTCTCTGCTCTCACAGGCTGAGCTTGAATTGAGGAATGCTCCTCCTCCTCCACGTGACACCTCCGTAGTGTTCCCCAGTTTTGCGAAGACGAGAAGAAAAAAACATGTTCTCATCCTAACTAACTAACGGATCATTGGCTGAAACAAGATTCCCCACCAGACGGAGAAATTAGGGTGGGGCTGGATGCTCTTCGCAGCTCGACAAGAAGAGGCGTATCAGGTAAGAACCAACGCCCCTTCTCCATAGAGCTGCTCAGAGCATCCAGAGTGGGACATACCAAAGCTTGGCTTGTCCTATGGGAGGGACTCCGTCTGGTTCGGAAACCCCTCCAGGTCCCTGAAGACCCGCTGTAGGACTCATCTGCCAAACGAGGCCTCCGCTGAGGCAAACATGTCGATCTTGTAATGCCTAATGAAGGGTGACGGGGATGCCCAAGTGGCAGCCCAGCATATGTCAGTGATTGGGGCCTAGGTGGCCCAAGCTGCCGAAGTAGCCGCACTCCTAGTGGAATGAGCTGAATGAGCAGAGCTTGTGACAAGTAGGATCTAGTGATAGTTGCTCTGATCCAGCGGCCGATAGTTGATGGAGATACTTTGTGACCCAGTGTCTTGGGCTGAAAGGAAAGGAAGAGGGATTCAGACCGCCTAAAGGGTTGGGTGCGCTTGATGTAAATGCGCAGGGCACGTCTCACATCAAGGGTATGCCAAAGTGTTTCCCTATCCCGCGAGGGTCTGGGGCAAAAATTGGGGAGAATGAGTTCCTGTGAAAAGCTGAGTTGACCTTGGGCAAAAAGGTACGGTGGGGCCGGAGAACCACCCGATCGGCGTGAAAAACGCAGAGGTCCTTTCTAACTGATAAGGCTGCGATTTCCGATATCCGACAGGCAGATGTGATGACTACCAGGAACACAACTTTGAATGTTAAAAACTGGAGGGTGGACTCCTTTAGAGGCTCAAAGGGGTGTTTAGTGAGTGAAACAAGGACCTTATTAAGGTCCCAGGTAGGGTACCGGTGAACAGTTGGAGGGCACAAATTAGTGGCTCCTCCAAGGAATGCCCTAATGCGAGGGTGGTGGGAAAGGGAGCCAATGTTGTCGCAGGAGATAACAGTTGTTAAAGCTGCGACCTGTCGTCTCAAGGTGTTAGGGGAAAGCCCTTTATTCAGTCCCTCTTGGAGGAAATCCAAAATTTGAGCGATAGAGGGCGATAGAGGGTTGACTTGGGATTTATGACACCATTTACAGAAACTATTCCAGGTGGCATTGTAGATTCGGGTGGTTGAGGGCCATCTGGTGGCCAAGATGGTGTCAGTAACCTGGTTAGAGAACTGCTCATTCCTTAAACGGTTCCGCTCAAACTCCAGACGGCTAACTGGAGCCATTGAGGATCCGGGTGCAGAAGGGGCCCCTGAGAGAGAGAAATCCTGTCCGGAGGGATCCTCCATGGGGGGCAACTGATAGATTGCAGAGGTCCGCAAACCACGGACGCCTGGGCCAGTAGGAGGCCACCAGAAGCAGTTCCGCCTTCTCGTGGATCAATTTCTGGATGACTCTGGGAACTAGTGCTAGTGGGGGGAACGCGTACAGGAGCCCTGTGGGCCAGGGACAACGTAGCGCTTTGTGACTCTCCGCCCTGTGTGAGGGGTACCTCGAGAAGAATCTCGGGAGCTGTGCGTTGAGTGGGGATGCGAAAAGGTCCACTACCGGTTGACCGAAAATTGTGGACGCCTCCCTGAACAGCGACGGGTAAAGGCGCCATTCTGACTGGTCCACCGTGGCCCTGCTCAACCAGTCTGCTTGGGTGTTTGAAACTCCTGAGATATGCTCTGCTTTGAGGGAGAGGAGATTGGACTCCGCCCAACGACAGAGGTGCTCGGCCTCTCTCATCAACCTTATGGACTGTGTGCCCCCTTGTCTGTTGATGTGTGCCTTGGCTGTGATGTTGTCCGTGAGGATAAGGACATGACATCCGCGTACCTGAGGGAGGAAGCTGCATAGGGCCAGGTGTACGGCGTGAAGTTCCAACCAGTTTATACTGCATACTTGTTCTGTCTCCGACCATCTGCCCTGTGCTGTGAGCGAGTGGACGTGAGCGCCCCATCCGGATAGGCTGGCGTCTGGTGAGGGTGAGCCTCTGGGGCTCCTTGAAGTAATGACCTTTGTTGATGGCAGGGTTGGTCCACCAGAGGAGGGACGTGAGGACCTTTGGAGGTACCCTGACCATGGATTTTGAATTGCTTCTGCCGGATCTTTGAAATGGAAGCAGGAACCACTGTAGGGATCTGGTGTGTAAACGGGCCCAGGGAACAATGGAAATGCATGAAACCATCTTACCTAATAACTTAGACAAGTCTAATAGAGTTATCTTTTTTGACCGCCTGATCTGTTTTACAGATTTCTGGATACTAAGGAGTCTTTCCGAGGATAGAAAGACCCTTCCTTTAACCGTATCAATTACGGACCCCAAGTGGGTTATTCGGGTAGATGGTGACAGTTGGCTCTTTTGCCAGTTTATAAGGAACCCATGGTCTTGGAGGGCAGAGAGAGTGACTCTGGTGTCCCTCTCTGCTTGACGTCTGGAGGGGGAGAGGATGAGGATGTCGTCCAGATAACAGTGGAGGCGTATGGGAAGGTTCCTAAGGTGAGCCGCCAGCGCCGCGAGGACCTTGGTAAAGGTCCTAGGGGCCGAGGCCAACCCAAAGGGGAGGGCCACATATTGGAAGTGGTGATTATTGTAGCAAAACCTGAGGAATTTGTAATGGGAGGGCCGGATTGCGATGTGTAAATACGCTTCTGAAAGGTCTATAGAGGAGAGCCAGGCCCTTTGCCTGGTGCCCAAGAGAATAAACTGTAAGGTGTGCATCTTAAACTTGCGATGGATCAGGTAACGATTAAGTCGTTTTAGGTCTAATATTGCCCTCCATCCACCTGAATGTTTGGGAACCACGAAGAGGTGGGAGTAGAAACCCCGCCCTCATTGAGAGGGTGGGACGGGTTGGATAGCCTGTATATCGAGAAGATGCTAAATAGTGGAATCCATCAGTTCACGCTTGGTGGGGTCTTTCGAAATGGGGGATGCCATGAAAGAGTCGGAGGGGGCGGACTGAAATTCAAGGGCGAGACCGAATCTGATGGTGTCTCTAACCCAGGCATCAGAGGTAGTGGAATCCCATTGGTCGGCGAAATGTCTGAGACGTCCGCTAATGGGAGGGGAGGTACGGGATCTGTTTTGGGCATCGGAAGGGTCTCCCACCTGATCCCCTAAAAGGTCTTTTGTAACTGCCGCCCCTTCTACTCCTGTCGCCCGAGTCAGCTCGATCCTGGGGTTGAGGTGGCCGAAAGGAGGGGGGTCTCTGGTACCTGGGCGAGAAGGAAGACTGGTAGAAAGGTTGAAAGGACCCTCTCCGAAAAAGCTGAGGGGCTCTGGGTTCTGATCTTCGAAAAAGAGAGGGGAGAAATTTTTTCTTGGTTCGGCTCTTGACCAACAGGGGTTCTAGAGCTGGGCCGAATAATTTGTCTCCCTTAATGGGAGCAGTGGCCAATTTGACTTTGTTTTTGACGTCTGCCTGCCAATGTTTGAGCCAGAGCAGGCGACGGGCTGTGATGTGCGAAGTTATAGCCCTAGTGGAAAACTTAACTGAATAATAGGTGGTGTCGGCCGAGAATTCTGCTGCGGCCGACAGCTTAGCGATGTCCTGATGTGCCCTTACGTTGGACGCTGGGACATGCTGTTTTAATTGGCGAAGCCACCGGATCAAAGACCTGGTGAAAAAGGAAGCGGCCGTGGCCAATCTAAGGGCCCAAGTGTCAGATTGGTGAGCCCGGCGCAAGGCCAGTTCAGCCCGCTTGTCTTCCGGCTTCAGGGCCTCCAGAGCGTCACTTGGGGTGGAGGAGGATGCTAAGCCAACAATGGGCTCATCAACCTCGGGGGTATTTAGCAGGCTGGAGAAGTCTGGGTCGAGGTTGAAAAATCTCTTATCCTGGCTGGATGGGGCGGGAGGGGCCCCTGTGGAAGCCAGCTGTTTTGATACCAGGTCAGAAAAAATAGGCGGAGTTGGAATGACTTCAGCCTCCACAACGGGCTGTTTGAAAATGGAATCATCTGGACCTTCCGCTGAGGAAGGGGGGTCAGAGGGAGACTGTGTGTACAGGCCAGAGATGTTTTTGGCTTTAAAGAGTAGTGATTTATACAGGTGTGGCTTAAACAAACCCACAAAGGTGGGTTGGTCGGGGGTGAGGCCCTCATCCTCGGACATCTCCCCCTCCATTGGCTCCGCCTCCGATAGGGGTTCACTGTAATGTGTTGACCCCAACTTGTATTCTTCCTCCTCCCTGAATTGATCCAGACCCCCTTCCTCCTCCTCCTGCTCCCTTTCTGGAAGAGGGCTGTCCCTCTGCAAGAGTACCTGACCGTGGGGAGGATCCGATCTGGGCAGGGATCTGACCGATAAAGACTCATGTTCAGGGGCCATCGGGAAGAAGCCGGGTCTGGACATCTGCTGGAGACCTTCCGCAATCCCTTGGCGGATAGCCGACTCCATCCATGATCTCACGTGCTCTGGAACCTTGACTATGGGAGGTTCCTCTTGGCGCAGGCCAGCGGCTGTGGGAGTAAAGGTAGCTTCGGGTGCCCATCTGGCCGTTGTTCCAGGAGCCTGATGACCCTGGGGTGAGCTGCGCCTGGATAGGGAAGAATAGTCTGGAGGAGGGGGGGGTTGAGTAGAGGTGGAAGGAGTGGAGGGTGGGAGGACTGGAGGCACCGAGCGTGACTCCCTGGTTCGCCTGTCGATTTCCTTCTCCAATGCCTTATGGCGCCTTAAGGCGTCCCTCTGAGAGGCCTTGGAAGTTTCCTTAGCCTGTCTGTGCAAATGGTGAGATTTAGATTTGGCCTTCAAAGAAGGTGCTCTAGAAGAATTGTCCTCTGCCATTTTAAGAAGTGATAAGAATATACAAGGGTACTAAAGGCGGTTGGCTCGCCTAGGGTTCGACCTGAGCCGGATATATGCTTGGCTCTTGGTCCAAGAAAAGGGAATAACAACTTTTGGCTATTAGCAACTAGAAAAAAATTATAAAAAGGAATATAATTGATCAATTGTCCAATTGACCGAATGAACGCCTGAGGCCTAAGAGGAAAAAAGGAGAAAGGCCTCCAGCAGCTGTCCTCCCAGGCGGAACTGGAAGGGGGGGTGCTGCTATTCCTTCGCCAGCTGAGTCTGGCTGCGGGGAAGCCAACAATTATACAGAAAACAAGGGAACAAGAGCCACAGGAGTTGAATTGTGGAGAAAAAAATGCTCTACGCAGGCTGATAAGGCCTGTTTTGGTGAGCTGAGGTGGCCCGCAGCAGTAATTCAGGGAAACACAAAAAACCAAAATGGCGCCCGACCACGAGGCAGCGCCCCAAATGGCGGACGCCTACTGAGCGAGGGTGACGGGGCCTCTCAGCGGCGGAATTATGCTCCTCCGGCAGGCTCAGAATGCCGAGAGGGGCAGCAAGGGAGAGATCGTCTCTCCCTTAAAGGTCGCCGTTCGTGGGGGGGACAGCGGCGCTTTAAAAAGCGCAAAAAGTCAAGCCGCTAACAAAGGGTGGCGTGGAAAGCGGCAGGGAGAGGTTTGGATCAAGGATGGGGGGAGTTTAGAGCGAGAGCGCTGCTAAACCGCCCGCTTTTTCCCCCTTAAGGGGCGAAGAAAAACGCTCCCCTGGTATTGATGAAGACAACCAATTGCGCAGAGGCTATAGGAAAAAGGAATCAAACCTGATAACAGAGAATAAGAGGAGATCCTGAATCGGCCAAGGAGCTTGCTCTGAAACAGCCTGTCTCTCACGAGGCTGAGCATAAACTGGGGAACGCTACGGAGGTGTCACGTGGAGGAGGAGGAGCGTTCCTCAATTCAAGCTCAGCCTGTGAGAGCAGAGACTGAAGCACCTCCCACTCTGGATGCTCTGAGCAGCTCTATGGAGAACAAATCTTTTCCAGTAGGGACTTAGGTTTAAATTTAACTTGTTGGTCATACATTGTCTGCTGAAAAAAGTAGCAGTAAACAACAAGCAAATTTTGTTTAATTTTTATTGTTTAGATATCTACATAAAGTAACAGGCAGTCCTCATTTAGCAGTTGCCTCATTGAACTAACTCATTTTGCAGTTACAACAGTGATGAAAAAGTAACTTTTCAACCATTCCTTAAAAGATGCATCATTTTTCAAAACAGGTATAGTTTTAAACAAAAACCTTATTCTGAATAATATATTCATTTTTATCACATAAAATTCTTCCAGGTACCCATTTGAATAGGATTTAAGCAGAAGGAATGAGCACTTCTTTCTTTTAAGGAGGCTGTACAATAATATCTAAGTATGATTGTATGGCCCAGAGAAAGATAGGAAATCAAACCTGGAAATAAAATGGGGGGGGGAAGTCTTATTGGAGCTTTTTTAAGTACTTGAAGGGTCGCTTTGCAAAGTGTGTTGGTGAGTGTACAGTGTCCCTTTTTTTTTTGAGGCAGACAGTTCAGGTTGCTAGGGAGTTCATTTGTATATGCATGTTCCTATAAGGCTGCTTCATTTTGTCCTGGCAGAAAGCACTGCCTGTGCATCTAAATATATGTGTGAGCAACCTGGGAAAGCCTTTGAGGTAGCCACACTACTTTTAGAAAAGGATGTGTCTGTTTCAGGGAGGAGCAATAGGCAATTTCAGTCAATTTGTTCAAAGGCACTTTGCAGAGTGTCTTTTGAACAATATGAACCACCCAGAAGCTTTGTGATTAACATGCAAAGAAGTGGGCTGTAATCTTGACTGCAATTATAAAATGGCATACGTTGTATGATATACAGTTTTAAGTGGAACAGTTTCCTGCTTCTTGCTAATGATGGAGTTACCTTAGCATCATTTTGAATGTTTCATCATTCATCCCATTATTATTTTAAAAGCTTTTAAATACTTAACATCCCCTGAAAAGCAAAACAAAACCCCAAACTCCATCCCATACCAAATACAAAAAACCAGCCAAATGATAGATCACAGTTGGAAACAGAAACAGTGTTGTCTTTGTCAGGCTATGACGAAGGTTATTCCATAGGGTGTTTCCTATGGAAAAGCCGTAGTTGTTGCTGCCCATCAAGCTTCCGACATCTGAGGAATTTGGAACAGGGCCTTAAATGATGAATAGATCATATGATGATAGACACAGAGGAGAAAATGATCTGCAAGATGCCTCAGTCCATTTATAACTTTGAAGACATCATGTATTGTGTTCTGGGAACAAAATACTGCCGAGATCACTCATATAAGGGTTATTTTTTTCATTGTTTTGACCACAACATAGTTCTCTATTTATAGTGGGATATATCTGATTTTTTTGGCTTTCCCAAAATTTAACTATTTAAATCTAATTTTAATTTTGATTTCAAGAAGCAATGGATGGACACTAATGAAAGAGAAAAGCAACCTAGATTTCAGGAGAAATTTCCTGACAGCTAGACCAATTAATCAGTGGAATGACTTGCCTCCAGAAGTCGTGGATGCTCCAACACTGGAAGTTTTTAAGAAGGGATTGGACAACCATTTGTCTGAAATGGTATAGGGTTTCCTGCCCAAGCAATGGGTTGGACTAGAAGGCCCCATCCAACTCTGTTGTTCTGTTCTGTTCTGTTCAATTTAAATAGTGATTTATGCACTGGTGAAGAAGCTTCTATAATAATAATTTCTAAATGCATTCTTGTTTATTATAACCTGAATACATACTTCGTGTGTGGTGCTTCAAGAGAAGGAGAAAGTTCAGTTTTGAAAAATATATAACATATAAAGCAATTTGTTAGATTTTTTTTTCCCCCAAGTTCATCTAACAAAAAATGGAATGATGATTTTAGTAATAAGAAAACAGGTCACAGTTATAAAATCAGCTCCACTTTAATTAATTGTTATGGATGGTTTGGAAAATATTTTTTTGCCATGATATGTTAGAACAACCACTGCTATTTTTAAATGGTATTAATATTGTTTTGTTTCGGTAGTTTTCTTATCTTTACAAAAAAACAAGGGCATGCATTTTCAATTTTCTCAGTTTTAAACTTTTTAAATTAAAGATATGTAATTTCAGTCAAGACAGTACAAAAAAAGTAAAACATTGTGTGGCTGGCCAGTTCAATCTTCATCATTTTTTTCATAGCTGAAAAGCAAAGACAGGCCTTCCTGTTTTATATCCATTCCCAAGTTCATGGTATGAATTTAGTTACTGCAAATAAGAAATACTCTTTTTATTGGCCAATTATTTAAATAAAAAAGAAATTCCTTTTAAATGGTTAATCCCAGAAGGGATGTTAATAACTTGGAAAGAGAGAAAAATCAAAATAGATTCTATAGAACAGGCCCAAGACTTTCATGATCAGCTAATAGGCACGGATAACCAATACACCAAGGAGGAAACTAAAAAGGAAACCACAGGATGATCGTAATCGCCATAGAAACCAAAAAGAAGGACTTCCTCAAAAATTTAGGGAACGACAAACCACAACCAGGGAGAGAAGAACCAATCTCACAACAACAGCAAGAAGAAAACCGAATCATCACTAGACAAAAACTAAACAGACCTAGATAAATGGAGATGGAAAGAAACCTCTCCATTAATATAAATGGTTTAAATTCAACATCTAAAAGGAAAAGGATATTAACTAAATTAATTAGACAAAAACGCCGACATAATATGCCTACAAGAAACACACATTAGGAAAAAGGATGAAAGATATTTAATTTGCCCGAAACTTGGAAAACTTTTACAGCACCAGCAGACAAACATAAAAAGAAAGGAATTGCAATATTTGTGAAAGATGATGTAAAAGCAGAACTAATCTGGTCGGATCCGGAAGGAAGAACTCTGGTTATACAAATTTGGATTAATCATATCACATTTTTATTGGTAGCAATCTACGCGCCAAATGAAGAACAAGGGAATTTTTTAAAGATCTTCATCAGAGAATAATAGGTTTCGAAAAAGGAATATCTGCATGATAGGCGACTTCAACTCCATTGCTGATCATCAAAAAAGACCATAGTAATGTGAATAAGAACAAGAAAGGGAAAAGAGAATTTTCTATGCCCTGTAAGGACATGATGAAAGAATTAAACTTAATAGACTTATGGAGAAAACTAAACCCAGAAGAGAAACAGTTCACATATTATTCAAATCCACACAAAATCTGGACCAGAATAGATATGGCCTGGATGGATGGGGAATTGGCCAATGAAATAAAAGAAATTAAAATCCTACCAAATGAATGGGCCGACCACAACCCAATACAACTCATTTGGAGAGATAGGAGAAAAACAAAGAAAAGATGGACACTAAATACTCAGTTAATAAACGAAGAAGAGTACATTAAGAAGCTGAAAGAGGAATTAAATTATTTTCTAAAAGAAAATAATAATGAAGCAACCACGAAACAAAATATTTGGGATACAATGAAGGCAATTATAAGAGGAACAACAATCTCCTATAATGCCATGAGAAATAAAAGAATACATGCCCAACAAAATAAATTCCAACAACAAATTAAAGAATTAGAAATACAACTTCAAAAATCCCCTAAAAACCAGAGAACACAAAATCAGTTAATAACAATTAAACATAAATTGAACTTACTTGAACAAGATAAAATAGAAATTAACTTGAAAAGGTCCAAACAAAATTATTTTGAGCATGCAAATAAACCAGGAAGATGGCTATCCCATAAACTTAAAAAAGTGAAAGAAAAAGAGATTGATACACCAACTAATGGATGAGAAAGATGTCTTACAACATGAGATAGAGAAGAAAAAAGATATCATTTACAACTATTTTCAAAGATTATATAAAAAGGAGGAAGTTAATGAAGATAAAATAAGAACTTATTTAGAGGAGACGAATGACAAGGTAATTGGAGAGGAATGGATAGAGTTATTGAATAAAGATATTACATGGTCTGAATTGAAGTCAGCAATGGAGAATCAAAGTAATAACAAATCTCCAGGACCAGATGGGATTCGGCAGAACTATATAAAGCAATATTGGAACTAGTAGGACCACTGATGCTGGAAGTGTTTAATGAGGTACTTCTGGCAGCCAAGATGCCGGACTCGTGGAGGGGGGCGCTGATTTCGCTAATCCGAAGGAGGATGCAGACCATAGATACATCAACAACTATAGACCGATTTCACTTTTAAATGCCGATTATAAATTGTTTACTTCTATCATAGCTAATAGAGTAAAACAAGCTTTAAATCCACATATACACGAAGATCAAAATGGATTTCTTCCGTCCCGACAAATAAAGAACAATTTAAGAACCGTTATCGATGTCCTAGAATATTATGAAGCCCACCGGAGAAACAATCCGCACTCATGTTTTTAGATGCTGAGAAAGCATTTGATAACTTAAATTGGCACTTTTTAATTCAAAAAATTTACAATATGAGTCTTGGCACCAAATTTGAAAACATTATAACAACTATTTACAACACACAACAGGCTAATATACTAATCAATGGCGAACAAACAGATCCAATAAATATAGAAAAAGGTGTCAGACAGGGCTGCCCTCTCTCTCACCTCTTCTTCTCATTTTTGCCCTAGAATCACTCTTAACACGGGTTAGACAAAATTCTGAAATTAGAGGAGTGAGGGTCAAATCCAGAAGAATATAAACTACAAGCGTTTGCTGACGATATGGTTTTCTTTTGGAGGAACCCATGGAAAAAGGTTATAATCTAATAAAAGAATTAGAACAATTTGGCACAGTGGCAGGATTAAAAATTAATAGAAAAAAGACGAAATTAATGACCAAAAATTTAACAGAAAACCAGAAGGAAGAATTAGAAACAATGATGGGGATACAGGTAACAAAAAGGTCAAATATTTAGGAATATGGTTAACACCACAAGGTAAATCACTCAAAGAGAACAATTATGATAAACTACTTCAACAAACAAAAGATTTAGAATCCTGGAATAAGTTGCAGCTTTCCTTATTGGGCAGGATTGCCTCGATTAAAATGAATATATTACCAAAATTTCTTTATTTATTCCAGACAATCCCAATTAAGTTGCCAAAAATTTTTTTTGAAGAATTAAATAAGATCACACTTAAATTTATTTGGCAGGGAAAAACCCAGGATCAATGTAAAGGCCTTACAAGATGCGAAAAGTAGAGGGGTCTAGCCCTTCCAAATTGGGAATTATATTATTCGGCAGCTATCTTATTATGGATAAAAGACTGGGTGAACTTACTTAACAAAAGAATTTTAGCATTAGAAGGGCATGACCTCCAGAGAGGGTGGCATGCCTTCTTATGGGAAGTGGGGAAACCCAAGCAGTCTTACTTTCATAGACACCTCATTAGGGACTCATTATTAATTAATTGGAAAAAATATGCAAAAACACTATCTAAAAATTCCGATCTGGCTATCAACAATGGAGGCAATGGTACATCCCAATAATTTGGACATAACAAAATGATTAAATATAAAGATTTATTAGATCCGCATAAGGAAAATTAAAAACTCGACAAGAACTACAGGAACAGGGATTTAAAATTGATCAGTGGTTATATATACAAATCCATAGCAGATACAAACAAGATATAAAAGACTTTGGAATTTATAACAAACTGCAGTATTTAGATAAAATTTTACTAGAATCAAACAAAAAGAACATATCCAAATTCTATAAATACTTACTGAAGTAGAATTAGAACAAGAGATAGTCAAAGGGAACATGATAGCCTGGAGCAGGAATGTCGGAAGAAGTATTACATTATCAGAATGGGAAAAGATTTGGAACAGAAATATTAAGATTACAAAATCGGCAGCATATAAAGAAAATACATACAAAATGTTTTATAGATGGCACTTGCCCCTTCGAGGTTGGCGAAAATGAACCCAAAACACGAGTCCAAAATGCTGGAAATGTAAAAGCATAGAAGGAACCTACTTTCATATGTGGTGGTCTTGCAAAGAAACCCAGAAATATTGGCAAAAATCAGAAAATGGTTGGAGGAGATAACCAAAGAACAAATCGAATACAAACCAGAGTTCTTCCTACTAGGATCTCTGATAAACATTTACCCAAAAAGATGAAATATGTAACAATTCATATCCTAACTGCAGCCAGATTAGCGTTTGCCCAGTGTTGGAAATCACCCTTATGCACCCACAGAACAAATGGTCATCCAGAAAATATGTGATTGTGCAGAAATGGATAAATTAACTATAGCACTTAAAAACAAAGAGGCTTCAACATTTTACGATAATTGGAACTCTTGGTATAATTGGTTAGTCCAGAGATAAACTGCTTAATGGACAATGGGTAATTTAAGCATAGATATCGATAAGATGTGTGTATTCAAATTAAGGTAGGAGAATTGGATCTTGCAGACTGTCAAAAAAGGATATTGTCTGTTTTTAAACGCATCTTTTTTTTTTTTTTTTTTTCTTTCTCTTCCTTTGTTTCTTTCTTTCTTTTACATCTCCTCTTCTCTTTTCTTTCCAGTTTGTAAGACCGAGTGTTCTTTTTGTTTTTTTCCTTTTGTGTATGTAATGTCGATATGTTTTTAATTGTAAATTTAATAAAATTTATTTAAAAAAAAAAAATACTCTTTTTATTACCATGGTATTGCTGTTAAAGGTTGGGCGTGATTTCTACTGTAGTTTTCTTTAAAGGTTTCTATTTTTCCCCATGGCTCTGTAATTTGAAGAACGTTTCTGAAAACGGCAATTGGTACAAAACACAACAGCCTGATTCCTGGCAGGCATAACCTGCCAAGAGCACATTACACCTGTATTTCAGTGCCCTACATTAGTCACCACTTGGTTTCTGGATATAATTCACCATGATGGTTTTTACTTATAAAGGCATATCTGGCTTGACACCTGGATGCTTACAAGACCTGCTTCTCCTACCAGGTCACCCTGTTCATTATGCTCATCCCAGAAGGTTGATTGTTGTACTTCTACAAACTGAGAAGAATTAAAACCACAAGGTGGCTGATTTTCCATTACTGCCCCAATCCTGTGGAATAGTTTCCTCTTAAAATTAAAGTTTAACTGTTAACTTTGTTCCATTTATAATGCTAATGTCCTACACTTTTATTATGACGTACTTACAGGTAGTCCTCAACTTGCCACCATTTGTTTAGTAACTGAAGTGACAACCGGTTTTCACTTAACCACCGTTGTAGCCATCCCTCTGGTCATGTTATCAGGATTGTATAACAACAGCTGCAAAATATTACAAAAATGAATGAAAGATACATTACATGACCATTTCAATTGTATGCTGTTAGAATGTGGACTTCCTTGTTGTTTTTTTCCTAATGATATTAATCAAATGTAAAGGCTCACAAAATGGACACTATAAATACAAGAGCAATACAAAGCAGCAAATTAGAATGATGCATACACTTTGGAAATGTCCATGACTTTAAATATTCTATTTCTACAATTATTTGTTTGTGAGCAATTGTGTTCTATAATTGTGAGAGACTGTCTTGAGCATTCTTTTGTTACCTGTTAAGAGAATAGCCTCACCAGTTTTCACAGGAGCTCAGTGGCTGAGGAAGTTCCTTCTGAAGGGAAAATCCAATTGCTGACATTTCTGTCATTTTATCCTATTCTCTTTCAACATATTTTATTAACGAAATTCTGAATATCTTGCTCTCTGTGGAGGTGGAGTGTCTAAAAACTTGAAATTTTCTTTCATGTTATGGCTCACTTGTGGGGAAAAATACAAGCAGTAGAAGAATGAATGCACAGTCTTGTAGGGGAGAGACTTATAATGTTCCCAAGTATTCATTAAGTGTTTGGTTATGAGTGCAAATTTATATTAAAATTAATTGATAATATTTAAAATGTTTTTTTAGTTTTTAGTTTTTACTTTGAAAGACTAATATGGGTACTCTCCTGTTTTTGGAAAGTCTTACAAAATTTGCAAACTTCTGCACAGAGTTTAGAATGATTGACTTGGGTGATACTTAATTCCCTTTTTTGTGTGTGATATCAGAGTAGTTAATGTATTTACCTGAGATTAGAGGAATATTTGTTACGGTTCATGATGAAGATGACAAATGGCATAACTAAAAATACTTCAATTGATTTATATTGCTTTTATTACTCTTTTCCACCCCTACCTTAATCATATGCAAATCTGTTAGATACTTTGGAGGAAAAAAATGTGGACTTTGTAATGAACAGCATGATTTCACATCCAGGTTTAAAAGAACTAGGATCAACTTCCTGTTGTCTGAGTAGAGAAACAGCACGTTACACTGGTGGCTAGTGATAGTGGTACTGTCAAAAAGGATCTTTATATTCTTTTTGGGAACGGAAGTCCAGAATGTAATGAAGAAAGATGTTCCCCTACAAAAATGAGTTCTTGATGGGTGTTCGGGTGCCAGCACAGTTTGAATGATCCAGACATCATGGAGTGGCTTTTCAGATATATATATATTTATTAGTGATGCAAATGTTGGAGTTATTGGGGAGGCTTATAAAATGTACAGATGAACAAACCTTGAAAAGTGGCTGATAGTTTAGGTGAAAGTGAGAAGATTCAAAACAATGTAGGCTTTGGTTCTGAAATAAATGGGATGGAATTTGAAATTTTACAATAATACAAAAATTAAAATACATAGTACCAAGAGAAAATATCATACATTATAATCAATAATTTAAAAAAACAAACCAGGTTCCTACATATATCAGGGACCAGCCCCAGATAAAGAGTCAGGTCTTTAAATACTTACAAAAACCCAGCAGGGTCAGGGCCAACCTGATCTACAGCGGGAATATGTTTTCTTAATTACAAACCTGTATTTACCTTAGAGTAAATCCCATCGAATGTTATAGGAATTACTTCTTAGTAAACATCACAATATATCAGATGGTATCTATTTGGCAGTAATATGATATTCATCAGCAGATTTAATTCCCAATTCCCATCCAGTGCTCTTCAAAATCTGTGCCAGAATACATCAGAGGTAGCATGAAAAGGTGCAGCAGTGGAGATGAAAAGAAAGAAATGTTGTGCAAGCAGAATTCACCAATTCTGCTTTTCAATAGCCTAAAGCAGTGGTTCCCAAACCTTTTAAGTCCACCACCCCCTTGGTGCTACAAACTCATCCTCCGTGCCCCCCACCCAAGGGTGGGATTCAAATTTCTGTGGGCGTGGCCTAATTTGAGGGTGTGGCTTGCTGGTCACGTGAATGGGAGGGTGTGGCTTGCTGGTCATGTGACTGGGTGGGCATGGCCAGGTGACTGGCAATCCAAATACAAGTGGTCCTCACTTAATGGCCGGTTGTTTAGCAAGCGTTCTAATTTATGACTGGGGTGAGCCTGCAGGGCCGGCGCCTCGAACGCCCCCTGCCGCTTCTTAGCGCCCCCAGGGGGGCCCGGCAGAGGTGCGCTAAGAGGCAGCAGGGGGGCATTGGAGGCGCCAGCCAGCCCTGCAGGTTCACCCATTGACTAGCACCGCTCCGGAGCCGTTGCCTCCAATGCGGAAGCGGTGGCACGTTACGTGCTACCATGGCCGTGTTCGATGTGCCGCCCCCTGCTGCCTCTTAGCACCCCTCTGCTGGCCCCCTTGGGGACACTAAGAGGCGGCAGGGGGCCATTCGAGGCGCCAGCCCTGCAGGTTCACCCATTGACTGTAGCACCGCTCCAGAGCCGGTGCCTCAATGAGTGAAACTGCAGGGCCGGCTGGCACCTCGAACGCCCCCCTGCCACCTCTTAGTGCCCCTCTGCCAGCCCCCTTGGGGACGCTAAGAGGTGGCAGGGGGCAGCACGTCAAACACGATCGCGGCGGCACATAACGTGCCGCCACTTCCGCATTGGAGGCGCCGGCTCCGGAGCGGTGCTACAGTCAAAGAGTGAACCTGCAAGGCCAGCGCCTCAAATGCCCCCTGCCGCCTGTTAGCGCCCCCTGCCGGCCCCCTTGCCTCTTAGCACCCCCCCAAGGCATCCCTCCCAGGGAGCAGTACCACCCACTTTTGGAATCACTAGCCTAAAGTATGTATAATATGAACTATAGTAAGTGAAATATAGAATATGCAACCATGTAAAATATAAGATAAATTCCATTCTGAAAGATTTGTTCATAAAATATGGATAAACATCATATGCAAATGGGAAGCTTGTGTATTTGGCATCTCATGATTCTATATATGTTCAAATATTTATGGAGTAAGGAAAGATGAAATTTCTAAAATAATCTTCCTTTGTTTTTTTCCCTTTCCTCCCTTTTTTCTTTTTTTCTAGGATGGTTTAAAGTCCTTAGTCCTTGATCTGGATTATCCAGCACTGAGGAAGAACAAAAACATAGATAATTTCCTTAACAGATGTAAGTTTTTCTTATGTATAATATCCCTATGTAGATGAAGAATATTTTTATATATATTATATAACATTTTTATTTGCTATATCTGCATAAGCTTACCCCTAATTTCTAAAAGAGATTTGTTATAACGATATTATGATAATGGACTCTGCCAATAGTAATTTAATATCATCATATTCTGGAACCCTCAAACTATACATTTAATTCTCGACAAAATGGGAGAACCAGTTGGTGTCGTGGTTAAAGGTATTACACCAGAAATCAGAAGACTGTGGGTTGCCTCAGGCACAAAACCAGCTGGGTGACTTTGTGCCATCACACAACTCAGCTCTGAAAAACAGGCAATGACAAACCACTTATGAAATATTATCTTGCCAAGAAAGCTGCATGGACTTGTCCAAGCAGTTGCCAGGAGTCAAGACTAGCTTGAAGTGGGTGATGGTGGTGGAGAGAATCCAAAATAGTATGATTTGATTTCAAGGGTCAATGATAAAAAAAGTTAAAATATAATATTTTAATGTACTTTTAACATTTCTTATAATTAAATTTCATAGTTAAAGTATTCCTGATTATGGTGGGTAAACTTAACAACTAACGCTGTTTTACATGGTTTTATTCAGTTTTGCTATTTATGTATACATGTAATCCTTGACTTATAGCCATTCATTTAATGACCATTCAGAGTTGCAACAGCACAGAAAACAGTAACATGACCCAATTTTCACATTTCTGATTATTGCAGGATTCCCACAGTCATATAATCAAACTATGGGTGCTTGGCAACTGGCATGTATTTACAATAGTTGCAGCATCCTGGGTTTTGGGATTATCATTTGCAACTTTCTTAGGGGGTTTTTGACAAGCAAAGTCAATGACGGAAGCCAGATTTGCTTAACAACCACATGATTCACTTAACAGCTTCACAATTCACTTAACAATCCTGTCAAAAATGGTGGCAGAATGGGACATGTTTCATTTAATAACTTCTTGCTTACAAAATAAATTTTTGGGTCAATTATGGTCATAAGTTGAGGGCCACCTGTATTTATTGATTTAAGGCCTGCTTTTTCTTATTTTGCAAAGATAATATTTTGCACTGTACTTTTTAAAAGGAACTGTTTTCTTTATGCATTGCGCTGAAAATACAGCCTGACTTTGCAGATTAAATGGTCTATGCCAATTGTAATTACTAGTCTTAAATTTCTGTATTGTTAGTGGCTTAATGTGTATTATCTTTTGTGGATATTATTTTAATAGCACAAATATTTTTCTTTAAACTTTTTCAGATGAAAAAATTGTACAAAAAATGCGTGATCTTCAAATGAAAGTAGAAGATTATGATGTTGTTAAAGTGATTGGAAGAGGTGCATTTGGTGAAGTACAGCTGGTAAGAACTTAATATCAACATAAAACAATTGGGTTTCCATTAATTCTCTTAAGAATAATGTTTTTCTTTATGGCCATACTGCTTCATATTTACTTGCTTCAGGCTCCTTGGGTTAGTGGTTAATCTCAGAATAATTTAAATAAGGTTATGAATAAATAAAATAAATAAGCAAATATAAATAACATGCATTGGAGCAAAAGTGCATATTTAATTTACACTGATAAGTATGAACTAATTATGGATTACCAGTGGGTTAATAGAAAGTTTGTGAAGATTACAGAATAGTGAAGGGCCATTTTTTAAAAAGAAAAAAATATTTCTAGATAATAAAAGAAAGTATGACTTTATGTTGTACATTGACATGGAATCCGTTACAAAAATTAAAGATTGACAACAACCTTGCTATATTGGATGAATTGTGGGATGATGAGGGAATTATTGGGCTGTTGCTATGATGATTGCATATTATCTTCAGTAATGGAAGCATTAGTTTATTGATTCCAGTTATAAGAGAGTATTGGTGTGTTTGTGCCTTTCTGTTTTGTTTTGCGGTTCCTCTTGGCATTTTGTTGGCCATTATGGAAAAACACCGTAGGACAACAGAGGTCTCTGGTCAAATTCAGCAAGGCTGATTTATATTTTTATGTAGAAGATTGGCAAATCAGTATATTATTATTAGACGACAGATTTTTGAGATATGAATACTACACAATTATTGACAGAATTCTTCAGAATGAAACACATGCTTTAATCATGGGTCTGAAAGATGCATATGTATTGAAGCTGTTTTGGGGCTTTAATTTAATTGGTCCATAGGAAAGAGCCAAATTCTGACTATTAACATTAGAAGTGTTTCTTTTCTAAAGATGGTGCTAACACAGTTTTTGGTGCTTGGGAATTACAAATGTTTATATGCAATATGGACAAGTGTGAAACATTTCAATGATTCTATAATAAATGGCTTGAAGAATGGGTTTTTTTCTAGAATGTCTTTGTCTGTTTCTCATCTTTTCTCCTTAAGGAGGGATGGAAGGAATTGCCACAAAAACAATTTTTGTTTCTGTACCAATTGGATGTTAGATCTGTCCTCAACTTCTTGATGATGGTACCAGCACTGATTGTCCCATCATGGACATTTATTTTGTTTTGTAATAACTGCTTTTTTAAAAGAAAGAGGGTGTGTATTTGGCTGACTATCCTGTAAAAGTGTATTCCCTTTGGCTGATGATTTAATTATACTTTCTTTCTAAGAGTTCTACCCTTCAGGTTTCATTAAGTGTTCATTTTCATTAAGTGTTGTACCTTATGATTCTTGACAAATGTATCTTTTCTTTCATGTATACCGAGAGTATTTGCACCAAGACAAGTTCCTTGTGTGTCCAATCACACTTGGCCAATAAAGGTTTCTGGTCTTTCAAATTCTATGTCTTGGAGGCTGTTGCTTTTCAGTATTCAGATAAGCTTAGAGGATTGTTCTTTGGTATTTATTATTGGTTCTCCATATCCAACTTTCTATATTATTTAAATCCTGCTATTTTTTTAATCAGGTTCGCCATAAAACAACGCAGAAAGTATATGCCATGAAGCTGCTTAGTAAATTTGAGATGTTAAAAAGGTCAGATTCAGCTTTCTTCTGGGAAGAGAGAGATATAATGGCCTTTGCCAATAGTCCATGGGTAGTTCAGGTATGGATATTTCATGTGTACAAAGTTTGGTGGTAATTTAAGGGAAATGTAAATAAATGGGGAAAATATAAATAAGTGAAATAGCAATTTTGATGTTTTGATACCTGATGGCTTTAGAATTTGGTATAAATGTATAGTAAACTGCTCATATAATTCATTGATTTAAAATATACACATTTCTGTGCACTATTAGTTTTTTGAAAGACAGTCCTTCTATTAGTTTACCAAAGTCCTAGGATTTAGGAATCTCCTACCCATTCGAAAATCATACCAAGGTGATTTATGGTAGCCCATGAAGTAAAGTGACATTTTTAACTTAAAAAAGCAGAAAATAAGGCTTGGAACTAGCAGAAATTTTAACATTTTTGCTAATAACAACAATCTTGTATTACAACATAACACTGAAAGCTATAATTATAATACGGATTCTTATCTAATAATTCTCTAAATGGCTGTCACTTTCCATCCTACCCAGTGATAGGTGTAGCTATTGCTTCACATAGGGGGAAAAACTTATTGATAATGCTATACTTTATTTTCCGCTGAAAAGTTTAATGGCACATAATGTTCTGACCTAGGCTTCACAAAATCATGACTCCTTGTCCTGACAAAACCCCTTTTTATTAGGCTAATGTGAATTCCTACCATTCGCATTCAGCAAAGTCCTGGCAAAGAAGTCTTTCAAGGGTGAATTACAACCATAGACCTTATCAGGCTTGGAGAGTTGCCAGGCCGATAGCTTCCAAGCCCAACTCTGTACAAGAAAATACTTGGCAAGGAATCTTTGAGAGTCACAAACAAAACTTCACACTAATTATACGAACTGATTGTCTCCTGCAAACACCACTCCCCTTTTGCTCCTCTTTATTCCCTATGGGAGGGGTCATTCACCGTCCACCTGTGCCTTTACTCCTGAGCCAACCCTTGTTCCTTAACTGTTCCCTTCCCCTGGCAGCTCTCCACATGCGCATATTGGGAACAGGCTCCAGCTGTTCTTCTGCACCACTCATCTCTGACTCTGAAGGCAACTGATAACTGTCGGATGGCCCTAGCCTCATCTCTGCCTCTGATGCAGAGCACTCATCAGAGCCTTCCCCAGACTCCAGGACTGGCCCACGTTCCTCCCCAACCTTCTTAATGTCTGAGTTTGCTGCCAGCTCTGCTGGCAGGCCACAAAACACAAAACCTTTATTTCATTGATGGTAAACTAAATTATTCTGGAACTCATAAAATCTTACAACAGCGAGCATACCTTATTAAAATTGTTCTTTGAGGTTTAAGGGGAAAATCTTAAAATCTAGTATTTTGCTGAGTGTTTAACACGTTGGCAGTCTTTAGAACTGTTCTTTCTTTTGGAAACAGCTTTTTAGTGCCTTTCAAGATGACCGATACCTATACATGGTAATGGAATACATGCCAGGTGGTGATCTTGTCAACCTCATGAGCAATTATGATGTGCCTGAGAAGTGGGCCAAATTTTACACAGCTGAAGTGGTCCTTGCTCTCGATGCAATTCATTCCATGGGTTTGATACACAGAGATGTGAAACCTGATAATATGCTTTTGGATAAATACGGACATCTGAAGCTAGCAGATTTTGGTACTTGTATGAAAATGGATGACGTAAGTATCTGGGTCATCGTGTCTGTTTCAAAACCGGTGTGTATAATCCAAAGAAGCTTATTGTTATTTGGGCAGCATATGAATATTAGTGAAATGAATTTAATTATACCATGGTTAATATTGCGGTGGCTGAGATACTTACTGTGAAGATTTGTGATTCAGTGCTTGCTTTTGTAATAAAATTAACCTGGTTTCTTGAACCAAGCTACTGTCTGTCAGCTGTTGCCTTCTATCTGTACTATGTAACATTAAAATTCTCTATGTTAAAATTATACTTTTCTGGTGCTTGAGTGTGTCTCTATCATATTAAGTATTTTTGGTATTGGTTTAAGGCAGGGGTAGGGGAAACTGGCTCTTTTATCACTTATGGACTTCAATTCCCAGAATTCCTGAGTGAGCCATAAAAGGTTCCCCATCCCTGGCCTACTGGTTTTTCAGAATATGTCCTACATTTGTATATTAAACAGTCCCATTCAAGTCAAAAATTGATTTCCCCCACACCTGAAAAACCAGTAGGCCAGGGATGGGGAACCTTTTATGACTCACTCAGAAATTCTGGGAGTTGAAGTCCATAAGTGATAAAAGAGCCAAGTTTCCCTAGCCCTGGTTTAAGGTACTTGCTCAGCAATTCATTTGCTTGCTTGCTTGTTTTGTTTGTAACATTGAGGTTGAACTGCTGGCTTGGGATATCATTCTGTACTACAAATTGATTCAATCTCACACCTACTCTCAAGAGAGATAGGAAAATGTAAAGTGTATTATAACGTTATCATCTATTTTGAAAACTAAAAGAGAACTAAAGTTGATGGACAGATGTATGAAGTTGAAAAGTTGGGTCATAGTTCTGTGGTTCAAGTTTATAAAACCTGAAAGTCAGTTTGGTCTAGTGGTGAACGCTAGAAGCCAGCAGATGGTGAGTTATAGTTCTGCTTTAGGCATGAAAAACCAGCTGGATGAATTTGGGCCAATCACTCTCTCAGGGCTTCTTTGTTTTTGTGGGGAGAATAGGGGGAGGAAGAAGTATTGGGCATGTTCCTTGCCTTAAGTTATTTATAAAAACAATAAAGATAAGATTACAAAATCTAAAAAAGTAAAAGTAATACAGATGTAACCTTAATCTGTTTAAGGAAGGCAAATAACATATTGCTGTGCTCTAGTATACCATGCTGTGAAGTTCTAACTTTGTTATGCTGTCAGTACTGGTTGTAAAGAAAGGTTTATCAAACTGCTTTCTTTCTTACTAGTTTTCAGAATAGCCTAGAGAATAATGACATTGAAGATAGACAGTGTTTCTGTGACGATCCGGTGATCGCACACAGCATTACTTCTCGCTTAGGTTTCTTTCAGAATGGTTTGATCTGTTATATGAAAATCTATAGTGTTCAGGCTTCCCTTATTTTGAGAAGGAACCTGTCAAGCAAGAGGTTTTTACAGTATAATGAGATGGAAACAGGGGGAGGGGAAGAACACCTGAAAACATTGTATGTAGCCCTTGAAACCATGGTTTATGTTCCTGCCCGAACAAGTTTCTGTTTAAGATTGCCAACACATTGAAATACAGTTGAAATGTTTAATCCTAGTGATTGATCAATTATATTTAGGGCCAGTGTGGTATGGTAGTTAATATGTTGGTCTAGAGTGATGCGGATTGCAATGTCAAAATTTGGAGGTAACTGAAGGCAGACATTCTCTCCCATTCAAATTTACCTCAGTGAAGGGAGGATGAATTATTTGACAGCTGGTGAAATAGAAACGTTGCTTATACCCCACACTCCATATATGTAGAAAATTATATTCATATTACATGTATATTTCTATTCATAGGGGGGGGGGAACCACAGGTGGATAGCTTGATGGCATTTGGATGAGTTGTAGACTCTTGCCCTTCTAAATGGTTTGAGGCAGCAGCAGCCTCTTCTTTTTTTTTTTCTTCTATTCTGACCCATCTTTTCTTCTTGCCCACTTTCCTTAGTTGTATTAAAGCAATTTGTCAGACAGTGACTTGTAAATGTATTCCAGCAAGAACACAAATCAGGATGAGCTTTAGAGAAGCTGCAAGGATGACAAAGCTAAGATGACATTCAGTGTGGAGCTGAAGTGGAAATTCTATGTCTCTTTATATTCTGTTCAGTATTATTAGTTCCACATTTGGGAACCTTTAACATGAGAGCCTCATCAGTTAATTTAGAACTACCATATTTGAACTGCAAAAATCTAGGAACAGTAGTAGCTGTCACAAAAAAAATACAAACGACTCTAGTGGCCACCAAATTTTTGTAGTGCCAATGAATTAGAATAGTATTTTGATTCAACCATTATGAATATACCTTTTCTTTTTCTTTTAAAATATTTATTTACTCTCCATTACCAAGTCATAGAATTTAAAATATACAGCACTCTGTTTATCTGAGAATCCCAATAAAGATAAAATTGCATAGAAGGGTCCAAATGATTCCTATAAGCTAAAGCTACAAATAATTGCTGCTGCTTTCAAAACACCTGGGTATTGGTTGTTTAGTAAGAATATCTCAATCTCCTCATCATAAATGGAGTTTATCAAACTAAAGAATGGGTGTATTAACTCTAAAGTAGTTTGTGTACAGTGGGCACTTTAAAAGGATTGATACACAAATCATTTCTATGTGCTCATGCCCAGTTATATTTTACAGGCAGCAATAACTTAAGGGGAACAGTTATTACTGCTCATGATGATTAAACATTCCCCTCTACACACACACACTTCTCACTAGAACAAACTCTCACCTGTAAACATGAAAAATTCTTTTTTTTTACTATGCCAGAACGCCAAATTCCTCAGCTCATTGAACTCTTCATGAAATTTCTGGTTGTTCATCTACCCTTATATGAAAATAATGTAATAAATACCAAAAGTGCTTTTTTTCAAGAGGCACTAGACTGGACTTTTTGGTTTTTCTCTGAAGATGTTTGGGGCAACCATGATCTGGATGACTGAGAGTCTCCATAGGCACTGTAGTGAATAGCACTATAATAATAACAGAGATCATTCAAAGCTTCCTGATAGTTGAAAAGCAGTTAACAGTAGCTAAAAATGATTAGAAAAGGAGGTATGCAAACTTTGTGGCCTTTCAAAGGCATTGACCACAGTTTGAGCAAGATGGCTAGTCTCCCAGAGTTCTAAATTTAACTAAACTAGGCAGTTGCCTTGGGATGAGCAGTTGTCTGAAGTACTTGTGAGTGATCTCAATCTTCTTTCCTTACCTGGAGAGGAATTACTGAAGAGCTGGCCTCTTTGCTAGCTCTTCATTCTTCTGTGGTTATTCACTCTGCTTTTCAGAACTCTCTTCAATCCGTGATTTCTTCCTCTGGTATGGATATGATCTTTTTATCAAGGTTCTTACATGTATATGTGGAAGAACAACAGGTTGAGAAAGGATATTGAGAAATATACTTAGACTTGATTTCAGTATTTTAAAAATCTCTTTCATAAATGCTTGTTGATTAATAAAAAGCAGTATCTATCATGTATTTCTCACTCAGAAGCAGCCCTTAGCATCCCCTAGTGGCTTTTCGGTTTACTTTAAAATTAACCAAATAGTTTTGGAATAAAAAATTCTTTTCTATGGTAGACTAGAATATGTAAGTTTTGATTTGTAGATATCATTGTTCTAAAATAAAGACATTATTTGCCTACTATATTTATTGGAGTAATCAGTGAACTTTATACAGTGGACGGATTTTTCTTTTTCCTATTATAAATTATTAAACTATTTAATCATGCCATTTTTGGCAAAAAGTTGAAAAGACATAAACTTGGAAAGGCTTAACAGATCTAAAAATATGAACATCTCCCCCTCCAAATCAGCAGAAATCCCATCCTTTGAGCTTTGTGTATATCTAAGGTTGCCAGAAATATGTCTGTGAAAACATTTCCTGTCCTGTGAGAGAATGTATTAAATTTTAATTTCTATACTACTAAAACTCTCACATTTCTTTGTGCATAACTTTTAAGTTGGGAGTTATTGTGCATTGTACTTATACATCAGCCCCTGATGTTTGACTGCACTATACATTTCAACATGGACTGCGTTCAAGGTAAATACATCTCTGAATATTTCCATGAATTTTTTTGAAGTACTTTTCAAGTAGATTAAAAGCTCTGCCAATGTTGAAGGCAGTGGGGAATCTGGGAAGGAAAGATCTCCGAAACAATGACTCAGTGAGTACTGGGTTGTTTAATCTCCAATAAATGCTTCAAACATTTTATATATTGAATAGTTCTTTACCACTGACCTTGTTAAGAGGAAGATGTGATTCCACAGATCAGAGAGCAGTATGCATCCATTAAAATTTAGGAGGAAAATGTTCTTGAATAAATTTTGAAATGAACTAAGTACAGTACGTTAAATCTTCATGACTGGTTTCTGGTTTATTTTAAAAAACTGCTAAAGCAGGTTGAAACTAACAGATAAAGGATACTTATACAATGGATAGTTAATTTGTTAGTAATTAGAGAAGATCCTCTTTCTGCAAGCTTATTTTAAACTTTCATGCATCTTAAATTATGGTTAACCATTTAATAGAAATATAAGCAGTCCCTTGCCTATAGCAGAATACATTATACCATTTATTTTGTCCCTGTTATATAGGCGGTGCCTGCAACAGTTCTTTATTTTCTAGGTGAAAAGTAAAATATAGATACAGAATTGACTCTTGTTTAGATTTGGACTTCATTCTGAAAAGCTAGCAATGCTTAAAAATATATTTTAGAAGTTGGCATCCTACCCGTAAATAAATAAATTTGTCCCACTTAAAGAAGTACACGTTCTTGTCAACTGAGCCTTTCTCTGTCTGACCCATAACTTCGTAACAATTCTTTTGTTGTATCCTTTTCATGCCCAACTGTTACAGCTTCATATTTTCCTAAAATAGTTTTGCAGAGCCCTAAATACATACATGGTTGCTATGATAAGTTTTGATTATAATCATAATAATAATTCTTTCCAAGTTTTTCACTAGACTCTTCTAAACAGTGTGGTAAAATAATGCAGAATCTCACTTCTCCTTCCAGATAAGCCTCCCTATATCTAATTTAATAGTGGCTGCTAAGGTGATGCTAAATGTGTGCAAATACAGATAGTCCTTGACTTGTGATCACAGTTGAGAATGGGATTTTGATCGTAAGTCATTACGGTCATTACATGAGGCGCCTACATGACTGCTTTACTCAACAACCATAATCCAAGCTCTTCCCATTGCACGCACGTCTCAAGGGTTGGGGGAGTCCTTGACAAGTCCTTTGCCCACTGGCACATGGAAACCTGCCATGGGCTGGGAGGCAACAGCGAACTAGCCCCACCAATGCTTGGATCCTCTCTCCACCCCACCACACCTGGATCCATTTACCTTTTCATTGCCTCACTCCATCCTGCATGCAGGCCCAATTCTGCGATGGTTCAGAAAGCTCCTTCTCTAAATCTCTTGCGCGATTTGGAGGGGGTCTTTCAAATCATCATGAGAATGATGATATTTGCTAACGTTTTCTCCTCTGGAGAGGAGAAATGCTAGGGAAACTGACATTCTGAAAGGTTTTGAGTATCAGTGTATCAGTGTTGAGGCTCCCAGAGCCTTTTTAGCATTTTCTCCTCTAGAGAGGTGAAGGAAACTAATGAAAGAGGTGGATCCCAGAGGAGAAAATTCCACAGACTCTGAATCTTGGCGCTCTGCAGCGCTGAGGCTCAGAGCCTTTTGCGCTTTTGCCTTCAGAATTCATATCTTTTGTTAGCGTACTTCTGCTCTCTGGAGGAGAAAATACCAAAGGCTCTGAGTCTTAGCTTTCTGAAAGACTGAGAAGCAGAGCCTTTAGTGTTTTTTTCTCCAGAGGATGCTAGTGAAAGAGGTGGGCTTCTGTTTTCAACCTTTCCTGTCGGCTTCTCCAGAAGCCAACGGAGAAGATTGCAAATAGCCGACCACATGATTGCAAGAACTTGGCAACGGGTCATAACTTTGAACAGGTTGCAAGCACCTAAATTGCATCATGCGACCAGGGGGAGGATGGCCAACATTTTATGATGCCCAGACCTGCTTTTATGAGTCTGTGGGCTCCATTTGAATCTCTCTGGCACCATTGTCCTGCCTTGGAACATCTCCAGATTTCTGCTACCGAAATATGGTAGCAAGGTCAGTGGCCAGTTATGTGGTTGCAAAATAAGTATGCTTTTAACCACACAAGGAATTTGTCTCACAATTTTGCACTTTAACCTTTACAGATAAAAAAAATAAATGATATAGCTATAACACATGATTTTTGAAATCTTGGGATCCTTTTTAAAGGAAAATGTATCCCTACTCAGCGAGGAAAAATGTCATGGCTGCTTTAATAAATTTGTTTATAAAATATTTAGTTATGTATTATTGTATGTATTATAACCACAGTGCGGCTTCTGAAATAAGGTTTATAGTTGACTTAAGTATGCTAAAATTAACATCATTTTAAAGTGGCATTTAATTACTAGCAGCCACAAAAGCATCTTATCTTTAAACTTTTTGGATATGAAGAAAGGGAGGCTTCTGGCTACATGAAGTCATTCCATTGAGCTTAAATTATTTGAATAACTTCTTTCACTAATGTTAAGGTAATCAGATTTTCCAATCTGTTAATAAATTATGATTTATTTAAAGTGGTGCTTAGAACTTTATGAACCTTTTTGAATTTTCCATAGTTCTGCATAAATGTACCTTAGAATGTGGTCTGCTCTCCAAACAAACTAGATACAAGCAGTCCATGTCATGACCACAAGGGAGACCCAAATTTCCATTGCTAAGCAAGACAGCTGTTAAGGGAGTTTTGCCCCATTTCACAACCTTTCTGGTCACAGTTGTTAAGTGAATCGCTGCAGTTTTAAGTTCATAGCAAGGTTGTTAAGTGAATCTGGCTTGCCCATTGACTTTGCTTGTCAGAAGGTCACAAAAAGTGATTATAGACCTTGGGACACTGGAACCATCATATATAGGAATCAGTTGCCAAGCATCGGAATTTTGATCACATGATTGTGGGGGTGCCGCAGTGGTTGTAAGTGTGAAAAAATGGTCATAAGTCACTTCTTTTCAATGCTGTTGTAGCTTTGGTCACTGAACAAAGTAAGTCGAAGGCTACTTATAAAGAGAACCCAATTAAACAAATAAGCAAAAAATGTGTTTATTAATTTATTAAGGAAAGTGATGCAAAGCTTTGTGAACCTCTAAGATTATCACTTCATTTGAAGGGGAAATTAGAGTCAGGTGTTTCAGCCAGGATTATAATCAGGTATGAGTATGGGAAGTCCTCCCTTATTTAAAGAACAGAGTTCTCAATCTTTAGCTTCTGTTTCATTTGTGCAGAGCACTTCGCGTTTTAGATTAGATTGATGCAGAACCATTGAACATTTGAAACTGTAAACTATGAACAAATGTATTCCAATGTCATCATCTTGTGTGCTGGAGAGTAGACTGGAGCTTTTGAGCAATTATTTATTGTGAAATATATGTGGCTGCCCATCTCATATATAGGTGATTCTAGATGCCCAACAGTTAAAACAGGATAAAAACTAAGAAATAATAAAAAATATACATAATGTAAAAAGTAGCAACCAAGAAATTCATAGTGTTCCATAATCAGTATAGATAATCCTTGAGTTATGATCAACCTGAAAAGTGGGACTTATATCCCATATTTGAAGATCCAGTAGTCAGGCCTCCTCTGCAGTTACATGACTGAATTTCAGGTATTGGCAACATGGCCACATTTACACAAAACTTACACCTGTAGCGAATCTTCGTTCGCTTAACAACCGTCACAAAATTGGGTGGGTCACATGATTGACCCATTTTACTACTCTTATGATATACAACCATAATGGCCAGGCTTCATTATGGTTGTAGATCAAGGATTAGCTATATAACCTACAAATGGATGCACCCAAAAGTATTAGAGATCCAGACTTAATGCCTTAAGGCAAGGTATTAATGCCTTGCATAAGCCAATAGGATTGGAACAATTCTGATCTTGAAGAGTTATATTCCAAAGAGTGGGAGCCATGGCAGAAAAGGCCCTCTTCTGGACACAGATGGCGCGCTTTCACAGGTCATGCCTCTCCTGCTGTTGTATATACCAGATGACTAGATACCCTGAGGAGAGATGCTCCTATAAGTAACTTGGCGCCAGGCATTGAAGAGTGAGCATTAGCACTTTGAATTGTACCCAGAAGCATAACAGGAACAATGCAGTTCATAAAGCAGAAGCTTGACATATGCTAAATGGCCGGCAACCATAACTGCCCATGCCACCACATTTTGCATCATCAGAAGCTTCCAAATATTCTTCAAGGACACCTGCAGGTTTTAGTAGCATGGTTTGCACAGTTCTGAGTTATGAATTAATGTGGTTTTTAATTCTTCTAGCATGGAAGCAATGAACAAATCTCATTTATGTAATTCTTGTGTCTTAATAATGCCCAAAGCAAGCATTGCACATTATCTGTCACTATCAGTCCTTAAAATATATGTTTCAGGGTGGATCACTACCACTAACTGGTTACTTTTTTAGTGTTAAATATAACAGATAACGTGGAGGCAAGTAAAATAAGAATTGAACCTGGAACTTCTGCTTCACAGCTTTTATTGCACTACAATTTACTACTAGTAAGACACTTGAATAGATAAGCTATCAGAAAAATATGCTTTCTTTATAGGTTTATATGAGCTATAATCCATAACTGGAATGCTTAAAGCCACTAAGTTACTCTAATAGAGGTGTGACTATATATTGTTTTCTGTTATTTTAGGAGCAGCTCCAAAATTCTCTTGAAATTTATTGCAAGCCAGTTGATTCTGTGAGCCATTAACTGGACATAGCATACATTCTCAGCTTTTGTTTACTTTGTCTGACTTCGTTTAACTTTAAGCTTAACTCCTTCACTTCAGTGAACAAGATTTTTTTTATACTTAGGCCCTAGGCTTCATGTAAAAGAAGCACAAGGCATATTGGTAAAAAATAGTATGGTTAAAATGGAAAAGAAAAAATGAAAAAAAAAAGTACGTAGTGTTAACTATCATATCTAAGTGTTGTTTAATTGTCATTGTTTATGTGGTTGAATAGACTGGCATGGTGCGTTGTGATACAGCTGTTGGAACACCAGATTATATATCACCTGAAGTATTAAAATCACAAGGTGGTGATGGATACTATGGACAGGAATGTGATTGGTGGTCTGTTGGAGTTTTTCTGTTTGAAATGCTTGTTGGTAAGTAGTGGGTTCCTTCCTTCCTTTCCTTGTGTGTATATGGATTTTTGTCTTGATAATACTTAATATGTTCTAATGATGTAATTGCTGCAAATATATAACACAGCTTTGTGCTCTCTATGAGTTGTGTGTGCTCACATGCTTTTGCTGCTGCTGATAGTGGTCCCTAAGTGACTCTGGTTTTTAGTATTGCTTTTTAGATTCTTATAAAATGAACTTCCCTAAATATCACGGAAAATTGGCACTTCTATCTGGCATGAACACATGCTGAACATTGTAACTTTAATTATTTCTTAGTTAAAGAAAAGCAGTTTTATTTTTTGGACTTTACTGAGTTTACCCAAATCCAAAAGGAAAGAAAACAAAAATAGGCTTCTCACCACTTTTAAAAGCTCTTTCCAATTATATATGAAGTTTTATAAAGACTGGTTTATGCATATAAAAACCTTTTTAAAATAATTGAAAGGAGAAATTAGAGCTTTTTAAGTCAGATATTTGATGCTTTAGATTAAAAATAGAGACAAAAACAATAGAGACAAAAAGGCTGGTTATAAAGTCACATGAAATAATTACTCAGCTTAAAAATTCCAATAAACAACTTCATAGAAATGGCAAATGTTTTGAAAACAAAGATCTTCAGGATGAGATTATCTGACTGCAGAGTTTATATAGCAATTACAGACACACACACGCATACACAGGGAGAGAGAAAAACTTTATTTCTCTGCTTATTACTAAACATATTTGCAGTCTATGACTGCTTTGATGGAAAATTGTATATCTGAGGTTTTGATCTCTTCAGCCATTGCATAATTTTGAAATTGAAGCTACTTATCAGGATTTCTATTTCACTTGGTTCAAAAACCTAGTCCTAAAATGGAAGGGTCCCCCCGACCCAATATTCTACATTTGTCATGGCAAGTGGGCCCCTTTGAATTAGAAGGAAACCACATACTTTCTCAAGAGGAAGAAAATTACTAGGAGTGGTTGGTCAAAAATTTGGAATTTGATTAACAAGTGCTTAAACTTTATAATGGAGCAAGAAATAAATGTTTCAGAAAGTTGCTTTAAATACTAGTGATGGAGCTGCTTTAATAATTAATTTAAAAATCATTATGGTTCTAGGGATTTTTCAGGTATAGTATTTATTTATGAAATTTATATAGATGTTTTGGGCATCATTTTATTAGGTCATGTTATTAAATAAACTCTTTTTCAATTAAAATACAGTTCATTACAATCTAATTTTTCTAAACATTTCAAACTTGTATGTTGAATAAGGAAAGAGAAGGACAGACAAAATACAAAAGGAGGAATCCTAAATAGTGGTAAATATTTTTAATTAGTTTAAACATTTCAGAAAATACTTCTATTTTAAGGATGTTTCTAGAATATCTATGAACTAATTGATTGACACTACATATCACAACTTTTCAATCCTTTGCAAGAAGAATATACCTTTTTAAAATTTCACATTAGAATTATTCTAAACTAGTTTGTTTTCTAGTATTCTAGTTCTAGATAAATGTATTAATATATGTAATATAAGTTTGATAGCAATGTCAGACTTTGCCCAAGTAAAATTAACAGTTATTATAGGAAATATTGCCCCCTTTTTATTGATGGTATTTAAGTATTTCTTTATTATCTTTACAAAAGAGGCTGTGATTTATAAAAGGTACAACAAAAATTTAAAGTGTTTTTAATAAGTAGACATTCTATATCCTGGATGGCATATTTTGATGCATATTACATTATAGCTCATGCTTTATAGAAAATCAAAAGATTAAAATGGGGGGGAAAGTTTTAAAATACGTATAGGGTTTAGAAATGGTATAGGAAGTTAGATTAGAAGGAGGTTAGACTAATCACCCAGGTCCCTTTCAACTCTGCTATTCTGTATGAAAGATTTTACTAAGATATATAAAGCATCTATGAGTGATAAACAGGAATTTTATCACAGCAGAATATTCACTAAACAGATATTGACAATGAGATAAAAGTGTGAATTACTGGTTCAAACCATTGCAGCAATATTTTTCTTATTTGGGATGTCCAGTTTAAGAATATAGTGATTCTGACTCGGTAAATCAGCAGTCTATTTAAATTCTTGATTGTATAATATTGATACATTAATAATTTTTATATATCATAGCTGTTGTCAAGATTATACATGACTTAGTTGACCCTTTATCTTACTAAGAAATATTTTATACCATTAAATTGATGTTAATAAGGACTTACTGGCCCAGATGGTTATCTGATTCGTTGGTGTTACATATTGATTATACCAACACCATTCAGATTTTAGAATGGCAGATGCATTATATATGATACTACCTTTAATTATATGTCATTGTTTTTAGAAAAGACTACCAAGTATCTAGTAATATGAGGCTATGAATTGTAATTCCAAAGTATATATTCAGAAAAATTGAAATTAGCAGTGATTTTTTTGGATGTGGAAATGCCTTTGATATGTTAGAAAATTTTGAAACAATTGTTGTTTAATTTAGGAATTTTTATAGATACTCGTAGATAAATTGCACAATAAACCTCTCCCCCTAGGCATTTTTGAGATAGAAGATTCATGACAACAAATTGTCCATTCTCAGTAGCAAATTCTCTTCTCTATGATGTAATATGTTTTCTTTAAATATTTGTATAAAAGTTAGTGATACGGTAATTAAATGCATAAGCCAATGTAAGGAATGTTGTATACAGTTAGGCTCATTGTTTTGAAGCACTAGGAAATACAATTTATGCATGCTAGAAACAACTGTCATGTGAGTTTCAGCAAAAGGTAAATCTTGGTTGGGGTTAAGGCCATACAGTTTTCATGAAGCTAATACTTGCAGTTTTCTTCCTCTATCTCCTCTTGAACAATTGAAATAAAGTAGTCAAAAACCATTTCTGCTGTGAAACTAAGCAGGATTGCTTGTTATGCCCAGACTCAGGGGTACAACTTGGAACCTAAATGATATATTGCATGAAGAGGAGCAGTTTCTCTTGGTTGAATGGAATGCTTCTTGTCTCTTTCTCTTTTTTCCAATGCCTCTACAAGATCTGCTTTTCCAAAGGACATTAAGGGAATTTGAGGTATTTTGGGTGGCGGGGGGGAGGAAAACTATCATTTTGATATGTTACCAACAAAAAAATTAATTTCAGCTTGCAGTTTTGAACAAACCAGCATTGTAAACCATAATTTGACTCTGGATTTGTTGAAACGGGAGCTGTATAAATTATGAGCTTTCCAGAGATTTTTCTACTTAATTTTTAGAAGAGAAGGGAAAGAAAAACCTTTAACGTCACTTATTCTTGCAGAGGTAGAGACGGAAGAAGATTATAGAGGTCCAGTTCAAATCTAAAGAGGACCAGGAAGCTTATGTTTTGAATCTTTAAGCATTGGATGCTCAATTTACCATCTTAAATGCTATGTCAATCTTTAAGATTCAACCACAACAATAATGTCTGTACATTTTGAACTTTTAGGAGATACTCCGTTTTATGCTGATTCATTGGTAGGAACATACAGTAAAATAATGGATCACAAGAACTCATTGCATTTCCCAGAAGATGTAGAAATTTCAAGGCAGGCAAAGGATATTATCTGTGCTTTTTTAACAGACAGGTTTGTAAACATTTTTTCCTTACTGGGGTGGATTTGTTATTGGAAACTATTCTGTCCAAGCAGGCATTTAGGATATCTCACTGATATAATCTGTGAATACAATTTTGAGACTCCATTTGTAGACAAAACCCAACTTAAATTTGTCATTATTTTAGGCAGTACTTTCAACTTGGCTTAATTTTGAGAAATTCCATGAAATCAAACCCTCATGGTTATCAGATTTTCCTAGGAATTATATCGAATAGCAATAGCACTTAGACTTATATACCACTTCATAGAGCTTTACAGTCCTCTCTAAGTGGTTTACAGAGTCAGCCTATTGTCCCCAACAATCTGGGTCCTCATTTTACTGACCTCGGAAGGATGGAAGCATGAGTCAATCTTGAGCCTGGTAAGAATCGAACTGCCGGCAGAATTAGCCTGCAATGCTGCATTCTAACCACTGTGCCACCACAGTTCATAATAGCAATAAGGTTTACCAGCTTATAAATATCTCGCTGAATTTGGAGAGAGTGAAAAAGAACTCCCACCAGCCATAAAGTTTCACCGGAGTAATGTACATCTTACTTGTTTGTGCTAGAGGCTGTCTCCTATTTGTCCTGCCACCCAGTTTGCATTTATGAGTGTCAGGGAAAATGCAAACGCAAGTTTAAATATTGGTAATGTAAGCAAAATTGATTTCCTTCAACTTCTGTCCTAACTATTATTAACATTCAAGATCAGTTAAATGATCTTGATTTTCTTGATTCTCTTGGTGGCTATATGAACAGATGGAAATGACACTGTGTGCACAATTATTAGGCAAGTGACCATTTTGACCATATCATTTGTATGTATATTTTCCACCTCCAAACTGTATTAACTTAAATGCTTAGTGGATATAAGCATATTGGGTGAGGTTAATTTGTGTCATGAGGGAGGGTGTGGCCTAAGGAGATCAACACCCTATACCAAGATGTACATAATCATTAGGCAGTTTCTTTCCCTCAGGCAAAATGAGCCAAAAAAGAGATTTAACTCACTCTGAAAAGTCAAAAATTGTAAAAAGTCTTTCAGAGGGATGCAGCACTCTTGAAATTACTAAAATATTGGGGTGTGATCACAGAACCATTAAATATTTTGTTGCAAATAGTCAACAGGGTTGCAAGAAATGTGTTGAGAAATAAAGATGCACATTAACAACCAAGGATTTAAGAAGAATCAAACGTGAAGCTACCAGGAACCCATTATCCTCCAGTATTGTCATATTCCAGAACTGCAACCTACCCGGAGTGCCCAGAAATACAAAGACAAGGCCAAGGTAAGAAAGGCTGAAACCCAACCACCACTGAACAAGACACAGAAGTTGATACAGCAAGACTGGGCCAAGAAATATCTGAAGACAGATTTTTCAAAGACTGATAACATGAGATTGACTCTTGATGGACCAGATGGATGGGCCCTTTTCTGGATCAGTAACAGGCACAGAGCTCCACTTCGACTCAGAAGCCAGCAAGATGAGGTGTGGTACTGGTATGGGCTGGTATTATTAAATATGAGCTAGTTGGACCTTTTTGGGTTGAAGATGGACTCAAAATCAACTCCCAAACCTACTGCCGGTTTTTAGAAGACACTTTCTTCAAGCAGTGGTACAGGAAAAAGTCTGCATCTTTCATGAAGACCATGATTTTTATGCAGGACAATGGTCCATCGCATGCATCAAAGTACTCCACTACGTAGCCAGCTAGTAAAGACAAGATGAAAGAATAATGACATGGCCCCTTTCCTCACCTGACCTAAACCCTAGTGAGAAGTTGTGGGCCATTCTTAAACAGGAGATTAACAGTGAAGGAAAACAGCACACCTCTCTGAACAGGAACACTGTGGTTGTTGCTGCACAAAAAGCTGATTGTCAACAGATCAAGAAACTGACAGACTCCATGAATTTATGAGTGTTACTGAAAAGAAGGGTGCCTAAATTGGTCACTGATTTTTTGCTTTGAAATGTCAGAAATATTTATTTGTACATTTTGAGTTGTTTGTTTATTATTCTCACTTTAACAGATACAAATAAATGAGTAAGATGGGCAAATTTTCATTTTTCATTTAGTTGCATAATAATTCTGCACACTCATGGGTGCCCAATAATGGTGCACACATGGATATTCTCCTAAGAAAGCCAACACCTCACTTTTACTTTCTTAAATATTCAGGTTTGAGGTTTATTAACATTTTGGATTGACTAAGAGCACTGTAGTTGTTCAATAATAAAATTATTCCTCCAAAATACAACTTGCCTAATAATTGTGCACAAAGTGTACACATATTGCTTTAGGCCAATTATTGTGCTTAAACCTGCAATTTAAGACCTTCATTTTGTATAACTTTCTGTTCCATGTGAGGGTAAGGAGTAAAGAAATACATGAAGAAATAAAATACTTTGAAGTTTTAAAGAGGACAACTCTGAGTTTATATTCTTTTCTACTATGATGTAGGCCTGTTTGTGTATGTTTATATATTTGTGTGTATGTGTATATATATATGTATGTCACCAAGGTAATAATTATTAGTTATATGACAAATTTTGATTCACAAGTATTTCCTGAGGTGAACTTAGGAACACAAAAATGTTATGTTAAAAATAGATGAGTTTGCTGCTTATATAATGTGTCCATTATACATTGTTGGGGAAAATATGAATATGGGTATGGGTGAGTTTAAAGGATGTGATCTTTGAATACTTATTTCAGTAAAGTTTGAATAACTTTCTGTGTTAGGAAGCCAGATCTTCTGTCATTTATGTTGAAATATTTGCACTGTGGTTTGGCAAACTTGTAGGGTGGTGTTTTTTTTTTTTTTTTAAAAAGAGCTTTTTTCCAGCATTCCTTTTCTACTGAGTGCAGTTGGAATCATGTCTTACTCCACACGTGGCAGATCGAGAATTCCAGTTATTTCACCCAGTATATGTGAGAGCATTGAGAAACTTAGTAGCAAATACACGGGGAAGATTCAGGTTGCAATATTAATGTTAATGAAAAGTTAAAAATTATAGTTTATCTTACACATTTAGGCAACCCTGGCATTGAAATAAAAACTTTGAATAGGTTTCCTCAGAATAGAAAATTGTAGATCTTATAATAAAATTTGACTTTAATTGCCATGTTTAGGGATGTGCGGCTAGGGAGAAGTGGAGTTGAAGAAATTAAATCTCATCTATTCTTTAAGAATGATCAATGGGACTGGAATAACATTCGAGACAGTAAGTATCTTTAAAAAAAATTTAAATGCATTTTTCTTTTTTGTGCATGAGTGTGTCTAAGCTAGTTTAATGTGGATTTAAAATGTAAGCTATTTACTGTGTAAAAACTTGGGTTTTTTTAAGGTTACACTTTCCTGCAAATGTGAAAGCTTTACAGTTGCTTACATTTTATTACAACTAAATGCCAAAGTAAAGTTTCTAGATTGGAAGTTGGTGAAATGCTCCTAAAATCAACGTCAGTGTTTCGTTGGTTTTTTTGCATATTTCTTGCAGTAAATATTTCATTTAGTGCAAATCTCATTTCCAACAGTCTTATGCACTTGAAAGGGCAGGCTTTTCCATTACATTCGGAGGCCTTGCCTTTACAAGGTAGGAAAAGATCCATAAACACTGTCATGTTTTCTATGCTTACAGAAGAATTGGATTGGGGAAGGGATTAGTGATGGGGTGGGTGATTATAAAATGCTTAGCTGATTATAAAGTGCTTAAAGGTGGAGACCCTGGAATGTACTAACTCAAATAAAAAAACTAGGTGATTTCAAATGTTTTTGTAAACCATCTTAATATCCATGTGATTCAGGGCGAGAGAGAATCTACAATGCAGACATTTGGTTCTTTATGAAGTTTTTCATTTTCATAGTCTATTGTGTTGGGTCTCATTCTTAAAGCAATGAATGTCTATGGAGATTCTCAATCATCCATGTCATGGTTGAGCTAAAGTTGCTTTTCCTAAAGATAACTTTCTTGAAAAGAAATCTAGTTGCCTTTTGGAAAAGCACCTTTGGGACAAAAAGCCACTAGAAAAGCACCTTTGGGATAAAAGTAAAGAAAGTCCAGCTGCATTTTGGAAAAACACCTTTGGGACAAAGCAGCTGACTTTCAACTTGAAAGCTTTTTGAAAGGGGCAGATTATGGGAGCCTAAATGAAACTTAAATTTCTTACGTATTTTATCTTAGACACAATTCTGCCGTGTCAGCTTTGTTTAGTCAAACATATATTCTTAATACCTAACATTGATTAATTTGTTTAATAGGGGTTCTGAAACAATTTAAATTTTGTCCCAGATTGGGAATAAGCAACCTTGCTGTTTGATTGTTCTGAAGCAAAATAGTGTTAATTACACATTGAATTAAAATAATTCTCTTATTTTGAAACTATAGAATACATTGAGAGGCATTGTGGCCTACCACAATGGATTAAACATCATGGAGGCTTTGAGAGAATAGGAGACAATTACTATTTAGATGAAGTTCCTTATAGAGTAACAACTGAGATCCTGGTGCTGACATGTGATACAAAATTAAACCTTAATAACAAAAGAAAAATGTTGTTTTAATATAAGAACATTGAATGTTGTTCTAATACAGGTATCTACTCTTTTTTTTTCCAGCTGCTGCACCTGTTGTACCCGAACTGAGTAGTGATATAGATAGCAGTAATTTTGATGATATTGAAGATGACAAAGGAGAGGGTGAAACCTTTCCAGTCCCAAAAGCATTTGTTGGAAACCAACTGTCTTTCATTGGATTTACTTACTTTAGAGAGAACCTGTATGTAGCATACGTGTAAAAATATGCATACCAATTAACCTGGCTTTTCAGCGGTGATTTTACTTGTGTATGTGTGTTATGCATGCACGTATGTATGTATGTATGTATGTATGTGTATGTGTGTGTGTGTGTGTGCCATTGGATTATGTTTTTGTAGTTGCCAAAATGTTTATTACTGCATTTTCAGGTGAAGGACAGGGAAAAATAAAATACACACACAATAGAGGCATTGCTCTTATAGTCAGTTATGCTGAACTGCATTTCGTATACGAATATATCTGCTTGCATGGACTTTTTTTTGAAGCTTTCTTTTTAAAATGGATTTAAGAATCTCTTAGGATCCTCCCCCATTAACCAAAAAGCTCCAGGGTCTGTTAATAAGAGCTAATGCTAAATAAATGCCTTCATTCTAAGCACAGTCTAGTGGGATTAGGACTAGAGAGAATTGATTAAAATGAGTTGATTGGCACAGTGGCCAGAGTTTTTGAAAACTTCTGTTTTGAACAGGTTGCTAAGTGACTTTCCTGAGCTCGGTAAGAAAGTTGAACCCTGTCAGAACAATGGGACAAAGAAAAATGAACTTAGGAAAAATGAGGTAAGTACTCATATTTTATTGTGCTAAACATTCATATGTATGGAAACTGTGTACATTGGTAGTTAATTAATTGCACAAATCTAGAACTGCTTGTGAATTATCCACTTTTATAAAAAGGTGTTCTGGTCATTATATGATTTAAGCTTTAGATAAGTAGATTTTTAAGGATAATATAAATCAAGCAATATAGATTATTGGGGGAAAATGGAAAAGTATCCTGTTTTTAAGCATGTATCTGATTTTTATTTTTTACAGGATGGTGAAGAGGTAAGCACATTCTGAAGATTTTTTATCAATATGTATTGCTATATGATACACACACATATAATTTTCTCTTTCTCTCTTTCCATGAAATATCAAAATACCATTTTATAACATCGGATTTGTGTCCGTGTGCATTTTTTAAAAGCAAATTTGGGTTGGTTTTAATTTAGGAAATATGGAAGAGGCTTCACATTTATTATTGTAAACTTTGCTGTTAAAAATAAATTTAAAATACACAGTGTAACACCACAGTGAAATTTAAGAACAATGATGATGTGACAAATCTGTAAGATTTTGACTGAAGTATTAATTCATATTTATTATCATGTGTTTCAGCAAGTTCAGTATATTTTGTATATTATCATAAAAACAATTTACTTTCATTTTGGCAAATAACTAGCAATGAAATGATCAGTATGAATCAGGAATTCCCAGATTTTTAACACCACAAGCCCTTTTTATATTTTGGAGACATCTTGCCTCTAGGTGAATAATGTTATATCTGTCCTTCATTTTGCCTACGTAAATGTACATATTGATCTCTAACTCCATCTTTCCATCACCTTGTCCAGCACTGATGTTTATGTTACTCACCCACCGACTTTATGCATTTCCATCACCTCATCAACTTGTCCCTGGGTTATTAGACCTTCATTTGAAAATTACTGCATTGCTTTCTACAATGATACCTTTTATAAAAATTCCACATATTCACTAACAACACCACTCCCAAATTCTTCATACCATCCCAGTTTAGGAACTTCTGGTGTATGCTATATAAATAAGGGTATTTTTGCATGCTAACTTTCTAAATTCTGTCACTTACAAATGCCTAAAAATCAGGGGATTTTTTTCTGTCAGCTTATACAATTTCAGGAAAAAATAAACAAATTAGAAGATCAGCTCCGTAATGAAATACAAACCAAAGATGACCTCGAGCAAAAATACAGGTATAACTTTATTTTCTTTATAAAAATTAGAAACTCTTAAAATACAATTTTAGTTTCTTAAAATATATAGATATAGACTAAACACATTCCTTAAAATACATGTAATATAAATGAAGAATCTTTCTTATATTAAAAGCTGTAATATCAAAAAGCAGTTATATTTGTTACACTTTATATACAGTGGTGTTTAAAAGTTTGTGAATACTTTTGAATTTTTAATATCTCTGCATACATATGTTTGTTTGCCTATCCAATTTACGTGGCTGCCCATCTTAACAAGGGACTCTGTGACAAAGAGAATTAAAATAGAATAAAAACAATAACAAACAATATAAAATTGAAAATAGAGGCAGTTGAAAAACAACCATTCACTAACACAATCAAGAAGTAGGTTCCTGTGCACAGTTGGGGGCCTGTCTAAGGCATGAAGGGTTTAAAGGTGATAACCAGCACCTTAAATTGCACCCAGAAGCACACAGGCAACCAATGGTGATCATGGAGTAGTGGTATTACATGTGCCAAGTAACTGGAGTCCATGCTGCTGTCAACTCATAAAACATTTTTATGGTCGTTTACAGTTACCAACGGAAAGGGGTTTGAAAGAGCAGGAAAAGGGTTTGAAAGAGCAGTACGGCAGCTGGTTTAATTTAATTGGTGTAATTGCCAGAATCCTGAGAGCTGCTGCATTCTGCCCCAGTGAAATCTTCTGACTGCTCTTCAACCTTGCTTGAACATAGAATATAGTATAAGGCTAAGTCAAAGCTTGTAGCACCACATCCAGGTCCCCACAGCCTCTAGAAATTGGGGCAGGGTATCCATGACATCACTCAAGTAGCCAGGAGGATAAATATAAAGCTGAGTATCATAAGCATTTTAGTGATAACATCCCCCCAAAACATTGGATGACGTCACCCAGTGGCCTCATGTAGATGTTAGGCGGGGATAAAATACTCAGCGCTATTGCACTCCACAAAGTGGGGCTATGGGCTGGATTCTCTCATCCATCAATACTGATTGGAACCAATCCTGGAGGAAAGAGGAGAACTAGGCAATACTTTGGTGCCGATCTTTAATTCTAAATCTGGTCTCATCAGATACCATGATAAATGGAATAGAAAGCCACTGAGAAGACAAAAAGAGCAACATGACATAAAAATCCAAACTAAAATGCGATCTGTTTTCCACGCAAGTTCTAAAACTAGATGAAGAGAACAGTTGAGTTAAAAACATTGTATTGTTTATGTATTCTTTGACGAAAATGAACCAAAGAAACATATTCGTGCGTGGCAAATATATATTTTGCTTTCAGTAACTGATGTGCCTCTCTTGGGCAGAAATAACGACAACTAAATGTTTCTGATAGCTGTTGATTGTTCATGTGCATTGGCTTGGAGAAAAATTAACCTATTCCTTCTTATAGAACAGCTTTAACTCAGGGAAGTTGGTGAACTTTAGTATATGAACTGCTCACTTCAAGTCCTTCCACAACATTTCTGAAGGATTAAGGGGAGGGTTTTGATTTGGCCTTTCCAAAACATTAACTTTCTTCTGATTTAGCTTTCTCATAGATTCAGTTCATAGGTATCATGACATTTTCTTGTAGAATTTGCAGGTATAAGTCAAAATTCATCATCTTGTCAATAATAACAAGTTGGCCTGGTATAGAGGCTGCAAAGCAGGCCAAAGCCACAATGCTACCAGGTTTCACAGATGACGCAAAGTTTTTTGCACTAGAATGCAGGGTTTGCTTTTTGCTAAACATGATGTTTTCATTCAAGAAAAAAAAGTTATGTTTTAAATTTCTCCCTTTACTTTCTTCCAGTAACTTTTTGGCTTTATCCATGTGGTCTTTCACAAACTACAGAGGGGGTAGCAAGATTCTTTTTGGAGAGTATTGGCTTTTTCTTTGCCACTCTGCCATGCAAACCTTGTTATTTAGTATTCTGGAGATGGTCTTACAATGACATTTGCCAGTGAAAAAGAGGCCTTTAGTTCCTTAGATTTACCCTGGGGTTCTTTGAGGCCATCTGGAGTATTCCATGCCTTGATCTTGGTGTGAAATTGGTTGGCTGACCACTACTTCAGAGGGTAATAATGGTGTTTAATTGCCTCTATTTGTATATAGTCTACCTGACAGTGGACTGGTGGAGTCCTAAGTCTTTACAAATAATTTTGTCACTGTTTCCGGCCTGGTGAATATCAAAACTGCTTTTCAGAAGCCCTCAGAAATCTCTTTTGTTCTAGTCATAAAACCCTTTTACATCCCTGAATTGTAAAGATCAGGCTGGATAGTGAATGCCTAGAATTCTGTTCTTTAAATAAGGCAGGACAGCCTACACTCACACCTGATTATTGATTGAAACACCTGGCTCCTAAATTTCTCCCTCAAATAAACTCTTAATCCTAGAAGTTCACATATTTTCCCCACACATAAATATACTGTTTTTGCATCCTTTTCCTCACTTAATAAAAGAACAAGCATAATGTTTTAGATTCATTTGTTTAATTTGAGTTCTCTTTATCTAGTTTTAGGACTTTTGTGGAGAACATATCACACTTTAGGTCACATTTATGTAGAAATGCTAAAAATCAGTGTTCACAAGTTTTAAGCGCTAGTGTGTATTGGTATGTGGTGATTTTTTTGAGTTGGAGGGTAGAAAGTTTCACACAGGGCAAAGCTGGGCAATGTCCTGCTTGCTGGGAGACAGGATATAAAATGGGGTGGGGGAGATGTTGAGGGGTTACAATGAGTAAGGATATGACATTTGCTTGGATCTTGGGCTTTATTTTTGGGAGGTAGGATTTTTTGTGAAGAGCTTCACTCTGTAAAGCCTATTTTTGCACGTACACAAAATGATAGGAAAATATACTGAAGTGATCAAAGAGGGTTCTGAGGCCTGAAGATTTTCAGGCTGTGATGACACATTGGTTAAGAGCTGTGGTGGTGCAGTGGTTAGAATGCAGTACTGCAGGCTACTTCTGACTGCCGGCTGACTGCAGTTTGGCAGTTCAAATCTCACTGGTTCAAGGTGACTCAGCCTTACATCCTTCTGAGGTTGGTAAAATGAGGACCCATATTGTTGGGGGCAGTAGGCTGACTCTGTAAACCACTTGTGAAGTGGTACATAAATCTAAGTGCTATTACTGTTGCTATTGCAGAAAATGTCTAAAAATTGGACATAATCCTGTATTAAATAAGGTTGAATAGGGGTTTGTTCAATTAGCAGATCCTACTATATCTAGCCTAAATCTCCAAAATTTAACAAACAAGATAGAAGTATTCAGTATGGATGTAATTTATATGAGTTGGTTCCTGGACTGATAGAGATTCAAGAGATAATTATTTAAAGAGCCACCTGCAAACTAGCCAATTATTGTTAAAGAGACAAGTTAGAATCAGTTAGAATCATACAATATGGGTATATATTGGTTATAATTATAAAATATTGTAGTTCACTTTTCAGTTCTTGTAAGAATTGTTGGAAATCTGATTTCATTCTATCCTTCTCAATAAACCTTGCTAAAAAGAATTGTGTAGGAATCATATTTGGTTGACCACTTATAAATGGTTTAATTTTTGCTGTACAGAAGATTTTATCTTAAAGAATATCTTTTTTCCATCTATAATTCTGTACCTCTCTCACACTTACATTAATTATTCTTCAGAGCTATCAACAGTCGCCTAGAGAAAATAATGAAGGAATTGGATGAGGAGGTAAATGAATAATTTACTTTGTATTTTGAATATACATTAAATACCTTGTTTTGAATTTTTGAATTTTATCTTTTTAATTTGAGACACTGAGTGTATTCTGAAAAAAAATTAATGAATTTGTGGACAAGAGATGCCTAATAGATTATGAAAATAAAATAAACTATTTTGCATATAACCAGCATTTGAACTTACATACATGAAAATTTTGAGAGGGATGTTTACTTAGTTTCAAAATTAGTGCAGGATCTCTTTTGAGGGGAAAAATCAGTTCAATTCTTTTGTGGCACTTTAATGCATCTTCTTGGCTATAAATTCTTACTTAGAAACCCCTAAAGTCACACAATTTATTGACTGTTACACTATCTTTATTTGGACTTTAATAAAGTGTAGACATAGTACTGTTTTGTGAATGTATAGCAGATTATTTTTAACTCTTTTCTTTCAAAAAAATAAAAAGGTTTAAAAGCATAAATAACAATCAGGTGAGGCAATAAGCTACCTGATCCCACAGGAAATGTATCTGGGAAGGGAAGGGCAATCTCCTCTGGAACTTAGGCGGATCGAATTCAGCCCTGATTATCTATGTGTTTTATTTACATTTCTACTTTGGCATGTTTTCTTTACATTTGAGGCAGTGCCACTGCTTCAGTGAAAAAGCATACAATAGATGTTCCTCAGTCCCAGCTATCAAAAAAAAAGGTTATTTATTTTAAAGGCACAAAAGATGTATGTTACTTACCTGTTGTTTCTTTTGGTAGGAAGTCAAGCAAAAGCCAATATTTTGTGTGATATTTAGCTTCTGGACACTTACTTACGAATGAGAACTAGGCAAAGGTCCTCTTTGCAATGTATCATGGGGCAGTTCAATCTCTCAGCTGCGTGGCAATACTTAGCTGGCCTGAGCTGGGCTCAGAAGCTAAGCAGGGTTGGCCCTGGCTAGTGCTTGGATGGGATTCTCCATGGCAAGGGAGTCGAAAAACATAGCAAAATAAGGCAGTGGCAGATATTTTCTGCATTCTTGCCATTCTTGTTTCATGGACCTGCCTATGAGGCCTCCAGCAGGCAAGGTCAGTTTAAAGGAGGTGTTTTTTATCCTGCCAAATAGCTCTTTTGGTATTAGTGATGTAGTCAATCCTGCAAATCAGGTGCACTAAATTGATTATTCTCTGTCTTTTATACCTTGGGCACCCATCAATCATTGTGTCGATTAACCTAGGTCCCACTAGAGTAGGATTTTTTGTTACTAGTGCTAGAGACAGCTTGTGCAAGTAAACCTCCATCATCTGCAATTTTTTAAAATACAGTACAAGGTCCCTATAACATGCTCTAATATGTTGTGGATTGCTTGGTTTTGGCTCAGTATGTTTCCTGAGTCTGGCCTCTGTAGTCTCTATATTGTGGATTATATTTTCATATACTGTGCAAACCAGACAAATGTGAGAAAGTTGCGGTCTTTCCTGATAACCTTTTCTAGAAATCAGTCCTCTGCGTCCTCTAACAATGAGGCTGATTCATTATATTAACAGAGAGAATTGTTAAGGGAACTGACAATTACTTAGCAATCACTCATTGAGCAACTATTCAAATTTACGACAGCACTGGACAAGTGGGACTTATAACCAGTCCTTGTACTTACAATGGCCCAACGCTCCCACTCACGCGATCACCATTTACAATTTTCATTACTGGCTTCCAACAAGTCAGTGGAGAAACTGGCTGGAGGTTGCAAATGGTGACCATGTAATGTGCTTAACAACATTGCAGGATTCACTTAATGACAGCAACCAAAAGTGCTGGAACTGCTGTTGCTAAGCCATGCTGTTACATGACCATGTCACTTAGTGACAGAAATTCTGATTCCAATTACGGTTGTTCAGTGAGGACTCCCTCTGTTGCTTGTGTAGATAGAAATCCATTTTACTTACTTTTATGCTTTCAAACCCTAATGCTCTGACACATGGAACTGTCTGACTGCTCCGCAGTTTGGAAGCAATTTGGCAAGATCCCATCTGCTGAGCACTCTTATTGTATATTTGCTGCAGTCAAATGAGAAATGTTTTTGATTTTTGCATTAAGAAAATTTATTGGACTCCTTACTGTAATTTTAGAAAAATGTCCCCATCATATGTTTCTCTTCCTCCATGATTTTCCTAGACATCTTCAAGGAAACATCTAGAATCTTCTTTCAGACAGCTGGAAAGGGAAAAGGCTCTTCTACAGCATAAGAATGCAGAATACCAGCGGAAGGCGGAACACGAAGCAGATAGAAAACGCAATCTAGAAAACGATGGTATGTTCACCAGGAACAATAAAGAAAAACTACATTATTTGTGGCATCAGAGGGAAGAGCATTGATGAATCCCATTTTGCCTTTGCTGCTTGGAATAACTTGTGACATACTGTTACAAAACCCGTATGTTCGAATTAGTGCTTTTTTTCTTTCTTTCAGTGAACAGTTTGAAGGATCAACTTGAGGATATGAAAAAGAGGAATCAAAACTCCCAAATATCAAATGAAAAAATTACTCAGCTACAAAGACAGGCAAGTTACCATTCTGTTTTCAATTAAGACTCCTAATGATACTTAAGACTTTTAATTTCTGAATAACTTCATAATTAAAAATTATGTTATGCTTTGCTACAATAAATGGATGGTAGTGTCTGTTAAAGAAAGCTTACTTTTTTTAGTTTGTATGTAATGCTGTGGTGTATTTTTGTGTCTCGAATAGCTGGATGAAGCCAATGCCTTGCTGCGCACGGAGTCTGATACAGCAGCCAGGTTGAGAAAGAACCAAACAGAAAGTACAAAGCAAATTCAGCAGCTAGAAGCTAACAACAGAGACCTGCAGGATAAAAACTGTGCCTTAGAGAATACAAAGCTCCGACTGGAGAAGGAATTTCTGAATCTGCAGTCAGCTCTAGAATCTGAAAGAAGAGATCGGACTCATGGGTCAGAAATTATCCACGATCTACAGGGTATGAAAACCAGTCTCTTAGAAAGTGATTTTCATATCGTAGGGACAGTTTACTGTGATTATTCATTTCAATATGTAATTTAAATATGTAATTTATCAACATGTCAACATTCACAGGAATCAGCTGATCATTCTCATTTTCCTTCTGCCTTCAGAACGTATCATCAGTGATTTGCTTTTGTGATCAAAGCGTGTCAAGGATTACACGTTAATTGATATGTAGATAATACTCTTTGCTGAAATCTTTTAAATATTCCTAGGTCGAGTGCTTAATTTGGAAGAAGAAGTAAAAAATGGGAAGAATATATTAGCTAAAGTGGAGGCAGAGAAAAGACAATTACAGGACAAATTGACGGATCTGGAAAAGGTAAACTTAAAAAAAGGAATTATATTGTTCAGTTGAGCTAATAAAACAAGGTTCTATTCATAGCATTTCAAATAGAATTCTGCAGCACTCCAGATTTGAAGGGGAAAATGTGATTCGGAGTCAGCAGCTCCTCTAATCAAACTATACCAGTCTAAAAAAGATGCAGCTTCTGTAAAGAGTTATTGACAGATGCTACACGAATGCCCAGTTTTTGAGTCCTAACCACACAGAGTGAACTGAGTGGTGGTTTTCAATGAATATTGGGTTCATAACATCTTTGCTTTGAACTTGGAACAAAATAAAAGCCAAAATGAAATGCAGTGCAAGGAGTGCAGAAAGTAGCAGAATTCGCCAGAAATCTCAAAGCAACAGTTTTCTGTCTTGGCATTTTAAAATAAAGTTCGAGAACAGCAACAGGCTTGAAGCATAAGTCCAAGCACATAATGCATTTGGGTCCCATTAACCAACCCTAGATAGTCTGAGCATTTACGAAATCTCAATAGCAATAACATTGTGTGCTTGTAAAATATACTAAAGCGTGCACACATATTTGCAGTTTCCAACTGCAAAGTAAGATTAGCACAATACACATGCCAATATGAAGTCTTAACTGCAATCTACCACAGAATCTCTCTATTTTTTTTCGCAATAATTAAAAAAAAACAGTAACTTAAGAAGCAGAATGGTATACATATAGCTGTAAACAGTCATGTTGTATTTGGCCATGTGGTTACCTTCCCTGTCAACATTTTATTTTCACATCAGCATGTCTTTATTTGCTAGAAAAACTTAAGAAACTTGAAATATCCAATTTTTATACTGTGGTTTAAATAAAATCTTCAGAATACTTTTGACAGTTATTGTGAGGGCAAAACATTTTGCACATCCATGTTAATGAACTATACCTTGATTGTAAATTTTAAAGAGAAGCTAGGAGGGATTTATTGGAACTAGATTAAGCAGAGATGTGTGGGTGGGGGGAGTATGCAGGGCTTACACAACTTTCATTTAACCAGTTTGTGCAACTAGAAAATACCAGCACCAGACAGAATGGTATCCTCATCCTGATTCTTCTATCATCTCATATTAGGTTTTTCATCATAGTTTTTTAATATCAGCTTCCTTGCATAATAATTGAAGTAGCAGACTGAATACTTAGGTCAACGCCTACATTTTTTCTGTCTACAACCAGTAGGGTTCATATTAATTATGAGATATTTTGATTTATGCCTAACAGGAGAAGAGCAACATGGAAATAGATATGACTTACAAACTTAAAGTCATACAACAAAACTTGGAGCAGGAAGAGGTTGAACATAAAGCAACAAAAGCCCGACTAGCAGACAAGAACAAAATATATAAATCGATTGAAGAAGCTAAGTCTGAAGCTATGAAAGGTATGCATTTAACCTCATGTGTTCATAACTTCATTTAGCATATTTATATTCAGCCTCCTATTCAAAAACATGAATGTGATTCCACAGAAAAAATGATTCTTTGATTAAGGTTATACAGTCAGTTCAGGAACAGAAGGAAGAATGAGAAAGACCTACATGAATAAATCAATATATTTCATTATTATAACCCAGAAACTAATCTTAATTTAAAACTTTGTTTTGATTGATTGATCGATTGAGCTATGTGCTATCAAGTCAGAGTCAACTATTAGTGACAATGTAATTTTTCTCCATGATAATCTAGTCTCTAATCTAGTCTCTAATCTAGTCCTTTAAGTCAACTCTAGGCTAACTTGGTTTGTTTTCTTGTCTGTCCAAGGTGTTCTGTGGAGTCTTTTTCAACACCAGAGTTCAAAAAATCTATATTTTTCCCATCTTGCTTCTTCAAAGTCCAACTTTCACTTACATGGAGTGTCAGAAAGAATACTATTGTTTGCACTATTATAATCTCTATAGAAAGCATTTGAATATCTTTTCCAGGGCCTTCATGGCTGCTTTGCCAAGTGCTAATCTGTGGCATATTCCTTGACTGATGGATCCTTTATGGTTATTATCAGTCCAAAAAGACAAGCTATCCAGCACATCAGTATCTTCACTGTCAGTCCTGGTTCCTTTACCTGCTGTGATTAGCTTGGTCTTTTTTATATTTTATTTTAGTCCCATTTTTGTACTAGGCTCTTTGACTTTTATTACTAGAACTTGCAGCTCCTTTGCGTTTCAGCCATGGAGCAAGTTATTGATGATGCTTTCTCTGGTTTTAAAACCACTCTTGGCTATTTCCAAACCAGCTATTTCCTTTAATATATATTCAGCGCATAGGTTGAATAAATAAAGTAGAGTATACAATTTTGTCTCATTCATTTTCCATCCTGAAGTCAATCTGTCTTCCTGTGTTCTCCCTGCACTGTGGCTTCCTGACCTCTGTATAGGATTGGTATGAGGATAGTGAAAGGCTTTGGGATTCCTACTCTAAGCACATTTTATGGGATGACATGATCAACATAATAAAAGGCCTTCTAACAGAGCTCCTTTGTTCACACTCTTGCTCTTTCGTGGAGCACTTTTTTCAGAAGTTTCTCTTAAGCCCTCTTAAAAATGTCCTAGGGTGTGTTTGCTTAGTTTCAGACATATGTCTGCATCTACACTGGGGATTGGAATGGAGAGTTCTAGGCAAAATATGACTCACCTGACTGGAGCTTCATTTCTACAAACATTAAACCAGGCAGTAGAACTGATTCTTGAATGGTTACACAGAGAATTCTGCTGCTAACCATTTCATAAATTGTATACTACTGCTCTAAATTTTTATGAAAACCTTAACATTATGTAACAAAGATAATATATGAAATCTCTTGATTAAGTAATGCATATATATTAACGTGTTTGCACAAAATGATTATGGGCTTTCTTGATCAAGGCGTGCTCATTATATATGTGTATATCCTATCTATTAAACAGTCAATCATATTTTAAAGCAATATTGAGAATACATGAAACAGTGAACAAAATGTTTTTAGAGGAAAAAGAGGAAAGCTTACTATGCATTGGCAGGCTGGGAGACCTCCATAAAATACTAAAATAATTGTTCATTTCAAGCTTTTTGACCAAAATGGACAGTTCACAGAACTTTTTATCTGATTCAGTAGACTATTAATACGCAGATCCTTACTTAAGTTCTATAATTTTCCTCTCAGATATTCCATCCTTGGTTGTGTGCCTGGATACTTTAGCTTAGATTTCAAATTCTACAAAAATATGTATATATTTTAAACAAAGGATTGTTTGTTTAAAATTGTTTACTATATGCAAATATGAATTTCCAAATAAAAAAATAGCTGGGTTTTTTTTCCCTTTCACAGAAATGGAAAAGAAACTTTCAGAAGAAAGAACTACCAAGCAAAAAGTAGAAAACTGTTTACTGGAGGTTGAAAAGCAGTGTTCTATGTTGGACTGTGATCTGAAGCAATCCCAGCAGAAAATAAATGAGCTCCTTAAGCAAAAAGATAAACTAAGTGAAGATGTAAGTATAAACTTTTAAAAAATATGTTTTAATATTCGCTGTACTACATCTACTTACAGCTTTTCCTGTCTTTTGCTATATTTATGATAAATAATTCTCTGTTTTTGTTCCACTTTTATAATTTATGTTTACTTAACTTTTTATCAAAACCAAGTGTGGACTAGAATGAATCCAAAGAGTTCTATAGGTAATTTTGAGCACGTACAGTTAGTCTTCAGCATACAACCACAATTGAGCCCAAAATTTCTGTTGCTAAGTGAGACAATTGTTAAGTGAGTTTTACCCCATTTTACAATCTTTTTTTTAACCACAGTTGCTAAGTGAATCACTGTAGTTGTTAAACAAATTAGTGATACGGTTGTTAAGGGAATCTGGCTTCCCCATTGACTTTGCTTGTCAGAAGATTGCAAAAGGGGATCCCATGACCCTGGAATGCTGCAACTGTCATAAGTTTGAGTCAGTTTACCAAGTGCCTGAATTTTGATAACATGACACAACAGTTGTAAGTGCAAAAAACGGTCATAAGTCTGTGCTGTTGTAACTTTGACTGGTCACTAAATGAATGGTTGTAAGTTGAGGACCACCTGTACTATGTTTCTTTGTCAAATGCTAGTAGCATATCATGCTCCATGGTGCCCCTTTTGATGATCACAGTACTTGAGCATGGGGTCAGAGGATGCAGCATCAGGAAAGGTTAAAAATCAGGGATATGTATTCTAGGGTATAAGCTAAAGGTATATTGTATTCCTGCATGGAATATTTTGGGGTCTTATTTCCCCGTTCTATAAGTAATTAGAAATGTGAAATTTTTAAATGAAAAACAAAAGCTATTTGTACTTCAGGAATGTTAATCAAAATGTTTGGCTACGCATTAAAAATTGCCACCTTCATTCCCTATAGTGCTAAAATTCTTCATTGAATATTAATGTGGTGTTTCGAATACACATTTTCATTTACTTGTTTCAAAATTCTCCAATTCAAGGAAGAGTGTTTAATACTGATTATACTAGCTTCAAACCATGCATGATAGGAGCCATGGTGGCGCAGTGGTTAGAATGCAGTACTGCAGGCTACTTCTGCTGCCTGCCGGCTGCCTGCAATGTGGCAGTTTGAATCTCACCAGGCTCAAGGTTGACTCATCCTTCTATCCTTTCGAGGTCGGTAAAATGAGGACCCAGATTATTGGGGGCAATAGGCTGACTCTAAACTGCTTAGAGAGGGCTGTGAAATGGTATATAAGTCTAAGTGCCATTGCTATGATAAAAATGACTTAAACTTAATGTTGGGTATATGTCCCACTGGACATTGACGTGGACATTGAAGTTCTGAGTAAATATCTACAAAACTGGGCTGTAAGACTAGTTCTGAAAGGACACATTTATAGGACTCTTGAAGTTTGACTAGAGAATGGGACTGGCTTTCAATTAGGAATGGACTATAAATTTTGTAATACAATCTTTCATTATCTATAAACCTTTTCTTTACAGTTTCTGTTTAGAGACAATTTATCCTACTCTGCAGCTGGAACATCAATAAAAATCAATAAAATAGGAAAAAAATCCTTGACTGAAACTACTCTTTATATAGGATCATTAAGTTATAGTTCAAAGCAGCTGGTATGCGAAAGGAAGGATTGTCCAGTTATTTAAAAAATTGACATCATGTAATTAAATTACACAAGCATAAAATACGTTATTTTCCATGCATGTGGTCGTAAAACTCTGTCTTACAAAGTATCAATCTGTTTTGCAGGTGGAAAACCTGACACTAAAAATTGAACAAGAAACGCAAAAGCGCTGCCTCATCCAAAATGATTTCAAAATGCAAACCCAGCAGTTGAATGCACTGAAGATGTCAGAGAAGCAGCTAAAACAAGAGAGTAACCATCTTATTGAAATTAAACTAAGCCTAGAAAAGCAAAATAATGAGCTACGCAAGTAAGTCCCTTCAGCAATAAATGTTCTATTCCATTACAGTGGATTGAGACTCAGAACTGAGCTGTGGAATGCTAAATTGTGGTGTATCGAAACATAGGATTTCAATCATTCTTCAGCAGTGTTGATACTATTATTACTGATTCTTAAATTCATATGCCATCCATCTCCCCTATCAGGCAAATGGGTGGCTTCATATTGGGTGCAGGCAAATGGGTGCAGATCATAAAAAAATAAATATAAAAGCAATTAAAATGTTAAAAATATGTAAATTTAAAATGATTCAGAAAGTAGGCCCAAGAGATGGCCGGCACGGGGATGAAGTCTTCTTATCCCATCACCAAACCGGTAGTGGAACAGGTAGGATCCGACTGCTGGGCCCCCTCAGGGCCCAAAGCCAATTGGCAAAGCCAAGTTTTAACAAGGGTGAGAGCAGTTGTTACCTCTGAGGATAGGGTGTTTCACAGGGTCATAGGGATATTCTAAGGATATACTGGGGGAGTTCTTGACTTTTACTTCAGTTCACATCCATAAGTAAAAAAAACAACTCAATGTCAATAATGCATTTTCCCCCCTGATATTTTGCTTTTGCTTCCTAGTTTGCATGTACCTGTATCATAAATGGCTATGGAAAAATTACACTTTAAAACCTCATCAACATAGGCAGTTCTGTGGCTGCGCATCTGCTTAGGGAATAAAGAGGATCTGGGTTTGTTCCCCAACAGCCTTGTAGGCCAGATAAAGTCAGAGGTGGATCATTAGGACGGCAAAGGACATTTCTGGACAAAATCCATCCCTTGAGGTCATTTGTTTCCCCCTGTAGGAACAGGTTGAAGGTGTGTGTCTCCTTGTCTGTCTGTGCTTGGGGAACATCCATCCAAGTATAACAAAGCAGGAGAACGGTGTCCTTTTTATTAACCCCACATCATAAAGAGCACTTTTCTTCATGCTGCAACAGACAGAAAATCACTTAGCTTTGATCCTGTCCAGGAAAAACTAAAAAGTTACTGTGCTTGGTTGTCAGATAGGATTTGTTATGTTTCCCTCTTTTTCTTTCAGCCCAATAAGGATTAGGTAGGAGGTGAAGTGGAGACTCAAGATCTATTCAGCCAAAAGGGCAAGAGAGTACATGAAAAGAACAAGAAACAGTCTGGGGCCAAATATTAATAATCCTCGACTTATGATTGGCCACTTAGCAACCTGTTCAAACTTTGAAGTTATGACAGATCTCCCCAGTGCTAGTTATGATTTGGTTTCAACCATTCTCCCCCGCCCACCCCTTCAGTCACATGGTTGCATTTTTGGTGCTTGGCAAGAGGCCTATGTTAGACTGTTTACAGTTCCCATGATTGCAATTTATGATGTTCTTTGCCAGAAAAACACCCACTGGCTAAAATGGGTTTCCTCAACAATCACAGTATTCGCTTAGCAACCATGGCATTTGCTTAATGACTGCCACTATAGAGGTCATAAAATTGGGTGAAGTCATGCCAGAATGATTTACGGTCACAATTCCAGACTCAATTCTGGTTATAAAGCAAGGACTACCTTTAGTCAGTCCTGGGTGAAAAGGAAAACCTTTCCAGGGCTTGCTTCTGTTTTCCCCCACCCCCCCTTGTGGATAATGATGAAGCATCAACATAATAGGCCCTGTCTGCCCTTCCTGCTAAAGGAAACAACATTCAGTTAGTCCAAATAAATCAGAAAGTCCAGAATGTACAAAAATATGCAAAAGATTAAAGCAGGGGGTTTTTTTTGTACTCACTTTGTGTCTTAAAGAAGGAATTTGTGCATTTGGGTCAGACAATCCTGCAACCACAGATCTTGACCGATATCGTATAGCAAAGAATCTGAAAGAACATGACTAATACTCTCTTCCCCTCCACAAGCATCCAACAGTCTCATTGTCTTCCTTTGAATTCTAATTCCTCATTTAATGAAGTTTGACCTGGCAAAACTTTGGAAAAGATTAACTTTTTTTTACGCGGCCTTGGCAATCAAGAAGGAGGGAACTAATAGTCCATTCCAGCAACATTTGTCATAGAAGTAGTATTATTTTAAAATTGCATTTATCTAATTCTCTGTCAGAGAGCGTCAAGATGCAGACGGACAGATGAAAGAAATTCAAGACCAACTTGAAGCGGAACAATATTTTTCGGTATGTAGAATATTAACATACTCAGTATTGTGTTTTTAAGTGTTAAGCCTTATGTATCTTTTGGGTGTATCACACAGTTGTAAATATTCTGGGATTTGTTGACTTATTAGTCACTGTGCATTACATTTTTCTAAAATTTTGACCTAGTAGCATATTACATACTGTTTTTCATAAGTGTATAAAGCACCATTATCAGCATGGACGTATTGTGGTGTCCCTCAAGTTACTTCCAAGATTCACTTCCTATTCAGTTTGTTTCTTTGGCAATAATAAAACATTGCCTTTTTATCAGCCTGATAAAAATCTCTCCACATATTAGTTAGGTCCAACCCTGAATATCTTTTAAAAATCAAAGTTAGCTCAGTGGTACGACTTGTTATAATATAATCGATGACATGAAAGTTGTAACAATCCTATTATTACCATCTCAGCCCAAATCCATACACTGAAGGATAAAGGTCTCTTCAGTTGAAGGACTTTCCCCACTCCTAGTCTGGATCATTAATCATTACATCATACTTGTTGACACTTTCCTAATATATTTTATTTTAAATATATGTATAGTCATGCTGGCCACAGTTGATTACTGATCAACTGTCTATGGACAACATTGACTCCCTTGGCTAAGAAATGGAGTTGAGCACCGCCCCCTAGAGTTGGAAATGTGCATAAGGGAAACCTTTATAATAACAAATATTAATATATGGATTAATTACTTAATGTAAAATAGAGTATTTGATAGCTTTGACTATTTATAATGTTGACAACTGGTAATTAATCTGGTCATTGTGGGTAATATTGACAAAATCTTGTTTTACATATATTTTAGCCTAGCAAAAATGTTATGAAGATTCCTTACCTTAAATTAAAATGGGCAGTTTTAGTAGCACAACTCTTTTCCATTTATCTGGTTGCACCAAAGCTATAATATGTATATTGCTGTTCTTTTGTAAAACATTTCAGACACTGTATAAAACACAAGTTCGGGAACTTAAAGAAGAATGTGAAGAAAAGGCCAAACTTTGTAAAGAAATACAGCAAAAGATACAAGAGTTACAAGAAGAGAGGTGAGACGATGATAGGTTGAATAATAGTCACCAGTAACAAAACTCCGAAGTAGCATCTTCGCCCGTAACACTAATTTATTATGATACTAATTTTAATGTATACTAATTTATTACAGGGATTCATTGGCAGCGCAACTGGAGATCACATTAACAAAGGCTGACTCTGAACAGTTGGCTCGCTCTATTGCTGAGGAACAGTATTCTGATCTGGAAAAAGAGAAGATCATGAAAGAACTGGAGATCAAAGAAATGATGGCAAGGCACAAACAGGAGCTTGGTGAAAAAGATGCCACGATAGGATCAGTAAGTGACTCACTCGACACAGCAAAGTGATTCGAGAAGACTCGAATTGTAGGCTTGTCAGTCAATAAAACATGAAACATTCCTGTTTTTTTAAAAAACAATTGCATGAGAAATTGCAACTGACAACAGTACTGAAAACCTCCAGGAAGCAAACTTATTTAGAGACTGTCCCATAAACATACCAAGTATAATGGTATGCTGCAGTCACTGATGCTTTGGCTCTGAATTTGGCTTAGAAGTATTATGGCATCAGAAATGTTCCATGCCATAAATTTAATTTCTTTGTCCAAGAGTTTACAGTAGGACCTTTTATAGATTTCAGTACTTGTGTTACATGATCATCAGAACGTATAATAATGTTCTGAGAGCACAGTATATTTTTAAGTAGCTTAGAGGGATTCTAGTTTAAACATTTTTTTTTCTAGCATAGATGTGCTGATGGTTTCTGATGCAAGTGACTTTCCTTTCTAAATTCAAGCTGTGCTAAGTTTTTTTAGCCCTATTACTTAGTTTTACCTTTAAACTCTACTATTGTTTGGTACATTTCCCTTACAAGCCTGTTTTTAAGCTTCTATTTTTGTCTGCTTCCCACACTGCTGCCATGAACTCCTTTGCTGGGAGCTTCTGCCTCCTCCCCCATCCTCACTTGGAATTTCAACTCCTACTTAAATGCTTGGTTGGCTTATTTCTATTCTATGAGACTTACGCTTCTTATAATTTCTGTATCTTAGTTGGAAGAAGCAAATAGAACTTTGACTAGTGATGTGGCAAACCTTGCAAATGAAAAGGAAGAGCTGAATAACAAACTGAAGGAAATTCAAGAAAGTGAGTATTTAAACTTAAAAATAAAAGCAATTGATTTCATGTTAGCTTCACAAGTGCTACCTATTTTGTTATCTGTTGACAGGGCTTGCCCATCTGAATGAAGAAGAAAATGATCTTGGATTGCTAAGGACTCAGTTTGAAAAACAGCTGGCTTATGAGAGAACAATGAAAACACAGGTAACATATAAATGAGAAAGTGACCACAGTTATCACTGCGATATTATACATAAGGAAGGAGAGAAGGGAATGTATTTAATTCTAATCACATAAAAAAGCTGCCCATTTATTCTTCTCTTACACTCAGGCTGTGAATAAGTTAGCAGAAGTTATGAATCGAAAAAATCCCATCCAACGAGGAGCTGACACAGATGTCCGAAGAAAAGAAAAGGAGAACAGGAAACTGCATATGGAGTTGAAAACCGAACGGGAAAAATTAACTCAGATGATGATTAAATATCAGAAAGAAATCAATGAAATGCAAGCTGTAAGTATCTTATATGATAATAAAAAATTCTCACATAGTTGTTGAAAAATCTAAACTATGAAACTTTCAGGTATTAACCAATTTATCCGACTTAGTTATTCTTTAGCTTAATTATTCTTGAAAAGTACTCTTGAAAATCATTAGAGAACGTCTCGCAATCTAATATCCTTCCAGTGGTGGTTACTGGTGGTTACGAGGCAGGGGTTGATGACAATTTAAAACACCTGAGGAGGCTTTATCTCACCTTTTTCTAGTCTCCCATTTTCACTATATCACCCAGCTATACTGAAATAGGGGCTATTTAATTGTCTTTATTTTCTTCAGTTCCCATGATAGTTCGCTTTTAGTGGTTTGAGTTAAGAGATTGCTGTCAGAACCATCTCTGTAAGCAAGACTTTTATCGTGCATTAAAAATTAATTCTGATTGTGCTTCATGAATCTCCTTTTACAGCAAATAGCAGAAGAGAGCCAGATACGAATCGAACTACAAATGGCTCTGGACAGCAAAGATAGCGACATAGAACAGCTTCGGTGTCAACTCCAAACAATACATATTGGCTTAGACAACAGCAGTATATGTGGCCCTGGTGAAGTAGAAACGGATGATGGTTTCCCTGGTAAGATTTGTCCTTCTCTTATTTGGAAGAAAAGGAGACATATTACAATTAATGACTCTATTTGGGGAAGTTACAATTGGGAATGTCTTCATCCTTCTGTCATTAAATTTTAACCCTTTTTCCTCAGGCTACCTTTGAATAAGTCAAAAGTAGGTTATAGTTCTTATGCGAATCCAGATCTGTTGCATTATTCGATTTCAAAATAAGCAGTTGTGAGGTTTTTCTTTAAATCTATTTTTCATTAATCCTTTTTGCATTTCCCCCCCTCCTCTTTCTGTTGGGTGCTCAGTTCGTATCACTCAGTCCCACACTTCAGAATCTCTGTCTCTTACCTATCAACGCTCTTCCACCTCTGTCAGTATTGCTACTAAACCTTCCAGCTCTTGTGTGTTTCTCAATTCTGATTCTGACTCTGAGGAAGAACCAGTGTCTTCTGCACAACCCCCTTCAGAACCTGACGATCCAGGTGACCTTCCAGAAAATGTGTAGTGACGAAACGTGGTTGCCTATTTTCCCTTACTAACACTGAGGACAGTAGATACCAAGGAGGATTGTACTGCATGAGAAAGGAGTAGCAACTAATTTTAATCTTAGATTTTGTGGATGTTGCATTCATGTAGGTGCATGAGATATGCATGTCTTCCCTTTATCTGCAGATCCTCTATGCATATGATTTACTGAAAAAAGTTAGGACTACTAGCTTTTTAATAATTTACTTTATATTGCTATTTAATTAATATAAAAAACAAAAAAGGAAAGCATTAAAACAATAGTGGCATTGATACATACATTGTCAAAAAAGGGAAAAAAACTGAAAAGTGCTGTGATGAAAAGTGAAAAATACAACAAAAACATAATAAACATTATAACAGTAAACAATTATAATTCTATACTTGTCTAATATAAATGTTATTCAAACACATACATATTTCTAATAAATTTTTAACCGACTATATTTTGTATAAATGAGGCCCTTATTGCAAGCTTTAATTATTCCACTGAAACGTTAGGATCTGACCATTTGGAAAGGGGAAATTTCAATTAGAAGTGCAGATTAAATTAGTCCATCTAATTGTAGCTTTGTATTTTTCAAACTGTCACACTTCCTGTAATATTTCACTCTCTCCAAAAGCCCAAAGTCTTAAGTTGAAACTTTATTATGAAAATCTTTTCAATACAGTCATTTAAAAGCCAAATAATGAGTAAATTTAGACTTAGATTGTGGTGATGGAAATTTTTTCAGATTATGTACTGTGGCAAGGGTGTTCAGATTTTGAACAACAAAAAATCCCTCCCAAACTAGAATCATGTATCTCTCCCCAGAAATTGCTCTGTATCTTTAAGAAACAGAAGGACATGGTAAGAGGATATTCTCCAGTCCAAGATTATTTTTGTGACAAAAATGTGAAAAATAAATAAATTGCATCTAAGTACATATTTATCCAAATCATCTTCATTTATGCTTTTGTTCCCCAACCCCTCAACCTTCCCTCCCCCCAATTTTATTAAATGTCAAAAAAGTATAAAATGCAAAAAATTAAAGAAAAAATAATTAGAAAGAGAGAGGGGGTAGGAAAAAAAGCAAAATTGGAGAGTACAAAGAACAAAAAGCCATAAAAAAGTAATTTCTACCTTTCATCAATACAGATAAAAATCTAAATAATAATAATAATAATAATAATAATAATAATAATAATATATTATTATTATTATTATTATTATTATTATTATTATTATTATTATTATTATTATAATGTATTAAATCAACAATTCTTTGAACTAGAATAAACCATAACAGACAAGTCTAATCACCAAAATCCAAAATTAAAATTTCATTTCTTTCAGTTTCAAAAAAAAAACTTCCAAGAGTGGCTCCCAAGTAGAAAGGGAGTTAAGTAAAATATTTTCTTTAATCAAAGCAGTCAGTTTCACAATCTCCAACAATCCCATTAATTTCACCATTCATTCTACCATTCTGGGCATATTTGAGTCCTTGATTTTGTCAGCAAGATCCTCCAAAAACACAACATTAAAACAGCATTCTGCACAAACAAAAAAATATTCACCATCCTAAGAAACCCTAAAGACAAAATCGAGTTAGAAAACCAAGGAGTATACGAAATCCCTTGCACCGCCTGCCCCACCACATACATTGGACAAACTAACAGAAGAATAAGTGCACGCGTTGAAGAACATAAGAACTCAATCAAAAAAGAAGAACCGACCTCTTCCCTGGTCCAACACCTCAAAGCCACAGGACATGAGATTGACTTTAAAAATACCAGAACTATCCCCAAAACCGAACACTTCAACAACAGAATAATCAGAGAAGCCATAGAGATAGAAAAACGCCCACATAGCATGAATAAAAGAGATGACACCTCCCGCTTACCAGCCATTTGGAAACCCGCCCTCATGAACAGACGAGTACCTAACATGATGAATGACACCAGACCCACACCCACCAGGGCCACACAAGATGCCACCACCACACTTCCACGTAAAAAGCAGACTCACACCCACACAGAAGATGAGACACGACCACAGACCAGAAGCCGCACTGCAGCTGCATCACTACCCACTTCAAACCCCTCTGAGCCATACATGAAGCGAACTGACCCCCACCATGAAGATGCAGCACGACCACAAACTCGAAGCCAAACAGCAAGATCACAGCTCACCAGCTCAAATCCCCAAGTAACTAAGACCAACCTGAGCACAACCAAGCCCCCACCTGAACAGAACACACCTCCAGCCAATCAGAACATGGCCAGCCCCCAACCAATCAGAACATAGCCAAATCCCCAACCAATGAGAACACACCCCCACCCAATCGGAGCACGCAGCCAAGCCCCCACCCAGTCAAGTCACACCCCCACTGGCAGTTAGAAGGAAGAAGCAGCTGAAAGCTCACATCACTCTGAGAAGCACAGAGCCGAAGAAGCAAGCCTGAAGATGATGAATGAGACTTCATCGAAACGTTGCCTAGATACTTTGAATCTTACGCGGAGAAAACCCGAATAACCAAAGATCCACATACAAATACCCGAGAACCTCAGAAAACAAATTATATATATATATATATATATATATATATATATATATATATATATATATATATATATATATATATAAACAATAACAAAGATCCACATACAAATACCTGAGAACCTCAGAAAACAAATATATATATATATATATATATATATATATATATATATATATATATATATATATATATATATATATATATATATATATATATATATATATATATATATATATATATATATATATATATGGAAAACCAAGGCATATATGAAGTCCTCTGTGCATCATGCCCTGCCACATACATTGGACAGACCAATAGAAGAATAAGTACCCTCCTGGATGAACACAAAAATGCAGTAAAAAAGCTGGAACACACTTCCTCACTAGTCCAACACATGAAAGCCACAGGTCATAGCATCGACTTCAGTGGCACCGAAACCCTAGCCACTATAGAAAACACCAGGTACAGAATTATCAGAGAAGCCATAGAGATTGAAAAAAGACCTGAAAGCATGAATAGAAGAGATAATTCCACCAGACTGTCAATTATTTGGAAGCCTGCACTCACAAACAAAAAAATCTCCACACCACAAGCCAGGCAAACACCTGGGCACAAACAGATCCCCCCTCCAGCTCAAACACACCCCAACCAGGCACCCAGATGAAACCTAGCTTCCTAATAAATGATAGCCGTCCATTTACTCGGAGCCAAGCTGCACTAAAAACCTCCAATACAGGAACACAATGTTGCCAGCCAATCAAGACAAAAAAAGCCACAAAACAGACAGAAGATATCAGAAACACCAATCAAGCAGAACACAGCAAACTCCAAGACCAATAAACACAGACCAAGACTCCCAACCAATCAGGATGAAGAAAAAACCATTCTGGCACAGCAGTAGGCTAGCCCCAAATTTAAAACAGAAACGGCTGTGAAAGTCTGACTCACAGACGAACACAATACAGAAGCCTGATGATGGCAGATGAGATTCTGCCGAAACGTTGCTACAACTTTAAAAGCACAACTATAATGACGTGGAAAATACCTGAACAAAGCTGAATACCATACATACATACATACATACAGATCAGATATTTACTTTAATTCAGTAAATATCTGAATTAATATTTTCTTAGTTTTTTTTACATATTAACCAAAGTTGATAAAAAGTACCTTCACATTGATTGTATTTCCAACATCTGTTTGACACTTCCTTATACATCTTTTATGGTACACCATCTTATAAAAATTTTCTTTCAAGTTATAATTCTATGCAAATTTCAGTCCTTTACTCCACATATTCTCCAGCTGATCAAGTGTTATATTATTACCAAAGTTTCTTGCCCATTTGATCATAAGTTTTTAATATATTCATCCTCTATATTCATTTGCAAGATTAATTTATGCATCTTAGCAATCACGTGTCATTAGTACATAATTGTGCAAAACATGTCTAATTTAAAACCAGCTTTTTTATTGATAAAAATCAAAATTCCTATTACTCAGTTTAAATAGTAATATCTCTCCAGATAACAATACATTTTAAATTCCAACTATATTTCCAGTGCTGCACTTTGAGAAAGATCTATAAAAGCAACAATTCCCTAAAGAAGACACGCATGCTTATTTGATTTTAATGTGCTTCATCCTAAATAATAATATTAAACAAAAATTGGTGTAACTGGTTTTGAAAGAAAGCACACAACATTCTGTATGTTAAATATGATGCTTCTCACAATCCTGAAACCTAATTTCACAGTTCCAAAGAGGAAAGTGTTTTGATTTTCTGTATTGAACTAATAATCAGGTGGCCCTATTTGAACTCCCAAGCTGAGGTCAGCCAGATGATGCACTGAGAACTCTTGCAGGATATCCTCCAATATAAAATCTCTGCTGTATTTAATTTTTTTGTAAAAATGAGTGGAAGGCAGCAATAATAATGCTTTGTGTATTTCTGTTCTGGGACGTAATATATTTACTAATAAGAATGTGACATAGGTACATGATGTGGCATAACTGTAAAAGAACGTCGCTTGTTTTGCTTGTACATTTCAGCTGTTTTATTGCTTGTAAGTTTATAGGTTAATACAATGTGTAATAAATGCCATTTTTCTTAATGAGACATAACATTAAAGCAATGGTATATCTGTATAATACTGTTTTAAAATATTAATTTAATCCTTTTCAGAGTCACGACTTGAAGGATGGCTATCATTGCCTGCTAGAAACAACACAAAGAAATTTGGTTGGGTAAAAAAGGTAAATAATACAATTTTTAGGATATTACTTTGACATGATATGTGCCACTAGGTGCTACTCAAAAACGAATCAAACCATTGTTGCTGCAATTGTGCTGCTTTTAAGAAATTATGGGCCTGGCTATGTATTACAGTCAAAAGACCAATTCACTAATAGCATAAGAAGCTATTAGTGAAGAAGCTATTATCTCATAGTTGTTGTGCTATGAGATAAGCATACACAAGTCACAGAGAGTTGGTTTTTATTTTTGTTTGTTGGCTTTTTTTTACTTGGGTAAATTTTCAATGGGGAATACTAGGTGTAGGATCTTAGAAAATTTTTCAAAAGTTGTGCAGCAGAAAAGAGCACACAACAGCCCTCCATCCAGATGTTTAGTTTTAGGTTGTCCTAACTTAGAGATCAGTGGTAAGATAATATGTTGATCATTGCCCAAAACTTATGCAAATATCAAGTTAACCTATCCTCTCATTTTTTAATTTCATTTTTACATTTGTACATTGTTGTATTTTATTTTATTTTTGTACTGGTTTTGTTTCATGCTATATTTTTTCTATGGAAGCTGCTGATAGTTGTTTTTATTGCAATGGCATAGAAATATGATTAATACATAACTAAAAACTATGATTATTTTGTTTGACGTTTAAGATAAAATATGTTTTGTAGGAAGAGAGGCTATTCTCTTATATTTTGACTAGCCAGACTGGACGTTATGTTAAATTGCCTTATTAAAATAACATTTTACATACTTTCATTCTGTCAAAAAGTTGTCATACAAAATTTGATTATATAAGTAAAATCAATTTGCAACTTATACTTTGTATTGTTTAACAGTATATAATAGTAAGCAGCAAGAAGATACTATTCTATCATAATGAACAAGATAAGGAACAGTCCAATCCATACATGGTACTGGACATAGAGTAAGTATTGTGATGTTTTTGTTTCATTCTGCACATAGTCAATATTTTTGTGATTCTGGAATCCTGTTAACAAAGTCAATATGGTGAGTTAGTTAAAATAAACTAGATCCCTTTGATGAATTTGTAAATATTCTATAATGTACCAACCTGTGAAAAGCAGAGCAACTTTAGAAAATTTGATATTTATGTAATTAAAATACAGTGCTTTTAGGGTTTTATAATTTTAAATGGCCATAAATTTAATAAATTTAATGGTTATTCCATTAATCAAATTTAGATCATTAGTCCAAAATGGATGCATGGGGGAGAATCCATTCTACAGACTGATACATTGTAAGTGGATGGAACCTTGAAAAAGCTTTAAAAATCAAAGTTTGGATTAAGAGCACAGTTAAAATCTTATTTAAAGTCTAAGATGAGATCTATGAAGTAAATGGGAAAACTTCTAGAAATGTTGCTACATTACAAGTTCATGTTTAAGTGATTTATGGTTAATTAATTTGCATTTTTGTTTCATATCTGCATTTCTGCTACTACAGCAAACTCTTCCATGTTCGACCTGTCACACAAACGGATGTGTACAGAGCAGATTCTAAAGATATTCCCAGGATTTTTCAGGTATCCTTATTTAAAAACATTTAACCAAATATAATGTAGGCAAAGATGAGGTGCCATGTTTATTGGACAAATGTGAAATAAACACACTGAGAGGCAATTGTTCTATAGGAGACAATATTACATATACATATACATATACATATACTTCCAGATGTTTTTGTGAGGCATCATATCTTGTGAGGCACCATATTTTTTCTTCAGCAGAAATAAGTTATTTTATAGTCACTTTATAATAATTATATAATCTTATGCATGCTGTCAATTTAGGTTGAGAAAATCACTGTTTTCCCATGTTAAGAATAGAAGAAAAATCTTGCTAAGAATTACTGTAGGGAGGAAGAATATTTAAGAAGCATTTGAAACCTTTCCATAATTAATCTTTTGTCATTAGAAAAATGTTTTCTCTGTCAATATTACTGACTTTTTCCCCAATTCCAGATCCTCTACGATAATGAAGGAGAAAGTAAAAAAGAACAAGAGTTTCCTGTAGAGACATCAGGGGAAAAATCAAATTATATTTGCCACAAGGGACATGAGTTTATACCTACCCTGTATCATTTTCCAACCAACTGTGAAGCTTGCATGAAGCCTTTGTGGAACATGTTCAAACCTCCTCCTGCTCTTGAATGTCGCCGTTGTCATATCAAATGCCATAAAGATCACATGGATAAAAAAGAAGAAATAATAGCACCTTGCAAAGGTAAGCTTGAGGGTTCCTTAGCGTTCTCTGAGCCTGGTTGTTTTCTTGCAGATGTTTCATTACCCAAACTAGGTAACACCATCAATGATGATCAACTTTGAGCTACACATATTCTCCTTTAAAGGTAAGTTTAAAATAAATAAAATCCAAGTTGATTGCAAATTGATCCTTAGAAAACTTCATAGTCCATAGTTAAATTAAAAAAAAAAAGAATAACCAAAAATGGTCCAGAAGAATATGTAGGTTTTCAAATTCTGTAGCCATCTACCACAGAGATGCGTTAGAGCCAAGGATGTCCTTTAATTAGGCTGTATCATTCAGGCGAGAAATAAAGAGATTTTAAACAAAGTGCCCTCTCTCGTGGCATCAGAGAATGCAATAGAATTTAGATGGCTTATCTTGACTATACTTGGCTGAATTGTTTAAAGGCTAATGCTATGAAAAATCTTGCTAAAATTCTGCCTCAATTTCAGCTGGAAAGTTGCACATCAGCCCTTTCAACTTGACTAGTCTTGATTGGACAAAAATGCTGTTTAATGTGTAATTTAATGTGATTTTTAAAAAATTAAATGCATTTATTTCTTAAAATAAGACATGGTTTCTCTTCAAATACAGTTTTGTACTACTACGATTCGGTTCTGAACTACTTGTTTTTAATATATTTCAGTGAATTATGATATTTCAACTGCAAAGAATCTATTACTGTTAGCTAATTCTACAGAGGAACAGCAAAAGTGGGTGAACCGCCTAGGAAAAAAAATTCCCAAAAAGCCTCCAGCACCAGATCCTTTTGCACGATCTTCACCCAGAACTTCCATGAAGATCCAGCCCAGCCAGTCTCTCAGGCGGCCAAGCAAACAGCTTCCACCAAATAAAAAAGAAAGCTTTCCCCCAAGGTAAAAAGTTACACGTACAAAATTGTGATAACTTTTAAAAACACTGTCCTGGGCACTTGAGGGAGTCATGTTAAGTATTTCTTTTGTGAGATGTATCCACCTGTGAAAGTCTTCTACTACCCTTATTTCAGGATATGTAGTTACTCTCTTATGGCTGAATCCTACAGATCTGTGGATTGGGATCTTAGGAACCATGGATCCTTTGCTTCTCTTATCCAGTGTCTGAGGGAACGAAAAGTTATTGATTTATTCAGTTCTCCTTTAGAGTAAAATTATTTGATTTAGAAAGTGAAACTTAAATCTTAGAAAATTATGTGGAGTATAATACATTCCAGGCCTGCATTTTTATTTTATATATTTAATTAGCATATGGCATATCATACATGAACTAGCCATTTATATTCACCTAGCATTTATACTAAAATAGGACCTAGGATTTTCTACATGACATCTTCTTTTACCTTTGTGACAGAAGTGGGAATTTTGTGACAGTCAAGAAGTCATATGTTAAAATGTATCCGTAGCAATGGAATGCTAGGTTAACAATAACACTAGGAAGGTTGACACAAGCATCGATTTTATTAGCAAAAACTAGGTTGCTTATTTGGAGCCTGTGGTATATAGATAAATAGAGCTGCACAGTCCGTGTGCAATATCTAAACTTCCTGGGAGTGCAAATATAGCACCTGCCTGCAACAAGTAGAAACAGCTGCATCTTCTCTAAGATCATGCCGCAGGTGCCCTACTGCCAGACTGATTTACAGTTTTCTTTGACTTCCTTATTCCTGTTGGATGGGCCATCTCTTCCTCCTCAGTTTTTCAATTCAGGGTAACCATATAGAATAAATCATCAATGAAATTTCACCCATCTTATAAAGGCATAAATAAGCACCTGTAGATTTGAACCCAATAGGAAATATTAGCCCATTTTCGCTTGTTAAACATATGATATGTTTTAGGTTCCACTACTTCACCACAGTTTTATTTTATTTTTTAGTACTGAGCCTGCTCTGCGAATAATTCTTCACTGAATTGTGTTTTTTCTATACTATATTCTTTTATTAATATATCAAGAGTAAGTAATAGGGAATTATGACTGAAGTACAGATGCATGTTAAGTTAGAACTAACTGTAAGAATTTGGCTTCAAAGCATAAATGACAATATTTTGAAATATACAATATTTGTATAATAATTAGCTCAATAATTTATATAAAATACTAAGCAGTTTAAAATGTATACATTTGCATTACCCAACTGCTACTGATATTACCTATAATGGCCCATGCTTCATTAAGGAGCCGTAATCTAAAACCAAAATATTGTCATTTAACAACAAATCAGTTTTGAGTATGTTTAATGGCGTGAAAAGCATTTTGTGTGCATTTCATGCTTTGCCCTGATTTTTTTCTAATTGTTGCATATAAATTATTTTGATGTCAGGAAAAGACTATAAAAATAATGGAGTAAGTGTTCTAGTTTAATCCAGAGAAAGCAATACTTTTAAATCCCTTTGAAATTATGAAATGGTTTTAAGTGTAACAATTCTGTTCTTAAATATGAACCTTTAGTTTTACTATTAATGCTAAGATCAGTATTCTCCAAGTAGTCAAAAGGTTTCAGGCAGGAAGTAGAGATATCTGTAAAATCAACCCAGGAACAGAAAGTTCCAGAGAAATCTGGAAAGTCCCATTTCTTCCTGGGTCATGTTGAACCTTCTCCTGGACCATGTCATTCTATATTCAGTGACTGAAACAGTTATTTGACAGCAACTTAAATGGTTGCACCTAACATTCTGCCGCAGAGGGCACACTCTCCACAGTTTATCCCAGTTTATCCTAACTTATCTCCTATCTTGTTCTCAAGGTAACTGGTAGGCTTTTCCATTTGCAATAGCACCCCAGTGTGTGTGGAAGTGTGTGTATGCATAATTATGGAATACTCTGTGTGTAGCTTTACACAACTGATACATGGTATGCATAATATAAATGATATCAACTGCAACTTAAATATTAAAGTTTTTGGGGAATATACGTTTCTTATTAAGGAAATATGCTTTAAGTTTAGCTTGTTCCTTCATAGATTAATATAATAAACAGCAAAGTAACTGATTTTAAAAAAAGGTGGAAGAACGGTTGATTTTATAACAGGTATAATGGAATGTTCTTTCATTTTGACTGCTAAATGCATTTTAGTTTATAGTTGCAGTAATGGAACTTACAAAGGCAGCTGATATATTTTGACAGCACCGCTCTATTGATTTAGCAACATTTTAAAGTATTCTGATTCATAAACAAATAGTATTGGTTAACTAATCAGCATCTGAAAAAACAAAAGTCACAGATATCCTTACAAAAGATAGAAAGGGCAGGATTTAGTTTTGAAGAGGGTGACATATCTGTTGGAGATTTCATTGATAGATTTACACAGTCAGATCATCACAAATGCCCTTGATCCTTGAATCAGTTCTTCTGATTTACCAAGGGGCACCTTGATTCGTCTTTGTTGAACTTTCCATTGAAATCTCATGAAAGGTTCTTCGGTCTTATTCAGCTTTAAAGCAGGCAGAATGGACATTCATTTTGTTCTGCTTCTCTCAAATGACCCATATGAATTGAGATGCCAACACACGATGCCACAATGGAGACTAGGGACAGAGATGATTTATACCCAACTGAGCTGTGCTGCAGAAAGAACCACTGTGAGGAATTCTGTATGAACAGAGTAGAATTTGAAGGACACACAGGAGTAACTGAATTTTAGATTCATTTACTTAGAGCTAAACAATTTAGCACTCCATCTGAGACATGCAGATACGCAAGCCCAACACCACATTCACATAGTTGCTTTAATCACACAAAGTGTTTGTGTGATTCTACACAAACACTTTGTTTCTACATCTTGGTTTTTTTTTGTATGTTGACACATAAAATTGCAGCAAGTATACATTTGTAGAGTAAGGTAATTCAGTATGAAGTACTTAAACTTACTTGCATACGCTAACTTGTATATATTTCGCAATAGAGATAATAGAGCATGTTGTTAAATCATATTTTTCTGTCAAACTTTTGTCTTTAAGTGGTAGTATCTGTCTAAAGTTTTATGGCTAGGAAGTTATATTCCAAGGAAACTGATGCTTTTTTCTCATTTCTTCCTCCTTGGAAAAATTCTGAAGCACTAGCAAAATGCTTTCAGAAATAAGATGAGGTGACTTTGTAAGATTTGTGAGTGCCAATTCTTCATCATTCCAGTTTGTAAGCACTGACAATAAGTGAAAACCCTGGGTCATTTGTGCTGGGAAACATCCATGCATTCCATACATTATGAGACACACTTTGACATCCAGGAGTTAATTTTAAGAATGCACATAAGACTTGTGCATATGATTTATATTTTAACCAGTGTCAGAAATGGTAATACATGCACAAGAAAAGCAATGAATGTTTCAGTAGTTTTGATATTCAGAATTGTTCTTAACGTGGCTCATAATAAAACCTCATTTTCCAGATTGATTGATATGGCATGTAGAGACTGGGATTGGTCATTTGATGATATTGATTTTGATGTTGATTTTAATATTGATGATGCTGAGGACGATCTTGATGATAGCGATGATGATAACAATGTGTTTATTCTAAAGAGGTAAATGGATGAATACCTGTAGGATAATGCATTGGTTTTATTACAGCATGTGTTTTCAATTTTTCCCAAGAGAGCTATATGTGCTGGCTTAAAATCTAATAATAATAATAACAACAGTAATTTGATCCGTGCATGATTTTTATTGCCTTGAAACTATAATTTCAAAATCCCTTATATATTTACAAGTGCTTCTTATAGTAGACTTTTCATGTATGGCTGCCTTTGTGCAAATCCACGTTTGAACATTCAAATTTATTCTTATGTCACATGCTGCTGCAAGCTCATATTTAGGTGACAAGGTAAAAACTTGATTTTCCGTGCTTTGGTGTACCTTGGTCATACTAAAGTGTGGTATAACTTGCTTTGCAAATATATTACGCTAGATAATCAGCATAGGAACGATAGAACTTCTTGTCTCCATCCCCCAACAAATTATTTAAAGATAGGCTGGATTTCCTAATTTCCAAATCACCTTCAAGGGGAATATAATCTTTCCTTTGAATCATTTTTGATTGGGAGAAGGATAGTCTGCTATATAAACATTTAAAATAAATAAGTGAAACATAAACTAGATTCTACTCATCCAACTATCACCCAAAATCAAAAACATTTTTTTCCACTACCACCCTAGAAATTTTCAGACTTTCTGTGCCGCACTTGGGCTGCTTTTGTGACCAAGAGTATCTATGATGGAGAGTCCTAAATTTTGCCCCCTTTTGCCTCATTCTCATCTCTGATCCTGCAACAGCTTTGTGATTCCGTTCCCTCCGGCAGCAAAGTGGGACAGTCAGTTTGAAAGGAGACTGACAGGATGCTGTGTATCTGAAGGAAAGAAATTAACTGCTCCTTAAGATCAGTGCACGGACAAAGAGAAATCTTTTTGCTTTGCTAATGTGAACCAGACTGGCTGAGAGACCCGGCGTTTCCTCGTTGCCTACCTCTATTTCCTTAGAGCCCGTAGACCAGGGCTGTCCAACCTTGGCCCCTTGAAGCCTGGCGGACTTCAACTCAGACTTCAACCAGAATTGGGTGTTGAAGTCCGCCAGGCTTCAAGGGGCCAAGGTTGGACAGCCCTGCCGTAGACTATGAATTTGAATTTACTATATTTAAACTGACTGAGGTCTCTTCTTTTCTTTTCTTTTTTTCAGCTAACTGCCTTCTGGGAATGCAGTTTTCAAGGTGATCTTCATCCCTCTGAAATAAGACTGAAACATCGTACCTTGAGTTATGACTGCTGTTGGCACCAGGCAGCCCAAGAGTCTTGGGAAGCAGAAGGAGGCGCAGGAAAGGAGTGGGGGGGGGGATGTGCTGCAGGGGGGGGGAGGCCCAGTGCAGGAGTCAGTTGAGTAGGGGGGTGGGGGTGGACTGCACGTGATTAGAGGAAGGCCGTGAAAAGAGGTACAGGCTGCATGCAATCACAGGGAGGCCAAGGAAAGGTGCCCCCTGCACCCATTTTCTAAGGCCTCCCTGAGCTTGTACATGTGCACACACACACATACACAGACTTCCTGTGCCCTGTTTCCATGGCCTCCTTCCCTGTGATTGCATATGACTTGCACCCTCAATTCCCTGGCCTTCTGAACTTGCACCACACAGAGCACCCCTTCCCCAACTCACACGTGGCCTACTCCGGGTTACCTAGGGCTTTCCCACTACAGCACCCCTGCGCTCCTTACCTGGGACTCCCACTGCTTCCCACTTAATGACCTGAAGACTTCGTTTTGGGCTATCTACTGCTAGGGACAACCAGGACTTTGGTGATTGTGGTCGCCAAGCAATCATGTGGCATTGTGCTTTACCACATCTCACACACACACCCCCTCCCAATTGCAGTCGTAACTCGATGACTACTTACATTGCAAAGATTCTCCTGTATCACCAAATATGAAGAAATCCCTTTTACCACTGCTACTGCGCTGCCCCGCACCCTCCCCCGTGCCTCCAGCACTGCCTGGCATCCCCTTCCTTCTGGAGGTCAAAGCAAGGAAGAGACTTCCATCGGTTGGAATGCCCTCTGTGCAAGCTGTGGGCCTTGGCCTTCTCTGATCACCGTGCCCTGCAAGCTTCTGCCCTCAAGGCCTGGAATGGTAAGGAAAGGAAACCTCAAGAGCGCCCAGGAGGAAGACATCAAGTGTGCTTTGGACAGCGGCCTTGCCTGCCAAGGTCAGTATATTCCATCTGGCCAAACAGGAGCAGCGGCCAGGTCTTTTGTTTCCAATTACGCTTAATAAAAATCAGAGCTTTGGTTTTATTATCTGCTCTCTTTTGTTGCTATATTGTGCCTGAGCTACTGTGATGTTTGCTGTCTGTTCTTCACATGTCCTGTTCCCCACCCCTCCTCTCCCCTCGTTCACCTGTCCCTTGTGCCGGCTTCTCTCAAAAGAAAAAAGATATAAATCTGGCTTCCGCGAAAAATCTAGAAGTCCTGGCTTACTCTTTCCTCCAGTGTGTCTCCGTTACCATCTTTGTACGTGAAAACCAGCTTCTTCGGGTGAACGAAACTCCTAGTCTGCAGCCAAAACAACAAAATGACTCCAGAGCAAGAACACCTCACTCGCAGACCTCTTAAAATAAAAATATATTTAAACATTGGGGGGGGGGGGGAGATTCTCTTGAAGCCCTTTCCACAAAGACTCGACAGGGATCAAAATGACGAGGAGTCATGAAGAATATCTATCCTTGTCCAGCCTCTGGAGAGAAACGCTACCAGCAACTTTGCCAAAAGAAAGCAAACGAGTGGCAGGTTCATATCAGATTGATGAAGACTGCATCTTAAAAAGTGACCATTATACTGTGTGTTGTATGTATTTTGGTGTTTAAATAAATACATTGTATTGTAATGCTGCAAAAGTGGTTTTTAAATTTTTTTCCCCATTTTATTTTTATACATTTATTCATATTCCATTAATACAGTTTGCAACTATGCACTTGTATAAAGCCATAATGTTGACATTTATATCATTCATACTTGTTTATTCAGCATGTCTGCACTCAGCAGTTAAATATAATGAAAAGTCCCAGGTATGTACTTATTACCTAACAAGCAGTCCCAAGTCTTGTTTTATCAGTTGTGAATGCCTTAAATTAAGTTTGTTCCCTTAAAGTTTATGCTCATTGCTGATATTTAAGAGATGAAAGAATGCAGAGGTTTACCAGCTCTTAAATGCAATTTTGCTTTGTTGCAGAATAATAGTGCACTATGTTTACATGTTTATATCAATGTCAGTCTATATGAATGTGTACCTAATAGGTTTGGGAGGGGAGGGGAGGGGAGGGGGGGAATCAGCTAAACATGGCTTCCAGAAACAATGAACTGGTAGTATTAGAACTAATATATAACTTTCATGCATAGGTATTTTGAAATCAGTTCTTTGTTCAATTCTCAGTATTAGTCACAAACTTTGTATTCTTACTAAGTGCTATGATTTTCACTTTTTTTGCATACTATCCTAGCTGTGTGTTTTATTCCTGGAAAAAAATATAACTATTTTTACATTTTCATCGCACAATGTTTGAGGAATTTTACAATAACTGAAAAATACTGTAGATGTATTTTAAGCCTTTCGGTCCTATTCTCTAAGCACATAGCTTTAGCAACAGGAAAGTAATCTCAGTTTCATGTGTTTGAGAACTTGTGGAAGGAAAAGGCGCCACGGAGGCACTTAATCTATTTTTTTTATGTTGTACAGAATATAATTTGTAAACTCATTCATGCCATGTCCATAATTTATCCCACAAATGCATGTTTTATATAGAACTACAGAATGCTATGTTAAACACAATGAGAGTTAAAAAAGAAATATTGGAAACTCTACTTTGGGAATTTTTTTAAAAAAAATGTATGCACAGGTGTTGTATGATAATAACAATGGAATGTAGAATCTATTATTTGAAGAAAGGGACTGATACATTTCACTAGATTTTGTTTTTGTTTCAGTAACAGAAATTGGGTATTTAAAATGAGGGGACCATGAACTATTTGGTATCCACCCTCATAAAAATTGGAATTGGTGTAGAATTCACCAAGCAGGACTCCTACATATTTCCCATTTGTTTGTGCATTTGTATGCAGTTATGTCTGAGCTGATCACATGCTGAGATCAGCTCATTCAAGCCTCACTTGTTAAAGAGTTCACCTCAGTAGGTCATGAAACAAAAAAAATCAATTCATTTGGACCTATAACATGGGTGTTTCCACTGACACAGACTGAAAATCATGTACCTATAAATTGGTCTAATAATGCATATCCTAGCTTGCACATTTAAATACACTTCTATTTTGGTTAATTTTTACAACTTCATGACATGGTGAAAGAATATTGTCTTGTGTGCTTGCTCTGAACAGTGAGTGTACAATAAAATATTTTAGGAAATGCATATTTTGCATACAAAACTTACTGTTTAAAAAATGTAAACAATAAACCTTGTTTCAATTCACTAACGGCATACATATTTTATATTATAAATTGTTATTTGTGGGATGATCTGAATTGGAAGAAATATATTTTTTTTAAATAAACTATTTGAGTAAGATACTAATATTAGCAAGTTGATTTTTTTTAAAAAAATAATAATGTGAATAACAACACTGTACTTGAAACCGGCATCGTATAGATTCAGTTGACTCTTACATGGTCATGTGAAAATATATATTTAAAAAGTAATATTATTTAGTGACTTTCAGGCTTTTAAACACAGATCAGAACTTTGCTTTTAGAATTAGTTTAAGCTTATCACTCTCTTTATGAAGGGAATTCTACATGAATTTTTGCTGTCAGAAAAGTGTCCCATCAATTCCAAACTAAGAAAAAATGTAAGACTATTTTGCTCATGTTCACACCTGTCTTAAATCTTAAATGTTCATATTATTATTAAACTTAAAGGCCATCCAACTTTTGAGGACTCTGCAGATCATAACAACCAAAGAACTTACAATAAAATTGATTTAAAAAAAAATAAAGATACAGGATCATTCCCTGCTGTCTGCACAAATTGCTTCTGAAACTGACTGTGTTGCACTCTTGCACAGACATTTTTAAACTTTACTTTGCTCTACCAGACACAATGATATAATTCATCCATAGACATGAACTATTCAAACCACCTTGGCAAGGTTCACCATATCAGTTAATGTGAAACTATAATCTTAAATATTATTTCTTCACTTAAAGCTTCGTCCAGAACCAATTGTTTTGGTTCAGAACACCATGTTTTGCCAATCTGACCTAAGTCCCAAAGGTACTTTTTCGGGGGGCAACTGGACTTTCTGATTTTTATTAGAAGATATTTTGCTTCTCATCCATGAAGCTTCTTCAGCTCTGTAGTGGGGAATGGAAGGATTTATATTCCTTGCAGACAGCTGGTCATTTGCATCCTTTTAGAAGGTTGTTAAAGCACTTGGAGGTTTATCTGTGTCCTCAGGGCCACCTGAATAGTAGTGCTGGTTCCTGTAGTCTGCATTTTTTTTCCTCTTTGAAGACGTTTTGAGTGTTTCTTTTTCTTTGAAGGCGGTTCATACGTCTTCAAAGAAAAAGAGAAAAAAATGCAGACTACAGGAACCAGGTGACCCTGAGGACACAGATAAACCACCAAGTGCTCCAACACTCCTCTAAAACGGGCGTCAAACTCATGTCACAGCAACAAAGTGGCGTATCACAACTTTTCCCCCCTTTGCTAAATCGGGCGTGGGCATGGCCAGCCCATATCTGGGCTGCGGGCGGTGAGTTTGACAGCCCTGCTCTAAAAGGATGCAAATGACCAGCTGTCTGCAAGGAACATACCTGTCAGAGCTGAAGTAGCTTCTTGAGATGAGAAGAAAACTTCTTCAAAGAAAAAAACATGAAAGTCCAGTTGCCTCCTGAAAAAGCATCTTTGGGACAACCATGGCCTGGATGACTGAGAATCTCTACAGAATCTGATCTAAGATTCCATTAGGAGATCTAAGCACTAGCATATAATTACTAAATTCAGTATGACCCAGTGTTCTATCTTGAGATAGATGGATGAAATTCTACAGTGAGAGATGATGTATATTTTAAGATTATTTTTTTTTCTTGGTAAGGTAGAGTCAGCTGTAGAGACCTAATTTAGTAATTGCCTCATTCAGTGTCTATTTAAAGTTACGATGGTGTTGAAAAAAAGAACTATGATCAATGCCTTCATTTATGACATTTATAGCATGTCATAGTCACATGATCGCCATTAGTGTACAGTCTATGTCTGACTTATTTTTATTTTTTCTCTTTGCAGAAATGAGGAAAGGGATTACAAGATAGTAAGGAGGAATATTTGATCTAATTAATCTACCATTTTTTCAGAATTCCTAAATTACATTTTGAGTAATTGCAAGTACTTTTAATGAACCTCTTCTGCCTTCTCCAGTCATTTTTCTAATAGTTATTTTAAAGCAAAAACAAAAAAGGCCTAAGTAAGCAGAGTTTTAAAAAACAGCCACTTTTCTCCTTCATCCACTTTCATTTCATGTAAAAATAGAAAAAATAAGAATTCTGTCCTCTTAGACATTTAAAAAATGTTTGAAGCTACATTTTTTTTTCGCCAATAGTCTTGAATCTTTCATCTCTCTTATTGATGATCTCAAAAGGAGGTATAATTCACTGCAAGGAATCTTTGCTGCATCTATAATTATTGCTTCTTAAAAAGTTAAGAGTGGAGAAAGCAAAACTGTAAATGTCCATTATCAGCTCTGTTTCGGTTGGGAGCAGAGATGAAAATCCGGAATATCTAGTTGCAATCACCCCCCCCCCCCCTGTTTAATCAGAATGAACTTCTGTCCAGAATATATGTTTAATTCCACAATCTTCCTTTAATCCAGGGAGATATAAAGATATTGCCAAACTATGGAAAGCCACAGAGTAAGTCAGGTTGACATTATCCACCAGAAGCAACTCTCCAAGAAAAAAAATGGATGATTTTGAGAAATGAATAAGATTTGTAAAATTCTTATATAAGAAATAAAAGATTTGTAATATTAAGACAAGAAATGGGAAAAGACATTGAAAAATTATCTGACAGTGTAAAACAAAATCAGAGTGGAATTTCTAGAGAGTACACCTGAGGTCCAAGGTAGAGAGCTGGAAAGAAAATTGGATGATTTAGATTTATAGGAATTGAGAAAGTCATCTGCTTGAGATATAGAATGATTTTTGGAAGTTCCAGATGAAAATGTTAGACAGAGGTCCACTTACTCTCTTGTAATCCCTTGCTTTCTGCAAGGGGGAAGGAAATTATTATTTCTCCCTCCAAAGCAGAGATTACAGGAGTGAGCAGACACAATGGAGAATACACTGAACTGTTTGTATAATGCGCTCCCAGATCCTGGCTCCCAGACCTCTTCTGGACTGTGGGCCTCACTACATTTAAAAAAAAATATATATTCCCTACTCTCTTTAATCCCTTTCTTTCCAAATACAAACGGCTAATTATCGCAGTACTGGGCTGAACATTCCAAAGGGTAGAGTAGGTGGGGAATGGGAAGCAATCAGTCATGTGATTCCTCACTGAGTGACAGCTTCACTTCATGACAAAGCTGCTGGTCCCAATTGTGATCACTAAACAATGACTGTCTTCTTGTTTTAATCTGACCAATCCGATGACATGTTTAATAGGATTTTATTCAGCTGTAGGATTGATTATTTTAGGTCATAAAAATTTAGAGAAGTGTTGCCTGTTGGACCCTAGGTTTTGTCATTACCTCCCTATGATAGTATTAAAGTGGCAACAACAAAATAAGTGACAAAGAGTCTATCCTAAATTTGAGGGGGGGAAATCAGTTCTGCATTTGAATACAAAGTCACCAGAAAATAACAGTTTGCCTTATAAATAGCACTCTGGCGCCTTCTCTTTATGGTCTTGCTCAATAGTACTCAGGCATCCTGACCAGGCTTCTTCAAGAAATGAATGCTTTTACAGAATGACATACAGTACAGTGGATTCAGAAAGCATTCAGCCTGTTTGCAGTTTGTGAAAAAGCACCTGAAGGACTATGAGGAACAAGACTCTCTGGATTGATGAAACCAAGATGAAAGAGCTTGGCCTCAATTCTAAACATTTGTCTGGAGGAAACCAGGCACTGCTCATCCCCCAATATCATTTCAACAGTGAAGCCTGGTGGTGGCATCGTGCTGTGGGCTTGTTTTTCAGCAGCAGGGACTGGTAGATTGGTCAGGGTTGAAGGAAAGCTGAATGGAACAAAGTACAGGGATTATCATATGCTCAATGAAAACCTGTTCCACAGCGCTGAGGACCGCAGACTGGGTTGAAGGTTCACTTTCCAACATGACAATCCTTAAGCACCCAGACAAAGACGACACAGGAGTGGCTTAGGGACAACTGTGAATATCCTAGAGCAGAGTCCCCCAACCTTTCCAGGCTGACGGCTTGGATAGAGGGGAGGGAAAGGAATGATTTTTGTGGGAGGAGCAGGTGCTTGTGTAAGCATCCATTGCTTGTGAGGCTGAGTGCCCATAATGCTTGCATGAGGCCCCAAGCGCCCCCGATGCTCACAAGTGGGATGGCAAGCGCCTGTACCACTTGCATAAGTGGGGCCCCAAGCGCCTGCAATGCTCACTCAAGTTGGGCTGTGAACCCCTGCGATGCTCACATGTGGATATGCATGCGAACACACACACACACACCAGTCAGCCACTCATGCAAACAGACCACGGACTGGTAGCGGACTGCAGCCCACAGGTTAGGGACTCCTGTCCTAGAGTGGCCCAGCCAGAGTCCCAACTTGAATCCTATTTAACATCTCTCTGAAGGACCTAAAATGGCGTCCACTGATGGGCACCATCCAAGCTGAGCTTCTGAGGATTTGCAAGGAAGAATGGCAGAAAATCCCCCAATCCAGGTATGCCAAGCTTGTCGCCTCATACTCCAAAATACTCGAGGCTATAATTGCTGCCAAAGTACTTCAACAAAGTTTTAAGTGAAGGGCCTGAATACTTATGCCAATGTGATATTTCAGTTTTTTTCTTTTTTAATAAATGTACAGATATTTCTAACATTGTTGTCACTTTGTCATTTGTAAAATCAGGCTGCAGCAGAACAAAATTGACAAAAGGGGGTCTGAATACTTTCTGAATGTACTGTATACATCAGGGGTGGGCAAACTTTTTGGCTCGGGGGCCGCATTGACTTTTAAAATTTGACAGACGGGTCGGGTCAGCACAAGATTTTTTGGGAATCGCCCCCTTCCCCCCTCTTCTCCTCCTTCCCCTCCCCTCGGAGGCCCCCTGAGTCAGGAGTTGCTACCGCCAGCGCGGCTCCGCGCGGCTCCAGTCCAGCGTTGCCTCGGGAAGGGAAAGGCAAAAAGAGCCGCGGCGGTGCTTTGCAACGGAGCAGCGGCACCGGAGGCTCAGGCCTTTGCAAATTTTTTTTCCCTACCCCTCGATTGCTCCGCACTGTTTTGCAGCTTTGGGGGCCACGCGGCACAGGGCAATATGCCACACCCAGCGATTTTTTTTCAGGGGCGGGCCAGATTGGACAGACCAATGGCAGCGATTTTTTTCAGGGCGGGCCGCATTGGACAGACCAACGGGCCGGATGTGGCCCGCGGGCCGTAGTTTGCCCACCCCTGGTCTAGTGACTAGTCGGTTAAGGCACCAGGAGAAGCAAGGAGACTCTGAAGTTTATTCCCACTTTAGGCACAGAGGCAACTGAGTTACCTTGGACCAGTCACTCCCTCTCAGTCCTAGCAAGGATGCAATGGCAAACCTCTTCCACAAAACTTTGTCCAATTAACCACAGGGACTAGTCCACATAGTCGCTAGTTGCTAGGAGTCCACACTGACTCAAAGGTGCATGAACAAATATCCCAACAGATGCTAGCTTACATGGTATTGTAATTTGAAATGTTTAATATTTACGTCATCTCAGATGGAATGCACGTAGATGTTTTTCTTTTTTAATCCTTACAAAAATCCTGACCAACCAGGCTAAACAAAATGTAGCTTGCCTCACCCCCATAATAAAATCTCTTGCATCTCTGATTTGACAAAAATCCTTCATCAGGACAAGCTGAACTCATAAGTACTTAATTTCTCTGCTGATAATTTCCCACAACAGAGCAGGTCATTTTTTTTTTATTCCCATGCACAATTATTCAAAAGAGTTAAAAGAAATTTTGAAAATGTAATTAAGCTACTGCACTTAACATTAAACAAAAACACTTTATTTCCTTAATTGTTTAATTGAAGAAAGCTGCATACTTAGTTCGAATAATAGATAAAGTGCTTTACTATTTTTTTTTAAATGCCGCTGTTCTTTACTGCTGAAATAACTTTCAGAATTAAGCACTAATGATACATTTATACTTCTTGAAACCTAGTGGGACACTAAACCAAGTTCAAAGAATTGCTGAAATATTGATGTTCTTCAAGTTTCATGTATTTCTTTATATTTGGAATCAAAGTATAACAGTTAACAGCTACTCAAAATAGTAGCGATACAAATTTGGTTCAAAAAAATATAGACTGGACTGACACATAAACCCAGAGTATCAAGTTTAACCTATTTAAAGTGCAGGAGCACTTTAAAAGGATATTTTTTTCTGTAGCTGAAGCTGTTTTGAAATACTCTTAACTAAATAAAATACACAGGTCTTTTTAAGATGAAGATTTAGAGGGCCATTTAGCACGAGGAAATCAAGAAAGATTTCCTCATAGGCTAATTTATTTTTTTTTCCACTTTAATGAAAAGCAAAACAAAGCACAGATAACAGTTTCCAGAAACGCAGTTCTGAAAAGCCAGCAATTCAGTAAATATAAAACATTACTTTTCTGTTGGCTTGAACTGTTGTTGGTCCTACTGAGCTGTGTGTACACACTAGAAGGGTGGGATTGTCCATGGAAATATAACCAACAAATAAAAACCAACCAGTTTGAGAAGTCTGTTATGCAATCTGCTCATATAAAATGAAACACTTTGTTCATCTAGCCAATTATTTTTACAAACAGTAAGCATAAAGATCACAATGCATCTGAGGCGTTGGCACTGAATGTCAAGTACATGTTCGGTATGTAAACATCAGTTCTCATTTAATGGAATGTCTCATTTTAGTCCAAGTTGTTCAAAAAAGGAGGAGGATCTGCATCTTAGTCTTGCTTCTTAGCCTTCCGGTATTCCAATACAGTAGTGATGACCCAAATATTAAGAACCATCATGACTACAAAACGGATCAGAACTAGGAAGAGGAAGGAAGAGTACTCATTAGCAATTGCATACCTTAAAATGAAACAAGCAAGATAAAATCAATTTTAAACTTAGGAAATAGCTTCCATAGGAATCAAACTAATAGCACAATACCTATGCTAGTAGAAGAGAAACCCCTGAACTTTTCCCCTCATACAAAGCATCACATTGCCGTTGTCCCCCAACTACTTCCAAACTCCAAATTTGTAGCTTCTAGGGTTCCTTTGAAAGAAGGGACATTTTGGGGTGGATTATAGAATAAATTGAATTCTTTCCTTGTGCCTCTGAAGCTCCACAAATGAAAGAACTTTCAGTCCTACTTAACTTTGGGTTTCAAAGGCACAAGAGCAGTTGCAAACGGAAAACAAGCCCTTCGGTAAGGCGATGCCTGTTCCCAGAAATAAGTTTCTGCACACCAAACCTTATAAATGGAGTGGGAATGTGAATTTGACTTGGAGAATGAGAAGAGCAACATCCAACCATTACAAAGAAAGATATTTGAGTCCTGGGAAAGTAGAAAGTATAAGAAATTCAAAACAAGACTGCGATTGGGTTAGGTACAAGTAGAAGTAGAGCGAATTTCTGATAGGCTTTCAAGATTCTGTTACACTACCTTCACATTCCAGGATTCCTAGTGATTCCCATTTTATGGCCCTGATTCACTTCAAAGGACAGATTGGGAACCAACCACATCTCTCAATTATTATGTAATTAGGAACATAAGGACATTGTGACAGCTGCTTACCCCACCACTCTTTGACTAGAATAGACAAGAGGAATCCTCATGCCTTACGTGGATTCTTGTGTCACTTATACAGAATCCCTCACAATCACAGTATTTAAAGTCAGCTCTCATAAAGCTATATCATCATCTCAGCACATACAGGTAAAGAAATTCTTTCTGCCTTGATGAGACAGTTGCAAAATTACTTTTTTGTTGTTTTCAAAATAGAAGGGATTAATAATAAACTTAAAAGCCTGTCCTCCCAGAAAATATACAATATTTGTGTGCATTTGAACGCACGTAATTAAATCTGCACAGGGAAGGCAAAGCTTTGGAGGATGAGATGCCTATGAAGGACATAGGCTGGGGCTGAGTCTTCCTTCATTCCCTGAAGGAACCTCCCAGGTTTTACAGAACACTGTGCAAACCCAGCAGGGTCCTCCATTGATTTTCCAATGAATGAAGGGCAGCAGGTGACTGAACGATGGAGGGGAATGCGTGTGTTTCCCCCATACCCCTCACTGCCTGTTTCAATTGCTCAAACATGACCAAGATTTGCAGTCAAGGATTCCTTGCTTTAAACCTTCCTTTGATTTGTGACTTGTGAATGAGAATGTTTGTTTATTCTGTCTGACACTGAGAGCAATCAACCAGTGGAACAGAAGTTGCCTTCAGAAGTTGTGGGAGCTTCATCACTGGAGGCTCTCAAGAAGAGACTGGAGTGCCATTTGTCAGAGCTTGGGCAGGGGGTTGGACTAGATGACCTACAAGGTCCCTTCCAACTCTGTTAATTTGTAAATTTGTACGTAGCCTTTTCTTCTAATGAGAGCTCTTCCCTAGTTATTCTTCTCTTGTCTTCCATAGCCAGTAAGGACATATAGGTACTATTGGCACCCAGAGGCAATGCCTCAGCAAATTTGCCTTCTTGTAGAAGCATCCTGCAAAGAAGGCCAGGTCAGGAGACAGAACCTGCACGGACTACAAGTAGTCCACAAAGCGATGAGACCGATGACAATCTTGGCAGCCCCCATTGCTGTCCTTAAAAGAGAGGTTCACAGGTCCACATACATTTCCTGCTGGCTCCCAGCAACCAGAGTGTGAAAATCAGTTGCAAACGCTGGTCAGCTGGCAAGGAGGCTGGAAGGCAGGTAAGTGCTAACAGGTGGGGAAGGGCACGTGAGAGGTCAGCACAGCATGCTGCAAGCACATCAAGAATTGGAATGGCTGCTGCCAAGTGGGGTGTGGGGCTGGTGTGCCGTACTGTGAGTCCAGCAAGGGTCGAGGTAACTATTGCCGGGTGGGAGTGACTTTCAACCTTCCCTGCTGGCTTCTCCATTGACTTTGCTTGTGGGACGTTAGCAGGGAAGGTCGCGAATGACAATCCTGTGACTCCGAGATGCTACAATTGTTGTTAGAGTGAGCCAACTGCCAAGTGCCCAGGTTGAGATCAGGTGACTGTGGGGGTGCTGGGAGGGCTGAAACTACCTCTCCTTCAGCACCACTGAACAAGTGGTTTTTAACCTTGGACTACCTGTCCTGATATTTTGTTATAGAGCATAACAGAATTTGAAAAAACTCTTGTCCCATAGAAGATCAAAGCAGGGTTATTTTGAGTCTTTTTCTTAGGCACCCACTTAGCTGAGATACTGTTGACTACTAATAGTTCTTGCATCCAATGTTATCTCTACCTTCCTCTATACTTGGCAGTTTTTCTGTAGAATATGTTTAAAATCCCTGCTAAAAGAGTCACAATAATAATGTAACATTACCTGTAGAATCCTTTGTAGTCATTAATGTTGTAAATATTCTTGCTTTAATTGGGAGAAAGAGAGAGAGAATGAAAGTTAGCAGATTTTAAATAAATGAGTTTCCCGTTTTACCGATAACTCACTTCCATTCTCTTTCAATCCTGGCAAATAAGATATGCAGAACCATTATCATGCTTGGTAGAGAAATCTTGTCACGCATCAGCCTGAAATCTTCCAATTTTGTTTTCTTTTGATATGCACTCACATGTTTCTCCCAAAAGATTATCTTTTAACAAAGAACAGTATCTTTCAGGAACTTGTTTTCATTTTCTCAGCAATTTTTGTAGGACTTAAAATCTTATTTCAACAAACTGCATTTAACAGCAGCTCATAAAAGTCTTCCAATAATGTTAAATTTCATACTATTTAGTGTAGTGGTTAATGCATCAATCTACACACAGAATATCAGGAGTTTTAGTCCTACTTGAGGCACAAAGCCAACTGGGTGACGTTGGGCCAGCCACTTTCTTTCAGACCTAGGAGAGGCGATGGCAAACCACTTCTGAAAAAAAAACTTCAGGTAGTCTCTTGAAAATTAGACACCGAAGGGGTAAAAAAAAAAAACATATACTGAGAAATTCCACAAACATGTTGGTAGAATAGCTATCTCTTACCTGCGCAGGTGTATATGGCTAATCCCCAAGTTGCGGCACTCACTTGTCCAGAATCTCTAGTCTGCCAAAGACACCGGAGCTGAGCAAGTTTACTGGCTGCACTGACCACTGTGCTCAAGTTCTGCAGAGAGGGAAGAAAAGGAATGCGACTGTTAAAGCAGAGATCACGTTGAAAAGCGGGAAGTGTCCATTGCTCGATTCTTTTTGGGTGAGCAGAAAGTGAAACACTGATGCTGCCTATTCAAAAAAGATTTAATGTCCCAGGACCCAAAGGGCAGATTCAGCTTCAGATCCAACAAATCTGCTGGCGGCTACTGAAGATGACATTTAATGCTTGGATCTGCACTAATGCATTAAATAATTCCTTTGCAAGTTAGGTTAAGTCATATTGAGATTTGTTTGACTTTAGACTAGTGTACAATCCACTGCCATAGCTTAGTTAAAAAATCATGGTTCAACAAATATGTGTTATTGTAGATCCTGTTTAATTGGAGGCTCTTCCAAGGTGACATACATAATACAGCTCACAAGACAATTAAAAAACAGCTAATGTCAGTAGTTCAAAAACAGAACCCCACAGCAAACTGCAGCTCCTTTCTAGGAACTTGCCTCTGATGGCAGAACCAGTAAATACTGTAGAAATGGAAAACAACCGATTCTCACCTAATACCTAGAGACACATTGTAGACCTAACTTTAAAATAAAAGGGGGCTGATAGGAAGTCAGGATATATGGACTTGTGATACCAGGGAGTCCTAACTAAGGGCTAGACCAGGGGTCGCCAACCTTTTGGACCCCAGGGACCATCAAATTCATAATTTTAAATCCCGCGGACCAGAGACCGGAACCCCCCCCCTCAAAAGTCTGCAGGAAAATTCCCCATCCCATCTTCCTTCCGATTGATCATTCTTTATTTGGGATCGCAGGATACCGTCTCCAGCTCCATTCTCGGGGGGGAGGGGGAGAGAGAGAGAGACTTTTGGCTTCATGCAAGGAAAGCAGCAGAAGTCTTTCTTTCTCTCTCCCAAACTCCGCCAAATATGAGTCTTTGTGAGACTTGTCATGCCAGGGCAGCCTCTTGGAACAGGATGCCTTGCAGGGTCCCAAAGACTCATTTCTGGCGGAGTTTGGAGGAGAGAAAGTCTTTTGCTGCTTTACTTGTGTGCAGCCAAAAGCAGAAGAAGAAAAATGTGGAAAGAAGCAGCCCAGTGGCCAGGCACGTGGGGCAAGTTCCGCCTCTCCACCCTTTCCCCCCCTCTCCTCACGTGTTGTTTGCAATGCAAGTGATGCAAGCCTTGTGTTCCCACGGGCCATATGGGTGGCACAGCCTTGTGTTCCTGCACAGCCTGGATTAATTGCTTTGGGGGTGCCATTTCTCTGCAGACCACCAAATTTTTCTCACGGACCACCAGTGCTCCCCGGCCCACTGGTTGGCAAACACTGGGCTAGACTACATTGGCGTAGGCCACCATTTAGTCAGCCAGGAACTTTGCCAAGATTAATGAGCTGATGCAGGCTAGTGCTTTAGCGCCCCAGGGACAGAGAACTTGAGGCCCTGGGACTACACTGGGCATGCCAATCACCATTAGAGCTACAACTGACAAAAACTGGTGGCAACTTTAGATACATAATAAAAAAATAAAAAAATCTTGACATGGTTTTATTTTTTAAAAGAATTCCCCTCTCAATTCAGGGGAAAAAAATTCCTGTCCTCACCATTTTGCATTACTCATCCCCTTGGCTCATGCTCACTCCCGAGGTCAGGCGATCATTTCACATTAACATATTTCTTTCTTTCTAACAGCTACAAACTAGACAAACTTGAATTTTCTGATACAATTTCTATCCTAACTTATTCATTTTATGGTTTCCAAATGTCCATGTTTTTAGACTACTTTGACCTGCCTGGCTTTACAACAAAGCAAGCAGATATTAAAGTGTTTCAAGGTTGCCCAGTGTACCCACAGAACTTTAAACTTTAATCAAACTTTAATGAAACACTCTAACCTTTAATGAAATACCAAAATGACTGAAGGAAACAATTAGACCCTCTCCTTATTTTGGCCTCTTGAGCTTGAAGTAGCAAGCTAATTGTAAGCCCAGCATATACTGGGTCCTAAACCAGCCACCTGATGTCACTTGCTCTCCTCTTTGCCTTCCTGCAGAAATCCGTAAAGAGCAACATCTTTCCAATCAACACAAAATGTAGAGGAACTCAATTTCAAGAGCTGTGCCACATCACTAAGTGATGATACATCTTAATTCAAGCCAAGGAAAAGAGAAGACAAACAATGAGCTTCTGATTTTTCATTTCCATGAAGTTCCTGTCCCACACATTTTGTGGTGGTTTCCCATTTGCATACTGCAACATCTAGAATGACTAATTATATAAGTGCGTTCTTTCAACTCCTTACCATACTCAAGTCCAATATCCATTCTTGCAGAGTTACAGCATACCATCCTGCCACAAATCTAATATTTCAGGTGAAGATACATATTATTATTACATAATGAAAGTGAAAAGGATATTTGGTAGATCAGTGGCATAATCTGATTTTAACTGATGCAGTCACTTTATTGTGCTCTTCTCCTTTCTTTATCTGCAATCCTTTTGATATACCACTGGTTTCTATCATCTTTAATCTTCACATCCACATACATTATTCATCAGATGACTGAACTAATCAGTCTAGAATTATTAATTAACAAATTGCTTTTACTTGTGCATGTTCAGTCAAACTGCATGCCCTCAGGATCCCCAAGAAAGCTCTCTGTAGGTTAGCAGACCCAAGTATGTATTACAAATGAGGATTGTGAAGCAGTTAAGAAAGAGATTAGGAAATGGTTTCAGAGTACACAAATGAAACATCTGTGTTTGCCTCAGCTGCATCTTTCCCCAGAATCCCAAGCGCAGTGGTCAGAATGCAGCATTGCAGGCTGACTCTGCCCACTGTCAGGAGTTTGATCCTGACAGGCTCAAGGTTGATTCAACCTTCCATCCTTCCGAAGTTGGTAAAATGAGGAGCCAGATTATTGGGGGCAATATGCTGACTCTGCAAACTGCTTAGAGGGAGCTGTATATAAGTGCTATTTCTATGAAGTGGTATATAAGTACTACAGTGGAACCTTGGGTCGCAACCGTAATCCATTCCAGGACTATGGTCGCAACCCAACTGGTCGTTAACAACTGCGCATGTGTGGATGGAGTGCGCATGCATGGAAGGGGAAATAGCCTCGGCAAGGAAATATGCCGCGGCTGGGTTTTTTCGCCACCCAATTTTTAAACTGTGACCCGATTCAAAAATTGGGTGGATTTTTTGGTCAGAACTAGATTTGGTCGCAAACAGGAGCGTTTGCGACCTGAGGTTCCATTGTATTTCTATTATGCAGCTCTGCATCCTGCTCCTGGGAAATGATGTAGCTGCTTTAAAGAGTTGCAGACAAATCCTACACTCATGCCCCTACTTGTTGTGAAAGACCTGAATCCAAAACACTACAGCCCCATTGCACACATTTTGCAGAGATGGACCTATGCTGGTCACGGAATGAATAAGCTTGAAATTCTCAGCTTTCATTTCACACTCCAGATCCAGATCCAGAAAGTTCTAACTTTCAGACCACTTGAATAGCCATTTCCAACTAGGAAACAAACTATTGTGCAATGGTTCTTGTGATACTTGGGAAATGTCTTTATGATCTCATACATCCTAACTGCAAAATGAAAAAAAAAAAAGAAGTTTCATTTTGGAATCCAATGAATACAAATTTCCTATAAAGGCATGACCCCAAGTAAGTTATGAAAAATATCACATATATGTTCACCTATACAAGCTGAGCTTCCAAAGCCTTCTTTAGAAGTTTTGGACTCCGAAATCTACCAGTCCCAGCCTGAATATCCAACAGTTAACAAGGATAACAGATTTTGTAGCCCAGCAACATGGCAGAGCCACTTCTTCAATCCCTGAATTAAAAGCAGGCCCACTCTGCTACACTTGAAAATTTCTCACAAAGCCCTTCTACTCCACTAAAAAAACTTCAATTGCCAACGAAGCACATTAATTCCACTAGAAAATGTTTGGGTGAAATCCTGAACGTGTGAACATCTAATAAGACACATGGAGGAAGGCTTAATTCTAAATATGGGATGGAAGAACAATGGCCGGAAATGTGATATAAATGGAAAAGAACAAATCCATAAGTGAAGGATACATGACTGTGTAAGGCAAAGCATGCTTCATTTTGCCATTGAAATGCAGAACAAGCAGGCAAAGAATAATATCTGAAAGAAAACAAAACAAAGTTCATTACTACATGATTGAGAAAAATAAAAGAATGGTGGAATAATAAATGAGGAACAAATCCTACCTTGCACAATCATGAGGGGATACTCTATATATGTTAGCTGAGGATAATGGTAGTAACTCATATATCTCAGGCAAACAAGGAAACTGGAAAAGAAAACATAACTTCAATCAACGGGGCCAATTCAGACATAACCAGCCCAGTCATCTGAGAGCAAGCTTTATTATTCTTTCTCTTCTTCCATGGGCCTAACTTCACACCAAATAACTTCTCAATTTTTAAACAATTTATCGCAATATTCAGACCAAACCAATTGAGTTAAAAGGCATCTCCAAACCAAGGCACCAAGCCAGAATGTGATCTTCCCAGGGTAGCCAAAGAAGTATTGTATTGTATTGTATTGTATTGTATTGTATTGTATTGTATTGTATTGTATTGTATTGTATTGTATTGTATTGTATTGTATTGCATTGCATTGCATTGCATTGCATTGCATTGCATTGCATTGCATTTATTCAATTTATATACCACCTTACCTCACTCTGAACAGTGACTCTGAGTTACTTGCAATTAAAATCATAAATATTAAAAGCATTCAACATTCAAAACAAGGCAGGAGATAGAAAAGGAAGCAGTCAAATAAAAGCCAGGGACACAGCATTTATAGCACCTGGAATCTTAACCTGATTTGCTGCTAAAATTGAATTAGAAGGTTAATTCTGCCAATTGTGATTTTTACCAACTGTGATATTATGACCACATGATAACAGGAAACAACAGGAGCCAAGAAAGGGAAGAAAGCTGGATTTCACATGTTTGGTCTAGTGCCATGTTTGGAACGAAGCTGTACTTTTAATACAAAACACTTGGAGAAAAATTCAAACCTCTGCAGGTTTATACATGGGATTAGTTCATAAATAGCAAGAAGGCCTGGTTTCCTGTTAAAAACTGTAGTAAACTTTGTGCTGATATTTTTTTTCTCTTTCCTGGACTGGGATTAGCAGTAAGTTCAAATGCGCTTAAAAATATATGCAGCTTTGGGATACAGTATTTTTTGATCTTGTGAAAACAGTCTCAGCGCCTTTCCCCACTTGCATGTAAGTAAGTAAGTACAGGCTGCCCTAGGAATACAGCTTTTAAAAGGGAACACTTGTGTCAACTCAGCAAATATTGAAAATAAAGCATAAACATGTTCTTTTTTGCAGCACTGGTCTCTCAAGAGAGCTCTCCTGCTCATTTTAATGCTAGTAAATACAGAATACATCTCTGTTCTAGAAGCTTTTCAAAGCCAAATACTGGAATCATCATCTGTCTGGACCCCATTCTATGTTAAGTCTAGTAGAAGCTCTTCCTCAAACTTCACTGTTTTGATATGATCTAGAATTCTGGATGTTCAATTCCCACAAAACATGCCAGAGGAGTAGAGTCCCAAAAGAAAGCTGTCCCATATAAAGGAAGAAAAGCTATTTTGTGCCAATCTTGGTTTCAATACCACATAACAGAGGTATGCAGAACTTGGATCTGAAGCAGGAGAAAGTATCTTGTGAAGCACGCTTGCCTTGCCTAAAGAAGCTGCACAATACCTGACATGGATTCGGTAAAATACCTGTTTGAGTTCACCTTACAGAATCATCACCTTTTATCAAAATGCATGCTTTCATGAACTGCAGAGTTCCTATGTGAGACCAGAAGTGGCTCTTTCTACGAGTGAGAACACGACTGCTCAGACTGGACCAGGGGTGGGTTTCTACCGGTTCTGTCCACCTCTGTAGAAATGGTAGCTCTGAAGAGCAGCAGACATAGAACCGGTTCTATGTCTGCTGATGTTTTTGCCCACCCGCCTACCTGGGCTCTTACCTGACCTTTATTTCCTGCTTTTTCAACTTCAGCTGCCATGGGAGGCACAGCTGCAGTTAAAAAAGCAGGAAAAAAAGTGCTTTTTCAAAGGCTGCTTCTCTGCATACAGCATGCTGAGGATGATTACAGGCACGCGCAGCGTGCAGGGAAGCACATCGTAAATTACCGAACCTCATAAATCACCGAACTGGTAGTTAACCCTGTTGGATCCCACCCCTGGACTGGACCTAAAAAATCTTGTCTGCTTTGCATCTCAATATACGTATCTCAACCACATAACTTTCCTGCATTTATGGCCATATGTAGTATCCTGCGATCATGTGACCAATTTTTATGGGTTTTTTTTTGCTGAAAACCAATGTTCACTTCTTGTTTTTGGCAAAAATGCCCACAACAAACGGTGAGGTTGCTTAACAGTTGGTGTAATAAAAGGTAATAAAATCAGGTCGGTCATGTGATGAGGCCCTTCACAACATAGGTCCATAATGGGCAGACTTCATTATGGTCGTATGTTGAGGACTACCTATATGTAAGTTTTTCTACTGCAGATATCAATGCTAAGTAATGGAAGCCAAGAGTAGAGACGTCATAGAGCACTAAGGACACGGCAAAAGTGTCATCTGCACACAAAAAGTAGTAGCTCCACATTTTCCAACCCAGAATCTTCAGGATGTACAGAATTTTCAACTAACAAGGTCAATGATAAGGCTGAGAATGATGGGAGAAGTATCTGGCAGGCACAGGCGAGGGAAACTAAGCTAATTTGCCAACCATTTGGAGATTAAAAAAGGAGGACAGTGGCTGAGTCGGCAAAGGAAGAGATCAGAGTTTGACTAGGTTGTTTAATGACGAGACTTTTCTTGTTCAAATCAGAATATCAAAATCTCTCCCCAAACTAAATGGCATAACAAAAAAGTTAAAAGCTTCTCTGACTTTCTGTGACAGCGGTCAGCTCAATTTGGCTTTCTTTCCTTTTGGAGAGGCTTAAATGCCGGTCCCGCAGAGTCACTGACTCACAAGCTTGTAATGATATTGTTATAAAAATTACAAAGAACAAAGAAGACAGAATAAAACTCATTTTTTAATGAAAAGAACAGGATATCTCACCACAACTATCTGCCTCAAGAACGCACTTTGCTTTTTTGTAGATAGGTATTGATAAAGGGTAACAAGACGGTTAAGAATTACAAAACTCTCACTTATCAGCCCAATAAAATGTCATTCTTCATTCCATGAGGGAAGCTTCAGCACAACTATTCATGAAGTGCAACAACCAAGTAAGATATTACTATTTAAAGCAGGGGTCCCCAAACTTGACAACGTTAAGACTTGTGGACTTCAACTCCCGGAATCCCCCAGCCAGCTATGCTATCCACAAGTCTTAAAGTTGCCAAGTTTGGAGACCTCTGATTTAAAGCTTGATTCCCCATGCTTTGTCTTCTTACTGTGGGTTTCAGAGCATGCAGCTGAGAGAATAGCAGAGCTAGATGAGATCTTGGAGATCTTCTAGTCCAACCCTACCTATACCATCCCAGACTAATGGTTGTCCTGGTAAACAGTCTGAAAAACCACCTTACTCAGCCCAGAGAAAGGGAGAAAGAAGATGGCACAGCTGAAGAACACCGGATTAGAAAAAGTTGCAGAAGTCCACTCCTAAAGAAAAGTAAAAGGTTTCCTAAAAACTTCAATGTGGGGACTCACAGTGGTTTGGCCTGGAACCTCAAGTATCTGAGATAGGAAAACGTTACTTGGCATGGTAAGGGAAATGCAGCCATGAGATGTTCCATGGCACTAATATTACCTTTTATTGCATTTACAGATAGTCCTCGGCTTACAACAGTTCCTTTAGTGACCGTTCAAAGTTTCAACAGCACTGAAAAAGTTAACTTATGACCATTTTTCACACTTACGACCATTGCAGTATCTCCGTCATCAGGTCAAAATTCAGATGCTTGGCAACCGATTCATATTTAAGGCAGTTGCAGTGTCCCAGGGTCATATGATCACCTTGTGCAGCCTTCTTACAGTCAACGGAGAAGCAACTCACTTAACCGTGTTACTCACCTAACACCTGCAGTGACTCGTTTAACAACTGTGGTGAAGTTGTAAAATGGGGCATAATCCACTCAACAAATGTTTTACTTAGCCACAGAAATGTTGGGCTGAACTGCGGTCATAAATCAAGGACTGCCAGTATTTTATGAACTGGTAAAGGGCTTGGGATTGAATCTGAAGTCCAGTTTTAGGCTCACTCTAGATCGGGGTCGCCCACCTTTTGGACCTGAGGGACCACCCAACTCATAATTTTAAATCCAGCAGACCACTAATATGAATTTTGACTGACGGTGGCTTGCTGACGGTGGTGGGAAAGTCGGTCCCATATTCTAGAGCTGCAGTAGTCACAGGACTGGCCCTTTGGTCATCCCGGATCAGCTGCTCCTCCACCCAGGGGCACCGGCCTGCCATGGACTGGAGGAGCTGCTCCAGGATGACCAAAGGGCCAGTCCTTTGACTACTGCAGCTCTGGAATATGGGACCAACTTTCTCCTCAACGTCAGCAAGCCACCCCGGGGCCAATTTCCCTCCCCCACCGTTGGTCTTATCTTTCAGTTCTAGCTTGCATGGCTCTATTCAAGATAAGATTTGCGTTGGGCTGAAGGGTGGGAGCCAGAGGGTGGGCAGGCCATGTGGGCGGCGCAGCCTTGTGTTCCCACGCAGCCTGGATTAATTGCTTTGGGGGGGAGTGCTTTTGGGGGGGACGGACATTTATCTGTGGACTACCAAAATTTTCTTGCGGACCACCAGCGGTCCTGGGCCCACCGTTGGTGACCACTGCTCTATATGTGCTTCCTTTTCAGGGAGGCAACTGAGAGCTGAACAGTCTTGGTTGCTGCGGCTGCAACTTTTTGTTCCTTGGCTTTCTTTTTTTTTTTTTTTTCTTCCAACCGAAGGATTATTTTGCCAGCATCTCCTCCCCTTTAGAGGCCTACAACCCACTCGTTTAAGGAGGAAGCCAAAAACTCGAGAAAGCCCAGAGGAAAAAAGGGAAGGGCAGTTGTGGCTTGAAGTGACGCCCGGAAAAGAGGCCCAATTCCTGTGGGAAGAGGAAAATCAGAGGCAAAGCGGCCAGATGAGGCTCCCGGGGAGTCCCAGAAAACCCCTCGGGTCCCAGGCCCTCCTTTTCCAAAACAAAACCGCGGCCAGAAGTCGCCAACCTCTCTCCAACACCCTCCCCCCGTGGTTATATATCCGCACCCGAAGCTGACTCGGGCTGGGAGTTGTATAGGGTTTCCTATAGTGGTGTAGGGTTCCTTGCCTAAGCGGGGGGGTTGGACTAGAAGACCTCCAAGGTCCCTTCCCACTCTGTGATTCCGTTCTCCTTTGGTTCAGAAGAGCCCCTTTCTTTGGCGTCGCCGCCCAGCAACAAACAGCCGCCGCAGCAGCCTCCAAACGGGTTAGGGACTCGCAGGGGAAGAAGAGCCGACCCGGAGGTCTCAACTCCTCCGTGGACACCGGGAAAAGAAGCCCAAAGACCGGGCAGGCGGGAGAAGAAGAGCGCGGAGGTTGCTGCTGCCGCCGCCGCCGGGCAACTTGGCGGAGAAGTCCTTCCTTACCCGCCGAGCTCCAGCAATAAACTTTCCAGGCTGACTCCTCGGGCGGACCTGGCGGCCACCAAGGCGGCTCCCTGGGGCAACTTGAGCACCAGGCACGCCGCGATGGTGCTCCAGTTCGCCGCCTCCAGCAAGAGCGACCCCGGCTCCATCGCGCCCCGCTCCTTCCTGCCAGGGAGCGCCCAGCTTCAGCTCCAGCCCGCCGAGGACGCGGCCCCGCCCACCGGAGTCTCGAACGCGCGAGGGCGGGGCGAGGGTTAAAAAGGTGGGAGGGGAAAGAAGGGAGTGGGGGGGAGAGAGAAATAGGTAGGCTTGGTTGTCATGGTTACGACGGAGTTGAGCCCCGGTGCGCCGATTTGCCAGCCTCGCTCAATTAAAACTCTGATTTAGGGAAATGATTCTGTCCTTCCTCCGTCTCACCCCTTCTTATTCTTATTTGCTCAAGGCAGAGGCAGCTGTACTTTGCATATGCCCAGAGGCATTTTTTTTAAACTCTTCACACCACGTGCCAGGACAGGTTCTGGTCTGAGTGCCAACTCCAAATTGTGCCTTTCTTTCATTGGAGAGGATGGAGAACTATTTTTTTTAAAAAAAAACCAAATATTCCAATTTCCTGGCATCCTCAGCTTAATTTAAACCTATCTGCAGCCCTCAGCGTTTTCCTGAAGAGAGCAGCTTCGATTCCTGAAACCACCATCTGAGCATAGAAGCCTTTTTTTACTATTTCTGGTGTGCTTATCGAGCATGCCTGCCATCCTGTGTCCTGCAGTATAACTTAGAATAAGAATGAGCTGGAAGGGACTTTGGAGGTCTTCTAGTCCAGCCCTCTGGTCAAGCAGGAGACCCTACACCATTTCAGACAACTGCTGTCCAGTCCCTTCTTTAAAACCTCCAGTGATGTAACACCCACAACTTCTGAAGGTGAATTGTTCCACTGGTTAATTGTCCTCACTGTTTGGCAGTTCCTCCTTAATTCCAGGATGCTTCTGTCCGTCATTAGTTTCCATCCATTGTTTCTTGTCCTGCCTTCTGGTATTTTGGAAAATAAATTGACACCCTCCTCTTTGTGGCAGCCTCTCAAATACAGGAATACTGCTGTCATGTCCCTTCTAGTCATTTTCTCTAGACTAATCAATCCCAAATCTTTCATATGCTTTAGTCTCCAGACCTTCAATCTTCTTAGTTGCTCTTCTTTGCACTTTTTCCAAAGTCTCAACATCTGTTTTGTAATGTGACCAAAACTGGATGCAGTATTCCAGGTGTGGTCTTACTAAGGCTTTATAACTGGTACTAACACTTCAAGTGATTTGATTCTATGCTTCTGTTCATACAACCAAGGATTGTATTGGCTTTTTTGGTTGCCACCGCACACTGCTGACTCATGTTTAAGTGATTGTCCGCTAAGACTCCAAGGTTCCTCTGACAGTTACTGTTAGGAATGTAAGTCACCTAACAGCTATTTGGGTTGGAAATATATAAACCAGGATAAACATTTTAAAACTGTATCTTTAAGAAAATGCAAAACTGTAATTAGGTGTGGTTTCTCAAACGGCCATAAGATGGAGCCAGAAACCTGGGTTGTCTTAGTCTTAGTCTCAGAAGAGAGTGTGTCTCAGTGATTCTTTCTAATTGACTGCTATTCCTGGATTTGATGTAAGTCTGTTACTGAACTGTTTTTGATACTGGACTTTGATATTCGGATTATCCCTGGACTGAAAACTGACTGATTTAACCTGTGAATGACTTTGGACTGCTTATCTTGAACTTTGCTTAAACCTTTATTGAAAGTAAAAAACCTACATTTTCTGTACAGTGTATCTGTGTGCTGTGTGTGTGTTATTCAACACTTCTCTCAATACGTCTCCCTGTATGCGCTCATTCTCCTAACGGGGAATTACCTCAACAGTTACTGTTTTTGAGCTAAGTCTCACCTAATCTGTACCTTGTACCAGAGGTGGTATTCTGCAGGTTCTGGAGTTCTGGAGAACTGGTAGCAGAAATTTTGAGTAGTTCGGAGAACCAGCAAATACCACCTCTGACTGGAGATTTTACAGTATCCTTCCCTTGCCATGCCCACCAAGCCACGCCCATAGAACCGGTAGTAAAAAAAATGTGAATCCCACCACTGCCTTGTACCTTAGGTTTTTTCCTGCCTAGGTGTAAAACTTTTCTCCATATTAAATTTCATTTTGTTGGATAGGGCCACAGGTAGGCTGCTGGCATCTTCTGGTTTAATGCGTTTAGGTATTTTATAATTTTGATATGCTATATTTTGCTAATTGCTATTAATGAATTTGTATTGTTTTTCTATTTCTAATGTGTTAAATAACTTTGTAACAACCTAGGAAATTTTAATTAGTAGTAATTTTAATAACAGTAGCAGCCTTTTAAAAATTATTTTAAGAATAGTGTGTATAAGATTATTATCAGTGTAAATTACTCAGTTCATCCTCCCAGAAGTTCAAGGGTCCCCAGTTGGGATTATTTTATTACATCCTCTGAAATGCTTGGAGACTCTTGAGAGATAGTGGCTTGCTTAAAGTAACCCAAATTTGCTATAATACACCATACATCACAATCTATGATACTGACATCCTGGATATTGTAAGGGAAGAAGTTTGTCAGTGGCTGCAAAAACCAGGAGTCCAGTAGCGTCTTTTCCAATTACTGTAACAAATTTTGTTAAAAGACACAGGCTTAGGTGAAATGCTTCATTAGATTGTTAGTTAGAACAGAACAGAGCGCTTTTATTTGGCTAAATATGATTAGGCACACAAGGGATTTATTTCCACTTGGGAAGTTCTCGAGGTACATGCAAAACAACAGAGTAATAATAATAATGATTAACAATAGTAATAATAATCATGATAATACCAATAAGAGGGGGTAGTAAAGAAGATAAGAAGGATATTAATAAAAGTCAGACAACATGGAAAAAATGGGTAAAAAAAAGATGTTATCAAACTCCCGGGTTTTCTGGAATCTTAGATAAATCCAGGTTTTATAAGTCCAGGGCACTTCAAATGTCAAAGATCTTGAGTAAAATATATGCCTTTCCAGATTGCCAAACAAACATAAATACCCATCCCGGTTAGATAGACATTACAAAGCTAGATAGATTCCTGATCTTGATCGGCATATATGAACTAAAAAAGAAAAGAAATCAGACTAGAAGAAAGCCAAGTTATTAAGCACAGGACAATTTTAGTTCATGCCAGTTGCCTAGTTTTCTAACAAATATAAACGTTCTTCATGCACGAGTTAAATATGATGGGAAAAAGATCATTCTGCTTACCCCAAAGATTCCTGAATTATTCTGAAAGCTACCTCAATCCTTGATGGCAAATATTCAGAAGCATTTAATGATGCTGATTATGAGGTTTTATTTTTTATTTATTGCAATAGTTCTGGCATTTATATAGAAATGTACAGTATAAGACTGCTCGACTCACATAAATATGACCCTAGATAGCATATATCAATATAATTAAAAAATCAAATATAATTAAACTGCAACAATAATGGACAACTAGGAAACCACATTTCTAACACATCCTAGCTCTAATACCTAAAAGAAGAAGTCATTTACTCTAATACCTAAAAGAAGAAGTCATTTTAATGCTTTTCTAAAAGCTATCAAGGACAGAACCAACCCATATATTGAGCGAAGGTCATTCCAGACATCAGGTGCTGCAGCAGCAAAGCATGCATGCCTCCTAGGACCCCCTCAGGTTGTACTGTTTCAAGGAAGGGACATAAAGCATACCTATCCTAATAGAGCATGGCAGGTAGAAATAATTGGAAGAAGGGTAATGCTGCAGATAATCTGGTCATGTAAGGCTTTGTAGATGATAATCAACACCCTGAATTACACCTGGAAGATTCCTAGGAACAAGTGCAATTTATAAAATAGTAGTATTGCCTCTGTGTGTGTGTGTGTTTGTGTGTGTGAATAGGTGGGTGGTTGAAATGAGGTATGCTCATCAATTCACACAGCACTGCATTCCAATGTCTTCAAGAGCAGCTCCATCTAAAAGCAGGGCTGGGCTGCTGGGGGTTTGCAGGGGTTCGGGATATCCTCTAGCTAAGATTCTGCACAGCTTGGAGAACCCCCAAATCCCACTCCTGGCTGGCTCCGCCCATCCCGCCCTGCCCCTCACAGGAGTCCCCGTGTGGCCCATTTTGGATGCAGGTAAGTGCAGGGCGCAGGAAGGGTGACAAAAGGCCTCCCGGAAGTTTGGGAAGGCTGGAAACAGGCCCATTTCTGGCTTCCAGAGAGCCTCCGGAGCCCAGGGGGGCTGTTTTCATCCTCCCAGAGAGTTGAAGAAAGGCTCCAGAGCCCGGGGAGGGCAAAAATGCCCCCCCACTGTGGTTCAGGAGGCCAACTAGGCCACGCCCAGCATGGCCATGCCCACCCAGCAACCGGGCAGAGAACCCGTTGCTAAAATTTTTGAAGCCCGCCCCTGTATAAAATGCATAGCAATAACCCAATCAAAATCTGACTAAGGCAAGAATGACTGCAAGTTGGACTTGCCAATTCAGGGACAGGTGCAACAAGCACAGCCACAGCATTAAGCAGCCCAGTCAGAGACGCTGCTTTGAACTAGGGCGTCTGGTTTAGTGCAGCAATTCGAATTGACCCCTAACACTCAACCTCACAAGTAGGGTTTCACATCTGGCTATCTGCAGGGCAATGCCTCTGACACTCTCCAGGGTGCCCTGGATGACTCCTCCCTTCCACCCTGCCCCTAATCCATACACAAAACCGAAATTGACACATTTGATGCCACGCCAAGTCTTTGCAATGTATAACAGGTCAGCCCTGTCATCTTCAATAAAACCTCAGGCTTAATTTTGATGGAAGAAATACAGTTTTCCTAAAGAATGGGGGTGAAAAAAGTGGACCTCCACACAGCCTCATACAGCTTATGCTTTCAAGAATGCAGTGCAGCACCACTATTTTCTAAACGTGAAAATCATAGAGATTAGTGTTTACATGTGACTATTCTCAAGGAAAATATTAGCAAACTTTGCTATCAACTTTCACTTGCTAAATATCATTGCTGACCAGTCTGCAGAAGAATTAAGTCTGGAAGGGTAAATGCACAAAAGTTTTTGACATTAATCCTATTTTAAAAAAGTATAGATAAGCATTTTTTTAACAGCAAGATTTCTATTTAGTTCTAGGAAGGCTGGAGTTCTTGCTCGGTTTTGGTTTTTCTTTTTCCATAATTGAGGAAATAGTCCATTTTTATCAGTGTTTTACCAAGATCAGTGTTCATTCTGCTGCCAATAACGTGGTTGGTGGTATTGGGAATTTTGTCTGAAAATATTGATATATATTCAGGGAGTTGGGCAGATACTTTTTTCTTACCCTGAAAAATATAATTCAGTTATTTATGTGAATAAAAGTTTAATAAGAAATGCTTCTATTGCCATTTTGCACATAATCAATTCATTGGGAATTAGGAAAGATTTCAAGAATAAACACAATAACATTACAAGTATTCTACTGAAACAGACCAAAGTTCTGATAACTGCAGGATTTGGCTATCATAACAAAAACACACAGATAGTTCTGGCTTTCATACATTTGTTACAATCATTCTGGAAATTACCTTCCTTTAATGGTTTTTGTGTCTGCCTGTATTTTATGATAATGACCTGAAGTCAATTTTATCTTGTATTCTGTGGCTGAAAGCAAACTGCTAATCCGGTTAATTAAAAAACTTTGCAATACAAGATAATCACTGCAATAAAAATAATACAATAATGTACATGCTTTTTAAAGGACATTTAGCAATGTTTTAAAACACAGTTCACTCAACTCTAATACAATATTTTTTATTTAGTCATCTGTATAACATCATCCTAAAACATTTAAATTTTCATAGTCCAAAATACTTTTGAACTATTATTAATGCATGGTTATTTATTCCTGTCTTAAAGCACAGGTCATTTGGTCAGAATCAGAATGACTGGCTGAGAAACATTGAATTCACATCTGAGGGTGTGTAGATGCTAGTTTTTAGAGATGAGAGACAGAGGAAAAAAAGAAACCCTGCTTTGCTTCTACCCTGAGTAATAATGGGCAGCTTTCAGATCTTGTGACAATTTCAGAAATAAGAGTGGGGAAAAGGAAGTCTTGTCTTGCCCATGGATAGAAGCACAGACAATCTCTTAACCCAACAGAAAATCTAATGAGATATTGATCCGAGATGTAAAGTGTTCCCATAAAACTAGGCTTAATGTGTAGAAACCAAAAAGGATGACAAGAAATCATTGGCAGTGACTAGAGGATATATCCTTGATTTCAAAGCTGAACCATTCTAACTTTGTAGAACTGTTTTAAGATTTCAAGAGCCTCTCCCAGTGTAGGTTTCCTGTGTGATCAGAACAACCCAATTCCAAAACACCTTCCAGTTATCCCCAACATCTTGCTGAGATCATCCTGTTCTCTCCACCCCTACCAATTTCTTTCTAAGCTACAAATGGCCTGATTTTCTTTAGAAAAATGCCATGTTTGCAGCATCATTCAAACATCAGGAACATTACCATAATTAATAGCCCCTTTTCCTCTCTTTGAAGCCAAAGTTGGTGATTTCATTCCCTCAGTCTCCAGGGAAATATTTTCCTTGCCTCTCCAACTTTCTTCAGCTTTGTAAATCCTCCGGTTTTGTTTCCACTTTTCCTGGTGTAAATTGACTGAGATATTAACTGGAGTGTGTGTGCTTTTCCCTTCCATCTCCAGAGCTAATAAATTATCTTGTTTATTCTTGTTCAGAAAAAGTAAGGGCTTTTCAGTCTGGGTTTTTTTCTAATCCCAGAGATGATTAAAAAAAAGTGAAGATGATGATCAAAGCCCATTAAAAATATGTCATGGCAACCTTAAGAGGGGCGGAGCTTCCTTGTCCTGGTAATGGCTACCATCTTGAGCTCTTTTTTTTTTTTTTAACTCTCTTGAGAATGCCCCTGCCCAAATCCTAGGCAGGCTTAAATGAAAAAGGAGAAGGGGCTGCAGAAGGACAATAAAGTTGATCATTGATCAATTGGCATCCCTCCTCATTTTTCCCTACCTTTAGAAGATAATGAATTGTAGTGATAGAGCCATTGAAAATAGAAACAGTGGAAACTTTTTTTTATTCACTGAAGACTACGTTTGAAGGAGAACTTGAGATATCTCATGAACAGTATTTGGGGAGATTTTCTTTACATCTTTCCCAATACAGAGAAGGGCAAGGGAACCCTCCACATTTTGTGCAGAGCCTTCACCGGATAAGAGCATAAGCTGCTTTTGTGAGTCAAGCTATTCCAGCTTGATTTTATCTGCTCCAGGATAAAAGCAAGCCATTGTCTAACATGATATATGAACCCACCAAGTGTAAAGCATCATCACCTGTTCATCCTTGACCATTTTGAACTATGACTATGTTAATTCAGGATGAATATATGATATGAAAATATGGGGGGGGGATCTGTTTCGAACATGTCAGTATATTTTTAACATGCATGTTTGGATTTTAACTTACCAGGGAATCGTAGTCCTTTAGGAAACTCCAGTTCTGATACCTTCAATGTAAAAAGATAATATCTTTCATGATTGTGAGTATAATTGTACCAAACAAACAAAAATTTAAGTGAATATCTGAAGGCCTAAAAGAAATGCACAGTGTTAGAGCTACCTGTCTCAGGCGTGTCAAATGTTTCAACTTTCAATTTCCAAAACTTAGGGTTGCTCAGAAGTTGTGACATGCCTTGGGGATTGTAAAGATATTTTGGTTACTTTAATATAATTTAGATGTGCTTGGTAAGTAACTACATAAATATCATAACTGTTTAACATTTTGTTTCATTGTATAACTAATGCCACCCCCCCTCCCATTTTCTATTAAGATAACAAATAATAACAGATAATCAGAGTTGGAAGGGACCTTATGGATCATCTAGTCCAAACCCTCGCCCAAGCAGAATACTCTACACCATTTCTGACAGATGGGAGACCAATCTCTCCTTGAAAGTCTCAACTGATGGCGCTCCCACAACTTCCGAGGGCAAGCTGTTCCATTGGTTAATTGTTCTCACTGTCAGAAAGTTTCTCCTTATTTCCAGGTTAAATCTCTCCTTGTTCAGTTTCCATCCATTATTCCTTGTCTGGCCTACAGGTGCTTTAGAAAATAGCTTGACCCCTTCCTCTCCGTGGCAGCCCCTCAAATATTGAAAGACTGCTATCATGTCTCCCCTATCTCTTCTCTTTCTATCTCTTCTCTTTCTATCTCTTCTCTTTCTATCTCTTCTCTTTTTATCTATCATTTTTTAAAACTTTTTTTTTCTTTTTCTAAATTTACATGGCTTTTATTCTATAAAAGTCACAGGCAGGTCCAGCATTACTCAGGTCAGCGCATGCGCAATCAAACTTGAACAGTCATATCAAAGCTTTTAAGACAGACACACTCCCGAGTTACTCACCAGTATTTGGTTGCCTTCCTCTCAGCCTCCACAGCCTCTCTCCAGATCTTGTCTTGTTGGACCTGGTCCCTCTTGAGAGCTTCATGCTCTTCCCAGCGGATTTTGCTTGAGGCCTTCCCTGAGGTAACAAGTGGGCTTCTTCCAGCCCTGCTGCTCAATGAAAGCGAAGAATATGAGGCTAGATTTCCAGCAGAGCTGGTTGCTGGTAACAGATACCCCATTGATGGGGTGCTTCTGGCTCCGTTTGTTTGGCTTCCCATGGTATAAACTGTGTTTATAATACTTCAAATCGGATCATCCCAGGAAAAAAAAAAGTGCGGGAGAGTGTTAGCCAGAAGGCAGTACGCTCACCAATTCAGCAAGTTCTCAGGCAATGTTTTGACATACATGTTAAATAAGCAAGGGAAATGCATGATTAATTCTGAAGTTTCCTGAGCGGTTTCAGATCATACTTGTGAGAGGACTCAGCAATCTATTTTTGGACAGTTCACATTGACAGGGACTTGAAAGAAGTTTCAGTGAATTAAAAAAAAAACCTCAGGGGCTATGAAATAGTGACTGGCTATCTGTATATATATATATATGTTCTGGAAATAAAAGTAATATTTCTTTGTTGTTTCCAAGATCCACACTGCATCATAAAGCTTTCTGATCACATAATAACAATGACTGGTAAAGGGATTTTACCCTTTTCTAAAAAGATTTCTCTCCCCCCCCCCCCCTTGAATTGCTGAGCTTTTCCTGCAGAGCTGAAAGAAAAGACACAGGGAGCCTGGATTAGTACTGTGTGTGTTTACTGTCTCCATTGGAAACCAGACTCCTTGCTATGAATATTCATCATGGACAGAAGGTGTGTGCTCCATAAAGACAACTGCTGGAGCTAAATTTTTAAGTTGCTATGAATCATCTCCTCCTCCTCCTTCTCCTTCTCCTTCTCCTTCTCCTCCTCCTCCCTCCCTCCCTCCCTCCTCCTCCTCCTCCTCCTCCTCCTCCTCCTCCTCCTCCTCCTCCATGTTTTGGCAATTTCAAGCTGCATGGACTTCAACTCCTAGTATTGAATTAAAGTTTCCAAGATTGAAAAAACACTACCCCATAGATGCAAGGAAATCCATATTTCAGTCTTAGATAACAGATATTTAGAATTATTTAAATTTCCCCAAAACACATTGTCCAATTTGAGTGACACGGTGGCCTAGTGGTGAAGACTCTCACCTCCCACTCAGAAGGTTGAGTATTTAATCCTAGATAGTGACAAGATGTTTCTCTCCTAGGGTGTAAAGAAAAAAATATTTGCCGTGAACTCCACGTGGCATCAGAAAGGGCATCCGGCCAGTGGTAGAAAGGCCACCGAAAGCTCACAGCGCCGCCACTTTTTGAGAAACCCGGTGAGCCTTTACCACATCCAAAAGAGGCCCCAGCAACCAGCCCCGAAGAGTGTTAAGCCCCCCCGAAGGCATTACAGGATTGTAAAAAGGAAGTTTTTTTATTTCTCCAAAATACACTGTCCAATTGTTTCCTGGAGTTTGGAGGAAGTGGGTGTCTGAAACATGGAGACTAGGACAGATAAAGCAGCTGCATTTGCCAGAGCACAGCCTCACAAAATCTTTTCCAACATGTAGGCATTGAGAGACGTTTTCATATAGAACTTGAAAATTGTTTCTGAAGGGAAAAATCACGTGAGATTTTTCCAAAAGCCTCTTTTACAACACTCATGTAGATAAAACTTTCTTCTTATTGTAAACAGCCCCAAATTGCAAAACAGATCTTGGCCAAAAGAGGGTGGTGTAGGACAAAGCATTCCATGCTGACTTCTGAATGAATTTCTCAGTGTCTTTTACAAAAAGGTCTCTACTGTATAATGCTAACTTTACATTCATACAAAATGTTGGCAAAATTATTTAAAGCTATTTCACACTATAACCCAATGATGATGGTTTTGAGTCTGGTCTGGAAGCTACAACTAAGTACTGAATTCTCTGTTTTTATGCTACTCCAGGGGAGTGGTGGTGGGAGCTAAAATGCCCACATGTTATACCAGTGTTAACAGATCTCTTACTAGCAAATAACATAACTGTCGGCATAAGTAAATCCTTCACTAATTCAGGATCGACATATGTGAAATAACATCTTGGATTATATCTGTTTCTTAGGCACTTTCACTTTTCAGAGGAGACCCTGTTCTTCATGCCATGGGTTGCTTTGTGGCAATGACAAGGGGGGACTTTCCACATGAAGACACCTAGAATAGCCTTCCTGCAGGCTAGTAAGCCCCGTGCCCATGTTGATGTGGTTTTGTCAGACTTGCGGGATAAACCAGACGGGAATCATCATCAGATGAAGTAATTCTAATTCATTGTAAAACTACATTGACAGAATCTTGCAAGTCTCAAAGTACAATCCCCCCCCCCCCCAAATCTCCTTTACAGTCTGAGAAACTAGGAAAGGTCACTTCTGAGATTCTTGCTCATCCCATTGTGCAGTTGTGTATCATGCTGTAACTTATCTGACTGGTCCCTTGGCACTGTCTCTTCACCCAATTTCCCAGTGTCTTTCCCATATAACATTACAGAGCTGCAAGCAGGGGTGGGATTCTACCGGTTTGGACTGGTTCTATAAACTGGTTGTTATGATTTTGCACAGTTCGGAGAACCGGCAAATCGTGCCCCTGGCTGGCTTCATCCCTCTCCGCCTGCCCCTCCCTCCCCGCCCAGTAAGTCCTTATAGCGCATGCGCCACATCGCTCGCAGGCTCAACATCACTGACTGCATTGTCCCCCACCCAGTCACTCCTAAAGGTATTTTTCCCCCTCCTGATCAGCTGTTCCAATGATCAGCTGTGCCGGGATCCCCCTCGCTTTCTTACTGCTTCACCCAGGAGGATTCCCTGAGGCCCAGGAGGCAAAAAGGGGCCCACAGAGGGGTACGGGGGTACTGCATGCCCCTCTGCACTCTGTTTTTTGCCTTCTTGGGCCCTAAGGAAGCCTTCCGGGAACAAAAATGCCACCCCCAGGCTTCTCTGAGTCCCACGAGGCAAAAAAAGGGGTGTGCTGCAAAAAAAAAAAGGAAGAAGCCACACCTACCCATTCACATGGTCATGCCCAGCTAGCCACACCCACCTAGCCATGCCCACAGAACCGGTTGTTAAAAATTTGAATCCCACCCCTGGTTACAAGCCTTTTGCAACACCACCATTCTGTGTTGATTTTCTCCAGTCTCACTCTTGTTTCTGAACACTTAACAAGTTAACACTTCATCGAGTACCATACGATATAGCAATCACAATAAAAACCACAATGGAGCCAAGGTTAAACAATGGAGCTGAGGTTCTCAAAGAAATAGACATTATACAACCCTACAGCAGAATTCCCCTTAATATCTTATCCCAGCACCAGAGGGAATAAATCAGTTTTTCAAATTTTTCAGAACATTAACTTTTGATACATTGACTATCTTTTAATACGCTGCTTTTACCTTGTTTATTTTAAAAGGTTTTTAGAATTTGTAAATTGCTTTGGGATGCTCTGTAACTACGGGTAGTCCTTGACTTACAACAGATTGTTTAAAACGTACAAGGGCACTGAAAAAGTGATTTATGACCGTTTTTCACACTTATGACCATTGTAGTATCCCCACATTTCTGACCGTTGCAGTCACATGATCAAAATTCAGAAGTTTGGCAACTGACTCATATTTATAGTGTCTGGGGTGGTGGTGGTCATGTGGTCACCTTTTGCAACCTTCTGACAAGCAAACTCAATGGGGAAGCCAGATTCAATTAACAACCAGCTTACTAACTTATCAGTTGCAGAGATCCACATAACCATTGTGGTATGAAAGGTTGTAAAATGGGGCAAAACTCACTTAACAACAGAAATTTTGGATTCAATGGCAAGGTTGTAAGTCGAGGATTACCTGTATCAATGTTAATATAGAACAACTGTTGATAAATAGATAAATGTCCAAATTTATTGCCTCTATGTTTTATTTAATGCTACTTTACTAAATAAAAAATGGAGATTGACTTCTATATTGTTTTATCCATTATATCTACAGGTAGTCCTCAACTTACAACAGTTCATTTAGTGACCGTCCAAAGTTACATTATCATTGATTTACAACTGTTTTTTCATACAACCATTACAACTTCCCCGTGGTCACGTGATCAATATTCAGATGCTTGGCAATTGACTCGCATTAATGACAATTGTAGTATCCCAGGATCACCTTTTGCAACCTTCTGACAAGCAAACTCCATGGGGAAACCAGATTCACTTAACAACCGTGTTTCTAATTTAACAAGTGCAGTGATTCACCTAACATCAGAGGCAAAATTCTCTTAACAAATGTCTCCCTTAGCAATAAAAAATTTGGGCTCAGTTGTGGTCATAAGTCAAGGACTACCTGTATTTATCTGACATCTTTAAGAATGATCCTATTAAGTCCCTTCCAAATTGAAATAAAGACACCTCCCTAGCAAAGCTATTAACTTTTTCCAACAGAGCATGACCTTGAAAGACTACAATTCCCATCAGCCAGTTTGGTTTTAATGATTAAGGCACCAGGCTGGAAAGCCAGGGCCTGTGAGTTCAAGTCCTACCTTAGTCATAAAAGCCAGCTGGGTGACTTTGGGCCAGTTACTACTCTCTCTCTCACCTGAACTGACTTCACAGTTGTGGGAAAAATAGTTGAAGAAAAGCGTGTTCACCATTTTGAGTTATTTGTAAAAATAATAAAGGTGGGAAATGAACGAACAAACTAATATCCAACCATCATAGATTTAGCTACTATGTCAAGTACAATGGGGGCCTTACATATCTAACAGGAACTAGTTTGTGGAAGGCCTAAATTACAATGTAGAATTCATTTTAAAAGAGCTTGAATTCAGCATTATATTATATCACTTTGTAAGTATACTGCATGCATGTGCAGTCAAATCCTTCATGGAAATATGTAGTTTTTGTGCCTCTTCATAGGAGTGGGATCCTGTTTCTGATATCCCATGGACATGTCTTACCTTTCTATTTTTCTTGAACATCATTGTTCTTCAGAATGTCCATCACATAGGAGTCGTGGCATGCCCACATACTATGGCATCGAGCTACTGAGTCAGAGAATCTCCATATCCTGCCTGGTAATTTCTAAGAATAGCTGACTATAAAATATCCTATAAATTCCATTTCTAAAGTTCAGAGTTATCTGAACAACCATGTATTTAATAATCCTTTTAGGTTGCCTTTCAGAATACAAACCCAAATAATAAGCAGTGCAATAATTAGTTTCAAACTGAACAGAATCCAGAGTTAATAGCAGAAGCCTATCATATAAAGATTCTAAAAAACAGCAGTTATTATACCACCACAAAAATCTGACAAATTCATTCTTAGAGCTTTCCTACTGGCCTGCATTGTTCTTTATTTTTGACAGTTTTTCTACTGCAAGCATCAAGCCAAGTTGCGGTTCTGAGATTGCACAGTCTGGGCCTATGACTGCCGAATTCCAGGCTTCAATTTGTAATCAAATACACCTGAGAAATTTAGGTACACCTGAAGAGGTTTGCCACTCTGCCTTATATCCTGTGAGAACATCTTGTAGGGCATTTTGAGCAAAATTCTTGTTGGGCATTTTGAGCAAATATCAAAAAATCTCAATACCAATAGTCACTAAATAAAGTATGGAAACCAATTGTTGAACATACCTCCTCGAGTGAATTTGGGGATCCAAATCCTTCGGCTTGGAAAAAGAACTTGGAAAAGTCAGATGGAAGGAAAGTTACTTTGCTCCAAGGAGTCAGGGAACAGTGTGTTTCCCCAGACACGCTATTCGCCAAGAATATCAATTGCTGGTTGGCAGAAGAGTATACCATGGTAACCTCAGCTTCTGTTTACAGTTCAAATACACTTCCATTGGTTGACGGGATCTATGGGAGCTTTTCAGGAAGGCTTCTAATTGCTTCAGCAACTGCAAATCCCTGGAGATGGGGACAATGCAATATTTCTTAATAAGCCACTTCTATTGTCACCAAACAAACAAAAAGAACATGTTGCAATCAGCAATTACTACATAGGTCATTAGTATATGGCAGTTATTTAATTTCCCCCGCCCCCACATGAAGGAAAGGGCTGCTTTGTATGTGTGATTAAATTTGGGGGAAGGATTTTCAAAGGCAGATTAGGGTTCTCACATCCATGCCATAAAACTAATCCCATTCCCTACATTGGGGCTATCTTGGGGAAGGATGAGAGGGAAGCAGAGCATTCCACACAATGAGAGCTTAACTAGGTAGGTAAGAACTCAACTTTTAACCCAAGAGAAACTAAGAGTAAAGAGCCCTCACCCTGGTCTATGGCATGAAACATTCAGTTATTTCCTTTTGGATTCTAAAAACATGGGATAACTCAAAGTAGTATCGTTCCACTGAGATTTCAAAAATGATTCCCCCCCCCCATTTTCTGGGATGTATTTATTTGTTTATTCGACTGCTCTAGCCACCCACCTCAATCAACGACTCTGGGCGACTTACAATTCAAACTATTCAAAACTAAATTCAAAACTACAACTCAACACTGTGAAATCTCATTTCATTATATTGTTAATATCCTCCCAGATTGTATGTAAGTAACAAAATACATAAGCATTGTAATTTTTGTCATTGTACGTTGCCTTGAAGGCATTCTAAAAATACAAATGATGGCTATTGTCTGTATTGGGAGTGCGATGTTTGGGGGTTTTTGAGTCTGTCTTCTACATGCTTTTACCAGTCTTGTAATAATTACAAGAATAAAGTGAAGATTAATCTTTATATTCAAGGAAGACAGAAAAACAATGAACGGATAGAGAGTGTGTATCCTTTCCTTTCCTCTCTTGTCTTTTGCTTGTTTATTTTCCAGGCTTCTTTCCCAAATAGGCAGATGATTAAATAAAGAGGCAAAAAAGGAAGAAGTTCTCTCTCTCTCTATATATATATATACATGATGACAGTGAAGATTCCTTTATGGAATTAGAAATAAAAATTATTTGTAAAAAAAAAAGATGTGGCCAGAGTTATTTGCTAATCTCACAGTTGTTTGGTGAAGTACAATAAAGTTGACTATTGATATATGCTTGAAGAAAGCATCTCAGCAAAGTTTGTCAGCCTTTGGACAATAATATTTTTTTGGAGAATTTGGTGCTCTCTGATTGTTTGCAAATGCTTCATTACCCAACTAACTGATGTTATCTAGTTGGGCAATGACCAAGCTCAGAGAGCATCAAATTCAACCTTGAGCTATTCTCTTCTACTGGAAGAATGTTTATTCTACACTGAAAGAAATGAAATACTGTATCTCAAAGGGAGACATTCAGGAATAATATCAGGGGTGGGATTCAAATTTTTAACAACCGGTTCTGTGAGCCTGGCTTAGGTGGTGGGCGTGGCTTGATGGTCATGTTATTGGCTGGGCATGGCCAACTCAATATCACTCACATCGAGGCACGCATCTCCTTGCCTGGCCTCTCGTGACTGGGGATGCTGCAACAGTCGTAAGTGTGAAAAATGGTCATAAGTCATTTTTTTCAGTGCCATTGTAACTTTGAATGGTCACTCCACACAAGCAAAGTACCAGCAAAGGAGGGGAAAAAAACTCCAGAGAAGTTCCTGAGACAGGAAGTCTAGTCCTGCCAAGAATGTAATAAGGGTTAACGGAGAGGCAGTTTCTGTAAGCAACACCAGAATGTTTCCTTCCTGCCTTCCTTACAGGATTAGGCCAGTAATTTCTTCTAACAACTGGTTCTCCAAACTGCTTAGAATGTTAACAACCAGTTCTAGAGAATAGGTGCGAACTGGTAGAATCCCACCCCTGAATAACATCTAGAATAGGTAACAAAAGCAACAGCCAAAAGGAAAAAAAACAGCCCCAGGATTCTTTAGCACTTTCATTCAATAATTATCCCTAAGAAGGGTTTAAGAATTGGAGCTGAGTCCATACTAAGTAATCCATACTTCCCCAAATGTCAGATGATTTCAGTGTAAGCAAAATTATGGAATTCCTCCCTTCCCAATTTTGAAATTGCTGAATTCAAGGCCAAGAGTGTTCTTTCTCTGCCTTTCAAGCAAATGATAGCTTAAAAGCTATCATGCTTTAAGCTAAAATGATAGTTTAAAATTGTGTCAAGATCTTCACTGAGCCATCTGCTGCTCTGTATTGCATGCAGAGAGATTTGACATCAGTTGTAGCAACTGGGTAAGGATGACTGGAGTCGCAAAACAGACATTGTGAGAGCACACGATAGAAAGAAAGGCTGGTCTTTAATAACAAAACTAAAACTTAAATGTTTGGAGAAAAGTCAATGGAGAAGATCTTGATGCTTAGAAAACATTTCCCCAGCTACACAAAAGGCACTATAGACTTCGTAAGAAAATTGAACTCCAGTCTCCCTAATAACTCAATTGTATCCAATATGGATATTGCGACCCTGTATAAAGGAACCATCAAGAATATGATTGCTGATCCCTACAGAGCACATCTTGCAACCAGACTGCATGTCTCACCCATAAATATTTCACTTTTGGCAATGACAAATGCCTACAAATCACTGGTATACCCATGGATATATCATACCTCCATAATATGTCAACATCTTTAGGTCTGCTACCTTGATGTTTGCTATACACAATGGAGATATAAACATCACTTTTTACAGGTAACCTACCAATTGTCACGTACAGTATACCTGCATATGATTCTAGATTCCATCCAGAACACTCTACCAAATCTATCGTCTACAAGCTAGGTTCTATGCTACAACTACATTTATTTTGACCTGTTAGGCAGAAATGCTCAAGTACTAGAATTAAACTGGATATTTAGGAGACTGAACTACTCACTCCATGAGATCAATAGACAAATTAGTAGAGGCAGAATGATTCCAGAAAAGACCTATTCAAAGGCAGAACACAGAATACCACTGGTTATCTGCAGCACCTGCCCAAACTGGTCAAATGCGTTTCATACTGGACAATGACATTGCTCTTTTGTTGTGCTCTCTCTCTCTCTCTCTCTCTCTCTCTCTCTCTCTCTCTCTCTCTCTCTCTCTCTCTCTCTGTCACACACACACACACACACACACAGAGTTTAGTGGGTTAATATTCCCATCACCAAACTGTCCCAATTAAGTCCAGCCACAAGCAGACCAATACTAGTCCACAGAGCAATGGCCAAAGAGTCCACAAGGCACTTGAAAGTTTCCCAATCAAAACCTACCTGGTAAAATTAAATTCACAATACAAGAGGAGTCACGAGACAAGAAAAGTTCAAAGTTCACAAGACATGATCCAATTCAAGGCATGGTGTCAGTCCACAGCAAGGCAAGAATCACAACAACCACACAGGTAGTCAGGCTGGTTGTCTCCCATAACAAAATGAACTGAAGAGATTGGTGGATGTTTTGGACTGTGAGTGGCCCATATGGGGGAAAAGGGAGAATCAACTATGCTTGCTTTTGTGCAGGAATCCCAGAGCTGGTTTCGCTTCTCCTGTGCCAACTATTGAGTAAAAGTTTTATACTCTTGGTAAAATAATGTCCCAGGAGTTTCTGGACAGTTAACATTAAACCAGTTCTGTGTTTCCCATGCAAAAGCAAGTGTAGTTAATTCCCCCTTTGGTGTCATGGTAAAACTACACAATGGAGACATAGACATCACTTTTTACAGGTAACCTACCAATTGCCATGCATAACTATGTGCTTCCAGATTCTACATAGGATCAATGGGAAAAACTTTGCATGAAGAATGAATGGGCACGAATTTGACATCAGGGCTCAAAACAAGGGCAAAGTTATATCAGAATATTTCAGCTTCCTAGAACATACTACTGAAGATCTCAAAGTGACCGTTTTGGAAAAATGAGACTTTAACAAAATGATTAAGCGGAAGACGGCTGAATTTGTATTCATCAAAGTGTTTCAGATTATCTCAACATGTCTCAACAAACATAATGAGTTTTTAATACATTACAGTTGTTAATTGGGTCTGCCTCACATATAACCTGCAGCTCATGAAAATTAGGCCTTTTAATAAAATTTGCTAGTTGGAAAAGCTGCTACAAGACTTCTGGTTTTTTGGCATACATAAAACGACTATTTTGTAATACAAACCTAGCATTTACTAAAGCTATAGCAAATCAACAAAAGATGAATGCCTTTCTTACAGGAACATTTTTATCTCTAATAAGGATTCTGATAACAAAAAATGACCTGAACAAGAAGTACTTTTTAAGGAGAAATAACTCTTATAAAATACATTCCCGGTAGAGCACAGTATCTGACAAAACCAAATCTACGTCCTTATTTAAAGAGTAACTGTATTATGAGTGAATTACAATTCACAACTACTACTGAAATTCATTTTTTTTTTTTACAAATATAGCTGGTTTCAGAATAAAAGATTTTGATCCATAATAGATGTACTGATGAATTAGATGCCCATTTGACTTACAGTAGGATGGGGGATTTATTTCTCTTGTTCATGTGCATAACCAGTGACAATGTTGTGATGGTGACTGATTTCCTGGCATTTTGTATCATTATGGTTTATTGTCTAGTAAATAAAGCAAAGCATGCCTACTGCTGCAAAGGCAAAATACCCATGTTTATGCAATTTGTAAAAACACAATTCAGAAAAAGGAAGCATCCAAACATCTTAATTATACACTCTGGACCATAACTTTTCTTTAAATAGGATACAGTTGCATGCAAAAGATCTCAGATTCAGTTCATGTTCGGATAGGACTGAAAAATCTTCTACCCTGAAAGATACAACTAATCAAGAGAAGATAATATTGAGCTAGCTGTACTTATGGTCATATTCAGTGGAAGGTTGCACATTCTTGTTCATATCCCCCCCACACTCTATCTGTAATCCATTCAAGTTAGTTTTCATCAGATTATCCCACAGGAACCAGCATATTATCTTAGTAGTCAAGGATTGTGCTGTCCCACTCCCTCACATATACACCTCATACCAGTGGTTTAGTGGGTTTATTAATATTGCCAGCAATTTCCCTTAGCAAAAACCCAGAACTGTCCCAATTATGTCCAAACCAATGCTAGTCTGGACCAAAGGCAGACCAATGCTTGTCTACAGAGCAGTGGCCAATGAGTCCACAAGGCATTTGAAAATTTTCCAAACAAGATAAACCAACCAGGCAAACTTAAATCCACAGTACAAGATGGTTCATGAGGCAAGATATGTTCAAAGTTCACAAGGCATGATCCAAGTCAAGGCACGGTGCCAATCCAAAGCAAGTTGGCAGTCACAACCAGGAAACACTACTAGGCAAGGAACATGTTGTTCCCAGCATTGCCTCCATTTGTCTGCTGTGCTAAATAGCCAGCTTCTGGTGCAGCCCATAAAGAGAGGCAAGATGGCCTCCTCATGAGTTATCAGGATGACCTTAGCTGCTCCTGCCTTTTCTCTGCTCTTTGTGTTCTTGGATCAGGTGCAGAATGCAGTTCATCCTCATCACTGACTGGCTGCAGCTGTGTGCTTTTCCCACCGAAGACTCGGAGCTGTCCTGCTACAGCTGTGCTTCAGCTAAATACCTCTCTATTTGGCTGCTTGGAGCCATTGACCAACTCCCCTCCAGCTGTGTCTGGAACTGGGGAAGCATCTGGGGGAGTCATCACAAGGATGAGAAGAGTCTTGCCATCCAACCCAACAGTGGTTATTTATTACTGGTGAGACATACAAAAGAACATTCTGCAAGTCAGTCCAAAAATCCAACCAGGAGAAGTCTTAGTCAAGATTCTAGACAGCAAAAACTAGAAAGTGACGATCAGGTTATCTTCTGATACAATGTAAAGTGATACTGGTGAGTTTAGATTAAAGTTCTAAGCAGGTAAGCATGACTAATTTTGGTTCAGATCTTACACAAAGGTTTGGTTCCTCTGGTACAGAAATCTCAGTGAGATTGCCTAGATCAGGGTGTCAAACTGGTGGCCTGCGGGCCAGATGTGACACACACAGGCCATGCCCAGCTCTGTGAAGGGAAAAAACATTGTGATACATCATGTGACATGGCGAGTTTGACTCCTATGGCCTAATTATCATCTTCATTGAAAGAGGGAGATGTTACAAAATGAATATAAATGGTTAATATGCCAAAAGATTAGGGAATCTTTGATTGATATTTACACTATGCCACAAAGCATGCTAAATAATATTACAATAGCAACACTGGTAATATTCACTGTTTTTTTTCCCTAAGCCATGGATTGTTGAACCATGATTGTTGAATAAATGAAAGTTGACTAGTTCATATATTAACATAAGCCTGAAATTCTGGTTTATAGCTAATGGTTGGCTTAATAGATTTGATAAGCCACAAATTTGTCTTATCCTGCATTATACTGATGCATGACCAAACTATCAGAACAAAAGTATAGGTGTCTGAAACAAGCTGTGATATCAGAACGACGGGGCATTGTGATATCATCAAGCCAATATCACAATTATGTGATTTGTGTCAATCATGTCATGACAACTGACAGAAGTCTGTAAGTTGCACTGAATGCTATATTATGCAACTTGTTCGCTATCAAGATCTGTATGTTGTTATTCCCACTTTCCAGCTGCCCACGTTAAGAAAATCAAATGGTGTGGAACACTTATGTGTTCTGCTGTAAATTCTTGGAAGAAGGATAAAAGTTAAAATCAATGGCCTATTTTATTCTCATAAAATCCCTGTGTGGAATATGAAGCTGAAAGAGCGAGTAGCTGGCTGGCAATCATTCACTAAACTGCTCAGGCCTGAGATGGGATTTATTTGGCTGGAAATGAGATTGTTAAATGTTTTGTTAATTTTTTTCCTGTTTTTCTCTCTCCCTGAAAAGCACTTTGGAAATATTTATAAACAGTTAAAAGATTTAATTTAAGTACCATAATGTGACTTATGAAATGGTTTTGCCATGTTATGCTTTTGATTTCCGAACCTGGGATTTTAATTTTTCCTTTCCGAAAGCAGCTGATGCACATCACTTAAAGCTTTTTGGCTCAGATTTATTTTCACTGTGTCTGGCTGGTGGGGACTATAGTGCTTTTCAACCCAAGCTCTTGAAAACTTATAGTTTTTGCCTTCTTGAGTTAAGACTGCGGAGTAAATGACATTTCTTAGCCCTGTCAATAGTAGGGCAAAAGACAACTGATTATTGAGCTTCCAGCAGTTCAAATATTTACAAAATGTCTCCTTTCACAGTCATTCTTTCTGGCAAAAAAGGTGATATGTGATTCTCAGCAAATGTAGATCAAGGAGATAATAAACCCAGGGAACTCCCACCAATTAAAGATTCACTAAGATTGTTCTAGGCATGTTGCCTTGATTAAAACTGATGATCACACTGAGTTTAACGAATCAGTTGGAATTTTAATTGTTAATGTATATTGCACTACAAAAAGAGATGCTTTGTATTCTATTAATTGCATTTCTGTTAGTGAATCACTTGTACATGGATTTCAGTTCATTTCTCCCAAAGAGATAGTGGTAGTGATGATGGGTAAATTGGTTACTTTTGCTTTTCCAGCACTGCAGTACAGTGAATACAGTCATTGTGCTATGATTTATCATAAACAAAGTTCTGTAGAATTAGAGCTTGGGCACAAAGTTGGGCCAGGCAAATTTGCAAAATTAAGAACTGAAGCTCTCATTTCATCAGTGTCTCACCAGCTCTTCACAACGAAAAAGCAGAACTGGAAGACCAAGAAGCTGCAAACAATTACAAATGAGAGAGATGTTACTTTTTAAGATGATCACAAAATTGTGGGTTGTTCTACTATAGTTCATGATCTTACTTATGTAATTGTAAGTATGTATGGCCTGATCTGAAAGTTGTTTTTTTTAAAGAACAATTTCACCCATAAAATAGAGGGTCTGTGGATTATGATTAGACTTCCCTCAGTGGTGGGATTCAATTATTTTTACTACCAGTTCTGTGGACGTGGCTTGGTGAGCATGGCAGGGGAAGGATACTGTAGAATCTCCATTCAGAGGTGGTATTTGCCGGTTCTTCAAACTACTCAAAATTTCCGCTACCGGTTCTCCAGAACTGGTCAGAACCTGCTGAATACCACCTCTGACTTCCTCTTTCATTCATTCAGTGGTGTTGATTCAGACTAGGTGCAACCATGCTTAATAAATAAATTCAGAAATTGAAGTAGGACTATACAAAATTTGTATGTTGTCCACCTTCATTCTTAATTCTTTTTTTAATATATAAAAGTTTTTAATTTTTTTAATTTTACACATCTCTACACGTGAGCAACATGATTCCGGATTATAACACTAGTACATAGTCATACTTTCATTTCCATTAATCTTATATAATATCATCTCATATCATTATCCATTTCACTCATCTTTAAATAAATTTGCATTTCATATTTCAGTTCAATATCCATATCTTTTCATCCACACGTAGGTTTTCAATCAGTGGTGGGATTCAAATTTTTTTACTACCAGTTCTGTGGGCGTGGCTTGGTGGGCATGGCAGGGGAAGGATACTGTAAAATCCCCATTCCTTCCCCACTCCTGGAGGAAGGATACTACAAAGTCCCCATTCCCTCCCCACCTCACTACCCTGCTTTCTAGCTCTGTTCTCCTGTCCAGGGCAACAAAAGAAGACCCAGCCAATCAGCTGGGACTCAATGGGAGGCAGAGAATAGATGGAGGTGGGGCCAGTCAGAGGTGGGATTTGCCAGTTCTCTGAACTACTCAAAATTTCTGCTACTGGTTCTCCAGAACTGGTCAGAACCTGCTGAATACCACCTCTGTTTTCAATTCTTTATCCCCTATTATTTCCATTTTCAACTTAGCACCTATTTTATTTTACATTACACATCATTATTATCCTTAATTTTCTCTAAACTTATATATAATAAACAATCTAAAAAGAGTAAAAGTAAAATAAAGTCAATATATTTAGGATCCACGTGGTATTTTTCATTCCCCTAATCATAATAAAATACTCTCATTGTACACTTCTAATATCCATTAAATAATCAACTGTATATTTTAAAATGTATATATTTTAAAGTATCCCCCAATAAATTGCTAAACTAACTTCTTAATATGTCTCATTTTATCTTCACTTTACTTATAATCATTAATAATCATATTTTTTCTTTCTTTCCACTTTACCAAAGTTTATCTATATATTTTAATTCATTTCCATTCCCGTTTTTAATCCTCCAAAGAAAGAGTTCATAACAACATAATTCATATACAATTCATATTCATATATAGTTATACAATCTTAAAATATTTTCCAGCAAGTTTTAGACTAAATACCAATATACATTCCCATGTGGTATCCCCCTTATAGAATCCCTAACCCTTATCTCTAAATTTTTCAGCTTTATTATTTCTTTTAATTTTAGCCAGTTTTCCCTTTTCTAAGTTTCCCTGGTCTTTCTTATTTTTTCCTTCTGGTATTATTTTTATTCCCCTCTGCCTGTCAGCCATGTTTTCCCCCACCCTTTCCAGTTCTCTTTTTTGGGTTTCTTCTTATATAATTCCTTCCTCTTCTTCTTAGTCTTGGGAGCCTTATCTCTTTTATTTATTGTTTCTGTTGTCAGTGTCTCTATTTTAAATCCTTTTATATCCTTTGGCAATGGTCCTTGTTCTCCCTATTCATCTGGGCTGTTTCCTTCTTCTTTCTCTGAGCTTTCTTTGTTCTTCTGCAAGCTGCAATGCCATTACTTTACTAATCATTGTGTCCAGCAATTTCATTCTTTCTTTTAATATACCTCTCACAGTTTGCAGCTCCAACTTAAATTCTTTGATTATTTCTTTCATTTCTTTATTAAAGATCAAATTTTTCTATTATAGTCCTTGCCAAAAGTTTCCTTTCTCTCACTTTCTCTTTCTTCTGTTTTCTTGTCACAGTCAACAGTCCCAAAATATTTTATTCCTTTATATTTTACTGTAGTCCCCTCTTTAAAAAAAACTTCTGGGATTTTTGTTGTATTAATAATCTTTTATTCAATTTCTTCTCTCTTTCAAATATTTATGCAACCAGTAATTTTCCATAAAAGCATAATAGAGGAAAATCTTTAACCATTAGGTGATGCTCTATATCACTTTCTTTCCAAAGTTTTTTTTAAATTCTCTTTTCCGTAGTATTAATGTTAATTTTTATCCATTCCAAATGTCCAGCATTTTATGCAATGCCTAATTAATGTTCAATTCTGTATATTAGTTCAAATTTAATCTCTGATTTCATGTAATTCTTTTATTTCAGGTTTTTCCTTTACCTTATATTTTCCTGTTATTCTCTGTTCGCAGCTACGATTCTTCCAAGCGAGGACTCTTTCTTTCCACTTTTCAGGGTTTTTAAAAAAAAATATTCAAAGTCTTTTATCCAGTTACATGCCGCTCACCACTTCAACTCTCCAGCACAAACTTAGGTCCTGGCAGCTTCCCGTCTTCAGGGCAGCCATTAAACTGCCACTTCTCCCTGTCTTCCAGGAGAGTATACTAAGCCAGGGAGGGGAGATGCAACTCCCCTCAACCCAAATGGTGGTCTCCCCCTCTTCCCCCACCCTTCCGAGATGGGTCTGATGGTTCAGTCCCATAGGGACCCCTCCAACAGGGTAAGCACGGATCGAAGCTGCGCATGATCGCGGTCTCCATGCATCCTCAGCAGAAGTGCCACCGGAAGTCCACCTTCATTCTTAATTCAAATAGATTAAAAATTAAACTGTTTACAATTGTGTACAGTTCCATCCTGGGAAGGCTCTGTAGACCTCTCTCAACAGACAATCCCAGTTTATTCTAAAACAATCCTGTGGAGTAGATTAAGATGAACCTAGGTCTCCCTGAGCCTAATCTTACACTTTAACTGTGATAGTGTACCACATGGGTCCTTTCCTCCTGTTTATATCAAGAAATCTATGGTACAATCCGGGTCAATGGTCTGATTTCACAGAAGAAAAGCTGAACAAGCTGTATAGTCCCATTCTACAAATTCTCAATCTTGGCAACTTTCAAATACATGGACTTCAACTCCCAGAATTCCCCAGCCAACTATGCTAGCTGGGGAATTCTGGGAATTGAAGTCCACACATCTGAAAGTTGCCAGGGTTGAGAAACTCTGCTATAAAGGAATGCCAATGGCTTGAGATGAGAAATTATTTTGAAATATGAAATTATTTTGAAATTGGCTAAGAAAAATGATCTCAAAGAGGAAAACACACACAAACAAACTCAATAACCTGAACCACAGGCAACAGGGCATTTTTTTTTGTTCCTCTTTTCATTTCTCTTTTGTAAGGAATGTATTTCACCGTTAACCTTCCATCACCAACAGGGCATGAGGACATATGCAAATCACTGTGAACTGCACAGAGAAATTAAACACTGTTATATGTGCTTGAGCTACTTTAAACTTAAATTCAAATGTTAAGTGATGATTAAGTGTCAGGACATGATCAGAACGCTATTAATGAGCTTTGCGGGTATGATGATGAAGTGGCCTTCTATAATTATCCTAATATAATTAACAATACACTAGCTGTTTCAAAGCATTCTAAGCAAGCTGGGATGCAGTTCATTCTAAAATTAGTCATATAAGATGATTGTAGGCAGTGAGTAATCTGAACTTGGTCTTCACCTGGCAAGAATGATTCCAGCACCAAAATGAATTATAGTAGAAAGGAATTATTTAATCTGTTTCCCATAGCAGCAAATTCTCCTTGCACTATTATTTGTCACCCTGCCCAATGTTTGTGACTAATGGGCTGCCAAGTTATGTACAACTGATGACAGGAACATGGGACCTAAACATCTATTTTTAGATTGTTGCATTTTCTTAGTATAAGGAAAATTGGCATGCCAATCATGCTACATTTCTATAGGTTTCAACTTTGTGAGTTCTCATGCTTTCTCTTCGGCTCTTAGAGAAGTTTCCCTAATTTAAGATATGATAAAAGATCATGCTGAAATTATCTATTTTGGTGTAAAAAATATTTTGATAGGTTATGTACTCTTTATTTACAGATTTTCGTCAGTAATAATTGCTACATGGAAAGTGAACATTTTTAGGGAAGTTATAATAGCATTGAAAGGGGAGAGGTGAAAATTAATGGAGCATGAAAAATAAAGTAATATTCATGGCTAATGAATAAAAGAATTCAGGACTTCTGGTTTGCAGGGCTTCGGCGACAGGCAGGAATCTGCGATCGTGTGCGGTTTCTGCCTGGGCTCGCCGCTGGAGCGCCCCGAGCCCATAGAGGTGGTGCAGATGGGGGAGATCCCAGCAGGGTTGAGGAAAGCCGCATCTCTCCTCCTCAGCTGGCTAAACTCCCTTTCCCGAAGGCGATAAGAGCGGCGGCCAGGAATGGCCGCCACAAAGAAGCACTCAGCCAGAAAAGAAAGTGCAGGAAGAAGTTAAGAAGTGAAAGTTTTGGCTGACTGGGACAAGAAGCAATAAACTAAGGCATCCTGGAATTTAAATTTTATAAAAGATACATCACTCCCAAAAGAAGATCGGAAGCAGCGAACGAAAGTGAAAAGGGAAAGTTTTTTTTTTTTTCACTCTCCTTCCTTACGTTGACAGTGAAGAGACCTGAATGAGAAATCGGAAAAACCCGCTTTGGCACTAATAGGTAATTAAACTGAAAATACAATTTAATGCCAAGGGGACAATAAAGATTTCTGAACATTTTAAAAAAAAATTGCTTTGCTATAAGTGGGAAGGGAGAGGAAAAGAATAAGATCAAGATTTGGAAGGAGGAGTCTGCCTGGAATTCAAAAGAATCTAAAGTTAAATCTTAATAAGACTTTTAAAAGGTACATTTTGACTGGAACTTTGCAACTAAATGGTAACCCCAGGAAGAGAAAGTGAAAAAAGGAGAAAGTGTTAAAAGAAACAGTTTGTGTGTATTTGGATTGCTTGGTGACTTTGGGACTTTTGGAAATTATATTTGAATGACTAAAAACAATTGGGTGGTTGTTTAAAATTTTTTTTTTTTACAATGGCATTACTTCTGGATGAACTGAAAATGGAATTTAATAAAAAATATAAAGAAGAGGCACAAGAAGGGAAGGGCTCTCTAGGCTCTGTCTTTCAATTTTTAGAAATGGCGATCTGTACCTACGAGAAACTACAAGAAATGACTGTGCAACAAGAAGATTGGGACAAAGAAGAAGCCATCTTTAATGAACAAGTAACTCTATTTGGGGAAGAAAGGGGAAAAGGGGAAAAGAGAATGGAGAATTTAAGATCTAAAAAAACAGCCAAAAAAGGGAAAAATAATGTGAAAAGTGGATATAATGTTAGAAAGCAACAGAAAAGGGGAATACAGAAGAGGGAAATGGAGGTGGAGAGACAAGGGGGTAAAAAGGGGAAGAAAAGGAAGAAGGAAGGGAAGAGAAGTTACAAAGGTTTGGAGCAAGATGTAAAGAAACAGGACTTATTCAGAGATAATGGGTGAAAATTTAACTTAAAAAGGGACTGTAAAGGTACATAAGATTGTATTGTTATATTTGTATTAGAAATAATGTTAGAAAATTGGAAACAACATACGATTAAAAAGTGGGATAAAATAGTCAGTGTAATTCAGTGAAACTTTTGTGAATAAAATAAATGAAATGAAATAAATGAGAGAATTGAACTAGGAAGGAATGGGAACATTTTAACTACTCAATGTTTTATAAAATATAAGTGAAGTGGGGGGGGGAAGTAACTATGGAAAGTTTATAAGTGTTCCCATAGAAGTATGATATCTATTTGAAAAGTAATGTGTAAAATGTTTAAGATTTAAATGAATATTAATATTAATGATAGAATTGAATTGGTATGGATTGTTGTTTTAACTATATTATATATTCATAATTTTTTCATTTTTTCAAATACAGTGTGTAGTTTTAGAATGTACCAAGCAGAATCCGAACGGAAGTTATGTATTATATTAAGTGTTATAATTTTAGGGGAAAGACATAAAGGCGTCATACTCCAATCAGTGATTACAGGAGAAATTTTGTTTAATGAGAAAAAATAATAGAATTCAGAAGAAAATCTGGTCTGGCAGTAGTGGAATACGACTATCCTAATTAACTTTTGAAAAAAGAAAGCAGGAAATATTTTAATGTAGTTTAATGCACTTACACAGAACTTCATTATGGCGCATCCACAGAACTGGAATGGCATTGAAGCTGAGTCTTCAGATTCAATGCCATTCCAGTTCTGTGGTTTATTTAATCAAATGCAATTAAAATGATGGAAATCTTGTCATTGTCATTGTTCTCACTGACATGTGCTTTCAGAGGAATTGTTTCTGTAAGCTAGCTTGACAGGAACATAAGCAAAGTGCTTTAAGAAGATAGCTAAGTGCCTTATTCTAATCACAGACACTTGGAGAACGTGGCTTGATAATGCTGTTTACCTCATGGCTACCATATTCAGTAAAATTACATTGTGAGATTCTCCTGTTGGGGTCCTTAACCCTTTGAAACATTATATAGCAAGCTGTGCTCTGTGATGTTTAAGGCAGTCAACAAATTTAAAAGGTGGTTGTAGACAGCTTCAGAACTTGAGAGGATACATTCTTGGACACAGATCCTCCAGGATCATAGTTGGAACTCTGGAAGTAACATCCCCAAAGAACAGAGTGCTGACCACAATTGCCCTCATCTGGACCCGAGTTAGCTCATGAAGTTGCAAACTTCAGAGGCAGTTGTAAAAATGCTCAACCGAACCTCAAAACTGCTATTGCCAAATTTCATTGAGACACTTTTCAAACATACATTTTTCTTCTTGGTAGGTAGGCCTGAACTGAGAGGAATATGTTAATTCTTCAAGCTGTCAGGCATTGTGTTGGCACTCTACCTCACAGTATCTTTCTCCACTATTTCTTTAAAGTTAATGGTCTGGCAGCAGCCAGTTCAAGTAGGATACATGTTGCTGTAATAGAAACTTTATTTCATGACCAAAATAAAACACAATACAGTGGAAATCTGCAGACTGGTTTACTTGATCAGTCAGCCCAACCTCTTCTTAAATGTAGGAAGACAATTCAGCAAATTATGCTACTCTGCCCTTTAGCTGCTTCATTAGGTATGTGATCCATCCCCTAGCTACCTCATTAAATGCACATAAATCACTTGGATTATATTTATAGGCAGTCATGATAGTCCGACCATGTGTACAGATTTTTTGGATGCTGCATTTGATTTTGATTACTAAATCAAGTCTTGTTGTATTAAATCAACAGCAAGAAGTTCTCAAGCAAACTTCTCAATTCACCTGAAACAAGCAGGTTCCAGCTGCATTTGGCTACCTACTGAGATGAGCTTAAAAGTTTCAGAGGAATTGAGAAGTTTGCTTGAGAACTTCTTGCTATTGATTTAATACAACAAAATTTGATTTAGTAATCAAAAGAAACTATAAAGTTTTATTCAAAAGGGTGGGGAACCTAAATTTCAGTCTCTACTCTTTCTGGCTTTTACTATACTGGGGTAAATGGCTTTTGGGGGGAAAAAAACACCAAAACAGAAACACAAACTTGAGAGATGGTTTGATATATGGTTAAGGCACTGGACTAGAAACCAGGAGATTGTGAGTCCCAATTCTGCCTTAGATGTGAAGCCAGCTGAGTCACTCTCTCAGCCCTAGGAAGCAGGCAAAGCAAGCCACTTCCAAAAAAACCCTCCTTTCTCTGAAGGTTTACTATGAGAAAGAGAGAAAGAGAGAGACAGAAGGGGAGGGGGAGAGAACAAACTAGATATAATATAGATAGATGATAGACAGACAGACAATGTAGAAATATATAGATATACTGTAAAAGGGAAGGTGGGGACGAGCGGTCTGCCACCTCCAAGTGGTGTCCCTGGATGCGTGAAGCCGTTAAACGCTGACCGTAACTGAGAGCAGACCCTCCGACGACAGGCCCACGCGACAGGCCGGCTGGAGTACTCAAATGCCGCATCAACATGGTGGAAATGTCCACTACTGAACACACGCCCAATGCTACCGCGTTCGGGAACCGGCGGGCGCAGGAGACCATTGGCCTGCGTCAAAAATCAACGAAATGGTCCACGCGGAAAGCACGGCGCACTTGCACCATGTGAGAAAGCTATGACGCCGCGCGTCCGGGTCTGAGCGCGCACGGAGACTACCCGATCCGTGTGAAAAATCGCAAGCGGGAACAGAGGATTGCCAGACGCTCAAGGTGGCCACCTGGAGCGTGGATTCGCTGACTGGACGCTCGACCGAGATCGTCAGGGCCATGCGGGACAGGAAGCTGGACATCTGCTGCCTCCAGGAAACTCGCTGGAAGGGCAACAAGGCTACGACTATAGACGGCTATAAGATCATATACACCAGCTGTAAGGAAAACCGCGGCGGTGTAGCTGTGGTTGTCAGTCCCAGCTGGCAAAGCTCCGTTGCAGAAGTTAGCGCCTCACAGAGCGACTGATGATAATCGTCGTAGCAACCGAGAGGCAGCGCCTACACATCTTGCCCGCCTACGCCCCTCAGACCGGATGTCACGAGGAGGAGAAGGATACCTTCTGGGAACTGCTCGACACCCAACTCAGGCAGATCCCATATGAAGACGACATCATCATCTCTGGCGACCTGAATGGTCATGTAGGGCGGGACAAAAACGGACACCAGTGCCACGGTGGGCACGGCACAGGTGATATGAATGAGAATGGCCAGAGGATCCTGGACTTTGCCGACTCCCATGATATGACCATCACGAACACCTGCTTCATTAGGCAAGAACCCCAACTCCTCACCTACCACCTAGCAGAAATGGGAACCACCACACACAGATCGACTACATCATCGATCGACGAAGAGCCGCTAAAACGTGCTCAACGCCAAGGTGTACCCGATGCAGATCGAGCAGTCAGCACAGGCCGCTGATGGCGAAGATCAGGATCAGCAAGCCCAAGACCAAGATTGACAAAAAGAATGCAGACCAGCCACGAATCAAGTGGTGGAACCAGAAGAAGATGGCGAGACCCCTCATCAAACCGGAGCAGTTCCTGCAGATGGTCGACGGGCCACAGGAAGCGTGGTCCATGCTGAAGAGCACTGTTCACACTGCCAGCTGCCAACAGCTTGGTTGTACCAAGCCAGGACGGAGACACATCGAGCGAGATACATGGCTCTGGACACCGGAAGTACAAGATGTCGTGCACCTGAAGAAACGGCTCTACAAGGCCTTTCTTCAGGACAAGACCAGCGAGAAGCTCTGCGAGTACAAGGCGGCCAAAAAGGCAGCCAAGAAAGCAGTAGCGACAGCCAGAAGCTCCCACTACGACGACATCTACGAGAAGCTGAACACGCGAGAAGGCGAGAATGAGATCTACCGCCTAGCCAAAAGCAGACACAGGAATACCCTGGACATTGACCAGTTTCATGGGATCAACGACGAAAGGGGAAATTTGATCGTCAACCCCAGAGACGCTGCCGAGAGGTGGCGGCAATACTTCGAGAAGATCTCCACCGAGAGTTCCCACACCCACGAACCCCGCGAGGTGACCCCGTCGAAGGCCCAGTCTCAGGCATTCACGCCAGCGAGGTCACCGACGCCATCAAGGCCATGAAAACGGTAAGGCAACAGGACCAGGCGACATCCCTGCCGACTTCTGGAAAAAGGCACTACCGGGCTCGGCATTGTGGCTGTGCGAGCTGTTCAACAACATCATCTCCACGGGAATAGTGCCACACGACTGGTACCGCAGCACCACTGTTCCGATCTGGAAGGGAAAGGGCAGCCCAGCGGACTGCTCCAACTACAGACCGGTCAGGTTACTGTCACACACTATGAAGATCTTGAACGCGTCCTCGATAAGCGCATTCGGGACATCGTCGACATCAGCGTCAACCAGGCTGGATTCATCAAGAACTGCGGCACCACCGATGCCATCTTCGGTGTGCGGATGCTGATGGAGGCTCACAGAGAGAAGAAAATCCCGCTCCACACCGCCTTCTTGGACTTGGAAAAGGCCTTCGACCAAGTCCCGCACGATCTCATCTGGTACGCACTGCGAGATCACAGCATGCCCGAGCTACTCGTACAATGGGTCCAACTCCTATACAGATGTCACAAAAGCCGTGTAAGCGGCAGCTGGGATATCAGAGGAGTTCAATATCACCGTCGGCGTACACCAGGGCTCTGCTCTCTCACCACTGCTGTTCATTCTGGTGATGGACACAATTACACACGACCTGCACACGCCCGCCCCATGGACGCTGCTCTACGCCGATGATGTGTTCCTGGCCAACCTGCGCAAGGCTGAACTCGAGCACCTAGTCCAACAGTGGCACGACCGCCTCGAGCAGTTTGGGCTCGGTTGAACCTAAAGAAGTCCGAATACCTGACCACTGACAAGCGAACGACAGGCTCCATCCACGTGAACGGGCAGGAGCTACGCGCGCCTCCACCTTCAAGTACCTGGGAACTACTCTTGGGGAAGAAGGCCTACTACAAACTGAGGTGGCAGCCAGGATCAATGCAGCGTGGGGCAAATGGAAGTCCGTCACGGGCGTCCTCTGTGACAAGAAGATGCCGATGCGCCTGAAGGCGAAAATCTATAACTCTGTGGTGTGCCCGTGGCCATATACGGCGCAGAGTGCTGGCTGACGACCAAAGAAGTCGAAAGCAGACTCCAGACAATGGAGATGCGAATGCTCCGATGGTCGGTAGGCCTCACCCTACTCGATCGCGTCAGGAATGAAGAAGTGCGCAGACGGTTCAACGTCGTGCCCATCCCCACGGTCATGAGGCAGTCCCGGCCACGATGGTTCGGCCATGTGAGTCGCGCCAAGGAAGAATCCATCATCAAATCTGCAATGAAGGTGATTGTCGGAGGAGCGAGACCGCGTGGTAGACCTAAGCAACGCTGGATGGACACGATCAAGGCCGATCTACAGATCGCGAAGGCAGACCCGACATACGTGGCAGACAGAGAGGCGTGGAAGCAGTACTCAAGGACATTAGCGGACCTCGCCAGAGCGCGAGACAAACGCTGAAGAAAAAGAAGAAAAAGAAGACTGTAAAAGGGAAGGTATATAGAATACAAACCTCTATATTTTTGCATATAATACTATACTATACTTTGTGCACAATTCTGTCCAAAAAAACCTGAATTAAATAAAGAATGGCTTGTAGTAATGTACGAGAACAGCAAGAAGACAGTTGTTTCCCATATGTTGTTTTAGGAAATACATTTCATAGCCTACTGATTCCATGTCAAACTCTTTCTTGTACAATGGATTTTCTCCAGAGCAGATAAACAAGTCAAAATAGTCAACAACATCAAGAAGAGTCACAGTAACTCTACTGAGTGAATTAGCTTGCCAACAAAAGCCTTTGTTGGCAAAGAGACATTTCTAAATAATAATTAACTATGTGCCTTAAAGAATGTATTTACATGAGGATTTTGGCAGAGGGCAAACTCACAATATTTCCAAATTTCTCATTTGTTTTGTTTTGTCCAGCCACTTTGTTTATCTGCTTCCCATCTGGAACTCTTTTACGATAAAAAAAAATGGGTCGAAATGGATCTGCTGTAAATGTCAATCATCCTTTCAACCCAGTAACAACTTGGTGTTTCTGACACAACTGCAAAATAATAATAATAATAATAATAATAATAATAATAATAATAATAATGCAGAGCCGTAATGTTTGAGCAGAAGAAATAATTGTCTAGTTCAGGGTTTCCCAAAGTGGTCAGTACTGACCCCCAAGAGTCGACGGGGTATTCATTATTGTTTATTATTATTATTATTTATACACAAAAAACAACAGTGTACACAGCAAACAAGATAACCATGCTGGGTTTCATATCACAAATCACTAGTTGAACACTTCCCAAGTGTTTAGGACTGCGTGATGTATCAGTGGATTATGTGAGCAGATCCCAGTAAGGTGACCTTCTGCAGCTGGCCAATGGTGATCTTGTCAGTGCCAACTGTTTTTAAGTGCTTGCCTAGGTCTTTCGGCACAGCACCCAGTGTGCCGAGTACCACTGGAACCACCTGCACTGGTTTATGCCAGAGTCTCTGCAGTTCGATTTTCAAGTCTTTATATCTGGTGATTTTTTTCAAGTTTTTCCTTGTCGATTCTGCTGTCACCAGATATGGCAATGTCGACGATCCACACTTTTTTCTTCTCCACAATTGTGATATCTGGGGTATTGTGTTACAAACTTTGTCAGTCTGTATTCGGAAGTTCCACAGTAGTTTTGCATGCTCATTTTCAACCACTTTTTCAGGCTTATGATCCCTCCAGAAAAAGTGGAATCATAAGACTGAAAAAGTGGTCAAAAATGAGCATGCAAAACTACTGTGGAACTTCCAAATACAGACTTGTTTTTTATATTATTATTATTATTATTATTATTATTATTATTATTATTATTATTATTATTATTATTATTATTATTATTATTATTATTATCTCTTTTATTCACTAAACATGAAACTCAGTCAACTGAACATTGAAAAAAGTATCACAAATATCATTGACAGGCTCTGATGGTTGATAAGGGGTGTTGCCAGCATCCTAGGTATCAACCAAGTATTTTCTTAAGATGTATGATGTTCCAAATATTGTAGTTTTTTGCATTTCCACTGCTGTTATTGTAGGAAGCTGCAATTTCTTGATGTATTTTATAAAATTCTTGGACATGGTAACAAGTGCCCTGATGACTATGGGTATCATCATCATCATCATTGATACTTATAACATTATTTTCATGTAATAAATGTTTGGGGATTGATGAATAATTTGAAACTTCATGAAGTAGTCAATGGGCTGAAGATTTTGATGTCCTTCCCAAAGAAACATTCCTTAAAGCCAGGATCCAGGTCTGCATAAAAAAGGAAGGGAAGGGAAGGGAAGAAGGAAAGGAAAGGAATGGAGAGGAAAGGAAAGGAAAGGAGAGGAGAGGAAAGGAGGAAAGGAAAGAAGGAAAGGAAAGGAAGGGAAAGGAGGAAAAGAAAGGAAAGGAAAGGAAAGGAAAGGAAAGGAAAGGAAAGGAAAGGAAAGGAAAGAAAAGAAAGAAGAAGAGAGGAGAGGAAGAGGAGAGGAAGGAGAGGAAAGGAAAGAAGGAAAGGAAAGGAAGGAAAGGAGGAAAAGAAAGGAAAGGAAAGAAATAAAAGAAAGAAGAGGAGAGGAAAGGAAAGGAGGAAAGGAAAGAAGGAAAGGAGGAAAGGAAAGGAAGGGAAAGGAAAGGAAAGGAAAGGAAAAGAAAGGAAAGGAAAGAAAGAAAGAAAAGAAGAGGAGAGGAAAGGAAAGGAAGGAAAAGAAGGGAAAGGTGGAAAGGAAAGGAAAGAAAGAAAAGAAAGAAGAGGAGAGCATGCATGCATGTGCCAAATGCACACTTTGCACAGGCACAGAGGCATTTGTGCAGGCGCAGAGGTGTTCTAACTCTCCTCCTGCAAGCCTGCATGATCCCGGTCGCTTTAGCAGCTGCTGCGTGGCACTATTCTCTGCCGCGCAAAGCATCTGTGCTTCAAATTCAGCAGATAAAAGTGAGTATGGCAGCCCGGGTGGGCCCAACAGCAGAGCAGCTGAGAGAACCAGTTTGGTCTCGGCTGCTCATCGCTCCTACCAGCTCGCCAGAACCGGGCTGAACCAGGCGAATACCACCACTGCTACCCGTATTAGTATTCCAGGCATGATTCTGAAAAGTAGCAGAGCCTTGATGGCACAGTGGTTAAAGTGCTGTACTGCAGGCCACTTCTGCTGGCTAACAGCTGCCTGCAATTGGCAGTTCAAATCCCACCAGGCTCAGAATTCACTCAGCCTTCCATCTTTCCCAGGAGGTAAAATGAGGACCCAGATTGTTGGGGGCAATAGGCTGACTCTGTAAACCACTTAGAGAGGACTGGAAAGCACTATAAAGCAGTATATAAGTCTAAGTGCTATTGCTATTGCAAACTACTACTAATCAGACCACAGAGCTTGTACACTGAATATGCATCTAAGGGAAATTTTGCACCCCAAAAGTACAATCACTTTACAATTCAGAATGGCTGGGCCTGAGTTTGGGGAATATTGCATTGAACCTCCAGGTGTAGAAAAAAGAAACATTTTAATGGAGTTCAGCATTTTTCATACTGACTTCTATTTTGGATGCACTCTTAAATTGCCACTGTCAATCTGCTCCCCCCCACCCCAGACTGTCACAATGGTTTGATGGCAAGTTGCCATTTAAGAGTGTACTTAAAAAAGAATTTCCTCGAGAACACGTGTTTTTGAAAAGCTTTTTTCTCTCCCGGGGGCACTGAGAGATTTCCCCCTACTTCTCCTTTCTTTGCAATGCATTGCCAGCCCATTACAGGAGATTTTCTGAATATGCCTTTGAAGGCTGTCCAGAAATTGCAGCTGGCCCAGAACGTGGCAGTGTGGAAGGGCTGCCTCTTGGAAGGACTGGCACTGTTACCCCAGTGCTGAGACCAGTTCAGAATGATCGCTGTAGATATCTACAGAAACATTTTATTTTGTACAGTCTGCTATTTTATACAGTCTGCTATTTGCTCTCAGGTTGTTATTGGGGACCACTTTGCTGGTCCCTAGAGCTTTTTCATATGATAGAACAAGCTTATCAAAGCCTTTTAGAGTGCTGACCTGTTTTGTGTAGTGTGATTTTTAGTGTGGGTGTGGGTGGGTGTATTTCTATTATCTTCTGATCTGTATAGACCAGGGGTGTCAAACTCAAGGCCCAGGGGCTGAATCCAGCCCATGGGATACTTAAGATCTGGCCTGCGGGCCACCTTGGAAAAAACAAAGGACCGGCTCACAGTGCTTCTGCCAGAGAAAATGTGCTCCCAAGCTCCATTTTCAACTGCCACGGCTTCCTGCAACCCTCTGCCAGTGAAAACAGAGTTCGTGTAGCCCTCCCGAGCTCCATTTTTCCTGGCAGGGGCACCACAGGCTGGTCCTTCACTGTTTCCAGGGTGGCACCACAGGCCAGATCTAAGCAGGTTGTGTCATTCATTGTATGCCATTCCTGCATCTTATACTCCCTCTCCCTCCCTCCCCCTGTCTCTCTCTATCTCTTTGTCTCTCTCTGTCTCTCTCTCTCTCACACACACACACACATCCACACACTCTGTGTATCCCCAAAGATGTTCAAGAGGTGTAGCATACACATTTAGAGATGATGACAGTGATGATGATAATGATAACAATTATAATACACTAAATGACCCATGAAATTTAGAATCAAATCCAAACAAAAAAACAAAGCAGAATCCATTGTACCATGGAGCTTTTCTCAGATCCTCTCCAACTGTATACCTGGAAGCTGAGAACACTTTGAAATGAAATTGAACGTATTGCAGTCTATAGAAAGTGAAGTCACTGAAGAATGGCTGCAGTTAAATTGTTGTATATTCTGTATTTATTGGTCCTCCACTACTTGTCTCCTTAGATGGTATTGTACAATAAATGATTTATATGGTTCTACGCTTTGCGGAGCCAAACTGGCCGTGTTTGAGAAATCTCTGCTTATTTTGTCAAGTGAGATCCCAGCAACGGCATATGACAGCAAGCTACACTGGTTATAACAACAGTTACATGTTAACAATTGTACAACATCATCAGAACGCAAATGCTAACATTATGTAGTTAGATTTTCACACATTGGATGCAACTGTACAAGTTGCAGCATTTGTATGATGACATCATTGCAAGTGTCATCATTCTCCCCCCCCCCCCCATGCATGCTCTTGTTTCCCACATATCCACCCCCAGAGCAGAAATGGGGCCTTCGGAAAGTGTTACCAAACACTCAAGACAAAGCGGGTGCAGTTTCCATAAGATCCTTATTGTGTATAAAAATGACTCCGAGATTTCTGCTTAAATCTTGATCAGAGAAATACTGCCACATTCCGGGCTTTTAAAGTAGAAAAGTGGGATTAAAACTGTTTTAAATTAAGTAAAGCAAGAGCTGGTGCACTTCATGGAAATATAAATCCAGAAATATATCTACAAAATATATCCACAAATTTAAATTTCAAATATAAATAGTTTCAGGTGGAGGCAAGAATGATCTCACTAGCTAGGCAGTATGATTTCTCATAAACTTTACTTTTGCTTTTTTGTTTTCTATTTTCTTCAAGAGTTTTTCAGAAAAATACAATATTTTAATGCATTTTATAAATGGATTCATTGCAGTTCTAAAAATTGTAAGTGCTTTCTTTGGATAAGAGCTATAAACAGATGCCAATGACTCAAATCTGTAGTAAGAGGGTTGTTAATGAATTGATGGAAGAATAAATACTGTGATTTGTTCAAGGTGAAGCCATCTTTCTGCAAAGAAAAAAATTAGAATTATCTTCTCCCTGCCCCTTCTAAAATAATTCCGATGTAAATGACCGCTGTTTCATCTTTGCAGTTTTTTAGATATATTGAATCCGTTAAAATGTCTAGAATTTAGCCAGGAGTTGGAAGTTGAATGGATTTTTGTCACTAAAGCAGATTCTCCTTCAGGGACCCATGGCAAACAAAGCAGGACAAGTCATTTTCAGATGTCTAATATTTCTCTCAGTGTGACCTCCAGGCCCAAACATATTATTGTCCTTTTAAGATAAGAGAATCCATTCATCTGCAGTGGGCAGAGAATCACCCACTAGGCATGTCAGCTGTGGAAGAGACGCACAGCCTAATCCAATTTGTTGGTGAAGGATGGAAGGAGTGAATCTTATCGTGCCCATGCAAATGCTGGGCTATAATTGGCATTGCCAGCTGCCCTTTAAAACACCGTGTTTTTAGATAGGAAAGGAAGTGACTATTCAAACTGAGCCCTTCAGTGCTGCATGCATCTATTTTCCTGATGCCTTATTAAAACAAGTTTGAAACATTCACAAATGTGACCCTTCAGCTCCCAACACAGCCAATGAAAAGGTAAGATTATGTCATTCAGTAGACAGATCTAAGAATAGCTGCGGAGCATTTAATTAGATAAAGCATCCAGCCATTAATGTAGCTAAATAACTTTCTTATTTGCAGGAATATATATTTTTATATATGTATGTATATGTGTGTTTGTGTGTGTGTGTGTGAGAGAGAGAAAGAGAGAGAGAGAGAGAGAGAAAATGTTGGATGAAAAGGTCCTCACTTTAAAATAGAAAAATGGGAACAAAAGTATGACATGATGATATTAGGCTCCCATAGTACCAGTGTGTCAGACCTATATGTGCAGAGTTCAAGCTAACTACTTTATTTTTATGTTCTGCCTATAATACAGGAATCTCCCTAGCCTGGCAGCCTCCTCTTGGGAACAGTTAGATAAGGCACCAAGGAACCTGGGTGGGGGTCAGTCATGGGCCTTTTTGCAATCACGCAGTGACTCCAGGCTAGCTCCGTGCTTGATCCCTCCTCCCTGCCACGCTGGGTACTTCCCAACACAGTGAGAGGACTCTGTTTGTCCACAATGAATTAGAAGCAGATTTGAAACAGAGGTTTCACTTAACAGTTTATTTATTCATTTCATGTCCAGATCAAACCTTAAACTGCCACCTTTTTAGGTCAAAGGTCAGAACATTTTCAGAAAGATTGTGAAAGCATATTCTGAGGATTTGGAACAGGACATTCCATGGTCGGAACAGAAAGAGTCAACCTCAACACTTTTGTACTTCTTTAGATTCTTTTTCTGAAATGTCAGTTTCCAAGAGAATAATTGACTTGAAATAGAAGCTCTTTATCCAGGAAACAACAAGGTATTTGGAAGTTTGGCACAAACTTGGCACGTCTCTGTTCACAATATCAGGGAATTAATCTTGTGCTGAAACTGGCTCTGCACATTCCTCTAATCACCTTCTTAATTTTGAAATGGTATTATGTGAATTCTTGTTCTATCTTTGCTCAGAAATAAGTCCTGTTCTTTCAATATGGCTTTATATGTAGCATATGCTGCAATATCAGTCTTATTCCAAAGCAAATAAACAATTGGTAGTTTTTATTCATTTAAACGGCTTCCAAATCTTCTCCCAATGTCTTTAAAAACAAGTGGGAAAACCAACTGGAGACAGACTGGAAAACTGAACAATTTGAAAATGAATCCAGTCAAGATACAATTGTCTATTGGAATGATATTTAATGAATAATTTTTATTAAAAGAAAATTCTATAAAGATTTTAAATGAATTTTTTTTTTACAAAGTAGTTGTAATTCCCTCCTTAATTAGACAAATTGGTTTAGCTACTTATGCCAGCTCAGCCATCTTCATCATCATCCATTTCTCCATTGTGCCATATTAGATCATTGTTCATATATAGTATAGAACTTAAACAGTTCGTTTAGTGACCATTTGAAGTTACAATGCCACTGAAAAAAAATGACGTATGACCATTTTTCACTTTTACAACCATTGCAGCCTCTCCATGGTCACATGATCAAAACTCAGGCGCTTGACAATTGACTCATTTTTAAGATGGCCGCGGTGTCTTGAGGTCATGTGATAACCTTTTGCCATATTCTGACCAAGCAAAGTCAATGGGGAAGCCAGATCCACTTAACAACCCGTGAAACAAACTAAACAACTACTGTGATTCAATTAACAACTTTTGCAAGAAAGGTCCTAAAATGGGGCAAAAAAAATTACTTAACAACTGACTCACTTAGCAACAGAAATTTTGGGCTCAATTGTGGTCGTAATTCAAAGACTACCTGTATTGAGGCTAATACTGGTTCAATTCCAGCTCTTATGCCAAGATTGGCAAAGAGGATCTTGAAGCTTCCTCAAAAAACAAATCATTATTGTCCCTAATGGAAAAATGGTTATACATAAAATCAATTAATTTACTCAGTTAATTAGAGCCATTGAGTTAGAGTTCATTCCTCTTTGAAATTTGGGGAGTATTAACTTTCTGCTTCACTTTTCACAATGTATCCTATCTCTTAAATATATGTTCTCAAATTCTCTCTGTAAATTGGGACGCAGCATCTTTTAAAGCTGGCCTCCTATTTTTATCCTAAAACAACTAGGGATGATCCGTTTATTTCCAGTCTATCTCCCTTTGATATGTTTTCAACTGTAAGTTTATTCTGTTCCATTTGCAAATTTAATCTGAAGTCTGCAGAAGAAGTGTTATTTAACTATGCATTCTTAAATGCGTCTTCTCATGAAAGACTTATTTGCAAATGTTTCTCTCAAGACACATACTGGTACATGTATTTTATGCTGAATTTATTCCTTTCTTTGATAGAATAATTCATTCCATTCATTTATTTGTTTCCTTCAGGAGCTCCAGATGCCATACACGGGGCTCCCTCCTTCAGCCTTTCCCACAATAAACCTGTGGAGTAATCTGGATTGAGAAGCAGCGGCCATCCCAAAGTCACCAGTGTTTTTTTTTTTTTCAAAACTGAGGATAGGTTTGAATCAGCCCCTAGCTAATCCAAACCCTGAACCATTATATATGATTAGCTTTGTTACATGCCGACAGCTAAACCTGTATGTAACTCATTACATAATATATGCAATGGATTTTAATAAAGATTATGGCTGAACCATGGCATGCAAATGGGATAAGGGCACTTTGGTCTACACATTCATCCATAAAGGAATGGCTCAAATAAATTGATTACAGAATTTTCAAAGGCCGAGTAACCTGAAAACAGGACAGTGCTTAAGGCACTTTGCTTCAAGTGACAAAGAATATAATTTCATCACAAAACTGATCCCGCTTTTAGCATTGACAATCAAGCGGCAACTTGGGGCAATAGGCTACCCTACAGGAGATGGGAAACACTGCCTCATCTTCTTTAATGACGCCTCAGTTCAATTCCCTACAATGGAGGAATGGCTGCAAAAGTTGATGAAGCTAGCAGAGATGGCCAAATGGACTGCTTTGATCAAAGAAAAAAAGTATGTTTGTTCCTGTAGTTGGAAACCACTCCTGGACTTTGTGCTTGAGGTGGGAAAAAAATTGAAACATTGAGTTTGGGTTTTACAGATTAGATAGAGTTGTTGTTATAGAAATGGCTAATTTATACTATTATGTAATAGTAAAAAACTGAGGTTTGGTGTTATTATTTTATTCTACTGCACCAGAGGGAGTTGGAAGTCCACAGCTTTTTTTTTCTTTTTTCCCTTCTTTTCTACCCTTCCTCCTTACCTCGTTCTCTCCTTTATTTTTTCTACTATTTGCCTTTGTATTTTTGTATTTTATACCATAAACTGATAAGAAAAATGATCACCAAATCATGCCTCAATTCAGTAGCCATTTCACTTTGCTTAGGGATAAGGGCCAGCCCTATTTCGAGCACTTTCAGATCTGTAATCTCACTCTAATTTCATCTGTTTGCTTATCGTGTTAGTCATCTGTAGTCAGGATGTATTGATGCATCCCAGGACGTCCTTCATTGCAGCATCAAGATTATCTCAGTGTAGTTACACTGGAAGATATATTTGACAGACAACTAGTATTGTTTTCAGGGATATAGTCCTTGACTTACGACCACAATTGAGCCCAAAACATCTGTTGCTAAGTGAAACAGTTGTTAAGTGATTTTTTTGCCCCATTTCTTGCCACAGTTGTTAAGTGAATCACTGGGGTGTTTAGTAACACAGATGTTAAGTGAATCTGGCTTCCCCAATCACTTTACTTGTCATAAGGTCCCCAAAAGTGATCACATGATCCCAGGACACTGCAACCATCATAAATATGAACCAGTTGCCAAGCACCCACATTTTGATCACAGGACCATGGGGATGCTGAAATGGTGTTAAGTGTGAAAAATGGTCATAGGTCACTTTTTTTCAGTGAACGGTTGCTAAATAAACTGATTATAAATTGAGGACTAGCTGTATTCGATTACCTTGGGGTAAGGTGGGCAGTCAATAAATAAAAAATATTGCATTTGCAGTGAAATATACAATATTTTTGTAATATAGGAAATTGCAACTCCTGGATGTAGAGGCAAAAATCTAAGCCACCTGGGTTTAACTCTTACTTGGGGCTCAAATTCAAAAGCAATTTGCAACCATTCCCAGCAAATCCCAACTTTATAACCTTTGTATATTGTAGAAAGTTTGCACCCACCCCTCTCCTAGAAGAATGAAATATTTTGGGAAATATTAAAAAAGGCAGAATATTATATTTCCCTAAAGGAGAAACATGCTCTTGGAGAGCAGCCCCCACCTTTCTTAATAGCCCCAGCAGGACTGGGCCATTCTATCTACAAGACAAAAGACCTTCAGCCTTAGGGTGATGGGATTAGCCCTCACTCAAGATCCAAAGCAGGACAAAGCCATTAAGACACAATAGGAATTGCCCACAGAACTCAAGCCTCTTCATTACATCATCACCCTCCAAGTTTCAACCAAACCTGGGAGCTCAGACAAAATTAGCTATGACTCCTACAACAGCCAATAGAATACATTTCTTGCACAGGAACAGAAAGTTCAAGTGCAAAGCCCAAGAGTGAGGGTATAAATGCCTCCCTCTCTCAACTCCATGTGTTCAGCTGCCCCAGGACCATGTGCTTGGAGGTTCTGCTCCATTAAACCATCTTTCCAAACAGCCTCCATGTTTCCAGTGTCTTTCTGATGGAAACTGTTGTGTCGCGGGAAAGATCGACTCGAGACCAGTTAGACTTCAGCTCTTTTTATTAGTCTCTCTGAAAACTGAACTGCTGCGGAGCCGCGGCAGCTTCTTTTATAGTGGCTGCTCGCGGCTCACAGCCAATGACAGCTCCTTGAATTTCCCACCATCAGACGGACCAATCAAAAGGCAGTATTTCAAGTGTTCAAATATATAACAGAAACCTCTAGCTTTCATTTGAAAATTCAGGTGTTCCCTTTCATTGTGAAACCACATAAAGCACTGCTTTTTCGAATTCTGAGTGTACAAGCAGGTTGTCACATAAATACCAAAAGTAGCAGAAGAAATTTCTGCACTCCCCCCCAAAAAGAAAGAAAAGAGCATGTATTGCTAATAAGCTGGTCATTTAAGGAAGAAAAATGATCATTCTAACTTCAAATAACAATAAATTCAAAGAATTGTACTCAGGAATCACAGATAAAACTATTTTAGTGAAATTATTTTGTGGATGAGAGTGAAGGAGCAGCCATGATCCTTTTGTTTGCCCTACAAAAATATTAAGTGAGAAACCTGCCTAAAATATTACACAGATCTTTAAAATGCACCAAAATAATAATATTAAGAAAATAGAAAAAAAGCTAGATTGTATTAGCACTATAAACAGAAGAACTAAACAATGAAGAATAGAAGATGAATGTATTGAATTTTGTGGTATTAAGAATAATAAACTTATATGTTACTAGCAACTTAACAGATATGATCTGGCAAAACACACACACACACACACACACACACACACACACAGAGAGAGAGAGAGAGAGAGAGAGAGAGATAGTTGAGAAAGATTTTCTTCCTAAGTGTGTTTCTTTGTTTGCAGATAAGATTATTAACTTTGGATATAAATAGCTGAGACATTCTTAACTGCACTTCCATCTTTTTTATTAATGCACTTTTGCAAAGGATTTACAGAGATCTGGATTCAAAGGGCAAAAAGTGATTCATAGTGTGGGTGGGCAGTTTTCATCATCACGTTAAAGTGTTCCCAACAGGTGCTATGTGCACACTCAAATGTGCTTCAAATCACAGTTTGCCTTTTGAATCCAGATCACTGCAGGGCCCTATTTATTATTTAAAACTGGAATAACAGTGAGAAGTTATGAACAAGTTGCGTTTTGTCACCTTGAAGAGCTGTTAGAAGCAATTAAAAAGATTAGAAAATTCTTACCTTTCTTGCAGTGTGTGGGGACATTCTTCTTGGATTTCAAAAACATCTCGTTTGTGTATCTCTTCACAAAGATTTGTTTCTTCAGTGAAATGCTTTCCATTTAATAATTCTTTCCATAACTCCACAGCATGGATAGTTAAATGTAAAGGCAATCTCATGTTGTAGAAAATGTATCTGTGCCTTATTGATTAACACATAATCATGGATTAGCTGAGTCTCAGTCTGGCTTAACTATTAAGAATCATTAATTTGAGGTCCAGAGGTGGTATTCAGCAGGTTCTGACCAGTTCTGGAGAACCAGTAGTGGAAATTTTGAGTAGTTCGGAGAACCGGCAAATACCACCTCTGACTGGAGATTTTACAGTCTCCTTCCCCTGCCACACCCACCAAGCCACGCCCACAGAACCCGTAGTAAAAAAAAAAAATTGAATCCCACCATTGGTGAGGGCATTAGTGGCCTCCAAATCGCTTATAAGTTGGTAGAGTTGTCCCCAAAATGGCTCAGCCTGGCAGATCAGAATCAGACACGAGCGACTTTCTCAAAACTTTTATTGAAGTGCTTCAGCAAAAGGGTCCCGGCCACTAAAGGAACCGAGCCCCCAAACAGCAGCAAAGCCTGATCATTTATGCAATTGGATGCCAGGAACAAGGAAGGAAAATTGCATAAAACTCAGTCCATTCTTACTGTCGTGTCCGTCGCAGGGAAGGAGACTCGGGAGCCAGTGACTTAGTTCAGCTCTTTATTAAGTGCCGAGATCGGCTCGGGTTACAGAAGAAAAGCGGCGGCTTTTATTCTCTGGCTGCGGTGGCCGCGGCCAATGGCACCGCTTTGAATCTCCCGCGATTAGTTTCCACCAATCGCGGGGGATTCGCGGCGGGCCAATCAGTGCGGCTCGCTCAGCCAATCAGGTTGCCGTGCGTTCTGACCAATCACAACGCGGCGCTTGCAAGTATGTTAATGGATCGTACAGAACACTTACTACCTTTTATGGAGTTATCCCTTGCTTAAGTCTACATGTCCCTTTGCCCCTAGAGCTTGCTCAAGCCTACGTGTCCTTCTGCCTCTAGTTGCACTTTCTGCAATTGATCCATATTTAGTCATTCTACCTCTGTCGCCAAGCTTTGTGACTTCCTATTCAATTTGGGGTACGTGTCATCCCATTTCCTCATTTCAAACTAACCCATGATACCATGACATTTCTCAAGGTTATTCCTCCTTCTCAGAATGGGGGTATCCTGTTTCTTGGTGGGCGATCCATCATTTGTGCTGGGCTAAGAAGGTCCACGGGCACAATCACTGGTGCTACAGTGAAATCATTTCTATTTCTGCTTGATTTCACAATATACAGAAATGTACAATACAAAATTTACATCTGTATGCATATATTTTTTAATACAAAAAAAGCGTATTCTTGGAGTAATATCTTTTCTTTTCTGGCAATACAAAAATGACTATCTTAATCCTCCACAAATAAGGAAAAGTATGAATCAAAAGCAGGGGTTGGATAACTTTTGAAAGTCCTACCTAGATGGCTCTAAAGCAGGGGTGTCCAACCTTGGCAACTTTAAGACTTGTGGACTTCAACTCCCAGAATTCCTCAGCCAGCAAAGCTGGGAGTTGAAGCCCACAAGTCTTAAAGTTGCCAAGGTTGGACACCCCTGCTCTAAAGGCTCTGTCAGAACAGATGGAGCACTTTTCAGTCCCCCTTTTAATGGTGATAGTTAGTTAAGAGCATAAATGGCAATACTTTCTTCTTTTGAAGGCATCCACCCTTATTTTTTTTAATAAAAATAAAAATAACATGTGGAAAATTACACCACTGGCAATGCCCATTTTACCACGTGCTTGATGGTGGAGTCTTTGGGTGTTGAGAGATATTTCTGACTGCGATACTAGCCAGAGGCTGTTGACATCTGCACCTGATACATGTGGCCAGTGGTAGGATTCAAAATTTGTTACTACTGGTTTTGTGGGTGTGGCTTGGTGGGGATGGCAGCGGAAGGATACTGTAAAATCCCCATTCCCTCCCCACTCCTGGGAGAAGGTTACTTCAAAATCTCCATCCCCTCCCCACCCCACTGACCTGCTTTCCAGCTCTATTCTCCTGTGCAGGGCAACAAAAGAAGACCCAGATGATCAGCTGGGACTCGGGAGGCAGAGAATAGATGTGGGAGGGGCCAGTCAGAGGTGAGATTTGCTTGTTCTCTGAACTACTCAAATTTTCTGCTACCGGTTCTCCAGAACTGGTCAGAACCTGCTGAATACCACCTTTGCATATAGCTCTCAACTTACAACTGTAATTGAGCCCAAAATAAGGTCATAAATCTTGCCAGTTGTTAAACAGATCACCATGTGACCAAGCCAGATTTTTACTGCTTGTTTTGTGGCAGTCTTTAAGCGAACACTCCAGTTGTCAAGTGAATCCATTGTCTGCAATGGGTGGGTTTTACCACAAAAAAAAGTCGTAAATCACAGCCATGTGACTGCAGGATGCTGCAAACAACCATAAGTGCAGGCTAGTTGCTGAGTGCCCAAAATGCGTTCACATGACTTCAAAGGGGTGCAAGCATCGTTAGTTCAAATCTGGGTCATACCTTGATTTGGGGAAGTCTATCATAACAGTCACTAAATGATCAGGTTGAGGACTACCTGTATTATATACGCGGATTGCAGCAAAACATTCATAAGTACATTTTGAGCTTGAAGCCTGGTATCTATGTACACTTCTATGCAGAGTCCTTGCAACAATGTAAAAGTTCCCCATAACAACAACCCTGTGAGGTGGGTTGGGCTGACAGAGGGACTGGTCCAAGTCACCCAGCTGGCTTTCATGCCTAAGGCAGGTCTAGAACTCACTGTCTCCTATATTCTCCTTATATATTTACAGTAAAGTTAAAAATAAGGATTGATGAAAGACTGCCTAGGTAGTAGTAATACCATTTTAGAAAAAGGAAAGGCTGCCTCTTGCCATTTTAAACAAATGAGCACATCACATAGCAAAAGCTACATGAAAAAGACACCTATTTGATGCGAAGGAAGACCTGGGAAAGGTAAGATACCCATTCTATATAGACATCCTGGTGAACTCTAGCTAAGGAAACATCTGTATAGGAAGGCTTGCTTAGGAGGAAGATGTTCACGTTGATAAAGTAGACACTGTTGTAATCTGACACATTCCATCGTATTGGTGATGATTAGCTAAATCTTAAAGTGAAAACCTACCAGAAGAGAGAAAGGGGACCAGTCCATTACAGCTGCCACCCAACGTTGAATTGAAAAAAAAAATATTTTTTGACCCCACTATTTCTGATGTGTTTTATTGGATTCCGTTTGGCCACGAATCTTGGGAAAAGAAGGTGTTCTGATCCTTCCAATATGGAGCCCTCTTACCACTACAAATATTCTCTGCCAACTTAACTGAAGCTTAACGGTGGTTATCAGCTGAATGAGCTCTATTTTATCCAGACATTGGTGATAGTTTTTCTTTGAATTAAAGCTGTCAGTTTCTGTCTGTTTCACCTGACAAAGCTGCAGTGCCTGTTATGGAATTTCTGGTTCAAACAAATCCAACTTGCAAATACAGAAAGGTAAAAAAGTCCAGGTGTCACTCATTTTGCCTCTCCTATCAGAATGCTACCGTGAGGTCCTTTTCTATGTTATGTAGAATGACTGATGCAGCTGCCTGTACAAAGCAATGTAATGCAATGTAATGCTCTTTATTGGCCAACTGTGATTGGACACACAAGGAATTTATCTGTCCAATCACACTTGAGATTTGCTCCAAAGCTGAGATTCAAATTACATTCAACCATTTTAAGAGTAATTCAGGATGATTTAAAAAAAAAGTTGGAAAATTATTTTCTTCCAGGTATGAATGGTGAACATTGTTGGACAGCGGGAATGTACAATATATGGAAATATAGAAAGGGAGCAAGGCAGGTTTTCAGTTTTATATATTCATATTTTTATCCCCTTACTTCTGTTACCCATGGCCAAGTTCTGGGAATTATGTAAGTTATAATTCACAATGTTCAGAAAGGAAAATCTAACTATGAAATTGCATTGCTTCTTCCCTGAGATGATAAAATAATATTCTCTCATTGCAAAAAGTCAAAAATAGGTAGACTTGATGCCAAAAAATGAGATATATTTAGAATAAAACCAGTTTGGCCTAGTGGTGAAAGTGAGAAACTGTGAGTTCAACTCCCACCTTAGTCATGAGAGCCAGGTGGGTGATCTTAGGCCAGTCACTCTCTCTCAGCCCAACTCACTTCACAGGTTGTTGTGGGAAAAATAAGAGGAAGAAGGTGTGTTGGATATGTACACCACCTTGAGTTAGCTGTAAAGGTGGGATATAAATAAATACCCTGCAGATCTATAGTGCTCAACAGAATTTTTGAGAGGGGTATGATAAAAATATCATTCCTTTATTTAGCTCCCTATTATTTATGATTTTAAAAAAGCTTTGCAGGTGTTTTTGTAAGCACTAAAACCCTGTTTTAGGGTGCATATGCTAGATTAGCGTTTTCATTTCCTTGAAGCAAAGTTATTTGCAGCTATTTGTTTGCCGTTCTAGGTGGAATAATTAATAATAGGACTAATGGAACTATTCAAACTAAGTATTATGTATTGCTGGCATTTCTCAAAGGCTATTAAATATTTGACCTTTATCTATTTTTATTTCGTAATTCCATTTCCGCACTCATTTATCTTTAATAATGCAACATTACCATTTCAATCATTTTTCTTCTGAATTCTTGTCTCCTGAAAGAGAAGAAAAGGGAGAAGAATATGCATTAAAACAAACAGCTTGAGGTTAGCTTGAATACTGTTTCAAATTACCCATCAACCTTTCAGATTAAACTGCAAATTAATAAACCAGAAATAACCGCTTTAGAGGTTGTACCAAATAATAAGAGAAACATAAAGAACACATTCCTTCTTAGGTTTTAAAGGCATCAAGCAAATACAAATGGCTTATTTCATCTGTGGCTTTGTACACCCACAAAGCAGAAAAAACAAAATAAAATAATAACAGTGGAAGGAAAAACAACAAAGCATGCCTGAAAGAACTCAGAAAATTCATATTGCTATGTAGCCTTGCTCTCCCAGTACCACTACTAGGTATTTAGCAGATAAGCAGCAGGCTTCTGACAGTTCTAAATTACATCTAACTGCACAGTGACACTGCACAGTGTTGAACCAAATATGACCTCTAGGAACACCTGCAGAGGCAACCTGTGGTTTCATCATTTGAGTTTAAAAGTAAATAAAAGAGTGGCATACTCCTCAGTTATCTTTCTGAGAGATTTGTCTGTCTCTTCTTTTCTGAACATTAGAAATGCATCAGAGGTGGTATTCAGCAGGTTCTGACCAGTTCTGGAGAACCGGTAGCGGAAACTGTGAGTAGTTCGGAGAACCGGCAAATACCACCTCTGACTGGCCCTGCCCCCATCTATTCTCTGCCTCCCGAATCCCAGCTGATTGGCTGGGTCTTCTTTTGTTGCCCTGCACAGGAGAACGGAGCTGGAAAGCAGGTTAGTGGGGTGGGGAGGGAATGGGATTTTGCAGTAACCTTCCCCCAGGAGTGGGGAGGGAATGGAGATTTTGCAGTATCCTTCCCCTGCCATGCCACCAAGCCACGCCCACCAAGCCATGCCCACAGAACTGGTAGTAAATTTTTTTTGAATCCCACCATTGAAATGCATGTAACTTCAGCATTATAAAATAATGGAGAATTTTATTTTGTTTTATCTTAGATATAGCTTCCCAGAGGTTTTCTAAGGATAGGAACCTTCACATTGTTTCATTCAGATTTAACAGTGGACCACAGTAAAATACATGGGAAAATTCCATTGACAATAAAAATCAATCTAGGGTAGGGTTAGGTCTATTTCGAGTCAAGGTGCAAAACTAATCCTTGGAATATTTTCCTAGAAGTATTCTAAGGATGGGAAACTACACATTGTTTCATTCAGGTTTAACAGTGGACCAGAGTAAAATTCCTGGGAAAATCCCATTGACAAGGAAAATAAATATAAGGTTAGGGTTAGGACTAGGTCTACTTGGAATCATAGCCCAAAACTAATGCTGGGGATAGTTTCCTAGTTGTTTTCCAAGGATAGGAAACTTCACATCATTGCATTAGGATTTAACATTGGACCACAGTAAAATACATGGGAAAATCCCATTGACCACAAAAATAGATATAGGGTTAGGGTTAGTTCTACTTGGAGTCACAACCCAAAATTAATCCTAGATATAGTTTCCTAGAGGTTTTCTAAGGATAGGAAATCTCACATCATTTCATTTGGAGTTAGTAGTGGGCCACAGTAAAATACATGGGAAAATCCCATTGACCACAAAAAATAAATATAGGGTTAGGGTTAGGGTTAGGTCTGAAAAAAGCATGTTTGGGACATCTTCTGATCTTGCACTGTTTCTTTGAATTTTTCCATGCTCTCGTTGGTATCAGCTTTGATGGTGTCCAGCCATAATGTTCTTTGGTGGCCTGGTTTCCTTTTACCACTAACTCTTCCTAGCATAATTGCTTTCTCCCGTGTGATATGGCCAAAATAAGTGAGACACAGTTTTTTGGGGGGGGGGGTTTCTCCCGCCCAGTGACATGTCTGGTGTTATGTGCTCCAGTACTTGCTTGTTAGTCATCTTTCTTGTCTAAGGAATATCCAGCACCACAGCTCAAATAAGTTAATTTTCTTCCTGTCTTGTTTATGTAAGGTCATACTTTCATAACCATAAGTAGCTACGATGAACACAATAAAGCAGGCTAACCTACACTTGGTTGCCAGGCTGATGTCCTTGCTTTTCCCTATCCGGCTCATATTCATCATTGCTGTGTGACCCAGTGCAATCCAATATTTTATTTCTGGGCTGCATTCACTGCTTTGAGTCATCTGTGTACCTAGGAAAATGAATTTTCTGATGCATTCTATCTCTTCACTATCAATTTCTGTTCTGATGTTTCTATTCCATGAGGTGGTCATGAGCCTGACCTTTTTGATGTTCAGAAAGAAACCAAAGTTCTCACTTTTTTCTTTGATTTTCTTGATCAGATGTTCCAGGCCTTCTTTGGTTTCTTAGAGGAGAGTTATATCATCAGCATATACAGTAGGAGATTGTTGATGTTTTCCCCTCCTCTGAACTGATCCATCGATGACCGCATAGGATTTTATTGAGGGCTGCATCAGGGTTGTGTTTGACCTCAGGGGGCCAGGGTGGGTGTTGGGGGCAAGTTGGGGGCACTTGTAGTGGCCCGAGAGCTTTCCCAGCGATAATGGGCTCCTGAGCTCATATATGTCTCTGTACATCACAGACATTTGCTTATGTCACTGACTGTCTCAGCAACTGGGATTCATGTTGTCCTCTGGTTGGGCACCCTATCTAACATGTTTGAGACAGTAGTGGGATTAAAAAAATTTTTTTACTACCAGTTCTGTGGGTGTGGCTTGGTGGGCATGGCAGGGGAAGGATACTGCAAAATCTCCATTCCCTCCCCAGTCCTGGGAGAAAGTTACTGCAAAATCCCATAGCCTCCCCACCCCACTAACCTGCTTTCCAGCTCTGTTCTCCTGTTCAGGGCAGCAAAAGATGACCCAGCAGATCAGCTGGGACTTGGGAGGCAGAGGGGGGGCAGTCAGAGGTGGTATTTGCCGGTTCTCCAAACTACTCAAAATTTCTACTACCGATTCTCCAGAACTGGTGAGAACCTGCTGAATACCACCTCTGGTTTGAGAGCCTTTCTATTGAATTTTCTTGTTGAGTTTTTTTTTGTGGAGGAGGTTTCCAGGTTTTTCTCCAATCCTGTAACTCACTTTTCGACAATTGCTCAGTGATAGTGACTGCCATGGTCCTTGTTAACTCGGGTGATGACTGAGCCAGTATGAGATTCCTTTTCTGTTTTCTCATCATGGTTCTTGATATTTTTTATTTTAAAAATCCCTGGGTTTCCTTGGCAATTGTCAAATTCTTGGTACTAGAGAGAACTAGAAATTGGTGGTGGTTTGAAGGCTTTGCTCTAGACTTAAACTGTGACAAATAACAGGTGAGTAGGGCAAGGCTCAGTCTACGTTGCTCATTGTGTATTTTTAATGCAGCTTGTTTTGTTTTATTGCATCTGTAAATCTGTATCTGTAAATTCTATCTTTAAATTTTCCTTCTTTAAAGCTTTATTTATATTCAAACTGGGTCAAATTACTCTTGAGAAGAGAATTCTATCTTTGGTAGGTATCAACATATTTATATCTAAGCTATAGCTGTAATAAAAAGAGAAAGAATATTGGTTGGTTTGGATGTGATAAGAAATTGTGGTTTTGCAAAGTCCAGTTTTTGAAGGTCATAGTTTATCAAGCTGATAACACTGTATTGAGTCAGACCTGGATATGATATAATTTTATTTCACATATACCTGTTTTTTCAAGGTAGTTGCATGAAAATTGGCCAGGGGTGATACAGCATTGCAGGCTAATTCTGCCAACTGCCAGCAGTTCGATCCTAACCGGCTCAAGGTTGATCCAGTCTTCCATGCTTCTGAGTTCGGTAAAATGAGGACCCAGATTATTAGGGCAATATACTGCATCTGTAAACTGCTTAGAGAGGGCTGCAAAGCACTATGAAGTGGTATATAAGTCTAAGTGCTATTGCTATTTGCTTCCAGTGAGTAGCAATGCTGTTTGTACCCATTTCTGGCATACTCACAGTTCTCTTTTGTTAGAATAATAATGAAAACTCAAGAACTAAAAGAATTGGAGAGCCATTCTTCTCATTTGTGTCTTTTTCAGAGATCCTTGCAGAAGGATTCACCTGAGATGGCTAACCAAAGCAGCAGGCAAGGCAGAGCTGTTCACGTTAAGGAAAACGGAAGATGGGACAAGCTGGCCCCTATCTGTGATCCCTTTCAGCTTGCTATCAAAAGTGACTGACACACCCCATTTAATGCTCAGGTGGCCCTGGAAAAGATTTATTATATTTAGTAAGTTCACAGAAACTTCAAAGCAATGAGTGTTTAATCAACAAAATGGGACCATTTATAGCAGGGGTGTCAAACTCAAGGCTGGGAGCTGGATCCAGCCTTTGGGGTTCTTAGATCTAGCCTGTGGGACCACCCTGGAAACAGTGAAGGACTGACCCACGGTGCTTCTGTCAGTGAAAATGGCACTCGGGAGAACTGTGTGCGGCCCTCCTGAGCTCTGTTTTCACTGGCAGAGTGTTGCAGGAGGCCATTGCAGCCAAAAAGCCAGGCCAGATCCATGATAAAACATTTAAGAAGAATTACTTTGGGTTGAGTTTCTATTTTTGTGAATAAACTGGCTTGAAGTTATGCCTTGCACATAAAATGACAATGTCAGAGCACTGATTGATCTGCACCCAAAATGAAGGAAAAAAGATGTCAGCTCTTACTTCCTTTCTGACCAGAGTAGATAAATTAGTAGAATCACTTCAAAGTCTAAGATGCTTAACTTTCTGCTCATTAATTGAAGGCATTTTGTAACCAACATAAATTCAATTTCCATTCATTTTTTTAAAAAATTATAAAGTGCATTTATGCTCTGGTATTGTCTGATAAGTAGAATTTAAGCACGATAAAGGCAGAAACAGTGAAGATAAAACAGCTCATTAACATTTCCCTCATCTAAAGGAAAAAGCAAATTAACATGTGAGGACCGTTACCACATGAGGCATATCTTAAAATCACAATGTGCTTCATCTCTGATAAATATGCTTTTTTTTCAGTTTGTGGGAGCATCTCAACCTTACAACTTTTAAGAGAGGAAGATTTACACTTTGAATTCCATCAGGAAATAAATTGCAAACCTGCAATAAAAGGAATCCCTGCAGGTTTTACTCTGCTAGTCATAGCTGCTCAACTCCATTTCTGTAAGCCATTGACCCAGCACTGTCTGAAGACATTTCCGCATCATGTGGCTAGCATGACATCACACCGCAGCTCAAAGAGTGTGGTGAAACACAGAACGGTGTTACCTTCCCACCAAAGTGGTACATATTTATCTACTTTCATTTACATGCTCTCGAACTGCTGGGTTGGCAGGAGCTGAGGCAAGTGATGGGACTTGAACCACTGGTGTATAGACCTTCTCCCGTGTCTTTTAAGCCACTGAGCCACTGTGCCTCTAGCAGTAGCTATTTTAAAATGGTGAGTAACAATCACTGGCTTGTTAACATACCACTGGGATTTCTATGCAGTTTTCAGAAGCCTCCCCACATACAATGCATGTCTTTAATCTAGGCCAGGGGTCGGCAACCTTAAACACTAAAAGAGCCACAAAAGTCCTAACTGGAAGCCCCCCATTCAATTCTGGAGCCGACTGGAAGTCTGGTTCCCCACCATAGAGTCTCCTCCTAGTATGGCGTCCTTTTTCCTCTACTAGTCCTAAACAAAAGTCCTATCAATTGTGGAGCCGACCGGCGGCAGGGAGCCGCAGTAGAGGGATGAAAGAGCCACTTGCGGCTCCAGAGCCGCAGGTTGCCGATCCCTGATCTAGGCAGCCTATTGCAAAATATCTCTGTGCAGAAAGCATCGGGCTTGGTGTTGCAGTTATGAAATTTGCCCTCTGCTCCCTATGGACCAACAGTGCTGGTGTGACCTTGTAGCACACTAAAGTTGAACAACCTTGTTTGGCTGTTCCGATTACAGATAGTCCTTGACTAAAGACCATAACTGGGACCAGAAGGCAAAGCAGTTATTAAGTGGATCAGGCCAATTTTACAACCTCTTTGCCCTGGTTGTTGGACAAAGCACCACAGCTGTTAAGTGAATCATGTGGTCATTAAGCAAATGCAGTGGGAAGCCAGCTGCAAAGTTTGCAAATGGTGATCACATGGGATGCGGTAATTATAGCAAATGCAGTTGCTGAATTATGATCATGTGATTTAGGGGACACTGTGGCAGTCGCACACATGATGACCAGGTTGTGCATCACTTTTTTCTTTGAAATTTCAAAAGGGTTGTTAAATGAATGGTCATAAATTGAGGACTACATGTATTATACAGCAGCCTCACCCCTACTAGGATAGCAACGGATTGCTTACCTGCCCTGTGATACTCCATGGTTCCATATACCATCCTACTCTGCTCCTCAAGGAGTAGTTGTCAACTCATAAAACATTTTGTTTACACGTTTTATAGTTGACAACAGAAAGAAGTGGGGGGGATTTCAAAGAGCAGGCAGCAGTGTGGAATCGAAAGTACATTCCATTTATATTTTCTTCAAACACTGATTAGATGAATGAAGCTTCTGCCACAAAGAGGGTGATTCATGACTCTTGGCTATGGATGTTTATTGTTGGATGATACACCCAGAGGGGTGGGGGGTGGGGGGTGGGGGGGAAGCAGGATCAAGGATGACAGTGAATTATGTATCTCAGAGTTGGCTACGCCCAGGTAAATGCCGGACATAGAATATTACCTTCAAATAAATCTGTTTTAGTTTTGGGAATGTGGCTCGAGGCTCATGATTTAATTGGAGTAACTGCTGGAATCCTGACAGTAGTGGTGTTTCAAGCACAGCTTGCAGATGGTCAGTGCTAACTAGCTATATCAATCAATTATGCAAAACTGGGTAGAAAACTAATCTTCCTGTGGTTTAAAAAAAAAAAACCTATCTACCCATAATACAAAACAGGCACCTTTGGGGGCTTATGAGAATGTACAGAACATAGAAGTTGGAATAATAAGGGTGGAGGGGATCTCTGCCCATGGCAGGAAGTCCTATATTCTCTGAGCTGCTATGCACCTGAAATTGGAAGTTACACTCATGTGTAGATTTTTCTTTTCTCTCATCCAGGTCTCAATGCATGTGAAGTGCACCAATTCCTTCTGTGAACTGTGAATGCATGAATGTGGCAGGATGGCACTGGTAGAAACCAGAAGGAACGAGTGAATGGGGGAGTTCTTTGATGTACCATACATAAATTACCATTTATTCCCTTTACAAATCACTTCACTTCTTCAAGGATTTTATTTAACTCTGGACACTATGTATTATAGAAGAGTAGGTGCAGCAAAACAAAAACAGCTTAGTTTTGTGCTTGGTACAAGCTCATGTGTGTTTGTTTTAACTGAGGCACTTAAGACCAATAGCAGTCAGTGGTGATAAATGATCCATACCCCTGAAAACATTCATCTAATCAAGGTGATTGTCAGAGAAAATATTTGCAACTCTGTGAGCACAAGAACAAACAAGATGATTCAGAATAATTTATGTCATCGCTTAACATCAAAATCTTATCATTTTAAGAAAGTCTGCATTATAAGCCTAGCTGTCAAATAATCATATAACATGCATGCTACAATATCTTGGCTGTTTTTTTCTTCTTCTCCCTAGGCGAAAAGCAAGGCTGGTTTGTTTTTAAAAATGCATTTAATAGCGATTAATGTTATGTCGGTGGATCGGTCCCAAGGAGAGACGCGAGACCAGTGACTTTCAAGCTCTTTTTATTAGGTGGTAGATCGGCTTGCTTGCATCGGATCGGCGGCGGCTTATATAGAACTTGTACCCGGCGCCACGGCCAATGACAGCCGTTCGAATCTCCCGCGATCGGCTAGGCCAATCGTGGTTGATCCGTAACGGCCAATCAGTGCCGTGCACTCAGCCAATCCGAATGCTGTGAGTCCCCGCCAATCAGAATGCAGGGTTACAAGAATGCAAATACAGAACAATTAAGATACCAGAGTAGAAACCAGGAGATTGTGAGTTCTAGTTCCACCTTAGATATGAAAGCTGGCTGGATGACTTTGGGCCAGTTACTCTCTCAATTCCTGTGGCAACCAATGGATCAAACATTCAATTGGCGTGGATGGGGGGATACAAGCCTTGAACTTAAGTGAGAACACTTGGGAGAAATGTTTTTTTTTAAATAGTATGTCTTTTCAAAGGAAAAGAACTGGCCTACCCTCTCAAGGTGACTTTACTTGTTTTCTGAGGTGGGAGGAAAAAATAGAATAGGGCTGGTTCATAAAGCTCATTTTTTCAGGCTGTTTTCTTTCTTCTTTTTTTTTTTTTAAGCAAATTTTATTAATTTCAAAGACAAACAAATCATCATCGACCATTACATATTTGAACCTTTTTCCATTATAAATTTTACAAGTCAGATAAAACCTTATTTTATACAATACAATTCTATTTTAAGCCATTTCCATATGAGCATAAAAATACCTCTTATGCAATTTCTCTTTACTTTCTTTACTCTTATTCAATTTCACTATTATTATTTCATCTATTTCTTTCTGACTTGATTACCATTATTCTCATTCTGTATTTCTACCAGGTTTTATTAATACTCTCAAAAACATAAACACACAACAAACAAACATATAAAAATCTTTTAGGAAAGTAACTTGGCCCCAGGTACCTCTCTTTATATGGGCTTCAATTATATTCATGCTCATCTTACATATCATTACCTATTTTGTTTACCATTCTATATATTCTATATAAACTTCTCCACACATTTCACTCTTCATAATTCTATCTTATTTAATCCATCTTAATTTAAATCATTATATTTGTATCTTTTGCCCATTCTTTATTATCCCTCTATCTCATTCCTTATAATAGAAAAAAAGAATTTCTCCTGAAATCACTAATCAGAGTATGATGCCTTTCTATCCTCCCCTAAATTAATTAGATTAACATTTAAAATAACACCTAATACCCAATCTGATTCTGCTTGGTACATTCTATCTACTAATTTTTTTCTTTTAATAACAATAAAAACAGAGTAATAAATCCAAAATGATTAAATACATAGTTAAATAATAAATCTAAATATTAAATCTTATAACATTCCCATTGCCTTTCCCTTTAATATTTTATTACATTTTAAAATCAATCATTGTTAAACATTTCAACATTTTAATTTCTTATTAACTCTTAAGCCATTCTAATTTTCTATTTCTAATACAGATGTTACAATACCATCTTATGTACCTTGCAAAATCTTTTTAAGAAAATTGTACTTTACCCTTTGTCCCTAAAAAAATTCTCTTTTCCCATCTAATTTCAAAACTTTGTGGCTTTTCTCCGCCTTTCCCCTTTCTTTCTTCCCCACCAAATCTTCCTACCCCCCTTCTTCTAGCCTCTGCCTTGCTGGCATCCCTTCTCTGTTGTGTTCCCTTTTTCTTTTGTTTACTATCATTATATTTATTTTGCATCTTATTTTTCTCTTTCTTAAATGTTTTTTTAGATCTTAAGTCCTTCATTTTCCTCGCTTTCTTCCTTCCTTCTTTCTTAGTTAAATTTTGGAATTCATTAAAGATGGCGTCTTCATCTTCTTCTTCTTGTTGTTCTTCTGCCTCCATCTGTTGTATTATTTGTTGATAGTTAACCAGCGCCATTTCTAAAAATAGGAAGGTTTTTTCCATACCATCTTTACCGGCTGCTTTTGTTTGCTCATATTCTTCCCTCAGTTCCTCAAAAGAAAAAGCCATTATTGATCTTTTCTTTTCTTTTCTTTTTCCCTCTTTCTTCTTACACCAACCAAGATATTTCAAAAAAAGTAAAACAATCCCAAAATCCACAATCCTCAATCAATCCAAGCCAAGACAAAATTCTCCTTTCTCTTCCAGGGGTAGTATCAGACAAAAGAAAAAGAAAGTCCAAATCTGTATTTTGAAGCCTTATTGGAGTTATATTTCTGTCTTCAAATCCTTAAGGCATCTCCTCCAACAAAATCAAACCAGATAAATATATTTTTGTCCTCTCCCTTCCGACTTATCCCATAAAGCTAGTTTTACCTGAAAAAAACAGGTTTCTCAATATCCACTTATTAATTCCGTCGGGAAGGAGAGTAAACTTTCCTTTCAGCACCACCAAACTGCCGCTTTTTCCTCTTCTAGAAGGTATCATTCAGAAAGTCATAATTTTCAGGAATTTTGTTAAATATGTCTTAGAGTCCTGAGAACCAAGAAAAACTTTCTCTTTTCAAAAACTTTCTCCACTTCCTCCTGCGCATTCTTACCCGGCTGCCAGCTTCTTTGTGGCGGCCATTGTGGGACCGCTGCACGTCTTGGGAAAAGGGGTTCTGTCGGCCGGGAGGGGTCTGCAACACCCCAAACCCTCTCCGGATCCCCTATCTTCAGCTGCCCCTGCAGGGCAGCCTAGCTCCGACCCGTCCGGATCGGAGCACCAAAGCGGCTAGCGCAGCAGGATCGCGCAGCTTCGCGAATCCCTGCCGCCGCAGCCGACAAACTGGAAGACTCCAGGCTGTTTTCTTCATAATATGCTTGTATATCTAATTTCTAATTACCAGAATCCCTTGATGCGGATTATAATTATTTGAAACAGTCACAACATTCACATTCCTCTTAGACAGATGAAATTTGGAAAGACAGAAAAGCCTGAACTTTTGAGAAAAATAGCAATAGCAGCTGTGGAATTTGCATCCCTGCAGTCTCTTTGGAAAATGAAAAATTATACTAAGGAAAGGGATTCACAGTTCAGCATCCTCTGAATATGTTGGACTATACTTTCCATAGTTCCCTGTTAGATCATCAATTGTCCATGCTAGTTGGATGCCCAGGTAGAAGACTGTAGCTCTTCTTTCTCCAGAAAAAAAAGGAGCCAAACTCATGGATTTGAAATTATGGTTTGTTGTAGTGTTTGTTTTCCTTTACTGATTTAGGGATCCTTGATCCTCTTCTGGAACAACCACCTTTGGGTGATAATGCCAACCATGTTGTAGAGCTGGGAAAGGCAATTTGCTTGAGGAGCACCACAAGTAAGAGACAGTTGAAGGTGGAGATGTGTGCCTCAATAGCATGGTAAATAAGGATGGACTTCAAAAATGTGCTCTCAGGTAGATCAGAGGAGACAGAGAAATTTAGAAATAATGGAATCATTTTGTTGGAAAAGATTTAGAAGTCATCATTCTCCTGCCCAATACAGGTCCATTAGAACAGGGGTGTCAAACTGGCGGCCTGTGAGTCAGATCCATCAAATGCAGGCCCCACACATCCTGGTTCCACAAAGGCAAAAACCATCACGATACATCACGATACGTCACGTGACGGGATCGAGTTTGACACCCATGCATTGACAGACCAACCATCCAGTTTCTGAAAATCTGTATGATGTAAATGAAAATTTACTTCATTGTGTGTCAAGTGGTCCCATTGGCTGGCAACGTCTCAGGTGGTTCTACTTGATTTCTAGCCTGAACTTGCCTCCTTGTAGGTTTACTTTGGCCGCAATCCTGCCCTCTGGGACAACAAAGAATAAACTCACTCCCTGTTCTGTGGCAACTCTTCAGATACTGAAGACTGCTATCATACCTCCCCTCATCTTTTCCATAGACTAAACAATATCCCAAATTCTTAAAAGGTTCCTCAGAAAACTTGGTTTTCACAACCTTTACCACCTTGGTAGCCCTTCCCTGAACTTGCTCAAATTTATCACTGTCCTTTTTGAACAACAGCACACAGAATGGGATAGAGTGCTCTAGATGGGATTTGACCATTTATTTAAAAGAAGTAGCGTCATGATGGGCTTCAGATGATTTAGATGTGTGTTACAACAACCAGTTGCAAGGGACTGTGGAAACTGTCGTCTAGAAAATTGAAGGGGCATTTTGCCTTATGCATTTAAAACAGGTTTCCTTGGAGACAGAAACCTGAGCAAAATTGAGTGGCAGTCAGCTGCTGATAAAACTGCCACAGAACTTCACCATTGTTCCTGGGAGAAAAAAATACCAGGAGGAAAAGGTACCACACTGTGGCCCCTGGCAATTGTTGACATTTCAAAAGTTGAGTGGGTGTTACAAATCATGCAGATAACATTTAGAATACGATTAACATGGAAATAATTTGGGAACGATTACCATTTTAAAGCAGAAAGTGAATTGGGCCGCAAGACGATAAAGGAGAAACATTGCCAGCAAGGCCCAAACTTAATTTTAATTTTAAATCTGTAGTGCTGACATTTGTTTTGCCTCTGGATGGATGCAGCTGTGATTTTCATTTTTCTGTCAAGTCGTCCGCCAGTCAGAAAGAGCAGCTTTTTTTTTTTGTCCCTGGAAGGACAGAAAAGAAAGATATAATATTCTCAAAATTTGAATGAGGGAGAAAGAACTATATTCATTATAATTTTAAATTAAAATGGGATCCTGGACATTGACAAATATTCAGGAATGAACCTGTGTGTTAACATTTTCATTTGATGCTCTCTGTTAGCATGCTGCTGAAATGCCATTTCTCCTCTTCATTTCATAAAGGCAGTTTGCATTGGCCAGTGGGGAAAAGAGCATCTAGACCAGGGGTGACAAAGTCAATTTCATTGAGGGCTGCATCAGGGTTGTGTTTGACCTCGCGGAGGTGGGGCATGATCAGTTTAACATCACTCGTATCAGAGTGGTGGCCAAGTGCTGGCAGGACTTCCCTCAGACCTTCCCCTCCTCTCATTGTAATTTTCCTTCCTTCCTTCCTTCCTTCCTTCCTTCCTTCCTTCCTTCCTTCCTTCCTTCCTTCCTTCCTTCCTTCCTTCCTTCCTTCCTTCCTTCCTTCCTTCTTATTCCTTCCTTGCTCTCTTCCCATCTTTCCTTTTTTTTTCTTTTTCTTTCCTCTTTCCCTTTCTCCTTACCTGTCCCTTCTTAGATGCTCAAATGCAAAAAAAGGGAAACATTTCTCCTTTTGTTTTGTTTTTAGTTTGTTTTGGGTTTCTATCACTTGATGAAGAGGAATTCCTGGCACATCACGGAAGGCCCTGAAAAAGACTCTACATTTCTTGCAGAAAGCAAGCTGTAACCTAATAGACCAAGCTTATATTAATCATATTGTTCACAAATTGTAGTCCATGTGTGGGATGGATATGAGATTGGCCAAGCATTTGTCTGAAATGGTATAGGGTCTCCTATTTAAGTAGGGTGTTAGATTAGAAGACTTCCAAGGTCCTTTCCAATTCTGTTATTCTGTTAAATTAAGCATATCCTAAATTAGTGGCTTCCAATATATTGAAACTGCAACTCACGCAGCTATGCTTCCTGTAAGTTTATTTATACATATCATATTTAGAAACTGCCCATCTTCACAAACCACCTTGGGCACTGTAGAAATACATATAAAAACATAAAACATTATAATAAAAACAGTTGAAAATAAGAATGAAGTAATTACAATTAAAAAGATGGGGAATGGGCTTTGGGGTGCTAACTGTTGAGGTAATTCTCCGTTAGGAGAATGAGTGCGCACAGGGAGACGTCATGAGAGTGGTGAAGAATAACACACAACCAGTACATAGATACACTGTATAGTAAAATGTAGGTTTTACTTCCAGTAAACGGTTAAGCAAAGTCCAACAAACAGTCCAAGTTATACACAGTTATTGCAGTCAGTTTTCAGTCCAGGGATAATCCAATAACAAAGTCCAGTATCATAAAGAGTTCAGTAATAGACTCACATCAATCCAAGAATAAAGACAATCAGCAACAGTCAATAGGGAAATGCAGGAACGGCAACACTCAGGACTAAACAACCCAGGTTTCTGGCTCCATCTTATGGCCAACTGAGGAACCACACCCAATTACAATTTTAGCATTCCCTTAAAGAGACAGTATTATATGTCTATCCTGGTTTATATATTTCCAACCCAACTGTTAGGTGACTTACATTCCAAACACTAACTAGCCCCATGGCTGCGTCCTCTTCTGTGGGCCCCAAGCAAGTTGGGAGAGCCAGATCTTCAAGCGCTTCCAAAAGGCCAGGAGAGTGGGCACCTGCCTTGCCCCTGGGGTGGGGTGGGGGGTGGAGAATGTTCCGTAGGACGGGAGCAATGTCAGAGAAAGCTCTCTTCCTGGATCCCACTAGTCAAATTTATTTGACTGATGGGATCCACAGCATACCTTCCCTAACTAACCAGGTGGGATGGGCCAATATAATGAGGTAAACATGACTCCACAGTAAGTAGCAGCCCACCTGAGAGTATCAAGTAGGAAAGAGTTGCTCAATCAAGTAACAAACTGGTAAAAAAAACCAGTTGGTAATAAAAAGCACCAATTAAGATGAATCTGCCCAGCCTAAATTAATATCCGTACTTTATATTGATTTTACTACTAGTAACTGATGTCTAGATAACGAACTAGAATAGCAACAGCAAAAAAACCAAACCAAACCAAACCAAAAATGTGATTGGTCGCAATAAAATGGTGGGGCAAGGTGAGGTATACCCCAGGTGGTTGAATGACTTTGGTCTAATCAACTTCTTTCAGTCCAACTCATCGCACAATTCTCTGAGGAAAAACTGAGGAGATCCCAAATGAGGCCTACCTTGGCAAAATAGAAATGTCATGATAAAGTATATGGTGTTTCCCGACAGGGCTGCTATATCCAGTAAATTGTACTGAACATCTCGTGGTTATGTAAATATTTCTAGAGCTCAATGTGCTGGCAAGGGCGTTTTATGATGTTTTAATATTTTAAATGATCAAGCACAATTGTTTTGCCTGGCTGCCTACAAATAGCGGCATTAAGGATATAGCTTTGGAATATATACGGTCTGCTTCTCACACTGAGAGAAGCGGAGTCCTTTCAGAGGAGAGAGAAAATTACTTTTTGATTTATAAAGTCTATGAAATAGGATGTCATACCACTGTGACAATTATGGGCTATTCCAGTATGACCTTTTCACCTACTGGACATTAAATGATTACCAGATTCTGCTGTTTTATTCTTATTTAGGAGATCATCTTCTCAACCTTCAAACTATTTATTCCTAAATCATTTGAAAGGCTAAAACTTGCAACAATAAAGTATTTTCCCTTGGAAAACATTTTTTTAAATTGTGTTGAAGATGTATGAATTGTAAAACCAACATGACATAATGTATACAAGATAAGGGATCATCACAGTTAGGTACAGTGATTTTAATATTTTACAATTATTAGATGTCTGAATGCAGAGCAACAGCAATATGTCTTGCTGCATCCAGACAAAATATGCGCAGAGATTCTACATAAAGTTTTTTTCTAGTTTTCAATGCAATGATTGGGAAATGATTCTTTCCCATTTCTGTTAAATATTTTAAATAAGAGTTTCTGTGTCCATAAAAAATGGCAAAGCTGGAAAATATGGCCCAAGAATATCCTGTCACTGAGCAACATCTCTTAATCCTGAGATTGGATACGGATGATTTCTCAGAAAATGTGGGATTTCAACTTTACTAGAAATAGGAGAGGCAGGCATCTCATCTTTGGTTGTTGCAACGAGTAGGGGAAAAAGTTTGCATTGATGAGTAAAGAACTAAATCCTGACAGCAACCTTTCTTTTAAATGATTTTCAAAACTCTGGGGAGAAAAACAGACTGAAAGAATATAAATGGACCCTATTAATTTCCTATGCAAAATATCCAACATATAACAATTGCAAGAAAAATGCCTTAAAAAAAAAAGCTTTTGAAAAACCCATTAAGCTACCAGAATATTCTGGGTAATTGTTGTAGCAAAGTTTCTTTCTAAAGGCAGGGAAGAAGTGTTTTGTTCCAGGTAGTTGCTATGAAACAATTTCTGCAAGCACTAAGCTAAGGAAGCAAGCAAAGGGAGGACCTTTCATATCAAATACAACCAGTTTTGAGATTACAGATTGGAATGGAGGTTTGCTGGAACGCTGACATTATCTCAAAAGTACCTTTATTGGAATGGCACCTGGCACATCTGTGAAATCTTGAAAGTTTCCCGGACTTCCCACAATGTCCCAAACTACAATGCATCCCCTTTAATCCCATCATCACATCACATGGACCAATCACGATCTCTCTCAGTGTAAGATCCTTTTCCTCTGCTGCACCACACTTAATAACCTTGAACTAAGAAAAGAATTTTATTTTGTCTACTTAGAACTACTCAGTTGAAATCACCCCCCTCCCACTTTCTAAGGCTATGTGGCAGCGTGGAATATGGCTTCCAAAGCTGACAGTTGTCTTTTTTAACACAACTATGTATGTTCCAGAGCTTTTCACTGGTTTTCAGTTTTGACAGAAAGCCTTACCTCAAATTAAGTAAGCAGCTAAGTTGTATGCTTTGAAGATATCTTCCATCCACTCTTCCCTGGTGAATTTGTTTTATTCTGGATGCTTAAAATGAAAAACATTCTTTATGGTTCATGCTGTAAATTTAATTAAAAATTACAGACCAACTGAAGGTATGTTCTATATATAGAAAGTGTAAGTACTACTAGCAATTCCTGTCTGCCTAATACATATGGCAATCTAATTCCAGTCATCATGAATGGCTTGAATGCTTAATTTCTGGGCTAATTTTGTTTTACCCACCAGCACTCAGAGAAATTGGGTATCAAATGATGCTAGGACACTTTGTACAGATGGTTAATTGATTTTGTTTACAATTGCCCAAATTACCATATTGAGGAAATGTGAACTGATTAAACAATGTTTCGTTTAAAAGGATTTTAAAACCCCGTATCTTTTATTTTCTAAATATTTTTCACATCTAACCATTTTATTAATATCTTCCTGTTTCAAAAGTTCTCATGTGTAATTTCTCAATAAGATCCATGGTATAATAATATACCATAGATCTTATTGAGGCAATAGCTTTATCAGGCCAACCGAAAGTTTATAAAATAATTGCAGGCTTTCAAGTTTCTTCATTAGGCAAAATGGATACAAATTTGGAGGAAAGCAGGGAGGATGAAGCATTTTTGTTAATGTTCAAGAAGTGCAAATTGAATCCCTTCAAATAGAAGTAATCTTCGCTTAATGACCCTATGTCCAGCAACCATTCAAAGTTATGACAATGCTGAATGAAAGGAATTTATGGATAGTCCTCAAGGTTACAGTGCCCTCGTGGTCATGTGATCAAAATTTGGTTGCTTGGCAGCCAGCTCGCTGTCATCTTTCTCACACTGCTGATGAACCGTGCCTGAACAAGGCAGCTGCTGGCTATTTGCGCAACCACACGAGGCCTCCCTTGCAAAGGCTCAACAGCTATCTTGGTTGGCCACACCTCCCCAGCAGTGAGAGGAAACAGATTGTTAGCTGAGGCTACCAAGTGCAGGAGTGATGAGAGGATGCGGGATAGCCAAAAGGTCACAGTTGGATGGGGAGTTGAAGTGAGTGTGGTAGGGCAGGAGAAGCATCAGGAGAAGTTTCACTTAATGATAGCATGGTCCTCACCTAACAATCATAACCAGGACTACCAATGGCCTTAGCTCAGGGGTGTCACACTCAAGGCCCGCGGGCTGGATCCGGCCCACGTGGTGCTTAGATCTGGCCTGTGCAGCTGCCCTGGAAACAGTGAAGTACCAGCCTGCAGTGCCACTGCCAGTGAAATTGGAGCCCGGGGAGCCCGGACACAGTCCCCTTGGTCTCCATTTTCACTGGCAGAGGTCTGCAGGAGGCCATCGCATCTGAAAACGGAGCCTTGGTGAGTGATGTTGAGCTGGCCACGCCTACTCCAGCCACGGCCACCTCCCCCCCGAGGTCAAATGCAACCCTGATGCAGCTTTCAATCAAATCAAGTTTGACAACCCTGCCTTAGCTAAACAGTGTGGTCACTTCACTTAGCGATAGAAATTCTGGTCCCAGTTAGGGCCATTAAGTATGGGCTTCCTGTATGTAGTAGCAGTTCAGTAAAAGAGCCTAAAAAAAATCAGACAAGTGAACAGCCACATAGTCTTGACATTCACAAAGCCAGGGATAAGACACTATCTCAGGTCAAGCATGAGATATTTGCAGTCCAAGAGATTCTCGTAAGTCCTAAACTCCCTCTTGATAGCTCTTGGAATCCCTTCATACCAAGATCGTTGATATGAAGACTGGGTTTCTCTGGAATTGTTAGTTAGTCACCATGAAAATCGAGCTGTATGTCCCAAGATGGTTATATATTCCTATTAAAAAGGACCTACCACAAGCAATCCAAATTCAGTTTTCTCAAAATGTGTGTTGGGCACCCAGCCATTTTTCTACCATGGGTTACAAAACCAATGTGGGAACTTTGACCAGCAAAAGGATGACTTACCACAGCCAAATTAGATACAGTGATTTGAGGATGGATACCACCTTCTCTTTCATGCCCAGAATTTGAATATTGAGCAACTAAAGTAGGTACATTGAAAGTAATGGTCATATATTGTTGACAGTAAAAACAAATACCATCCTATCAGGGATGCAAAACAGCTATCATGTATGCTTTTTATCAACTGAGATTATGCTGAGATTATGCTTGCACATCTGATGGCTCTCCAGAATTTTATGCAATACTGTGTTTCTCCAACAATACGGCCTCCATCAATAGGAAGGCCCAGCATGATTTCTAGGTATGAGGTGAAATTAAGCCCCGCCCCCAAAATTTAGACCTATTTAAAGCATGCATTTCCCCGCCATTTCTCACATCGTTCATTAGAACTACACGAGATGAAGAGAAATGAGGGGGAAGGGTGGGGGTGGGGGGAGAAAACTTGCCTTTAGGAGTGCCCTGCAGGTAGCCTAGGCTAGAATACCCCGATAGCCGATAGAAGCTCCCCGAAGGCAGAGTCCCCAGCCACTTCAGGGCGTGGCATGGCTGCCCATGTCCCCTTGCCTTTAGGCAGTCTCTTTCGGGCGATGGAAGTTCCCCAAGTGCAGTCACCAGCCAATTCGATCGTCCGGTAGAAGTGGCCTCGGGGTGAGGGCACACACACACTCCCTCGCCGTGAGGCCGCTTCTATCAGCCGATGAAAGCTCCCTTGAAGGCAGAGTCCCCAGTGCTTCAGGGCGAGGCATGGTTGCCCATGTCCCCTCGCCTTTAGGCAGTTTCTTTCGGGTGATGGAAGCTCCCCAAGTGCAGTTACCAGCCACTTCGATCGGCCAGTAGAAGCGGCCTCGCGGTGAGCACACACACACACTCCCCTCACCCCGAGGCTGCTTCTACCGGCCGATAGAAGTGGCTGGTGACTGCACTTGGGGAGCTTCCATCGCCCGAAAGAGACTGCCTGAAGGCGAGGGGACACGGGCAGCCACGCCTTGTCCCAAGCGGCTGGGGACTCTGCCTTTGGGGAGCTTTCATCGGCTGATAGAAGTGGCCTCGCAGTGAGGTACGTGTGTATGGCCTGCTCTAGGTGGGGGAGGAAAAGATGGCCTAGCCGTTTTTTCGGCGGTCAAAAAAAAATAAGGCCCGGCCTTGTTTTGTGAGAAACACGGTAGTTTTTCCTGCTATGGATATGATTCAGACATCAATCGAATTCCTCCATCTCATTTTTTTTCCTCATTGATCATCTTGTTCATTGAAAAATTCTTGGAAATTCAAAAGTTTACAATAGCCATATTCTATAAACTCCAGTTAGTTTAATAAACTGGGAAACATTGCACCAAACCATAGAGTAACTTGTTTAGTTTTGGTTTAGCACCTTGTGTGATCCTAGCAAGATATGATTTAGAGACCAGGATTAATGTTTTAACACAGTGTGAACTAGTTGTGGTTAGTTCATTAAACAAGATAAATGAAGCACAACACAGTGTAAATACCAGTAGCTTCACCAGTAGAAATGTGAGCTATTTTTCCAATGGCCAAAAAGGCTGCCATTTTGCTTTTATTTTAATTTCACATCAGATGTATTATCTTATAAGATCATTAGAGATTCTTTTGGCATCTTATGTTTTGCTAGGGAAAGGCATCCTACAGATGGTAAAAATGTCTTTAAAAACTGAAGCCACCTGGCCCACAAACTATCAACTTTGAAACAAACCTGGCAGGGGCCATTTTCCTGCTCCTCAGTTGCTACATAGTGTGGGGAGAAGGGACGGAGGATGGAATGCATTGCTAGACACAACACAGAGCTTTCTCATGAGAACCAAGGTCATCTCCACAGGTGATGGATAAAATCAGGGAGGAGTGCCTGGAGAACCTGGCAATTAACCCAACTGTGATCTGTGACAATGGGGGTGCAGTGTGTGTTATTTCCTATTTTAATTATACTGAAACCATGGGAAAGAGTTAAGAGTTGGTTTTACATTTGACTGTGCCCATATGACACACCCAATAAAGAAGTCCTTTGAGGAAGATTCCAGTCTCAGAGTTCTGATTTGTTTGGGTTCGTTAGTTGGAACTTTGACACAAACATTTTTTATATGACAAAGCATTAAAATGACCACTAAAGAATACAAGCTTGTGCATTTATGGCTTACAGGGAAAAAGTAGCACCATTGGGAAATGTGGTACCAATGAGAACATAAAACCCTGAACAAGTGGACAGTGGGACTTAGTATATATGCAATGTTTAATTATGAGAATTTAAAGATTCCATATTATCTTTGGAATCATGTTGTGATTTATAGGAAAAACAAATAAAAATATTTGGAACCACATCAAAAGCATTTGAACTGACAACTTGTGGCACATGTGTTTCTGCAATTATGCCAATAGTTTAGTACACACTTGTTAATGTCAAAAAATTGTTCCATTGAGTACAGAATGACTGATAAGCAAGAACCATGTTTTACAGAAAGAAATATGAGCCATGACTCAGCCTGAGCTCAGTAGCCTATCAGCATTTCAAGAAACTAAGGGCAATGGATAAAATAATCTACATACAGTACATCTTTGCAAAAATTGCTCTATGGATATGATTTGGAGATAGTGAAAATATTTATAGTTTGAAGACTTTTATTTTTGTGTTGTTTTTGTGATGTTAGAAATGGAAAGTTACAACAATAATATCATTCAAGCTGTACCAAAGCTGGACTTAATCATAGAGTTGAAAGAGGTTGTTCAAAACACCAAGTTCAATCTTCTGCTCAGTGTAGGAAACCATATTAAAATATCTCAGACAATGACTGCCTAACTTCCATTTGGACATATCCAGGGAAGAGGAACATGCCACCTTTTTGGATAACCAATTACATCGTCAAGATATTTTATGTTAAGATTTGGTTTCTAACATTCACTAGTGTTATTCTGTCTTCTGTAACTTAGATCCCTTATTCTTTGTCATGCACTTTGGACATTAATGTAAGACTAGCCTTCTTTTGTGTAATGTGTCTTGAGTGATTGAAGAATGCCATCATATTCCTTCTTAAATGTCTTCTTCCAAGGATAAATACCTCAGTCTCCCTGCATATAAGTTTCCAGTTCACTGATAACCTTTGTTCCTATTGGTATGAATTCTTCTTTAAGTGTAGCGCCCAAAATTGAAACTTCAAATATTGAATTACTTTATTTGGACCTATACCTCTGTTGATTCAATTAGAATTGCATTATTTTTTCATCAGCTGCATCACACTGATGGTTCAAAGGTGAATTCAGATGACTGTACATAGCTGCTGAATAAGTGGCATCTGACTTTATTTCAACTTTCTTGGCACACCTAATTTGAGGTCAATGAAGCAGCTGCAGGAAAGAAGATCCAGAATATGACATTAAAACACAAGCAATAAGAATGTTGACAAGTGTTCCATTTATAGTATAATAAATTCTAATGTGATTGGGTGTTGAATGATGTTGAAATAAAATATTGAAATAAATCATTGTTCTTTAATTTTTTTAATTAATTTTGCAAAAAAGGATAAAATATAGGAAACAAGAAATAAATAATTAAAAAGGAAAAAAATAGGGAGGGGGAAGATACCAAGAAATAAGAAAAAAATAGAAAAATTGGGACTTCCAACTTTTTTGATACATTTACAAATATAAAATACATTAACCTTTTGATCTAAAGTTCAATATTACACAGTATTTCTACATAACCATAAACAATTCTAATGATCAAATTCAAAAATTTCTTTTGGTTTCTAGGAAAAAGCCCCAAAATGGTTTCCATATTGAAACAAAGCTAGACAAAATCTTAAATGAATTGTCTTCAATACTAAGGTCTCTTACTGTTCTAACAGTTTAGATTTATTCTGTTGCACATTAAATGAAGCATGAATCCATATATTAGCTGCTGCTTTATACAACTTATGATACGTAAGTTCTGACAATAAGAAAATATGAATAAAATAAATTATTAAAATAAAATAGACACTTCCATTATAGAGTATAATTATATTTCAGTTTTTCGGAGTATGAAATAAAAACTTAATAACTTGCTTTTACTTGCTCCAGAGAGATGACTTATTAAAAAGGTAACTTACCACAGCATGATTTTCTTGCTGATGAAAATGAAACACATACAAAGACTGTTTACTCCCAATATAAAAGACATGAACACATATTGAAAATTATGTGACATTTGAAATGACATTTTTAAAAATTTCTGCTTTGATGAAATCATCCAAGGCAGCCAATTCTATTTATGAAATGCATCCAGAGGAAAGGTGAATTTCAAATCCTAATTTAGCTAGACTTTGCAAGGTGTTTTCAATCTTAATGCTCATTTTTTTTCTCTTTTCAAGTTGGCATGGACTGTCCTATTGCATTCCTCAAGGAGTTTCAAGTCCATGATTAAACCACCACACCTTCCCATCACGTACAATAAAAGGAAAAGGGAAAAAATTACTCTCTCTCTCTCTCTCTCTCCCTCCCTCCCTCCTTTTCTCTCTTTCTCTCCACCGACACATTTGTATACATTTGTCCATGTTTTTTTTTACAAAACATCCCAGAAAAAGTTTGAGGGGGAAACTTTGCATTGGGATGATAAGTTGTGCACACACATTCATATTGAAAATTCTTGAGGTTTTTAGTTGCCATGGCAACTTTTGATGGTGCCATTCCAGCAATGTTACAATTGAGCTCCTTTCCCAATAGCCACAAGGAAGGAGAAGGTGAAGGAACACACATGAACGCATACACAGTGGAAGCTCCAAGAACAAGAGGCTGAATTTCAAGATGCTGGAAGTGAGGACCAGTAGGCCGAGAAGATGCTTCATTCCAGTAGCAAAGTGACCACTAGATGTGGGAGAAACAATAAAGTGGGAATGATCTCCCATGGAAGTACAGGGAGAGTTTTCAGGCAAGTTAGGGAATCTTTCTGTTATATATTTACATACTCACCTTGGATTGGTTAGTCCTGATGGCGGGAAATTCAAAGAGCCGTCATTGGCCGCGAGCCGCGAGCAGCCCGCTATAAAGAAGGCTGCCGCGGTTCCGCAGTTGTTCAGTTCTAGAAAAATAAAAGAGAACAAAGAATCAACTGGGTCTCGAGTCGTCATTTCCCACAACGCAACACTTTCCTTCCTTGCAGAAGCAATAAGGAAGAAGGCATTTTCATCCCATAAGAACTCTTTTGGCATCATGATCATAACTAGACTATCATGGATTCTCTTCTTGAGTAATAGGGATATATGGAATACCTTTTATTGTTTTGTTGCTGCAGTAGGAAGAGTAGAGTCCCCTTGAATCAAATGCATGAAAATCTTATGGACATACATATTTCCAGCAACGCTATGGAAGCAGTTTGTCATTGCCTTCTTCCAGGATATTGTTTTGATTTCCCAGTAACAGTCTAACCTAAATATCTCTCTGGAAACCACATCAGGTGCACTTCTTAAGAGCTTAAATTACTTCCAGGCAGAATTGTTTCATATTTAAGCTCCCGAAAACATAAAAAGATATCTGATCTGCCTCCAATATTTAAATTGAATAAATGACCACTCAAGTTAGGAAACAAAAACAGAATATTTTTAAAACAATCAAAATTCTTTGCTGTCACTTAAGGTTACTCTTCGGAAAAATAATAGAGACTAACTGACATACAATACCATCAGAATTCTGTCATTCTGCCTCTACCACCCCCATCAATGTTTCTCAACTTTGACAACTTGAAGAGATGTGGACTTCAACTCCCAGAATTTCCCAGCCAGAGTTCCGCCTGAGGAATTCTGGGAGTTGAATTTCACATATCTTCAAGTTGCCAAGGTTGAGAAAACCTTCCCTAGAAGTCCCTATGGCCTCTGAGCCATGGGTATCAAACTCGTGGCATCACATTGCCATCACATGACGTATCGTGACATTTCCCCCCTTTGCTGAGGTGGGTGTGGCCTGTGTGTGACGTGTCTGGCCTGTGGGCCACCAATTTGACACCCCTGCAGTCTAAGCAGAGCAGTCCACCACTCTCACTATTTCATCACTCTGGCTAGAGATTATGAGAATTGTACTTTGGAGGGCACCACGCTGGAGAAGGCTACAACTCTGGTCAATGATGTGTTTTTTTCTAGGCCAGCAAATTTCATCTGTAATTAGAAAACATTTTATGGTAAAAAATAGTCTCAGCATACTGTTTCCTTTTCCACAGTTTGCTCCTTTTAGCATTTATTTGCATAAGTAAAGCCTTCTGGTTCTGTGACAAAAACGCCATTGGTAGGAAGCGAGAATGAATCAGGCGTTGCTTTCCATTCTAGATTCCAGCAAACTTTTTTCCCCAAAAAGAGGCAATGTTGCAACAGCTGAAATATGAGAAGTACTAACATATATTTAGTTTTTCTTTCAAGTCTGAAAAGCTAGAAACAAGGTTTTATGAAAATCAGGATTGAAGCTAGGTAATAGGTGTCAAACATGCTTTCTGCAAAGCTGGCTGCTTTGTCTCCCCAGCAGAATTTCGATTAGTTAGCTCGTTACCATTGAGGAAATAATGATATAAATTCAAACTTTAAGGGGCAGATCGCTCAATTAGCAATCCTGGCTGCTAGCATCAGAACTCAGATCAAGTTAAAAATAAAAGCATGCAAGGCAGAATATTGTATTTCCTTGGATGAGAAAAGGAGAAACAGGGTTTTAAAGACAAAGAGCAGCTCCCGGCCCCCAGCAAATATTTGATACAAAACAAAAGACCTCAGCTATAGGGTGATGGGATTAAGACATGACCCTCCAGGACATAATAGGATTATGTAGCTTCTTTACATCACTCAGCAAGATTCAACCAAGCCTGGGACACAGACAGCCTGCAAAGTTAGCTAAGACCTCTGCCCCCTGGGAGTCTGACACCAATAGGATACTTGCCCTTGCCAAAGGAATAGGAAGCTCAAGTTCAAAGACCAAGAGAGGATATAAATAATACTCTCCATTCCGTGTGTTCAGCTGCCTGTGACCTAAAACCCAAGTGATCCTGTTCACTATTAAACCATCCTTCCAAGCAGCCTCCATGTTTCCAGTGTCTTTCTCCCCACTTGGATCTGAACCCAGATGGGCATTTCTTCCAACACCTCATCAAGGAAGATGGCCAGACATCCAAGGAAGAGGGGATAAAACCTATGTTTGAGCCCTATCTGTACACCAGCTGGCTTTTTTAGTGAAGTACTGTTGAAAGAAATATCCTTCTGGGTTCCGTTCCAAGTGGGGGAAAAGACATCAGAAACATAGAGGCTGTTAGGAAAGATGGTTTAACGGTGGACAGCAGACTTGAAGCTCCAAAGTGAAAAGGATGGATGATCACATGCTTCAAGGTGAGAAGAGAAGGTCAAGAAGGCTGAGATGCTGAGAGTGCCTGGGTTTTATAACCTTTGTTGGGATTTGAATTGGAGCTTGTATTCTGATTGGTTGTCAGACTCCCATGGGGCCACGCAGGGGCAACTCTGTAGGCCAGGGCTGTCCAACCTTTCACCTTCCCTGGGCCACATTAGAAGATGAAAATTTGGTTTGGGCCGCACATAATTAAATTAAATAATTAATTTAATTAAAAAATTAAAAAATTAAATTAAATTAAATTAAATTAAATTAAATTAAATTAAATTAAATTAAATTAAATTAAATTAAATAATTAAATTAAATTAAATTAAATTAAATTAATAAAATAAAATAAAATAATTATTTATTATTTATTAAAAATTATTTATTTTTTATTTTATAATTTTCCGGCCAAATTTTGCGGGGAGGGAGGGGGAGAAAGCTTGCCCGCCTCGCGCCTACCTCTCTTCCTGCAAATTATTTATTTTTATTAATTTTCCGGCCAAATTTTGCGGGGGGACGGGGAAGAAAGCTCGCCGCCTCACGCCTACCTCTCCTCCTGCAAATGCAGCAGCGGTGGCGGTGGCGGCGGGGGCAAAAGCAGCGGCAGTGGCGGCGGGAGCAGAAGCAGCAGCGGCAGCGGCGGGGGCAGAAGCAGCAGCAGCGGCGGCAGGGGCAAAAGCAGCAGCGGCGGTGGCGGCGGGGGAGCAGAAGCAGCAGCGGTGGTGGCAGGGGCAAAAGCAGCAGCGGCAGTGGCGGTGGGGGGCAAAAGCAGCAGCGGCGGTGGTGGCGGGGGTGCAGCAGCGGCGGCGGCGGGGGCAAAAGCAGCAGCGGCGGTGGCGGCGGGGGGGGGCAGAAGCAGCAGCGGCGGCGGCAGCGGCGGCAACAGCAGGAGGTGGCAGGGCGGGACTTTTGGGCTGTGGCTGCCCGCCTTTTCTGTTGCTCTCCTCGCCCTGCCTCGTGCCTGCCTCTCCTCCTCCTCCTTGCTGGATCTTTCATGAAGGTTGGGGTGGGCGTTGGGCTGCATTACGAGGCGACCTGGGCCGCATGCGGCCCGTGGGCCGCGGGTTGGACAAGTCTGCTGTAGGCTGTCCTGGGTTCCAGGCTTGGTTGAGCCTTGCTGGATGATGCACTGAAAGAGCTTTGGGCAATTGCTATAGTTTTACCTGGAGATCTTTGTTATGTAAAGTATTCTGGCCCAGGCCTTAATGGCCCACCCATTAACAAAGGTGGGGGTGAGTTTCTACTTCTGAGGTGAGTTTCTGCTTCTGAGTTTCTACTCTTTTTAGGGGAAATATTCTGCCTTTTTAGTATTTCCCAGGATATTTCATTTTTCTAGGAGAAGGGTGGGTGCTAACTTCCTACAGTACTAAAGAATTTGCAGACATAAATTCTGTATATTTTGGATTATGTACAGAAATGTTATGAAAGTGCAGCAAGGGCTACATCAAAACTTGCCAAGAACAAATATCAAGCAGGTAATTGTGGAGGGAGGTTCAGTTTTAGAAATGTAAAATGGTGCTGTTAAAGACAAAACTGTTTCCAGTTTTGAGAAGGTAATGCAAATCCCAGGAAATGTCAACCTGAACAATCTCCTGTTACGAAGAAAAAACATTTCAATCCTCATTCTGCACAATGCTGGAGATCCTCACTGTTTCACTATCACCTCTACTGGGTTAATTTGCTTAAGCAATCCTAGTTCTCTTCCCCCACACTTGTGCGGAGTTTCGTCATAAAAGATCCAGGCGTTTCAAATATAAATTTGCTTTAATGTTACTCTAATGTACTCTAATCGCACAATAGAAAGATCAATGAACTCACTCAGCCAGCTTGTTCTAACTTGGGCAAAGAAAATGAGAAGGATATTCTGCCTTGATTTTACAAAATTCCTCTTCTTTTTCTCTCTGCCCCCAGGGGTGGCTTTCTTTTGATAATAGACAAGTCTCAGGAGGCGGCCATCGCTTGAACAGGCCTGTGTGGAGAGAAAAAGAAATGCAGTTGCTCAGTTTAGTCCAACCAAGATTTAGCTTTCTCTGAAACTCTTTCTGGGTTGAAACAAATCCAGAAGGAGCACAATCACCTGAAAGGGCTGTTGTTGTGGGGGAAATAGGAGGAAGAAGGAGTATTAGATATGTTCACTGCCTTCAGCTATTTATGAACATAATAAAGTCAGGATACAAATAAATAAAATCATATGCTTCGTCCCCAGTTTCTTCTATGATGTTTGCCCCAGTCTGACTGGAGTTCACTATAGTTCACTATATTTTCCTGTAATTAGTCTTGTTCTGAAACCAATAAAACATCATACCAAGGCAGATGTGTTAATAAAAGTGAGTTAATGAGTCTGTGAACAAGACCGTGACTTTTTATTAAAAATGGATAATAAAAAAGAACCAAAACAAGGAACATCTCAAGCAGATACACTGCTCAAAAAAATAAAGGGAACACAAAAATAAGACATCCTAGATCTGAATGAATGAAATATTCTTATTAAATACTTTGTTCATTACATAGTTGAATGTGCTGACAACAAAATCACACAAAAATTATCAATGGAAATCAAATTTAGCAACCCATGGAGGTCTGGATTTGGAGTTACACTCAAAATTAAAGTGGAAAAAAACACTACAGGTGGATCCAACTTTGATGTAATGTCCTTAAAGCAAGTCAAAATGAGGCTCAGGAGTGTGTGTGGCCTCCACGTGCCTGTATGACCTCCCTGCAATGCCTGGGCATGCTCCTGATGAGGTGGCGGATGGTCTCCTGAGGGATTTCCTCCCACACCTCGACTAAAGCACCCTCCAACTCCTGGACAGTCTGTGGTGCAACGTGGCATTGGTGGATGGAGCAAGACATGATGTCCCAGATGTGCTCAATTGGATTCAGATCTGGGGAATGGGTGGGCCAGTCCATAGCATCAATGCCTTCATCTTGCAGGAACTGCTGACACACTCCAGCCACATGAGGTCTAGCATTATCGTGCATTAGGAGGAACCCAGGGCCAACTGCACCAGCATATGGCCTCACAAGGGGTCTGAGGATCTCATCTCGGTACCTAATGGCAGTCAGGCTACCTCTGGCGAGCACATGGAGGGCTGTGCAGCCCCCTAAAGAAATGCCACCCCACACCATTACTGACCCACTGCCAAACTGGTCATGCTGGAGGATGTTGCAGGCAGCAGAACGTTCTCCATGGCATCTCCAGACCCTGGCACGTCTGTCACATGTGCTCAGTGTGAACCTGCTTTCATCTGTGAAGAGCACAGGGCACCAGTGGTGAATTTGCCAATCTTGGTGTTCTCTGGCAAATGCCAAATGTCCTGCATGGTGTTGAGCTGTAAGCACAACTCCCACCTGTTGATATCGGGCCCTCATACCACCCTCATGGAGTCTTTTTCTGACCATTTGAGCAGCCACATACACATTTGTGGCCAGCTGGAGGTCATTTTGCAGGGCTCTGGCAGTGTTCCTCCTGTCCCTCCTTGCACAAAGGCGGAGGTAGCGGTCCTGATGCTGGATTGTTGCCCTCCTACAGCTTCCTCCACGTCTCCTGATGTATTGGCCTGTCTCCTGGTAGCGCCTCCATGCTCTGGACACTACCCTGACAAACACAGCAAACCTTCTTGCCACAGCTCGCATTGATGTGCCATCCTGGATGAGCTGCACTACCTGAGCCACTTGTGTGGGTTGTAGACTCCGTCTCATGCTACCACTAGAGTGACAGCACCGCCAGCATTCAAAAGTGACCAAATCATCAGCCAGAAAGCATAGGAACTGAGAAGTGGCCTTTGGTCACCACCTGCAGAACCACTCCTTTATTGGGGATGTCTTGCTAACTGCCTATGCTTTCCCCCTGTTGTCTATTCCATTTGCACAACAGCATGTGAACTTGATTGTCAATCAGTGTTGCTACCTAAGTGGACAATTTGATTTCACAGAAGTGTGATTGACTTGGAGTTACATTGTGTTGTTTAAGTGTTCCCTTTATTTTTTTGAGCAGTGTATAAAACTTGTGAACATCAGATTTACACAGCTGTGCAACTATCTTTACATTACTCTCTCTCTTTTGGGGCTTCTTTTTGATAGGTTCTTCAGAAAGAGTTGCTGATTGTTATAAAGTCAGGACTTCTAACATTGGTCCACTTCGTGATCATGGATGAAGAAAGACTCCGAACAGACAACTCAGGAAAGGCATGACCAAGTCTTGACTTTTCAGCAGCCCTTTAACTCTAGTAGCCTCTTCACATGTGATTTTAGGAGTTACCCATAACAAAGAACTTACAACAAATATAACATAACAATTAGTGCAGAATATTACATTTGGGATAATTAACCTGCCTGCCTTTTTAGCTCTTCTATTGCTTTGTAGTTTTATCTTTCCTATAATATTATTAAATATTGAGTTGGTGGGTTTGGGGTTGTTGTTTTTTTCTAAACCTTCTTTGTTTTCACTTTCTCATGATATTACTGTAATGTATTGATGAACATTACAATACTGAGCTTTTGTTTAAAAAAATATTTCACCACCATACATAGGGCATTAGAATAGTTAATGTTTTACTAATATTTACTGGATACTTTCTGTTCTTCTTTTCAAACAGGAGCATGATTAAAAGAAGAATTGTGTCTTCCCCTTTCTGCTGATTAAAAAACACAAAGGAGTTTAAGCCTAGCATTAGCAGTTAATCTGCCAAGACCTTCCTAGACTGAAACTACTGCCCCTAAACTGCAAAATCCACATAGCCAAAAGGTGGCAGAAAAGAGATAGATTTTTTTTTTCTGCCTAGTGGTTGCCAAGGTTTTGCAATCCAAATGTACTAATTCTACCTAAGCCTAGTAGAAAACAATCCTCAAGATGCATATTTGCATTAACTTATTTATTTATCACCTCCCCCCCCCCCCCCCCCCCCCCCCCCCCCCCCCCCCCCTAAAAAAACCCCCCCCCCCCCCCCCCCCCCCCCCCCCCCCCCCCCCCCCCCCCCCCCCCCCCCCCCCCCCCCCCCCCCCCCCCCCCCCCCCCCCCCCCCCCCCCCCCCCCCGCTGCAGATTGGAGAGCCTTCTGGGGTGCGGTCGCCTTGTCTATCTCAGATAAGTGACTGTGGGTGCATTAAAAATGTTGGTTTAAATTTGTATTTATTTGTATTCATCCATCCAAAGCAAGAAGTTGATACATGGGTAGGTATTGAGTTTAGAGAAAGGAGATTGAATTCAAAGAGTGAGGGTAAACAATGGATAGGTTTATCCAAAATGGAAATTGAGCCTCAAGGAAAATTGCTATAATGGGACCACATTCAAAATAAAATGATATAAACTAATGCAAATTATTTGCTTAACTACTCCATCTAAGAAGTAGGGAAACATTGAATTTTCCTTCTTAAATCCCAGAAGAATTATACCTGGCAATCCTGAAGTAAAGTTAGATTCCTTCTGTCTTCCTCCATCAGTGCATTGCTCTTTACAAATGATACTGAGAACAAAATCCTCTAGCAAATTCTTTCCTTGCCATCTACATTTAAGTGGAAGGGAATCATGTTTGTCCACAATTTAGTATTCTGGTTTCCTTACTAATCCTAGAAAATGAAATGGGGGCCTCTGCAGCTTGCTTTGCCAGAAGTGCTCATTATAGCCTCATTTTGTTCTTTATAATCCTTCCTTACTAGAATAATTAAAACTAGCTCTTGTGCTAATTTTATCTTTAGTCTTTAACTTGCCAAAATTAGAAGAGTACCAATCTTAATTAAAATTAATCTTCCAGAAAATGCATTAATTTATTTTTATCACAATATATATAATTATGCAGCTGTTCTGACTATCCCTAGAAACTCCGGAGGCCTTGTCATTATATAAAGTAGCTTTCTCCAATCTTGGCATCCATATTTTGGGTCGGCATCTCCCAGAATTCTCAGCCAAATAAGGAAAGCTGAGGTAAACAGTAGCCTGGTTATCTCTGTTGGACAAAATCCACTTGTTCCATACAGATATTTTTGTGAATACCTGGCATAATATAATCAGCACTGAAGTATAGCTGGAACATTCAAAAAATCATTTGCTGGAAACTTATGATAATTCTGGCATAACAATACCTGAAAATTGTCTAAAATATATATTTAAGAGTAAAGTAAGATATTAGACACTACAATTCATATTCCATTAAATTTTGATAATGAGCATCTGTGAAAAGAGGTACTAATTCAGATCAAAACTACTAATGGAGATTGTAAGTTCTCTACTGTAAGTTGTAAGAAGATGCTGGAAGGAAAATCCATCCGGTTCAGTTCCAAGCTGGGAGAAAGACACTGGAAACAACATGGAGGCTTCTGGAGGCTGATTGGAAAGAAGGTCCATCTATTGATGACAGAACCACCAACCACATGTGATTCTGGAACAGCTGACAAAATGGAGTTTAGCGGAGATGGGTTTTTATACCTTCTGTATCGTGTAGGGGTCGTGTATATGGCTGGCTCTATAAGCAAAAGGGGAAATACAAATTCTAAAATACAAATCCCAGGTGTTTGTCTGAGCTAATTTTGTCAACCTTTGGCTTGTGTTGCTTATCGTGTTGCTTTTCTGGCTTAGCCAGTCTTTCTGAACGAATTACCAAATCTGCATTTCTAAAAGCTGGCCTCCTCAGTTTCTGTTTGGGGCAGGGAGACTTGGGCTAGTTTCTCTTAAGGTTTCCCCCCCACATTTCTCCTTTAGGAAAAATATTCTATCCTGCCTTTTTAATTCATTCAGTTAGGTTTAAGAAACAGGTATTTGTGTGCATGCACATATGCATCTTCAAATGTGTCTTCACACCTGGCAACTGCCTGGACATGTCCCTTTGGCTTTCTTGGCAAGATTTAATAAATTGTTTGCCATTACCTCTTTCCCAGGGCTGAAAGAAAGTGTCTGGCCCTAAGTTACCCAGCTAGAGTTGGGCCTAAGGCAGAATTAGAACTCAAACTTTCCTGCTTTTGAGCCTGGGGCTTCTATACCAAATTGGCTCTATCCTTAAGAAATGGTAGCTAAGGCCAAAGGTTCAATTTTGAGATTTTTTTTCCAAGCTGCAATTTACTTAATATACCAAGGGAAAGGGGGGGAAATTATTTAAAAAATATTAGTAGTTAAACTTAATTAGTCATGTAATTATCTGTGCCACTATTCCAACATTGTCGGATCTAAAGAACTAGCTGCCTTTTAACATTTGCAAGCAAAGCACACTCTTTGACCCTTCTAGAGGGTTATGCTGAGAGGTTAGCTAAGAAGAAGATTACATTTTTTTCATCCAACCTGACTGGACAATTAGCTAGCTGAGAGTTTGCAGGTCAAGGCACAAAACTTGACAAAACAGGTGCCACAATAAAATATAGGAAATAGGCTCAGTTGACCCTATCAGACAAGGGCAAAAGAATATCATCCTTAAAAACCTACACACATAAATTAGTGCAGAAATATTAGAGTCCATACCAATTAAAGATGTTTCCAGCCACCTGGTAAATATAATTAATCTAAAATACTGTGTTGGACTGATCAGCAAGAATATGTAGCAATAATAATACCTGATTATTGCTTTTAGCATCAGCAAATCTCCCCCTTGCTTGGCCACAAAACCATTTCAATTCTTTCATATTTTTTCCTTGTTGTTATTTTACTTTGTAAACAGCATCACACTGAAACCAAAGTGGTGTAATTTGGGATACACGATAAAGAGGCTCCTTGTTTTGCACATCAAATCGTTCTCTCTTAGGGAGACACAGTATAATTATCTAAAGGCCTCAGAAGCAGGAGGAAAGCTTCCAAATTATGCTTTAAAAGACAAAAATAAGTTTAAATGCTGAAGTGTCAGCATAGATGATATAAGTTGTTTTAAATTCAAAGGCAGTTGGGGAAGGGAAGAGAGAAAGAAACCATGGTTCTCACTAGTTTGTTGCTTTTTTCGACTGTTTTCTCTTTTCCTCCCTTTTCCTGTTATTTACCTTTACATAATTATATGTGTGTTTTATTTGGGGAATAATGACAAATAGCGGTAATAGCAATGTCAGTATTAAAATCTAGGGTTTTATAGATATTTTTAGCCATGTCTTAAGAGGCTATAATGAATGTAGTTCTACACATTTAATTGATTAATTAACTGATGACTTAATGGAGTATTGATTTTTTAAATGTTAGGATACTTGTAAATCCTTTGTTTATTTACTGATGTTTTATTGTTCATCCACAATGTTTTCCCCTCTTCTCCCCCTTTCATGTAGCTGTTGATTCTGTTCTTTAAATGTTTCAAAGAGAGAAGGAAAAATACCTCAGGTTCCTTAGAAATAAATCTCAGAGTTTTCAAAAGGATCACAGCTCCCTGCACATAGACTCTCAACCTTAAAGCATTATTCTGATGCCCTTGTGCTATAGGTCCTTCTATTTATTTATTTCAAATATACGAACATCACAGTTATCTTCTTTGCTTCTTCCTTCTTCTTTTTTTTAGAAAAAAAAATCTAATCAACTGACAATAATAATATTGGGTTCTGCAAACATGTATAACAGAAGCACAGATTGATAAAGTTGGAAGGGACCTTGTAGATCTTCTAATCCAACCCCCTACTCAAGCAGGAGACCATATAGCATTTCAGACAAATGGTTGTCCAATCTCTTCTAAAAAAAACCTTCAGTGTTGGAGCACATACAAATTCTGGATTACGTATTGATTTAACAATTAAACACTCATTCATTGTTCCAATTGTCAGGAAAGTCCTCCTTAGTTCTAGGTTGACCCTCTCCTTGAATAGTTTTCATCCATTGCTTCTTGTCCTGCCTTTGGGTGTTTTGGAGAATCTGTTGAACCTCTCTTTTTTGTGGTAGCCCCCTAGATGCAGATATAGTCTCTCTGGAAAAGGCTCTAATGTTGGAAAAGGTGTTGTTGTGGTTCACCAGCAGCCGGTGCAGATGAAAGAGGTATCGGACAGTGAGGACGAAAGGGAAACAGTCAGGGAGTCTGGAGAGGACTTGGATGAGGGTCCTGCAGGGTTGGGGCCAGGACCATTTGGGAGTGGGGTTCTCCCTCCGGAGCCTTCAGAGTCTGGTAGCAGCAAAGCAGAGGACTCAGGGGAGCCTGTTCCCAGTGCACATGTGCACAGAGCTGCTAGAAGGCAAGAGTAACTGAAGCAGAAGGGGCGATTCGGGAGTAAGGCTGGGAGGTGATTGCCCCTCCCATAAGGAATAAAAGTCAGACCTCAATGACAAACGCTTTGCAGGAAGCAAAGCAGTTCAATTAGATTCTGAGTCCTTCTTGAAGCTTTGCGTATTCTGGTCGTTTTTTTTCTGGTAATATTATAATTGCTTTGGAGACTTCTGTTTTTGGCAGCATTCCATAGCATTGACAGGCATGTGCTTATCTTGGAGAACTGTTTCAGTTAGTTTTGGCTGTGAATGAAAATAACTCCCAGCGTTGCATTAAAATAGGTTTCGCTTTTAAAACAAGTTTGTGTTTAACTACGTTTGACAAAGCCTGGGTCAGAACAGGTGGAAGGAAAGAGTAGAAGAAGATGACCAACAACAATGGAGAGAGTTCCAACAGCAACAAGTGCACTGTTGAAAGAGCTGAACGATTAGGTTAGGAATAGATCATCATGGAGGAAATATATCTAGGTGGTCCCCAAGACTCAAAAACAACTTGATGGCACAACAAGTAGACACTTTAAACAAGTTGCACTGGATTCAGTGAAATTCTACTCCCCAGGGTGACATACACAAACCCCTGCTGATTGTGCTGAAGATCACAGCCATTCTTGGGTTATGATAAAAATGTTGATTGAAATAGGATTATGTGAAACTGTGAGTTGAAAAGAGGAAGCAGCTGTAATTTTAAGTAATTATTGCAATAATGGAAAAAGAACAAAATGGTGGAAATAAAAGGCCAGGCTGGGTCTTCAGGAAAAATATATATTATCAAACCAAATTACTTTCCACAGAGTGAACTTCAGTTCCTTCAAGGAGAAAGTATTTATTATGGGCCTCATATTCACACTGTCCGCAAAGTGTCGCAGGAGCAACCATCCATCATAAAGTTCAATGCACAAGTTGCTGATAAACAAAGCAATGGCTTGTATTAAAAATAGTACTATATATTTCTAGGTCCTTGATATATGCCAAACTAACACAACTTAATGGTTGATTTACAGCAAAAAGCACTGGTAGAAACATCTATCTTCTGTCACATGTCCAGAATTTGCTAAAAACTCTTGTTAATTTCAGAATCATGTCAAATAAAAAGCTTTTAAAAAAACAACAACCCCAGTTCTTTTAACTGAGGGGCTGGCATTCTGTCAGATTCTTTTTCCTACAGTGGATTTCTTTAATTTATATTCCTTGCTTCTTTTTAATCAGAGAATGGTATTCAAATTGATTTACCGTCTCATTCTGAACAGATCTATCATCTGTCTGTCTGTCTGTCTGTCTGTCTATCTGATAATAGGTCTACAATTTATTTATCTATATGTAAATTGTGCATCCCAAAGTTTCTGGGGGCCAAAGAAATTAAAAGGCTGTCTTAAGTGGCTTCAACTATAGAAATAAATACTACATTTATGTAATAACATTTATTACAGTAAAACATTTATTACAGTAAAGAGCTGTAATAATCTATGCACATTGTAACACCTTCTGATTTAGTGTGTTATGTAATTTGGATACATGTGTTGTATAGAGAAGACCAGTATTCCTACCAAGCTGATGCACCCAGCTACAGAAAGTTGGACTGGCTGTTTCATGATGAATTACAGAGCTTGATGCCCAAAACATGCAAAGAACTCAAGAGAGGGGATGAAATTCGAAGAAGTTTATTTAAAATAGGAGCTGTGGTGGAGCAATTGTTAGAATGCAGTATTGCAGGCTAACTCTGCCCACTGCCAGGAGTTTGATCCTGATCAGCTCAAGGTTGACTCAGCCTTCCATCCTTCTGAGGTTGGTAAAATGAGGACCCAGATTGTTGGGGGCAATAGGCTGACTCTGTAAACCCCCTTAGAGAAGGCTGTAAAGCACTGTGACGCGACATATAAGTCTAAATGCTATTGTTATAGTCCAGGGGCAAGGCAAAAAAGTCAACATGGTGACTGCAAGGCTTTGATTGAGAGTCACAGTCATCATTTTGTGACATTTTCACACACACACACACACACACACACACACACAGAGAGAGAGAGAGAGAGAGAGAGAGAGAGAGATCCTCTGTGATCAATAATAAATATGTCTCTGCTTCTTCCATATTCTTGCTGACACACTGTTAGCAGACAATTTCCACATTACTTTGAAATCAGATTCTAAAATGTTGGCTGACCAATTTGCAGTTTATAGGCTCCTTTTAAAATCAACAGTGGCTTTGATGGGATTCCTCAGCTCAGAAAGGCAAAAAAAAAAAAAAAAGAACCTCAGCCAAAATAGAAGTGACAGCAGAGTTAGCAACACAATGCATTTCCTAGCTGGAAAGGAATAAGTAATGCAGCTGTTATTTAGGAATTACAGTTTAATAAGAAGATGAGCTGGTCTTACTTAAAAATCAGAGACATCCAAACATGAATGCATTGTGGGTCACCAAATTTTACCTTTTGAGAAAAAGGACATTCCTGAGAGTGTTCTGTACAAGTCAATTTACAGAGGATTGGTTGTTGTTTTTAAAAATCATGCATGGTCCAAAATGCAGCATTTATTTTTCTCCTCCTATCCTTTCCACTGCCTGTATTCAATGCTTCAGTTCTCTTATTTTTGTATGTAAGTTGGTGGTTAGTCCCCCCACTCTCCTCCATATAGCCGGCCCAAAAATAAATTATCCCTGTAGTCCCACATTCTCAGTGCATCAGAACTCTTTCTCTTTTCCCACAAAGCCACAAGTTCCCTCTATTAGCTTTATTTAGCTTTAAAATGGTTTAAAAATAAAAATGTAGAAATAAGTGATAATATATGTTTCCAGACTGCGGAATTTTCACCTGTGGATTCTTAGTGAAAAATACAGGTGCGTTATTCTAGAGTGTAGATGATTCACTGTGGTGATTGACACCTTTCCATCATAAACACGCCTCTGCAGTCCTTGGTGTTTTTAAGAGCCTGTTCTGTAATTGTACAAAAATACTCTACCTTAAAGGTAAAGCAATAATAGTATTACAAAGAAAATACTGGAGGAAAATGATGTGTTTGTTCTCTGAATGCTACCTATATTTCATATAGTTGATAACTAGATTTTGTTATTTTAGTTGTACATAGCTTTGTGGAACTCAGGGTGACTTGATTCAGACTAATTCTGATTCCTGGGTCAATTTGGAAAAAGCCAATTTACATGAATAAGCAGAATTATTCAAATCAATTCAAAAATTCTAATCAGCTCAAATTTGATTTTCCGATTTGATTTGGAAAAGTGATGAAATTGGACTGAACTAGCTTTGACTCAGCTCTCTAAACGAAAGTTTTAATACATGCATAGATGTATTAAATGACAGACTCCCTATTTTAATGGAAAATTATAACCCAAATGTTCAATGACTTTCAAAGACACTTCTGTTTTGTTTTGTTATATTTAAAGCTTTCTGTTCCTTGGTCTGACTAAGCAATATGGTTAACAATTTGAATGCAAGCAGCATCATTATATTGTGAAAAGCAAGGAAAAGCATTAGTAAATCTGGCCTTCATCAACAACCAACTGCTAGCAGAAACAGTTTTGTTTTTAAAACTGCAGTTGTACTAATATTTGCCAACAAGGCATTTGTCAATCAAGAGCAGAAATAAGTGAACATTCAAAACATCAAAACATAGTGAAACTGGCTTCCAAGTTTAATTATGAATCGGAATGAGATCTTTTTTTCCTATTCACACATCTCCTAGTGACATCTGTCCAAATTAACACTGGACTGTTTGAGCACATGGAGTAATTTTGACTGCCATCCTACCCCCTTAGCAGAGAGAGGATGTTTCTTTTCAAAGGCCTTCTGGAAGTGTGCAGAAATATATAAATGTGCAGAAATATATAAATGTGCAGCTTTTTCAATTGCAAACTTTGCTGTGCCAGGACATGTTTTAATTTGTGGAATTTCAACTTCCCATCTGTCTGTTAATAGTACAAAACCTTTGCCAAGGAAAAGGTCTCCAACAGTAGAAAAATATTTCCAGGCAAGGTTTTACTCTGCCTCATTTATAACATTTTATGGAGAGTCCACACAACATTATTTACCATTTTAGGTGAGGTATGGCAATTCTGTGAAAGTAAAGCTGATGGCTGAAGGTAAAGACCAAGGGTTCCTTGGGGTACTTCTCCAGATAAGAAAGGGTGGGAGATTACCCACTTGTGCTCCAGATAGCTGCTCCCTGTGAGAAGACCAGTGGATAGCAGTTTTCTGCAGGCCTGTGCTTCAGGAGAAGGCAGGATTAGTCCCCTTGCTGGCAACCAGAACAGGGAGTTTTAAAGGACACTAAGTTTGCATACCTCACTTTCTAATCACTTTCAGAAATTGCTCATTAACTACTTCTAAGCTATTGGAGACCTTCAAAATGACAAATCTGAAAACATTGAGTGAGTCTGCTTTTAATCCTGACTGAAAGAATCCTGACTGAAAGAAACCTTTAATTATAAGTTTAAGAATTTAAAGAATCTGAAATAAACAGCAAAAAGCTAGATAAGATTTTGATCTTACAAAGTTATGAAGAAGTTAAGAGTCCAGAGAAAATTGGAAGGTTGAAACTTTAATTAGAATTAATTATAAAGTACAAATATGGATGTACGGATAACATCTTTGTTAGCAAAAAGATCACAGCACAGTGCACAAAAGTCATTGATGATCCAGTTCTGTGTACCCAGCATAGACCCATCATGTGTATGTATATGCCAAGGGTGTCAAACTCAAGGTCCAGGGGTTGGATCTGGCCTGTGGGGTACTTAGATCTGGCCCATGGAGCCACTCTGGAAACAGTGAAGGACCGGCCTGCAGTGCTTCTGCTAGCAAAAACGGGCTCCCAAGCTCCGTTTTCGGCTGCCACAGCCTCCTGCAACCCCCTGCCAATGAAAACAGAGCTTGGGAGGCCCCCTGAGCACCTTTTTCACTGGTAGAGGGTTGCAGGAGGCAATGGCAGCTGAAAACGGAGCTCGGGAGTGATGTCGAGTTGGCCATGCCCACCCTGGCCACGCCCACCCTGACCCTCTGAGGTAAAACACAACCCTGATGTGGCCCTCAATGAAATCAGGTTTGACACCCCTGGTATATGCTGTGTAGTAAAACCTCAGGAAGTACTCCTTTGCAGGCATTTTACCTTTAAGAAGGTTAAATGAGTGAACTTTCAAGAGTAGCTGGAAAAAATTGTAGGGAAGATCTCTCCACACCCAGATACATATTGTATATACATATAATTTTTATTGAAAATTTTAACAACAATAAATAAACAATAATAATTAAATAATAAACAATACAGACTAATACAAAGAAAAAATAGAATGAAAAAGGAGAAAGAAAAAAAAAGAAATGCTAAAAGAACAGAAGGAAAAAGAGTAGAAGATAAAAGAAAAAGGATAAATGAAGTGGCTTCTGATCTTCATAGTAGTTATCATTATAATTATGTTTTAACTTATCTTTCCCTATGAGCTGTCTCTCACTAAAGCTACATGATTTTCTTCTTGCTGTACTCTATCCTGTCTAATCATCAAAACCATAAATCATTTTTTTAATGCAAAAAGTCCATAAGGGGTTTCCAGTCACCAATGAATGTAGATATTGTCTTTTTTTTCTAATAAAACAAGTCAATTTAGCCATTTCAGCAAGTTCCCTGATCTTCATTTACCATTCCTCGGTAGTATTATCATATCTTTCCATCGTTGTGCATATAATTTTTCTGCAGTTATCATATATAAAAACAATGTTCCATTGCTCTTTTCTAATGGTTTATCTGTCAGTCCAAGGAGGAAAAGCTGTGGTTTCAATTTTTAATATTTATAATCCTCTGTATGTATTTGAGCCCAAAATTTTCTACCTTGTTGTTTTTACCTTTTCCCCATTGTCTTTATTTTCATTTGAATGTTATATTAAGGGAAAAAACTTTTAACAAAAATTAGTATAAAGAAAATAAAATTCTTTCCAAAGTTCATATCTTCCCAATCTTTAAACAGGAAAGCTCAGTGAAAATCTTTCTATAAGAGAAATGGGGAGTTTCTAAATTTGATAAATAAAATAAAAATAATAAATACAATTGTCAAAGACAGTATCGGCATCCAAGAAAATTGATACAGCTCGTTTTTCATGATGTTGCTCCAGGTATTCCCAATTATTTGGACAAACTAAAGATTAAGGCTGTTGGAGATAAAAGGAAGAAATACAAAGTTAGTTTATTTGTTCCAAGTTAAAATAAGATACATGGATAGACTGACATTGAAAATAAAAGATAAAGAAGGTACAATTACTTAACGTGGAATAGGTTCTGTTAATGGTTAGAGATAAGAGGTAGAAATTAGATGAGGAAAGAGCATTGTTATGTTTAAGTTAAACTTGAATGTTGTTTATAACTATAAGTATGCTAATATAATCAATAGGATTACAAATAAGCTAATATAATTATAAATATGCTTAGAATCATTTTGTTGTACTATTACTATTACTATCAGTATATATGTTATTATTTCTTTTCTTTTCTTTTCTTTTCTTTTGTAAAATGCTATGCCTGGACAATACACTGGATTCAGAATACTTATATATAATTAAAAAACTTGACTTTAAAAAAGAAAGAAAGAGGAATGAGAGCAGAGTTTGTTCCAATGGCAAAAACAGCTTCCAAAACAGCTGTTAGGATAAGGTAGGTTTGCAGTGGGTCTGACTGCAATGGTGGTTGAATCGGAAATAAACCGGCGTGGCTTTTTAACACTTCTCCTATTGTGGAAGGCTCTTCTTTCAAGTTGGCACAAGATCCTCAGGAGGAAGCGTCTAAGTTTAACTAACCTTAAATGAATGAAATGAATGCAAAGTGATGTTGCAGCCATGAGAGTAGACAGGGCGTCTGAAATACCCCAAGCCGAGCATAGCTGGAACTGCTTCAGACATTGGAGGACAACATTCCTGAACACTTGATCATTCATAAACACTGGTGCCAGTAATAGACATGGTTGTGCTTTGGTAGACCTCAGTTCACACCAATGGGGACAAGTCATCCTCTCTCCTCCTCTCTATACTCCAAGTTTACTCCCAGATCAGCTTCAGAGTGCACAGGTTTGAGGGACAAGGTTAAGAATGTGGGTATTGTAGACAGCCATTACTATAGCACGTAAGATTTTCAGATATCCCAAAGTTCTTAATGTTTTTGCTTAATGCAGGATCCTGTCAATCTTTTCACGTTCCCAGTAGAATTGCAGGAAGTGTCACAGCAGTATTTTTTGGAAGAAATGGCCTTCTCAGCATTCACTATGTCAAGATTATTAGGGTGGAATTATTTTATCAAAGAAGCCCATGGAGATATTTATTTATTTATTTTTCTAAAAAAAAATCATGCATAGTCACCTTATGGTGAGATGGATAGCAAACAAATATAATAAAATGAGTAAAAGCCTCTGAATTGCTGTCCCCTGCATTACTATTATTCATTTAAAATTAATTTTAAGGAATGAAAGAGTGACAAGTTCATAAGGGCATCTCTAGCAGGAATGCTATCATAAAATGCCAACTTCACAATTACAAAGCAGCCTTGGTATCTAAGATGACTATCTGCTGGTGCATCTTGATTTTCTGAGGTTGCTCCCTTCCGTTTCTTGCAAGAATCCTTGATCCCTAGAGTATAATAGCAATAGCATTAGTACAAAATGATGGCTATGACTCTCAATCAAAGCCTTGCAGTCACCATCTTGACTTTTTGGCTTGCCCCTGGACTATAGCAATAGCCCTTAGACTTACATACCACTTCAGAGTGCTTTACAGCCCTCTCTAAGCAGTTTCCAGAGTCAGTCTATTGCCCCCAACAATCTGGGCTCTCATTTTACCCGTTTTGGAAGGATGGTCAATCTTGAGCTGGTCAGGATCAAACTCCTGGCTGTGAGCAGAGTTAGCCTGCAATGCTGCATTCTAACCACTGCGCCACCATGGCTCTTCCTACCTAGAAATATTTCATAAACAGAGCCAATTACTAAAAATAGGAGCTGGGGGATGAGAAATTGAACTTAACTTCCTCTTCTCAGCATATCAAATTAAAAACATTCCGCTAATAATGCAGAGATGTTCGGGGAGGGGAGGGCGAAGGGGAGATAAGATGGTGGGACTGGTATCATGATCCCAGACCTATCCATGTTTGAGGCATTTAGAGGGGACTTTGAGAATAAACTGGCTTTGTAGAGGAGTAAGATACATACCGGCAATGTGTCACAAGTTCTTGGCAGGATAACGCAAGGCAGACATGCACAACATAAATTTTAAAGCACAAGGCTGTCCTTATTCAAGAAGTTTCTTGGTGTAGAAAAACTTCTCCCTATTATATTTTACCAGTGTTTTGAGCTTTCCTTAAGTTTGCTAAGGCTCTGGGCTGTCATGAGGCTTGCTAGTACTTTTAGAAGGGATGGCGATGGGAGTAGCTCAGATTTTTTATTTGGTGTGATGCAACCACTTTTGGGGTCCATGTTGCCACCATCCTTCTGAACTGACCTTTTACATTGTCTGTCCCTCTGGCAATTCTCCAGTAGAAGCAGCCCTCATCTTGCTCTTGAACTGAGCCTTCAACCACTGCAGACAGGCTCATGGATGCTCTCCAACTTCTTCCTCTCTTTCATATACCACATTCCTTTCTCTGTTACACCCCATTAAACCAGTGGCCTCTACACTTCCACTTTATCAAGCATTGCAGAGGCCTATGCCCTACAGAGAGAGAAGGGACAGATTTAAAGGAGAAGGGTGTGATACTGGCATTTTCCCTTTGCTCTGCATTTGCTCTTTCCACATAGCAATAGATGTGGCTTGAGAGTTCATGGGAATTGTACTTGTGTTGCTGGGCATGGTCAGAAAGTTCTCTAATGGAAACTAGCTTTTTAGTTACTTTTTCTCTCCAGCTCTTTTTTTTTTCTTGGAGGGCTAGGTAGACCAAATAGGATTTAGTATTCCTGGGACATATACCGTAGGTAACTGGGTGGAGTTAGGTTTACCCTATGCAAGGTTGGGCATGATTTGGCCTACATCTACTTTCCATTATTTAGATTAGTGTTTCTCAACCTTCCCAACTTTCAAATGTGTGGACTTCAACTCCCAGAATTCCCCAGATGCCATGCTGACTGGGGAATTCTGGGAGTTGAAGTCCATACATCTTACAAATTGCCAAGGTTGAGAAGCACTGATTTACAATACCAGGCCTATGGATGTCTTTCTGCTGTACCCAATAGCATAGAACCTCCCGACTCCCCCATTGGTCCAATTGTGTATGTTGTAGAACCAGGACTGCTACCAGGTGCTTCAGATCAAGACCATTTGTACTGTTAAGAAAAGTGTAGTTTGGGTAGTGTAGAGGACTAGGGACACTTCTGGACCATAGACAATCTAAAATGGTAAAGGCTATCAAATCAGGGCTGTAAGGGCTGTCAAACTCACAGCCCACAGGCCAGATGTGTCACACGCTGCCCACGCTCACGCCCAGTTTAGCAAAGAGGAAAAAAGTCATGATATATCACGTGATGATGCCATAATGATGCGAGTTTGACACCACTGGTCTACTGGATGCCATTGGATCACAGCAAAGAGATACAGAAAATTCCTTGGTCCTGTTTAATATAATTTACATCAGGGGTGTCAAACTCAAGGCCCGCAGGCCAGATCTGGGCTGTGGAGTGCTTAGATCTGGCCCACAGGGCCACCCTGGAAACAATGAAGGACTGGCCTGTGGTGCCTCTGCCAATGAAAACGGAGTTTGGGAGGCTGGAACAGCCTCCTGCAATCCTCTGTCAGCAAAAATGGAGCTCGGGAGGGCCACGCATGAGCTCTGTTTTCTCTGGCAGAGGGTTGCAGGAGGCCATCGCAGCCTCCCAAACCCCTGTTTTTGCTGGCAGAGCACTCGGGCCTCCACAGGCGCCCCTGACACGAGTGACGTCAAGCTGGCCATGCCCACCCTGCCCAGTGGTGAGATTCAATTTTTTTTTACTATTGGTTCTGTGGGTGTGGCTTGGTGTGCGTAGCAGGGGAAGGATAGTGTAAAATCTCCAGTCAGAGATGGTATTTGCCGGTTCTCCGAACTACTCAAAATTTCCGCTACCGGTTCTCCAGAACTGGTCAGAACCTGCTGAATATCACCTCCGACCCTTCCCCCAAGGTCAAACACAACCCTGATGAGGCCCTCAATGAAGTTTGACACCCCTGATCTAGATGTTTGCATTCCATATATGACCAATCTATATGTGCAGGATTACTTCTTCCATAATCCTTAGCTAGAATGTCCTTCAAGGAAATGGGAGAAGGCTGCACTACTCGGCCTTCAGTCCAAGAAAGGCTAGAGTTCTTCCAGCCTGCAAAAATAAATATAGCAGTTTTAAAGAAAGCATTAAGGATTGGGGAGACTAAAAAAGAGCAAACAATGTGGAGAAAAAAAAGAATAAATGCTAATTATTGGCAATGATGGAAAGTTTGGAGGAAAGAAATCAATCATGAGTAGCAGGCTTAATTTATGACTTGTCACAGTGATGGGATAAAACAGTATTGTATATTGAGTGCTGCCTTAATTTTCAGAAACTCAAACGTCAAACACCAGGACTGAAGTACAGAGTAGGATGCCAATGGAGGGACTGAAAGAAAGCAATTAAAAACACTGTAAATTAGTTTTGGTGCCTGGAACTGGAAAAGACTCAAGTTGGGCATGCTGTGCTCCTAAACAGAGCGGCTATTGACTGAGATGGACGCTGAAATCAGTAGGAGCAAATCTTCTCCTTGATGTCCAGGTGTACTGAAAAATGAGCCACCTGAAAATACATTTCCACCTGGGGCTGCTGAAATGAGTTGCAGGTGTTGGATTTGCAGCTTCTGATGGATAGAGCTTCCCACCTTTATGATATAAACAGACAACATTTGGATAACATCACATACATACCTTCAATGAATGTAGAAATTCAGCCCATGATAGGGATCCGGATGTAACATTGATTTGGAGACATCTCCCATATCACTTTTAAAATCTAAGTTAGCACAAGCCTGTACTGATTTTGTGAGGGGGAAAGGGGTGGCATTATTCTTTTGCTATCAAGTAAACAATGGGATCGCCATCTTATTCAGAAGGTTGGACTGATTAAAAGCTGAGACAATAACACCTTTTCGTTCTCCTCTTGTACGACCATGACACCAGATGGAAATAAGTAAAAATTGAGTGGAGAGGATGCTTTTCTCTAGTCAGATCAACCTGGCACCTTGATTACTATCGTTGGCACACCAGGCCATGTTTGATTGGTTTATTTAGACCATCATTTTGGTGTTTTAATTTTAAATATTATATTGCTTGAGTCGGTTTCCTATATTTGATTTGCCCGCTTTGATCGGTAGCTCTAAAGCTGAGCAAAATGTCTAACTCATAGAGCAGACACATTCAGGGTTTAAGAATTGGTCTGACCAGGAGACCTGTGTAAAACTGGGAACTCTGAGCCATTACCAGGCCCTGTTCTTGTTGCCATCCAACTAGATTACATCTAACTGTATGTGGATATGCCTTTAGAAAGCATTCAGAAAGCCAATACAAAATACAGATACATTGGCAATCATGACTGGGTACCCATGAGATCTCTGGTTCAGGGCCTGTTATTTATTGCCAATTAGCTTCTGAAGGGCAATTTAAGGTATTGGTATTAATCCTATGAAGCTTTACATGGTTTGGCTGTAGGATATGGTTACCCACTAGATCCATATCACCGGTTTCACACTCCACGGACCGGACCTGATCGTGAGACTCCACCGCCATTGTTGAGGCCTTATTGGAATAAAACTAAGGCGCGGGTGGCATCAACTGAAAAACCTGGCACTTTCGGACCGGAAGCAACCAGAACCATTTGTTATGATTCTGCGCAGTTCAGAGAACTGGCAAATGATGGCCCTGGCTGGCCGTGGTTGGGCCCTGCACTAGATCCTCCACCCTCCCAGTCAGTTGGGGCCTTATTGGAATAGCACAGGGTGAGCTGATTCAGACTGGCTACAGAACCATTTGTTATGTGCATGCCTGGCAAACAGTCCTAATCGCATGACATTGTGTGTATGCCCAACATCACTGACTCATTCTCCCTGCCCAGTCACTCCTTAAGGTATTTCTTTTTCCCCCCTCCAGACGATCAGCTGTTCCAATGATCAGCTGCACTGGGATTCCCCTTGCTGTCTTACTGCTTCACCCAGGAGGCTTCCCTGAGGCCCAGGAGGCAAAAAACGGACACGGGAGGGGGGTGTAGCATCCTCTTGTGGCCCCCTGCTCCCCCCGGCTCTGTTTTTTGCCTTCCTGGGTAAAATAGGACAAAGCTCATTTAACAAATGTCTCGCTTAACAACAGAAATGTTGGGCTCAATTGTGATCTTAAGTCGAGGACTACCTGTATAATAAACAAATAAACTGAGCCCTCATGTATTCGTAATTTAGAAAGCTGTTCTTTCTCCATCTAGGCTTGACTCATTGTGTTTAAAAAAAACAGGAAAAGAATACCTTCCAGTGTTGTTAAATAATAGTAAGAAAGATTTCCACATGATTTCAGACAGAGGTACTTGGAATGCCATCATTGCACTGACAGAAGAAAAACAATCTTTGCTATCAAGCTGTGTATATTAATAAACCCGTCAACTCCAAAGCCTATTTAATGCCATTTTTTAATTAGAAAGTTTAATGAAATAGAAATGTTTTATTAAGAAAATAGGTGACGTATTGATGTAATTTTAGTGTTTTTAGAAGCACTGTGAAGCATAATCCTTCCCTGAGGACAGTGCTATAGCTTTTGTTATATTTTCAAAGGATTTCTTGTGCTAGTTTAAAAAATAAGGACATTAGCCAAACAGCCCTAATAGAGATATATGGGTAGGATCTGTTCCGTTAATCAGTGTCTTCGTCTGTTGAGGTTGCATAGTTCCAACAATGGGCATTTTGGAAGTTTGCAAAGAGACGACAAGAGCACAGTAGAGTAAGATGCCTTTGAAGATGGTCTAACAGGCTGCGATAGCTTCATTCTCCGTGGATTTGTCTGCTTCTCAAAACTCTACATTTATCACTATCATCCGATCAGGAATAAAAGGACGAACGTAGGGTGGGTCAAATGTTTCAACTTTCAATTTCATTAGGGGTGTTCAAAAATTGTGACATGCCTTGGGGATTGTAAGGATATTTTGGTTACTTTATTGTTATTGTTGTTGTCAATTGTGAAGTCATCTCCGACCCATCACAACCCCATGGACAATGTTCCTCCAGGCCTTCCTGTCCTCTACCATCCTCCGGAATCCATTTAAGCTCATTGGTTATTTATGTATTTATTTATTTATCGCTATTGTATTATTATTAAATATTATTAAAGTTGGTTACTTTAATAATATTTAATAATAATATAATAGCAATAGCACTTAGACTTATATACCGCTTCATAGTGCTTTCCAGCTCTCTCTAAGCCGTTTATAGAGTCAGCATATTTTCCCCAACAATCTGGGTCCTCATTTTACCCACCTTGGAAGGATGGAAGGCTGAGTCAACCTTGAGCCAGTGAGACTCGAACTGCCAAATTGCAGGCAGGTGGCAGTCAGCAGAAGTAGCCTGCAGTACTGCACTCTAACCACTGCAGCACTGCAGCTCTTGTAATAATATTTAGACGTGCTTGGTAAGTAACTACATAAATGTCATAACTTTTTAACATTTTGTTTGTTTCATCTGAGTAATCTCTCCCAAGAATGAACAAAACAGTGGACCAACAAGACAGAGATACACATATTCTCCTTAGGGATCTGCATAACATTCAGGCTGTTCCTCTGTCATTCTTCTCTGTCCATCCCACAAAGAGTGTTTTGCCAGTAGTAATTTGCACTCTATTTTGGAACAAGTATGAGGTTTTGAACCACATAGACAGGTCTTGGATTGTATTTTCAAGGACCAAGGAAACATTCTTAAGTTGAGGTGTGGGAGTGATGAGATCAAGTATGATAATGCTTTTTTGATATCAACATTATTCATATATTCTTCTTTTGCCGTTGCTATTGTGTTCCAAATGGTGATGTAATACATTTAGATATGGAAAGAAATCACAGAACTGTTTTTTAGGACTGTCTTAGTTACTGACACTGTTGCAGTATTTGCGCTGAATCTTTGCTCCTGGTAACTCTTAGTAGTAGTTGGATAATGACAGAGATTAATGAGCCAGATAATTTTTAAAAAACACCATTTACATACTTACAATTGGATAGAAAGTATTACCAAATAGCACCATTTACATGTGTGAGAAAAAGAGGAGAAAGAGTAGCTATGATTGGCTTTTCCCACAAAAAAAATCACTAAAACACTTTATGTAAGACATAAACTTCATGCATCAGATGAAGCAAACTAATTCAAAAAAGCTTCAGCTAATTTAAAAGATACCACAAGACTTTTTGGTAGAATGTTTAAAATCCCATGAAGAAAATACTTCCAGTATTAGGTCTGCACTGGGCACTAAGCCACCAGTCTCACAGCCAAAAACCGTGTTATACTGTAATTTATAAATAGCAGTGATAAGACAATATTATTGTCTATGCTCAAATAAATTTTGATCCAAGTCTTCAAAAACAACTTGAGCAAAAATGAAACCAATATCCCAGAAATGTCTGTGTGTACCTTATGTATGTATGTATGTATGTATGTATGTATGTATGTATGTATGTGTGTATATATATTCCTGAGTCCTGACTAAATTTAAAACTCTAATTCTTACAAAACTCTAATTCTTACAAGTTTGGAAATAGTATGGTTGGTGGATTCTGGAAAATATGGTTTCCTCTAATGGAAATTAGCTAGACAAATGTTGTAAGAAATGAAGAAATGTCTTCCATGCACTCACCTCTTGAAAATATAAGAAAACTAGTGTATAGTGGCATTCTCACCTGAGAAGCCATGTATGACTCAGAGCTGAGGCCATGGAAAGGCATAGACACAAATGGCAGAATGAAAATTGGCTGTCATACAGTATGTTCCTTTCTAACGCTGTTCTTCCATCTTATTCACTGTGAGACTGAGGTGGGAGAATCACCTGGCTTACAATGCTTGGGAAGCTGGGAAAGCTTTAAAATCTTGAAGACTGGCTCAGTTCATCCTGGAAGCTTGCCCCTCTTCCTAAGCTGCCTTTTTTTTGGTCAACAGCTGAACAAATTTGCAAAGCCAAAATGATCTCTGTTTCTTTCGCTGACAGTAGAAGAATGGGAGAGAAGCAAGTCTGGAAAATGGCACCCAGGAGTAATAATGAATTTGCTTGTAAGGTAAACTTTCCCTTTTCCACATTGGGGAATTAGCTTCTCTTACCCTGTGCAAATAACTACTTGGAAAAGCCCTGGAGACTGAAAAGCCATTGGTTGATTTGTTGGCATAACTCTCCTAAGAAAAATCTCCTTTTGCAGCTGAGAGGCTGGAAACGGTGTGTGTGCTGCAATGCTTATGATGACCAGAAGCAGACATAAAGAAACTCCATTGGCAGGGGTTGTGCTTTGTTCCCATACCAGCCAAGGAATCTATCAACAGGATGGTTCATCTGTAGAACATAGTGATGTCATTAGAACATGGCCCAAACTCAGCTTTTGGCACTTTCATGTACTAATGAATTCCACTGAGCCGGCTCATTGGTCCACGTCTTTTCTATTTTGATTAGCCACATTTCTCTGGTGTCTCAGGCACAGATCTTTCTCAACGCCCCCTTGTCTTTCTAAACTTCAGATGCCAAGGATGAAATCTTGAGATTTGCCGAAAACACAGCATGCTCTTTACCACTGAGCTACAACACCATCTGCCATAGGGAGATCAGTGATTTTTTTTTTTAATGTTAGTTGTGCTACAGTGGCAGATGTCATCTATTCTCGCTCCTAGGCATGATAACAATGAGGAATGACTTTGCAGGATCCAATCTGGGCCGGTTGCTGGGACCAAAGATTTTGTCTGCTGAGCTCCTGGTGACTGGCCCAGATTATATCTTGCAACATTATCCTGGGACACGTCTATTTGCCTTCATTCATGAATATGGCATTTTTAAATGTCTGAGGATTTGATTTTGAATTTCCTGGTAGGGGGCACAAGTCTCCAAATAAAGTGGGCTCAAAATAAAATGCACTTGCTTTCACTTTATTAAAATTGCAAATAACATTAGCTAACATTAAAATTGAATTTATTTGATAAAATGATTGGGTTGGGTTGGATTGGGTTGCATTGCATTGCATTGCATTAAACTGGACTCAGCTGGACTGGACTGGACTGGATTGACATTCTCCTTGCTTTCACATTAATATTGGGGATTATGTTTTTGTATTTTGAAGAGTTCAATATGGTACACACTTTTCGTAAGCCTCATTTGGTCCAGATTTCACCCCATGTTTTGCTTCTGGACACGATTCTGATCAGGATGAAGTTCGCTATGTTCAACTTGTTATCCAGAGAGAGGATGGTAGCTCTCAGCTTGGAGATACAGCCTTGGATTCAGTTCCTCAGTAGATCTGATGACCAGTTGCAGGCATCTCACCTTTCTGTCTTTTTGCTGTTGATTGTACCGCTATGTCTCACTTTGCCTACTGTAACTTGACTGCTGTAGATCTTTTCTTGTCCTTACTTGTTTTGACCGGATCTTATTAGAGCTATGAGCTTTCTCTATGTGTTTCTTCTATATATTTCAAATTCAGGGACCTTGGAGTCCTAGAGGATGATCAATTAAATATGAACCATCAGTGTATGGCAGTAGCCAAAAAAGCTAATACAATTCTTGGTTGCACAAACAGAGGCATAGAACCAAAATCACATGAAGTATTAGTACTACTTTATAAATCCTTTGTAAGACCACACCTGGAATACTGCATCCAATTTTTGTCACCACATTACAAAAAAGATGCTGTGACTTTGGAAAAAGTGCAAAGAAGAGCAACTGATTAAAGACTTGGAGACTAAAATACTGTATATGAACAATGGTTGTAGGATTTGGGTATGTCTATTCTAGAGAAAAGAAGAACCAGGGGTGACATGATAGCAGTATTCCACTATTTGAGGGGCTGCCACAAAGAAGGTGGGGGCTGTCAAATTAATTTCCAAAGTACTAGAAGGTAAGACAAGAAATAATGAATGGAAACTAATCAAGGAGAGAAGCAACCTGGAATTAAGGAGAAACTTTCTAACAGTGAGGACAATTAACCAGTGGAACAGCTGGCCTTCAGAAGGTGTAGGTGCTTCATCAATGGAGGTTTTTAAGAAGAAATTGGACAGCCACCTATCTGAAATGATACAGGGCAGGGGTGTCAAATTTGTGTAGTCATGGTGGCATCCCGTGACTTTTTTCCCCTTTGCTAAACCAGGTGTGGGCATGGCCAGTGTGTGATGTAGCCCAGTGGTGTGATTCAAATTATTTTACTACCGGTTCTGAGGGTGTGGCTTGGTGGGCGTGGCATGGCTTGGTGGGCACAGCTTGGTGAGCATGGCAGGGGAAGAATACTATAACATCTCCATTCCCTCCCCACTCCTGGAGGAAGGTTACTGCAAAATCCCCATTCCCTCCCCACCCCACTAACCTGCTTTCCAGCTCCGTCCTCTCCTGTGCAGTAAGAAAAAGAAGACACAGCCAATCAGCTGGGACTCAGGAGGCAGGGAATAGATGGGGGTGGAGCCAGTCAGAGGTGGTATTGGCCGGTTCTCCAAACTACTCAAAATTTCTGCTGCTGGTTCTCCGGAACTGGTCAGAATCTGCTGAATACCCACCTCTGACACATCTGGTCCACGAGCCACAAGTTTGAGAGCCCTGATATAGGGTCTCCTGCTTGAGCAGAGGGTTGGACTAAAAGACCTCCCTGGTCCCTTCCAGCTCTATTCTGACTGATTGGTTGAAATGCACACTGATCAGGGTAGTAGAACAGCTTTGCAATCAAACCGACTTTAACTTAGAATTAAGAGAGGCTTCTAGAAGACATGAATAGGACATTAGCTTGTCCAAACATTTTGAGAGAGGCAAAGTGCCTGCCTTCCTGCAATAGACTTACATCCCATCCATCCTCATGCTATTGAATAACTATGCTAATTCAATACTTTGAAGATAAAAGCATAACCCGGGGGAAATTTCTCTACAAAATGCAGTTACCAGTCTCGGCATGAATCCTGAACCCAACAACGAATATTTATACAGTATTTGATCTTAAAAATGTATATGTTTCCTTTCATAAAAAGGTTTTTTCTGTTGGTTTAGAAAGCATATTATATTGTGGTTTCTTAAACCAAAACAGTAAAATGGAACAAATATAAAAGATTCTGTTTTATGATGGTTGTCCTACCAAACAGTAGTTGCCACTTGATCTGGGGGAAATCTTCTCCCCAGGAAGCTGCATTGCTGAGGCCAAACTGACATTGTAGTATATTTACTAGAGAAGGTAATTTAGGACCCAAATGATCATCCAATACAGCTTGCCTGAGTTATTCCATCAGATAATATAACATGCATAAGATTGCATGTTTCATTTTCCTTGTAAATATCTTAGTGTGATATAAACTGGCAGAGCATTACTCTTCTCCCACACAAATCCTGAATTCATCTTCATTTTAAACTCATTTCCATAAAAATGTCACCCTGATTGCTTTGAGTCCAATTGTAAAGCATTAGTATTTTCAAATGAAAGAATACAAATTGAAGGGGTCAGATGAAGAGCACGCTCCTCTCACAATGAGAACGGATATGGCAAATCAGAAGGGTGAAATGAAACAGCGGCATGTGAAGAGAGATTGTAATCCTCTTTACTGACGTGAGGTGGTTCCATAATGAACTTCCTAAAATGGGACTCCTTAACATTGCTTTTCCATAATGCTTCTGCGAGCAGATAAGCCGATTCTGTGGCACTGAACCAATGTCAGCATTTTGAGAAAAATAAACTTCACTTGAAAATTTATGAAGTGCCACAGATCACCAGATGGAGGTCCATGATTTCGCCCCAATCAGTACCAAGAGAGACCCTGTCTTCAGCTCCCCCACACCTCCTCTCCTCTCATCTTCTGGAGGGATGAAAATGCTGTTGGGTGTAATGGTTACAGATTGCAGATTAACAGAGTTGGAAGGGACCTTGTAGATCATCTAGTCCACCCTCCACACACACCCAAGCAGGAGACCCTACACCATTTCTGGCAAATGGCAGTCCAATCTCTTCTTGAAAATCTCAAGTGATGAAACTCCCACAACTTCCGAAGGCAAGCTGGTTCCATTGGTTGCAGCACACAACTTCCCTTTTCAAACAGTAAGAGATAGAAAATAGCTGGAGAAAGGTGATGATGGAAGGGTGAAGCAGAAACCAAACACCATGAATGGAAAGAAGGGAGACAGAGTAGGGGGGAAAAAACAAGCCAGGAAAAGAACTGAGAGGGAAGAAAATGGAGGTGAGAGGATTTATAAATGGAATAGTCTACTATATGTTGTGGACTCCTGAGCAAGCTTTTTGCCTGGAGTTCACTTGCAGTAGCACCAATGAAATTGTTGAAAGATGGGTAGAACAAATCCACTCCTCCCGCATTCCAGCTTCTACCTGGACAGTTGATTTCCCCTGCCAGGTTTAGGCAAGAAGCCACAGGAACTATGGATTATCAGGTGAGGGAGCCAAAAAATACATGAAAAATGTCCTAAAACTTGTAAACTGCTATGAAAAAGTCTAAGATCTTTCAAGATCTCTGCCACTTCTAATGTATGTACAGTGTGTGTGTGTGTGTGTGTGTGTGTGTGTGTGTGTGCATGCGTATGTGTGTGTGTATATATACATACATACATACATACATACATACATACATACACACATATATATTAATTTACATATATAAATATCGAGCACAATGTGCCCTTCCTGGTGTTTTCCTCCGCCATACATACTGAAATAAAAGACAGATAATATTATATACTATTTATACATTGCTAGTTTTGTACAGTTGTTTTTATACTCATTTTGGTACATATATAATGTCACATTCTGAGTCTGCTTAACCTAGCTATTTTATGTTCCGACTCCTACCTCTCCATTCCAACCATTGGTAAAATCTATTCCATGTATGGCAATATTCTGCCTTCCCTTTATTTTATTTTTAGTTCTAATATTAATGCATTTTATGTTCATGCATTTTTGTTTAATTTGGGGGTCCAGGGATGCTGTGGGGTCCTGCCACTCACATGATCACACAGCTATCTCTTGATTCAGTCCAGAGTTAACATTTATGCCACACGGTAGAACTGTTGTCCACAAGACAAAAAGCAGGTGGAAAAGCTGGGCAGAGGGAAAGAAGTATGAGCCTTTTTTCCAGCATGTTTGGATTGCAGAAATAGGGATTTGTGGATCTGAGGTTGTTTCCAGTCAATTCACATTATATTTAAACAGCGGTCTTGGCTGGACTGGTGCAGCAATCTCTTTTACCTGTAAATCTTCTCCCATCATATGGAAGAAGGGAGATGAGGCATTTGTCTCACTGGGCTACGGTTGACTGTTCTTTTTACAAAATAGAGAAGGGAAGAGCTACAGAAAATTGAGAGAGGCATCTGGAGGAGTAACTCTTTCTTCCAGGACTTGAAACGGAAGAAGTGGGCTCTGGTCATCAATCAATCAGTGTTGAATCAATGTTTTTTATAAATTTATAAAATCATAAAAAGTCAGCTGCTTTCTTTCGAATACAGCAAGATCTCAGTAAGTGCTGTATCTCTTGAATTTCTCATTGTTTGGAGAAATAGAATAAGCGTGGGAAGCTCAAGATCTTTATTCCAAGACAAACTATAAACTGCTGTTTGTGTTCCAACAGCTTAATGAATACTTCAAGGCAAGGTTGTTTGGTGATAAATTTCCAACTTGTTTCCTCTAGTGGTGGACCAGTTCCATCCATTATCCCACAGTGACAACCCTCTAAGCTAGACTGGATTGTGATGGAGTGACTGGCCTAAAGATCACCTGGTGAACTTACATGTTGAAGGTGGACTTGAATCTGGGCCAACTTAGTCAAAATCCAGCATTACAACTATGAAGGAAGACTTTATGAATAACCAAGATGAAGCAGCAGATGCCTCAGACTACAATTGCTAATCAGCTAGGAACAGTGGGCTTGACTTTCTTGGCTTTCAAATCTGGGTGTGAATTTGAAAAGTAAATAATTAATCGATGCTCTACCAATGCCAGTTGTGTACCCAACAAGTGGAGAAGGGAGTAAAAAAAGGGGGGGGGAAGTGCCCCTTGGCCACACACACAGCCTCTGTTGATGTAATGACCATGGAATATTAGGCAAAAAGATGCTGTCCAGGGAATGGTCAGATAAGAGGCAACACAACCCACAGTTGCATAGCGGGCAAAACAAGAAGCACAGGAGATCTCCCCTAAGTTATTGGACTGTAAAGGTGATAGTAGGAAAATGATACTTTCAGGCTTCCAAGATTCTCTTCATATAGCTTCACAAAAAAGTAGAATTAACTTATCTGGTCATGTTTCCTGTCTAGTTTACCTGGTATAGCTGACAGCTGTTATGGTTGTCATTATGGTGAAGAGGTTTCTAGATTTTTGTGGAGATGAATTTGGGCTGAGTTGTGAGGGACCTAGATCTGCCACTAGGTCTAGTTTGGAGGCTATCTCCTGTCATGGCCAAGCCCCAAGAAACATGGCACAGGAGTCCTTTTATTTTAGAAGAGTCCTGTACCTTCCTAGGGTGTTTCTGGAGTGGTGAAACGTTTGTGTTGCTTCTTACTCAGGCCTCTAACTAAAGAATTAATTACTTGTAATAAAAGGAATCATTACCAGATGAATTTAATGCTATAAATGAGAGTAGTTGTACTAAAGGCTGCAGTAATGTTTAGTTGGCAATTTTATTTAGCACTTGTATTTGGGCATTTGGAGAATTCCAAATCCTTTTACTTACAATTTACTTTACATCTTTATCCCCATCCACAAGAATCTATTTTCTGTTTCTGAGTTGGTGGTAAATTATTTGTTTCCAAATATAACAATCATTCAATGTGGGGGGGGGGAATGTCTAGCAACCCTAAGACCAGAGTGGTGTTCAGCAGGTTCTGACCAGTTCTGGAGAACCGGTAGCAGAGATTTTGAGTAGTTCAGAGAACCGGCAAATACCGCTTCTGACTGGCTCCGCCCCCATCTATTCTCTGCCTCCTGTGTCCCAGCTGATCGGCCGGGTCTTCTTTGGTTGCCCTGCACAGGAGAATGGAGCTGGAGAGCAGGTTAGTGGGGTGGGGAGGGAATGGGTTTTTGCAGTAACCGTCCCCAGCCAGGCCCATCAAGCCACGCCACGCCCACCAAGCCATGCCCACAGAACCAGTAGTAAAAATATTTGAATCCCACCATTGCCTAAGACTATGATTCAAAATCCCACTTGGTCACGAGTCTAAAGTGAGATGTTCTTTACTGAATCACTGCTTCTGCTTCTATTGATCTTGTGGGGTGGATATCAGACTAGAAAAAGAGGGAACACCTTCTGTGCAACTTCATTTGTTCTTCATACAATCTATTAAGATTGTTTTTTTAAAAAAAAAAATTGAGGGGTTTAAATATTGCCTCATACCCTTTTCTACTTGTCCCACAAATAGCATGCCATCTTACTGAGATCTTCCGAGTAATAGAAGAAAGTAGAAGCACGAGGATTTTTTTAAAAAAAATTACCCTCCAATTTGATGGATCAGAACTGAACACAAGAGAGCAAGTACAGTGGCAGAGGACATTTGCATTCCTCTTATGACATCTGTCAAAAGGGTGTTACAAAATTAAAAGTTTGTCATTGTTTTCTATTTGCCTCAGCTATTCAGCATTGGGCAATGTGACTGAACTTCTCAGAAAACATGTCAGCAGTCTTCACATAAGAAAAGGATCCAAGGCATTCTTATCACATGACTTGTAAAACTAAGCAGTGCTGGTGAGTGAAATATATGTTTTCGATATCAAACTCCAGTTCCAATAAATTTCATCGCAACTGTAGCAATTCTGTTTAGCGGATGGGGGGTTGGGACAGCGGCTTAAATCTACCTATTTAGGGCACCTTTTTTTGATATTGCCAGAATTGGGGGGCGGGTTGGGACAGTGGCTTAAATCTACCTATTTAGGGCACCTTTTTTGATATTGCCAGAATTTCAGTTACTCAGTTCTCTTCTGCCACTCTTGAAATGTAAACTATCAATCACACTTTGGGGTTGAATGGTACCATGAAATTCTAAGCACAATAAAGCCACCCCATCCAGAAATAAATGGCTCTGTCCATTTAAAGTCCCTTAGTTTTATCAAAAAAAAATTTTTTTTTAAATTTTTATTGGTTTTTGAGACAAACATAGACAAACAAAACATAAAAACATCAAGCCATCATCCATATACATATATATACATACAGTGTGTCGGTTTATCAAATGTTTTGTTTGACTATATTTGGCTACATCCATAGATATCACTATACATTCTCCAAGCTGTATAGGCATCCCTCAGAACCTAGGCTACATGTGAGATTTGTCCCCTTGTTAAGAAATCAAATGCTGTATTGCTAGAAACCGCACAAACATCTTACCGCTATAAATAGAATACATGCTGTTGTGACAAGTTTTCCTTTGATCACTTTTATTTTTCCTGTATGGCAAGACTGAAGGCAAATGAATGTCAGTAGTAGTTATAAAAGGGTTAAAGGCTGGTGTAAGGTTTTAAAGTAGGAACTTTCCTACAAGGAACTGAAATCATAACAAGAAAAACATATCCAATGAAGATCATCTTATTTGGCATAAATATTATTTTATTGTAGTTCTTTCAGGAGCAATCTTTTTTCTTTGCTAAAAAGGGAAGTTTTGTATCACCAAATCTTACAGGTTTTTAAAAATACATTTCTCAGAGTATTACATATTCAACTGGATTTCACTTGTAAAAATCTTAGGTTGCATTTGTGCTGTACATACCAAGTCTTCAGCAATGTTGAAATGACTTTTCCATGAAGCAACTCAGAGAGATCTTTGACCAGTTCATGTACTTTCGCTTTTATTATTCTGCAGAACATCTTTTGAGATTTTATACGGTTGTATTAGCAATCATGAAACATGAAACTGGCCCAAGAGACTCACAGATCTTTATTTTTATTTCTCTTTTTGGCTTCTGAAGTGGCAGTCTGCATCAGCAGGGCAGGCTATACATTCTCTGCACTCTTCCATGACTCTTTCTCTTTCTCTAATCCATGACTTACCAAAAGAAAGTGGAGACGCTGAGATATTTGCATGTTTTTAAGCCTGTGGGAGAGAAAAAAAAAGTCTGACTTCAAAGGAGTCCTCTCTATTCTTTCTCTTTTATTCCAGACTTCTGAATAGTGGCAGACTACTTGCAACTCTGAAGCCTGGTTCGGTAATAGTTGTCATCTGACAGAAGGTGAATGAAAGTGTCACTATGGGAGAATTTCTGGTGACTGCTCCATCGGGAATGTTCGTTTCCATTCCCCAGAAGGTCTGCTGGTTTATCTTGGGAGCCGCTGCCTTTCTGATCCCCTGCATTGAGCTCCATCAGTTCCAACTCATGCTTGGTAGCTGTCTCTAGCACTCTCTGCTTGTTGTAGTATCGCACAAAGTTGTTAATGATGGGGTGGATGGGCAAGGCAATGGCTATGACCCCACAAAGGAAACTGATAGCAGCGTTGAGTTTCCCCAGAATTGTCTTTGGGTAAATGTCTCCATAACCCACGGTGGTCATGGTGATGATTGCCCACCAAAAGGACTGAGGGATGCTCTTAAACAATGTTTCAGAATGACTTTGCTCCACTGTGTAACCCAGGGCAGAAAACACAAAGATTCCAACGGCTAGATACATCAGGAGAAGCCCCAGTTCCTTAAAGCTCCTCTTAAGCGCATAGGTCAGTGTCTGTAGTCCCGAGGAGTGGCGTGCCAGTTTAAAAATCCTGGCCACCCTCATGATCCGAAGGGCTTGGACCGCTTGCTGTACATTGGTTAATTCCATCAGTTTGGTGCCCAAATGGGTCAGGATGAGGCTGATGTAGAAAGGAAGGATTGCAAAAACGTCAATGATGTTCATGAAAGAAAGAGCAAAGTGCAACTTGTTAGGAGAAGAGATGAGCCTGAGGACATACTCAAGAGTAAACCAGACAATACAAGCGGTTTCAATCTTATCCAGAACTGGGTGCTCTACTGGTTTGCCTTCAGAGTCCAGCACCTGCAGCTCTGGGATGGTTCCCACACACATCACTACAGACGAGGTCAAGATGAGTAGAAAAGATGTGACGGCTGTAACTCGAGCCGGGTAGGATGATTCAGGTTTTTCCAGGAATTTCCAGATACATTTTTTGCACTTTGCCCAGCTGTTTTCGGAAGAGTCCATTCCCAAGTCATCCAAGATCAACTGGACCCGACGGGCAATCTCTTCTAGCTCTTCCTTTTTTTCACTCAGATGTGCTTTGCAGCAATCGTCCAGGAAGTTCAGGTCCACTTTCCAAAATTCCATTTCATTTTTGAAACAAATGGGACAGATGCCTTTCTTCATGTGAACCTCCCCAAAATCATAAACCTCAATGATGCATTTGAAAGCATCTGGATCTCTGTCAAAGTAAAACTCTCTTATCCCAGGATCGTAGTCATCACAAAGTGAAAAAATCCTATCGTAACCGCCTGATAAACAGTTCACAAGTTCTGCCAGCCTTGTGTCGGGATACAGGTTCAGGTGATCCCTGTACAGCACCTGCCTTACTCCCCCAACATTAACAATAATCTTCATCTCTTCACTGTTTTCCGACCTGTCGCTGTCCAGCTCTTGCAAACTAACATCCTCGGTCATTTTTTTTTTTAAAAAATATTGCAGCTGTGTTTCTAACAGCTTCTTCCCTTGGACAAACCTTGAGTAATTCTGCAAAAAGCCAACACTCGCAGTGTCTTAGCCAATCTGAAGTCCAACAACTTTCAGCAGGGCTAGGAAAGGGGACCCAAATCTATCTGCAGGTTGTGAAGCCTTGCGAAAGTGTGCGACAAGCTTCGGTAAAGAGACAGATCATCTGGCTGCTTTGGAGCCAGAGCACATTTATTTGAATGGTCCTGACAAAAATTTCCACGCAGAGAAAAAAATGCTTAAGGAAACTCACCCAGTGTTGGGAAATTGCTCTGTCTTTTTCCAAAGGGCCATGGATTCCCCATCAGAAGCAGATCATCCTTGCTAGAGAAAATGCTGTATTCCTGAAGAATAAAAAGTACCCACACAGGACAGCTCTGGCACAGAGAGAGAGAGAGAGAGGAAAACAACCTTAAGTTCCCCTGGCAGCTTTTGCGATCTCGTGGCTTCCCAGCTTCCAAAGGGGAAAATCTGTTGCATTCCTTTTGTAATGAAGGACTTTGGGTGTTTTTCACCATCTGCTCCAGGCAAGGTCTAGCAAGGTGCCAAGGAGAAAAGTTGTGGTTGTTTTCCCCTCGCCTGTTTTTAAGCACAATAGGAATCCCAGGCTGACGCAAAGTTCTTTCCAAATACCACCCTCTTCTGGTGGAATAAAGCAAAAGCACGTTTTGTACTGCAAATGAAAAGCATCGACAGCACAGTTTTCTACTTCATGATCTTTTCTTTCAAGATCTGGGGAAAAACACAATCGGATCTGGCTAATATCCGGATAGATTGAAGGGTCTTAAACGACTGGCATTTATCTCTGAGGCTGGAAGAAACTGAAGCTGGAGAAAAAAGGGCTGTTTAAAAGGAAAACATTACTGCTTATTATATGTGACATAATGGGGGGGGGGGGGGATTAATATGCCTTCCCCAGTGCCAGTCCATAGGCACAATGACTATCTTAAGGAAGGGAGAAGAGCATTTCCCCGTGTCCTGGTGTGAGCAAAGCAATCACCTACCATTTGAGCCTAGTCACAATCCTAACTTCAGTTCGCCTCATGCACGATCTAACTCCCTTATGTTGATTTTACTGCCTTGATGAACTAATTTGCAATACCTTAATTAAATGGGCAATTTCATTGGTCTTTACTTATGCAGTTAGAATTGACAGGTCCCAAGATGACACTCTTAGCTTCTTTTGGAATCATTGTCGAATGGAGAGGAGTTGTTTAAAACCCACAAACTATCATTACGCTGCAGGAGGCTACACTTATCATGCATGACACAATTTTAATGTATTGTGTTCTCCAGGTGAGTTCTCACATCCCTTGCAGTGCATTTGAACTGTTTCTTTTCTGGTTCTAATAAATCTGTTTTGCTAAACATCTATATAACCGATGAAATGAGCTCATGAAAATGTATGCATTTTAATTTTAAAAAAACATGTATCAGAAAAAGGCTGGTACCAGACTACTGATTTTTGCTACTCAAAATTTGTTTTGGGTAGTTAATTCAAAGAAGAACATGACCCATTCTTGGCTATCTGTGTTTATATCCAATGAACCAAAAATGTAACTTATGTGTGCATGCATACAGACTGATCTCTAGCTCAATTACGAGTAATTAGTGATAACATTTGTGCACTTACAGTAAATGTGCCTTTATAATGAAATCTCAACAATGACATTGATTGAGAAAATGCAAAACTTAAGAGCTCATTAAATTCCAGTGATGTTTACCTCCAGATATACTATATGAATAGCAGTTCGTGTCTGCTGTTTTACATTTTATATAGACTTTTATATAGCATTCTATATAGACTATTGCACTATACCATTTTCAACAAATTAAAACAAACCAAGGCTTCACACAATGTGAGATCCCAAAGTATATCTCCCATTATGGCACCCTTGTGCAGACATCTGGCCTAGACTGCTGCAAGAGGAAGGAAGACTTCAGAAGGGTTTGGATATGGTTACAAAACTGATTTTCTGTGAAATATTGTGTTGGACACCGAATCAAGGTTTCTTCCACATGCCTTTCAAAGGAGTGGCGATGGATAAGAAGTTTGATTGTGAATTCCTGTTATTATAGAGAAGAAATTTAAGGTGATCCAGAATAGCACCATCATAGTAATATGTGGGTGAAGCTGTGTTTTAGGGAGGAATAATTTTGGGAGCTGGCTTAGACTGTGGTAAGTCTCCGTACATGTTTCTCATGAGGTTGTTATGTTCCCTGCCTGATAATACAGGGAACTGCTATTTGTTTTCAACTCTTAGAGTCAGCAGAGTCTAAGAATTATCAAAAGGGACACAAATTTATTCTAGGACTAGAGATTGTTTTCAGTGGTGCGATTCAATCAGTGTAACAACCGGTTTGGTGAGAGCGTGTGTGTGTGCCTCCAGCATTTAGAAAAGACTATTTTTAGCTATAATACTTACTTTCTGCTGCAGCTCCAGTGAGTAAAACAGCTGATGCGCGGCAAACTGCTCTGCCGCGCGAATCAGCTGTGCTCAAAAACAAGGAAATAAAGCACAGGAAAAGGGCAGGGACAGGTGGGCAGGGCCAAATGATGACCAGATGCTCTGGTTCATGAACTACAGTCCGAACCAGTAGAATCTCACCCATGATTGTTTTCCCTTGTAAAATCCTTCCCTCAGTGAAGACTGAATTTATTCCAAAATGCTCTTCAGGAACCAGGGGGGTCATTATATGATTAGGTAGAGGAATGTTCTTCTTTTTCTCCTCAAATGTTGATAGATGAAAAACTAACCACTTTGGGGCAAAGGAGGAAAACATAATGGATCCAACCAAGGCATGGGCATTCTTTTACTGGACAATGGATGTATTTTTATTTTTGCTGTCTCCCTCACATCATCCAAGCCTGCACTCAGATAGAGGGAAGGGCCACGATCTCATGATAATCAAGGACAGCATTTTTAGAGGAAGTAGCTGCATGGTGGGAGGGAAACTAAATGGTATATTTTGGCATGGATGAGTTGCTCTTTTCTATTACTGGGATACTGCTACTAAAAACAGAAGAGAACTGAAATAAGACACTTATTCATTTGTTACCTAGCCTGGTGATAAAACATTCAGAAACTAAACAACAAGCTCAGGGAACAAACCATTACCAACTCTGGGACACTTCACCAAGACAGCTCAAACTCCAGAAGAAACAGGAAAAAGACACCCTCAGAAAAGGGAAAGGATTCAGAAATGCCATCTGTATCATCCTGGCAGATTCTTCCCCACTAAGCCTGTTTAGTTTTCCTGGAGGCCTAATCTTGCCTGCTCGTTGCTAGTCACAGAGATGGATAGATACATAATTTAGACGCTTCACAAGGCAGAAGCCAAGTTCCTGATCTAAAGAGCTGTTTTATTTCCCACTGACACACCGTCGTCCATCGTCCGCATATACACACACTTGTTTTCCTCTTGTCATGGATGCATTTGTATTTTCACCCTCTGGTTTTCTCCACACGCTCTCCAAAGTCCTTACTGCACCAGGGTATCAAAACAAACAAATCAAAATAAGTAACACCATGCCCATATACCTACACTCTTCTTTGCACAAGCGAGATGAGGATGTATACACTGCAAGTGGACAAAAAAACCCTGTTAGAAAGATAATTAATGTCACTTGTGGGCTGCTCTGAACAAAATAATTAATTGAGCCACGATCCTATAAATAACTGCCTAAATCAACCCCCCAAAAAACACAAAACATGTGGTTTACACGTCTTAAAATATTCTTCCTTCTTAGTCATATAATTTTATCTGGAGAGGAAAAACATTTATTCACAAAGCTATAATGGGCATAAATAGAGAGATAGATATATCAAGAGATTTTGAAATTATGAATGCTGTTGTTTTCTTCTTCCCCAATATGGTAAGTGTTCGTCCCTTCTTGTTGGCTTACTCCTTCATATGCTGTCTTTCCAACACGTGAGCATAACTGGAATAGCACTTGCAATAGCAATAGCACTTAGACTTATATACTGCTTTACAGCCCTCTAAGCAGTTTTATAGAGTCAGCCTATTGCCCCCAACAATCTGGGTCTTCATTTTACCCACCTCAGAAAGATGGAAGGCTGAGGCTGTTAGGTTGCGGGAATGAGACTCAGGACACCAGCATGATTGTCAATTGTTTTACTTCTGTCTAGGACTGAGTGCCGAAGAAACCGCGGCAGCCCTTTTTATAGTTGGGCTGCTCGCGGCTGTGTCCAGTGACGGCTCTTCAAATCTCCCGCTGCCATGGACCGACCAATTGCAGGTAAGTATGTTAATACATAACACAGTCAACCTTGAGCCTGGTGGGATTTGAACTGCAGCCTGCAGTACAACACGCTAATCACTGTGCTATCGAGGCTCTTATTTCATCTTCTCAGCAGCCAAGAGACAAATATATGGTCAAAAAAGTCAAGCATGGTGACCACATCATAGTGATAAACCTCTGGGTTGTGCATAAAAACAGCAGCAATTTGATCGTGTCAAGCCATCATCTTGACTTTTTGTATCCTACTCTGCAGACACCTTTGAATTGATCAAAGAGCTGCTTATTCCACTGAATTTAATCTCGGTTTCTGTCACATTTAGTGTCACCAATAACTAAATACATGGACCATGGGTTTAATGAAGTCACTTCTGGAGACCCTATACCATTTCAGACAAGTGGTTGTCCAATCACTACTTTAAAAACTTCCAGTACTGGAGCATTCACAACTTCTGAAGGCAAGCTATTCCACTGATTAATTGTTCTAGGGTAACTGTCAGGAAATTTATTCTTAATTTTAGGTTGGCTCTCTCCTTCTTAGTTTCCATCCATTGGTTCTTATCCTGCCTTCAGATACTTTGGAGTATAGGTTGAGGTTGATCACGTATTGTATGGGTTTGGTGAGATAAAGTGCACTAGAGTCCCCAGTTACACACAATGTATTTTTTTAAACTCAAACTAATGTCCAAATGCAGAATTGAGAAATTAGCAAAGATAATTGATACATGACGGTTTGATGTAAAGTTTTAAAAGCTGTTTTCCCAGCTCTTAAAAAAATAAAAAGAGGTCCATCTGATAGATTGGGGTCCTATAACATTATCTATGGCATCTATAAAGGTTCCTACATTATCCAACACAAAATTACATGTTTGTTGTTTAATTTTAATTTTTTTAAAAAAGCAAACCAGAAACCAGTTTTTAAAGCAGCCTCCAGTAACAAAGGCTTGTTTATTTATTTATTGGTAAACATTGGTATTTATTTACTGCAAAATATTCGGCTCCTGTATACATTTCTTGAAAAAATAAAAGTGAGCTGGTGCTTTGTTGGGATATATGCTATGCCCAGAAATAAAGAAAAATGTAAATTGGGGCTGAGAGCCAGTTTGGTGTAGTGGTTAAAGCACCTGGCTAGAAACCAGGAGACTGGTTTCAATCCAAAAAGAGATCACTCTGGCGGAAAAACAAATCTGGTCACGTTGCTAATTTCAAAAACCGATACAAAAATTTATGCCACCAGATAAAGACCGAATGCACCAATTATCACATTAAACAAGAGGAAAACCTTCTAAGCACCAATTCCACCGTGCTTTTTACAATTTTGTAAACAACAAACTAAAAGACTCAAGGTCCATCCCTCCCTTGATAGGACCCGATGGTAAAGACTGCAGCGACGACACCATTAAAGCCAACATCTTTAACACATTCTTCGGCTCAGTGTTTGTAAACAGTAATGGATCATGCCCAATGTTTCCTAGCCATACCACAGATAACAACAATGATCTAATACATATCGATTTTACAATAGACAACGTTGAAAAAGCACTACGCAACCTAAAACCATCTCTATCTATTGGACCGGATGGAATATGTGCCTACTTCTTAAGAAAGTTTATCCACTGCCATAGCCAAACCTCTAAGCATAATCTTTGAAAAATCTTTCAGGACCAGCTCCTTGCCTAACCTATGGTTACAAGCCACAGTCATCCCTATCTTCAAAAAGGAGACCCAAGCCTAGTTGAAAATTACAGACCAATCTCCTTATGCTGCGTCACCTGTAAAGTCATGGAATCAATTATTAACCAATCCATCATCCTCCATTTAGAGACAAACAACCTACTCTCCAATAAACAATTTGGTTTCAGAAAAAAACTATCCTGTAATCTGCAACTCTTACACTGCAAAAACATATGGACTACACAACTCGACCAGGGCAAAGCAATAGACGCAATCTACATAGACTTCTGTAAAGCCTTCGATTCAGTGGTACACGACAAACTACTCCTAAAAATAAAATCTTATGGTATCTCTGGACAACTAAATAACTGGATAGAAGCATTCCTGTCAAACAGACAACAAATGGTCAAAATCGGGAACGCCTATCAAATCCAGTACCTGTCAATAGTGGTGTTCCCCAAGGCAGTGTTCTAGGACCAACTCTCTTCATAATCTACATAAACGACCTTTGTGATCATATCAAGAGCAATTGCGTTCTCTTCGCTGATGATGTAAAGCTGTTCAATACCACAGACAATACTACTACCCTTCAAAAGACCTAGACTATGTATCTGAATGGTCTAACATATGGCAACTTCAAATCTCAACAAATAAATGCTCTGTCTTACATATTGGTAAAAAAATCAGAAAATAAAATACAAACTGAATAGTCAAGATCTTGTTGACGACCCAAGCTCTGTAAAGGACCTGGGAATACTCACCTCTAATGATCTAAGTGCTAGAGCCCACTGCAACTACATAGCCAAAAAGGCATTAAGTGTTGTTAACCTAATCCTACGTTGCTTTTTCTCTGGTAATATCTCACTACTAACCAGAGCATACAAAACATTTGCTAGACCAATACTCGAATACAGTTCATCAGTCTGGAATCCACATTACGTATGTGATATTAGCACAATTGAGAAAGTCCAGAAGTATTTCACAAGAAGAGTTCTCCACTCTTCTACTCGTTGTAGAATACCTTATGCCACCAGACTCGAAATTCTAAAACTAGAAAACCTTGAATTACGCCGTCTTCGGTCCGACTTAAGCATGGTATATAAAATCATACATTGCAATGTCCTACCTGTCAATGAATACTTCAGCTTTAACCATAACAACACAAGAGCACACAACAGATACAAACTCAAAGTAAACCGCACCAAACTTGATTGCAGGAAATACGACTTCAGCAATAGAGTGGTCAATGTCTGGAATACTCTACCCGACTCTGTAGTCTCTTCCCCAAACCCCAAAAACTTTAACCTTAGACTGTCTACTATTGACCTCACCCCTTTCCTAAGATGTCTGTAGGGGCGTGCATAAGCGCACCATCGTGCCTACCGTCCCTGTCCTATTGTTTCTCTTATTCTTTTATTTTTCTTATATGTACCCATTTCATATATTAACAACTATGTATACACTTGTACTTATTATCTTGTAAACAATTGACAAATCAAATAAATAAATAAATAAATAAACTGTGACTTCTAGCGAGTGGTGGGATTCAAATATTTTTACTACTGGTTCTGTGGGCATGGCTTGGTGGGCGTGGTGTGGCTTGGTGGGCCTGGCTGGGGATGGTTACTGCAAAATCCCATTCCCTCCCCACCCAACTAACCAGCTTTCCAGCTCCGTTCTCCTGTGCAAGGCAACAAAAGAAGACCCAGCCGATCAGCTGGGACACAGGAGGCAGAGAATAGATGGGGGCAGGGCTAGTCAGAGGTGGTATTTTCCAGTTCTCCAAACTATTCAAAATTTCCACTACCAGTTTTCCAGAATTGGTCTGCTTCTTGCCTAAACCCAGCTGGGTGACCTTGGGCCAGTCATGTTCTCTCTGCCCTAGGAAGGAGGCAAGGGCAAATCTTTTCTGAAAAACCTTGCCAAGAAAACTCCAGGGACTATTCCAGATAGTCCCTGAATATTGGACACAATTGAATTGAAGAGAAAAAAAAAGCTGGGGTTAAGCACAGGACAAGAAAGACAGGATTATGTCTAGATCCGAATCTAGATAGCAGGAGAGGAAGCTTCCTCATGAGTTGAACATCAGATTGGGACAAGTCATGCTACCCATACCCAATCATTTTGTGAAAAAGCCCACAATATACTCTCAACATTTCAGGTATGTCTATCAACCAAAACCAATTGAAGGCCTCTGTAGTAAATTTTTAAAAAGCTGATCATGCCAAATATAATGGAATGATTGGGCCATTTCCTCACTGGCAATTTATAGTATCTCAAGGTGCCATCCAACTATCCCTGTGCCAATATAGCAATAGTGAAAACAGAGGTCACACTGTCCCACTAGTGGCTGGAGGAAGTCATAACTTATTAAGTGAGGAAATAGCTTGCGATCCTGTTTACATGCTTCTTAGGCAGCAAAAGCAGCTGCCGCAAGGCCAGAGTGGCTAAAAGAAAGCAGCTGATGATAACTGAACTGGCCATCTTGCTGGAAAGATGTCACCAAGCTATTTGGCTTGTCATAGCATCCTCCAAAGTGTCTTTGTGACATGTACAGAGCCATTGAAGGTTAAGTTTTTGAAATGCAGCATTTTTTTAAAAATCTCAGTCTGATTCCTACACATGAACTGTAAATTTCTATTATACCAATGTGAACCTGTGTCACACCAGTGTAAATCTGTGCAGAAAGAGTGTTGTAATGGATTGGTGATATTATATAGCTAGAGCTGTGAATATCACATGCGTGAGGCCAAAATGCACAATATTATCCTGGTTGATAAGATGAAGATTTACTAAATTTGTACAGTATGATGCTCAACTTCCAGTGACTCTGAGTGGTTTACAAATGATTTGGAACATGAAAATAAGACACCAAAAACAACAAGCCAAAAAAAAAAAAAGGAAAAATGGGTAATGATGGCAGAATACAGCTGGGTGGAACAAGAGAAAACAATCTAGATTAAAATGCAGCTTCAGGCATCCACACCAAAGGCGGTGGAAAAGAGCCAGATCTTCAGATCATTCTCTTTGCTTTAATGTGTTAAGACTAATATAAAACTTACATTTCAGTTTTCCTATGTTTTCCATTTAAACAACTGTGGCAAATGGTTTATGGTGATCGTGTTAGGGACAGCTCAGAGAGAGCCGCCTCGGCAAGATGGGTGGCATATAAATTTAATAAATAAAATAATAAATACAGAAATGCAGAGGAAATAGAACCAATGCTACGTTCCAACATTGTAGCTTCACACACACATACACACACACTTGTGTGCACACAAACTTTATTATACAATGTACACTTAGCATAATTTGTGTATTTGTTTAATCTCCACTTTCAATTTTTTAAAATTCTTACTGCAGACTGACCATTCAAGCTTATTTTGCAAAATCTCATCTGGTTTACTCAGAGACTAATTCCCAGCAACCAAGGTTATTAAAAGGAAGCAGAAAGAAGGAATGACCCGCTGGTTTACCAAATATAAAAATAACCTCTGACGACTACTTTTCCCATTATACTTGAAGATAAAGCATGCTTTGTTTCTCTTCAAGTGAGATGCAAATACACCCTACTTGTTATAATTTGCAAATACCTACTTAAGGCAGAAGATTTTGTCATCAACACCTTACTAGACAGTAAGTCGTCCAACGTTACAGTACATCTGATGGTTTAAAATAGTAGAAGCAAATGAACTAATTTATGAATGGGTTTTCTACAACAAAACACAGTCATAGAAGCCTTCTTGTGCAAGGGCACTTCTTTGACATCTCACTGAACAGGTGGCTTTGACTAGAGTATGTATTCCCAACCTACTGCCTTTGAGATAGGCTGATATAATTCCCTAATTCCTTAATTGCAACCAATAGAGGTGATATTCTGGAAGTTATAGTCCAAAAGATCTTGAATGTACCCACCATGAACACCTGCAGACTGTGAATTAAAAGACTACGAAAAATATTCATTTTCATCATCTTCCTAAACAACAAAAAAGGAGTGCATCTTATGAATTTCCCAGGGTAAGACAATTCCAAGGGATAGGAGACTTTGGCTGCCTTGAATTATCAACATTGGCAATGACTACAACAGGTTCAAAGGACTTGTTAAATCAATACTGCTGCATTGCATACATCTCGGTGTAAAAGTAAATCCTGGTGAGATTGGTACACACCTACATATGTTCATGTTTACCATCGTGCATGAGAAACAAAATTATGATTGCTGCTTATTATTATTTATAAATCTGTTTTAGCAAAATTATCTGGAACTCTGGGATATGTGATAACATCTGATAATATCCTTTTGGTCTCTTTATCATCTCTGAGAGAACAAATCGTTCAGGAAGGCAGATGTGTACTTTTCTGAACATCATAATTCTCAATTTAATTTGATAAATTGGAGGTGCCTTCCATAAATCACAGCTTTGGGGTTTTTTTCTCTTTTTTTTTTCTCTTTTCTCTTTCTGTCTTTTTCATCCTTTAGGTTAGAACATTTAGAAATAATGTCTCTGCCCATAGATTGAGTCAGCAAACCAGAAAATTGCTTAATGACAAAAGACAGATCTATTAACCTTTCTTTTTAATTGCAAAATTATACCTGGACAAGCCATTCTACCAAAGGGCTTCAGTTCTGAATGTGTACTGGGGAACAAAGATATGATAAAGTTTATTCAATTCGCTCTCCCTTGTGTATTGGATAATTTAGGAATGTGTGAGTAATATAGTAATGCCGACAGGTTTTTAACCACTTCAATACTAGTTAGGTGATACAAGGAAGATGCTATAAGTCACTGTTCAGAAATTACCTTAAGTGATATTCCAGGGTACTTCGATTAAAATTTGAGGCAAACCCCCTGTCATGCCCCTGTCAGAATCTGATTTCAAGTGTGGAATTCCTTCTCCTGCCCTGTCAAGTTAATTGCTGCAGCATGGTTTGTGTGGATTTTTATTTATTTATTTTATTTATTTATTTGATTTGCCAATTGTTTACAAGATAATAAGTATAAGTGTATACATGGTTGTGAATACATGAAATGGGTACATATAAGAAAAAATAAAAGAATAAGAGAAACAATAGGACAGGGACGGTAGGCACGTTGGTGCGCTTATCACGCCCCCTACAGACCTCTTAGGAAAGGGTGAGGTCAATAGTAGACAGTCTAAGGTTAAAGTTTTTGTGGTTTGGGAAGAGACTACAGAGTCGGGTAGAGTATTCCAGACATTGACCACTCTATTGTTGAAGTCGTATTTCCTGCAATCAAGTTTGGTGCGGTTTACTTTGAGTTTGTATCTATTGTGTGCTCTTGTGTTGTTATGGTTGAAGCTGAAGTATTCATTGACAGGTAGGACATTGCAATGTATGATTTTATATACCATGCTTAAGTCAGACCGAAGACGGCGTAATTCAAGGTTTTCTAGTTCTAGAATTTCAAGTCTGGTGGCATAAGAATGGTCAAACAAATGGCAACTTCAAATATCAACAAATAAATGCTCTGTCTTACATATTGGCAAAAAAATCAGAAAATAAAATACAAGCTGAATAGTCAAGATCTTGTTGATGACCCAAGCTCTGTAAAGGACCTTGGAATACTCACCTCTAATGATCTAAGTGCTAGAGCACACTGCAACTACATAGCCAAAAAGGCATTAAGAGTTGTTAACCTAATCCTACGTAGCTTTTTCTCTGGTAATATCACACTACTAACCAGAGCATACAAAACATTTGCTAGACCAATACTCGAATACAGTTCATCAGTCTGGAACCCACACTACGTATCTGATATTAGCACAATTGAGAAAGTCCAGAAATATTTCACAAGAAGAGTTCTCCACTCCTCTACTCGCTGTAGAATACCTTATGCCACCAGACTTGAAATTCTAGAACTAGAAAACCTTGAATTACGCCGTCTTCGGTCTGACTTAAGCATGGTATACAAAATCATACATTGCAATGTCCTACCTGTCAATGAATACTTCAGCTTCAACCATAACAACACAAGAGCACACAATAGATACAAACTCAAAGTAAACCGCACCAAACTTGATTGCAGGAAATACGACTTCAGCAATAGAGTGGTCAATGTCTGGAATACTCTACCCGACTCTGTAGTTTCTTCCCCAAACCCCAAAAACTTTAACCTTAGACTGTCTACTATTGACCTCACCCCTTTCCTAAGAGGTCTGTAGGGGCGTGCATAAGCGCACCAACGTGCCTCACCGTCCCTGTCCTATTGTTTCTCTTATTCTTTTATTTTTCTTATATGTAACCATTTCATGTATTCACAACTATGTATACATTTATACTTATTATCTTGTAAACAATTGGCAAATCAAATAAATAAATAAATAAATAAATAAATAAATAAATAAATAAGGTATTCTACAACGAGTAGAAGAGTGGAGAACTCTTCTTGTGAAATATTTCTGGACTTTCTCAATTGTGCTAATATCAGATACATAATGAGGGTTCCAGACTGATGAACTGTATTCGAGTATTGGTCTAGCAAATGTTTTGTATGCTCTGGTTAGTAGTGTGATATTACCAGAGAAAAAGCTACGTAGGATTAGGTTAACAACTCTTAATGCCTTTTTGGCTATGTAGTTGCAGTGAGCTCTAGCACTTAGATCATTAGAGGTGAGTATTCCAAGGTCCTTTACAGAGCTTGGGTCATCAACAAGATCTTGACTATTCAGCTTGTATTTTATTTTCTGATTTTTTTTGCCAATATGTAAGACAGAGCATTTATTTGTTGAGATTTGAAGTTGCCATTTGTTTGACCATTCAGATACATAGTCAAGATCTTTTTGTAGGGTAGCAGTATTGTCTGTGGTATTGAACAGCTTTACATCATCAGCGAAGAGAACGCAATTGCTCTTAATATGATCACAGAGGTCGTTTATGTAGAGTATGAAGAGAATTGGTCCTAGAACACTGCCCTGAGGGACACCACTATTGACAGGTACTGGATTTGTATGTACTTTGTTTTTGGACTGAATTTCCTCCACTTAAAGACTGTTCTTGGAAGAGTTTTTTTCTCCAGCCGAAGGAAACCTGGTCATTGGGGGCAACTGTTGGAGGTACTAAAGAGACTCTTCTTGCTTATGTGACTGTGTTGCCTTTGTGCCACACCCCGGGTCATCACAACCCCGCCCTTCCTGGTCTTCAGGAAAAGTATTCAGACTCTACCAATTAGCTTGGGGCAAAGGGAATCCAAGAGTGTTATGCAACCTTGGGAATGGCTGAAGCCTGGAAGGAGTTCCCTCCACCTTGTTAATTTTTTAGCCTTGTTAACATTTTAACTTTGGCTTTTATTTTTTAACTTGTAAATGTTAACTTTGTTTGGAACTCTTCTTTTAATTGTGCTTTAGTCACATTTTTATATTAATTTATGGTGTTGTTTAAGCACCCAGAGCCACTTAGGTGAGATAGGCAGTGTAGAAACTTGAGAAAGAAATAACTAAAATAGAACTAACGTTATTACTAATAACAGCTCAATATTAATTAGCCAGAATGGACTGATGCCACCTGCTCTGCCAAGTGTCAAGGAAGTGCTCAGGTGCCCAGGCAATTGGTTCTTTTGGATCCAGAGACAATAAGCACGTCAGTAAATAAAGGGGCTCTAAGTGTTATTATTAGTTCAAGTAAACAAAGTTAAAAGGGTAATATAAAAAGCATACATACCAAGCAAGATAATACCCAAGTCTCTTACAAACTGCCAGGATCTCCTTAATAATGACAGCAAAGATACCTCAAAAGTGGCCAATTTCCACAGTACGCAGTACTAGGTTCCACGCAGAAGTTTCTAACAAACAATAACCCCAAGGTTTTTTTTATAAAAATGTGGCTCCGTGACTTCATGGCCCTGCTATGATCAACAGGCTACAAGACCTGACCTTCACTGGATTGCACATGACTGGAATGACAGTTGAAAGTCTCTTTCACAGCAAGAAAGCTATGTGAAGATTCCTCCACCACTGACCCATTGTCCTTTATTCAATAAGGTAAAAGTTCCCCTCACACATACGTGCTGTCGTTTCCAGAACTGCTAAGTTGGCAGAAGCTGGGACAAGTAATAGGAGTTCACTCCATTACGCAGTGCTAGGGATTTGAACCACCAAACTGCTGACCTTTCTGATCGACAAGCTCAACATCTTAGCCACTAAGCCATCGTGTCCCTCATTTTATTCAGTAAACAGAGACAAAAAACAAGCTTAGCTCAGAATTTAACTTTTCTTAATATGAAGGAGAAATCAAAATATGTCACTAAACTCCTCAAAACAACAGTGGTCTTCCACATTGCCACTACTTCACCTAAGCCAAGATTTGACTGATGGAAATTGTATTCCATCTTAACCTTAGCCATTTTGTGGCTCAGATTCAGGATATGCCTCAAGAGGGCAGTTAAGGAGTTGTTTGCCTTTTTAATGCTTTGATTAAGTCTGCCCTCAGATTTTACCTTTAGCTTTAACATCCTCCTTCTGCTTTTTCCGTATCATATTTTTATATTTTCTCTGCTTATAGATCCAGGGGCCAATTTCTCTGTCTGCAGATTGGTGGGATCTTAAATGGGATGTTTCCCAATCCCACAGAATAAAATATTGTCAGTAGAAGGGAATTTAGTCAACATAAATTACTTGCATGTTATCCTATTCGATTCCTTTTATAAACAGAACATTAGATTAATACAGCACTGTAAGGCTAAATCTAAACCTTGTGGTCCATATCAATTTTTTAATGTGAAAAGGTTCTATTCATTATATACACACACACACACACACACAAGTTTTTTTGGGGGGGGACAAATTTAATGGTAAACACTGATCTAATCCAGCAATTCTCATTTCGATAAAACTTCCACTGGCTTCAGGGCTGCTTTTCTCATAGTGCTCAAATCCAAAGCACTGAACCAAAAATATCACACATTAGCAGGCAGCTTGAGTTGTTTTAAGTATGTGCCTTAAGGTTTCTCTGATTTCATGGCATTTCATATGAAATTGGCTGTGGCTAGCGGAGGGAATAATTATAATCCAAAAATAGTCAAACCTGCAGCATTTTGCGGAACATAACTGGCATTTTAAAGCAAAGACTTCAGCTTACTGATTCACTATTGACTGTTCAAATGAGAATTAATAACTAATCCTAGATTATCAACATCATTTTTCAGAAACACATATTTACACACACACACACACACACACACACATTACTCCCTTCCAAGGTAAGCAAGAAACAGTAAGCCAAAGAAATTAAAATCATGAAATTAAAAAACAACAGAAAAGGAAACAGAGCTAAAAGTAGTTTCAACCATATTCATATATGTCTCCAACCATTCATATTTATTTATTTATTTATTTATTAGATGTTTAAACAAGCTCTGCTGGTTCTCTTTTTTATTTCTAGCTTTGGTAACATACCTAAGCTTTTCACCAAGACATGGAAACAGCTGCTTAAAGCAAGGCTAGCTGGTATTACCAAAACTCAATGATATGATCTTGCTATGAAGGCAGAATAATTCAGCATCTGTTGTAAATATCATGGCCATTCCTGCTTGAAATATATTATATAGGGGACCAAAGGGTTCCATTATACATTTGCTGGACAATCCTAAATGTCTCCAGTCAGAATGGGATCCATCAACTTCAGTGGGCCTGGTACAAGTATGTCCAATTGGAACTTAAATTAGCTGCTCTGAGACCAGATTTGGAATCAGTGGTATGACCATGTTCTCTGTCAGTATACTTTACAAGCAATCTGCTTTCATACTTTTAAAAAGCACACCTGTCTTTCATCAATCCTTGATGTGAGCAAAAGCCAGAGGTTATTAGCAAGAACTACAGTGGTAGTGGAAGGTTTGTATAAACAAACCTGTGCTACTCTTTCAGCTAGGACATTTCAGATGTATAGTGCAAATCTCCTCAACTGGAAGTTAAGTTTCCAAAGCAATGTGAGAGATGCTACAAAACCTGGCATTTGTCACACACTGCTTAATACCTGCTGGGCTGTACCACGGCAGGCAGAGAGGGGAGCAAGTAGAACCCCTGATTAGATTAAGCCCACCCACCCTGCTCCAAAAAAAAAGAGAGGTCAAGGGGAAGGGCAACAGGTGATAGCTAATGACTGAAGATTGCAGTTTGATGGGATTGGCATTTTGTGATTCTCTTCATTGTACAAGTAGGCACTCATTTTAAAGGAAGGGAAAATGGTGGGACTTTTTAATAAATGCTTTCAGAAAAAGAAGTGCCAGACAGTTCAAATCTTCTTCCACTGTTAACAAGGGTGTAATTATAATCCGGAGGTGGCATCTGTTAGCTGTGGAAATCAGTTTCGCAACTGTATTATTCCGACCAAATTGTCAGATGAGAAACAAAACTGATTTAAACACTGGTCTTCAAGCACTGATGATTTGGGGGTGGGTGATGGAGTTTTTAATGAGAAGATGACAGGAAAAAAATGTATATGAGAGCTGTCTTCTCTGGAGCCATTTAATCTGGAACAGCTTCCTTAATTTAATTTTTAGAGTCAGTTTCAGGCAAGATCATTGATCATTTCTGATCTGTCAGTTAGTTTCCAGTCTTTTCTTCTTTTCTAGAATATCTAACTTTAAAAAAAAAAAAAGAATAGAAGAATATTGCAATCAACATTGGTACACATGCCCTTAATACATACATTTTTAATAGTACGGTTTTGAAGATGTCACCAGAACCACTGATATACGCAGTGATCTGTCAAACTGACAACTGGTAATCATGATTCCTGTGATGTGGATTCAAATCTCTTAAAATCAGCCTTTTAGCTAATATTGAAGTACTGAATAGTACTGAAGTGGCTTTATGTATAAAATTTTAAGAGATATTAAGACATTCATTTTATTTACTCTCTTATTGTGGTTTGTATGTGGTCCAAAGTGTCTTACAACAAGCAACAAAAACTTTAACATGGAATCACAATAAGGAAAACAATGTCCATTCATGGTCCATCTCAATGAGACATAACTCAAGCCTCATTCTCCCCAACCACTTTCCTAAAGAGCCATGACTTCAATCTTCCTCCAAAGTTGAGCTAAAATGGGGCAGTTTAGATACCAGAGGGAAAGCTCTTTTACAAAAAGGGAGAGAAACAACACAATATTGGTTGTGATTGTGCAATTTTCAGACAAAAGTCACAATGGCAGATGCCGAGATGTTGAAAACAAAGATGCTAATCCATTGAGAACCAACTTTTCCACATCAGTTTTTACCCACAACAATTGGGAAACTACCATTTCGTGATATGGGTCATGTGAAAATCAGAAGTGGGACCCTAATGTGTCTCAGCTATGAAAATGTAAAAATAGGAGCTTCTTGAAGTCTAGGCTACTTTATCATCTAGATGTAAATACGTAAGATAACAAGATAACACAATGATTGATATGACACATTGATCCATAAATAAACCAACCACATTTTACCCAAGTGTCAAACAGGAAATAGGATTGAGTCTACCAGGATAGTTGAACATCAAGTAGGCATGTTGTGCAAATATAGCTCTCAGGTCACCTTAGACCAGCCTAATAAGCTTGTTGAACATCCCTATGTATAGTCAGCTTCTTTAAATTCTTTGGAAATGTGCTAAGTTACAAGAATGATAAAAGGGTGACAGACATACTGTATTGCTGAAGTAAGGCCCTTTAAAGGGGATCCCAATTCATACTGTGAATGATGAATGGAAATGTAATTTAATTCTGAAGAGGGAATATCAACTTTCAGCTGAAGCCAAATTTCTGGAGTGCTTCCAGAAGTCAACATGAAATGAATGAGCAAGAAGAGAATTGTTGGCAAAGGGATGGCAAATGTGTAGGGTTCATGTGACTTCACTTGATATAATGTTTAGGTTCCATTTCCACCTCTGTGGATCTTATTGTATGTTACTTTCAGAAGGGATTTCAGCTGTCCTGCTGGTTCTGAGCCAGGTTTCTAAATAAGAAAATAAGGGAAGGAAACTCGATTCCCTCCCTTTTTTTTCTTTCACTGAAGACACGAAGTATGGAAGTTAAAAAGAGACCTGATTGTTGATGTTGTTTTGTTGTTGTTGTTGTTATTACTGTTGTTTGTAGTGACAGAGAACTCCAGGTGAGTTCCATTGAAGCTGGAAAATTGTAAGTGCTTGGACATTATAGACCTAGTATCTTCTGTTTTATATGTCAGGAATCTCCAAACTCAGCAACTTAAAGACTTGTGGACTTCAACTGCCAGAATTCCTCAGCTAGCCATGTCTCAAAGTTGCCAAGTTTGGAGACCTCTGTTATATTTATTTTATTTATTTATTTATTTGATTTGCCAATTGTTTACAAGATAATAAGTATAAGAGTATACATAGTTGTGAATACATGAAATGGGTACATATATGAAAAATAAAAGAATAAGAGAAACAATAGGACAGGGACGGTAGGCACGTTGGTGCGCTTATGCACGCCCCCTACAGACCTCTTAGGAAAGGGGTGAGGTCAATAGTAGACAGTCTAAGGTTAAAGTTTTTGGGGTTGGGGGAAGAAACTACAGAGTCGGGTAGAGTATTCCAGACATTGACCTCTCTATTGCTGAAGTCGTATTTCCTGCAATCAAGTTTGGTGCGGTTTACTTTGAGTTTGTATCTATTGTGTGCTCTTGTGTTGTTATGGTTGAAGCTGAAGTATTCACTGACAGGTAGGACATTGCAATGTATGATTTTATATACCATGCTTAAGTCAGACCGAAGACGGCGTAATTCAAGGTTTTCTAGTTCTAGAATTTCAAGTCTGGTGGCATAAGGTATTCTACAATGAGTAGAGGAGTGGAGAACTCTTCTTGTGAAATATTTCTGGACTTTCTCAATTGTGCTAATATCAGATACGTAATGTGGATTCCAGACTGATGAACTGTATTCGAGTATTGGTCTAGCAAATGTTTTGTATGCTCTGGTTAGTAGTGTGATATTACCAGAGAAAAAGCTACGTAGGATTAGGTTAACAACTCTTAATGCCTTTTTGGCTATGTAGTTGCAGTGGGCTCTAGCACTTAGATCATTAGAGGTGAGTATTCCAAGGTCCTTTACAGAGCTTGGGTCATCAACAAGTTCTTGATTATTCAGCTTGTATTTTATTTTCTGATTTTTTTTGCCAATATGTAAGACAGAGCATTTATTTGTTGAGATTTGAAGTTGCCATTTGTTTGACCATTCTGATACACAGTCAAGATCTTTTTGTAGGGTAGCAGTATTGTCTGTGGTATTGAACAGCTTTACGTCATCAGCGAAGAGAACGCAATTGCTCTTAATATGATCACAGAGGTCGTTTATGTAGAGTATGAAGAGTATGAATATGTCATCCCCCAAGGCTTGTGATGGCAAAAGCCTTGAAGGTCATCAGTCATCTCAATACAATTCAATAAGAGGGTCATGCCTGAGAAGAATGCTAAAAGTAAAACAATACCGAATATTTATTAAGAACTTAGACATTATTTTGGAAAACATAATATTTGCATATTATTGGCTGCATATACCATTAGTATTCTGGAGAAAATTATTGTAGGTCTGTAAAAAAAAAATTGGCAAGGGGCCTTCTTATCCCCTATGATACATTTCCAAGTTAAACCAAGAAAGATTAGCCATTGCTTATTGTTCATCAAGGAACAGTCTTTAGTTCACTTTAAAAATTTTGTAATGATTTTATATAGCACTGGGAATCACATTAGTATCTTGGAGAGCATCCATCCTGAAATACTATGCTCTGACAACTTTGCTGAGACATTGATAATGAAGCCTGATAATTGAGTTTGTATACCACACTTTGGAACAAATGAAACATGGAGTCCATACTTGGTTTCACTGAATCACCCTTGTAAGCATATTCACCTTCCTCGTTTCCTTGCCAAAGCTTAATCATAATGGCATACTAAATGCTCAGTGATAAAACCCACGATTGTTCAAATTACAGTTTCCCCGTAAATCGAATTTAAAACATAGAGCAGTCAGATTGGGGGGGAGAGAGGTAGGAGGGAGGGAGGGAGGGAGGGAGGGAGGGAGGGAGGAGGAGAGAGAGAGAGATATCTGTAGCGTGATTGTTCTCTTGTGGGGTACCTCAAAAGATCAGTTCCCTTTCCTTTGTTGTTTAACATGTACATGTTGTCCTCAAATTATGACCACAACTGATTCCAAAATTTCTGTTGTTAAGTGAGTTTTGCCCCATTTTACAACTTTTCTTGTCACACTGCAGTTATTAAGTTACTGTAGTAACATGGTTGTTAGGTGAATCTGGCTTCCTCGTTGACTTTACTTGTCAGGAGATCTCAAAAAGTGATCACATGACCCACGGACCCTGCAACCGTCATAAATATGAACCAGTTGCCAGGCATCCAAAAGTTGATCACGTGACCATGGGGCTGTTGCAACGGTCATAAGTGTGACAAATGGTCAGAAGCCACTTTTTTCTATGCTGTTGTAATTTTGAATAGTCACTAAATGAATAGTTGTAAGATGAGGACTACCTGTATATGAGGCTGCTGGGACAGGTTCTCCAGCAGTTTTGGGTCCGGGATCATCAATATGCTGATGATAATCAACTATGTATGAGGACTCAGGCTAGGCTGGTGTCCCTATCAAAGTTCTGTCTTTTTTGCTTAGAGGGCGATAAGGATCTGGTTGTGAGAGAACAGGCTTAAATGAAGCCATATAGCAGGATGGAGCTAATTTTTATACACTTGGGATGGAGCTGCAGTGCCCTTGGAGATCAGGTCTGCAATTGGGGGTCCTTTTGTTGCTGTGCTGTATTAGCAGGTAATGGCTGTAGCCAGGGGGCTCCTTCCTCTGATTTTTACATGTTATGATTTTCTCCCATTTTATTTTGCTGTTTCCAGGTATTGTACCAGGAAACAGCAAAATAAAACTAGAGAAAAATCACAAAATATTAAAGCCAGAAAATAGAAGTAGAATGATCGTGGCAAAAGAAAGCAAAGGTAGTACCAATCAGCATTGACAAATCACCAACAGTCAATTGCAAAAGGCAGCGTTACTTGGGACGGCTTCCATCCTGAGATGATATCCATAACACCATCAAACATCCAGATCTACCTATTCCAGGATTTTAGGAAGGACTTGATATGTCGATAAAATACCAAATCCACTCACCATCTGGCTGACCGTGCGACCAGTCATAAGAATACTCCAATGTACCCTATGTGGAGTTCCCTTTAAAGACCACCCAAAAACTTCAATATGCACACAAAATGCAGTGGTCTGAGTACTCACGGGTATAGAGCACAGACCATAGGCTTTATTTTATTTATTTCCTTATTTCATTTGTTCATATCTTACCTATATTGTTTTTACAAATAACTTGGGAAGTGAACATATCCAGCAAACCTTCTTCCTCCCGTTTTCTCCTCCACAACAGCCCTGTGAGGTGGTTTGGGCTGAGAGAGAGTGACTGGCTCAAAGTCACTCAGCCAGCTTTTGTACCTATGACAGGACTAGATCTCACAATCTCCTGGATTCTAGCCTGGTGCCTTAATCACTGGATCAAATTGCTCATATATTATTATCTGTTCTGCAGACATTGCACTGGCTTCCTATTAGCTTCCAGGTGCCTGCTGCAGCTGAGATTGTTTTTCAGTGATGGAGCCAGCCAGCCCTCTGGAATCACCTCAGGGGAAGTCTGTCTCCAACACTATCCACTTTCTGGAAAGAGTTGAAGATCAAGCTTTCCCAGAGAGCTTGTGAAGACTGGTATCATGTGTTGTGTTTGGGATTCAGTTCATTTATGTGCTATTTATTATATATTTTACTTTGTCAGCTGCCATAATCCTGTGATTGCAATGGAATATGAATTTGATTAATTAATAAATAAAATGTATAAAATTTCTGCTACAGAAGCTACACATCAGCAGAATCCATGGGACATCCTTCATAAAAATAGGAAGTCTGTCCGCCTGCCTCTCTCTCTCTGTGTATATATGTATACAATTGCCTTAGCTATTAATTTTATGAATTTTAATGCTTTTATATGCTTCTATATTGTTTTCCTTGTTTTTTAAATGGTTATGTTGCACTTTTTTGTCATTTTTATATCTTTTAATTGTTTGTAAGCCACCGAGAGCCAAGTATATATGAGATGGACAGTTATATAAATTTGAATAATAAATAAATGAAGTAGATAAAATGACGTACTAAATTAACTGGCAATAGCACTTAGACTTATATACTGCCTCATAGTGCTTTTCAGCCCTCTCTAAAGGGTTGACATAGTCAGTATATTGTCTCCAACAATCTGGGTCCTCATTTTACCAAACTAAGAACAATGAAAGGCTGAATCAACCTTGAGCCTGTCAGGATTGAACTCCTGGCTATAAAATAAAATAAAAATTACAAAAAAAAACCCAACAGTTGACAGAGTTGGATAAAATATTAACAGGAATGGAAGATAAGGTAATTAAAAAAAATTGTATTATTACTTACTAGGTGTTAAATTAGAAGAAGAGCAGGTAAAGGAAACAATGATAGCATGGGTGAAAAATTTTGGGTATACCATAGAATTAGACAAATGGCAGAAGCTATGGGAAAGAAATTATAAATTAACAATATTGACATCATACAAACAAAATCTGTATAAGATGTTTTATAGATGGCACTTTGCACCAGCAAAACTGCCAAAGATGTTTAAAGATAAAACAGCAAAATGCTGGAAGTGCCATCAGACACCCAGATTATATTACCATATGTGGTAGACATGTGTAGAAGCTAAAAGATATTGGACAAAATACACACATGATTGGAAAAATGATAAAGAAACACATAGATTTGAAACCTGAAGTATTTTTTATTAGTGATGATACCTGAATGTTATGTCAAAGAAGAAACATATTTAATTATTCATGTATTAACAGCAGCTAGGATTGTATTTGCTCAGAATTGGAAAAGTGATAAAATACTGGCAGAGGGAAATGTGACCAAGAAAATATTTCAATGTGCATAGATGAATAGATTAACACTGGCAATCAAAGAAAAGGAAGAAACTGAATATTATATCATATGGGACTTATTTTATCAATGGTTGGAAAATAAAATAAGTTAAAAGTGAGTATATAAATATACAGAGAAATAAGTTAAGAGATAATAGATATTATAAAGATAATAGATATAAGAGATAATGGCTTATAAAGAAAATGTGATTATTGGTAAGAAAAGTAATAACTATAACTGTTAACACAAGATATATGTACCCAGTCAACACACTGTTTGAATGAAAGATGGAATCACTGTAAATATAAAATAAAATAAAAATTTACAAAAAAAAAAAAAAAAAAAGGATTGAACTCCTGGCTGTGAACAGAGTTAGCCTGTGATGCTGCATTCTAACCACTATGCCACCAGAGTTAATTTGGTTCACATAATATGTATCACACAATACATAACATACATAACAAATGGAAACATCAAATAACTACACTGGCTGGTACGCACAATTTGCTGAGCCAGCCTAAGTAGTACATCTCTCTTTAGCCTCATGTTTTGTGAATACCCAACCACAGTTTACAAGGGTTTATTGAAACAATGTGTTAGCTAAGTTTTAAATGTTGATCTTTCTTATTGCTACAGAATCTTACAAAACCTTGATTTTACTTTCTCTGCTTACTTACCTCAAATAAAGCTACTAGATTCCTTCTTGGCCATTATGGAGTAAATGAAAATTGCTGTAACCAGATGGATACATTAATTTGATAGAACTCACCAATTATCTTGCAATCACAGTGAAACCTCTTAAGCCAGCCAGGAAAAAAAAAGCTGACTGAAATTATCAGGTTATTTTTCAAAAGTAAAATAGATCAAAGGCTGAGCTTTTATGACACACTAACTCTATACCCGTGCTTCGCTATGAAACTATGTGATGGGGCTTAGTTTTGGGGGAGGAAAATAAGAGGAAAAAAATGTGTCTCTGCCTATCAGCATCCATTGGTATTCAACTGGCTAGCGTCCTGTCAGTGTGTGAGAGTCGAAGGCTGTTTGGAAACTGAAACATGGAAACTAAAACAGTATTTGCTGCGTGAGCAAGAAGGAGACAGCAAGGAGCCTGGACATGGCTTAGCTCAATAAAGCTGGTTGCTGCTGTGAAACTAAATTGAAACTGAAACTCCTCTCCTCTGCTTGTGTTTTGCATTTGGAACAGATTTCTTTTCAGGTGAGGGGAGGGAATAGAACTCCTTAGCATCAGAGTGTATAAATAATAATATATGAAATACTAATGCTCTGATGGTCATTTCAAAAAATCCTTTCTTAGTGAGCACCTAGAAGCCAAGAGAAATATACATGCCAAATTTCAAGTTTGTAGGCTTTACAGTTCTGGAAATTTTGTGATAATTCGTGAGTGGTATTTCGCTTATATAGAGAGAGATTTAACCATAGGTAGCTTAACTGTACTTTCCTCCATTCAATTTTCTGGGTTCAAGTCCCTGATCCATGAATTGACCATGCAGACTTCACTTACGACACAAAGCTAAAATGTTACTGTAATTCTGTTTAGTGTGCTAGAGGCACAATAGAGTTCTAGAGTTCTTTTGAGGTTTACCACCATTTATAAATTACCACTGATCTTAATTATGCCTTAGTTACCTATAGAAGTGAATAGTTAGTTTTAATTCAAATACATATAATATCTCTTGTGCCCCCAAGTATATCTGCTGTCTATGAAATGGATGAAATATATGCTTGTAATACCTATGAACTATAGAATAAGGAACTAGCAAATCTCTTCTTGGAAAATCAGTGAACTTAGGTTTTATGAAATGTAAAATGCACTTCTTATATAAACTTGATAGTATTAATTTCTAAGAAGATTTCATTCCATGTCTATTAATTTCTAATAGATGATTCCAATAGCTGATTCCTGATTGTTTTTAAAAAGAAATATCAAGATTTTTTCCTGTTGGCTCTGTAAGAAATTCAAGAGGTTTCTAATTCATGCAGTTTGGTCCATTGTACCTCTTTTTTGGTTTCAAATAATCTATAATGATATGTGGGAAAGACCTTGAGAGAATGGGCTAAGAAACTTGCCAAGGGAACAATAAGATAAGAGATTGCAAAGTAGCCTGCCGCTGGATAGTGGTGGGGGACGACAACGACAAAAGGGTCAGAAGAGACTTCCCTTGTTTCTTACGCTGGAAAGGAGGCACAATATCAAGGGAGAAGAAATTGCCTCACAACCAATTCTGCCTATGCTATAATTTCAGAGAGATTACCCCTTTTTGCACAGGGATGCTTGACTGCCCTGATCACCCTCAGAGGCCCTCCTGGTTGGTTGGCATTTTCTGTTTGCTTGATAGATTTATGTCCTGCGTTTTCTTCAGGAGGTCGAGGCATACGTAGCCCTCTTCCCATAATTTCCCACATCAACAAGAACTGTGAGAGGTTTATTGGGCTGAGAGAAAATGGCTACCCCATAATCACCCAGTGAACTTCTATGGCTCACAATGGATGTGAATGTGACTCTCCTCACCTCTAGTCAGTGGTGGGATTCAAAATTTTTTACTACCGGTTCTGTGGGCCTGGCTTGGTGGGCATGGCAGGGGAAGGATACTGTAAAATCCCATTCCCTCCCCACCCCACTGACCTGCTTTCCAGCTCTGTTCTCCTGTGCAGGGCAATAAAGGAAGACCCAGCTGATCAGCTGGGACTTGGGAGACAGAGAATAGATGGGGCAGGGCCAGTCAGAGGTGGTATTTGCCAGTTCTCTGAACTACTCAAAATTTCCGCTACCGGTTCTCCAGAACTGGTCAGAACCTGCTGAATACCCACCTCTGCTTCTAGTGATGAACACTTCTAGTGATAAACACACTACAGAATGCTAAATATTTAAGTTTCTACCCTATCTGGATATGCTGAGCTAGATAGGCAGTATATAATTATTTTAATAATCATAATGTAGGAAAAATTGACAACTAAAGTAGTGATGAAGCCAACATTTACTTTAAAGAAAATTACCTTTTTCAGTAATAGTACAGTATTTCAAAGAAATAATAATACATCTTTCATGACAGTTGAGTTCATCACCAGAAATAAACTCTTCCTTGGGCTGGAAAATGTCACAGTTTTGCCAAATCTTCAATTAGAACTCCAGGAATTTGTTCTGTGTCTTACTGCAGTTTTTCCTAACTCACTACTTTCCAGATGTGTTGCATTTATAAAACCTGTCAATATCATGCTGACTGGGAACAATAGGCATGGTAGTTCACCCATATCCTCAGATTAGTGGGTTGGGGAAATTGTCCTTCAGAACTGTCATCAGGATTCTTCTACAACAATTTCCTTAATTAAGAATATAGTGTTATATATATATATACGTATTTGTGTCTTTGAGTCAGTGTTGGCTCTTGGTGGCCATCTGAACAAGTCCATGCAGCTTTCTGGGCAACATTTTCAAAAATTTTCTATGGAGTCTTCATTCTTTTTAGGTAAACGGCTATGGAGATTCTCAGTCATCCAGGTTCTTTGGGAACTTACTTAGTGCCCAGATGATAAGATTTCCATATTGTCTTCTCTTTTTTGCAGAGTTCCCATTGTATTTGTTTTATCAGTTCTGTTTTTTTCTAAATATTAAAGTGCAATTACAGCCCAGCTGGAGCAGTATGGAAAAAGTGTTGGAAGAAGGAGACAAGTGTATATTAAATGCATCACATATTCTCCAGGTGGTTTTTGTTTATTGTTAGTTTACTGTTTTCATTTCTAAACTGGTCCCTTATGTGGTTGTGGGGAATAAAGTCTCCTTGTTCTTGAGTTTTTAATGTCAGGTTGTATTATTTTGTTTTGTTTGTTTTGCATGGGTGGGAGATAATTATTTTCTGCATTTGAAGGCAATGTTCTTTAATGTTATTCTCCCAGAAAAGATATTTTTAATTTACATGCCTAGCAGCAGTAGATTTTTTTTCTTTATTCTGAGTTATTAAATAATTCTAGCAATTTATCTTCATAAATGGCTTTGTAATCTCACAAGGCAACTTGGCCCATTTTCTGATTATAGGTTTTATACCCAATATATAATCTAGTTCAGAGGTGATATTCAGCAGGTTCTGACCAGTTCTGGAGAACCAGTAGCGAAAATTTTGAGTAGTTCGGACAACCGGCAAATATCACCTCTGACTGGAAAATTTACAGTATCCTTCCCATGCCACGCACACAGAACCGGTAGTAAAAAAAATTGAATCCAACCACTGATCTAGTTGCTCCATAATCTCCATTCAATTGAACTATGTACAAGAGAACGGCTTGAGCAATCAATCCATTAAGTATACAAGAGATTTCCATCATCCTCAGAGCTTCAGCTAATCTTGCAACTCTTCAGACCACTTTTAATCTGTCTGTGTTTTCTTTTTTTTCCCTTTTCACAAATGTGATAGAGACACGTGCAATTCCATTAATACATTTATCAACCCTGGGGAACTGTTCACCTTGGCGATGTTAAAAGTTTGGTAAATAAGAATGGCAAGTTTCTCCTTTCCCACAGTGCTTTGCATGATTGAGTTTTCAAGGCCACACTGTGGTTTCTTGATCTCCTGGTTATAAAGGCACAGGCATTGTCCCCATTTGTGGCCAGTCAGACCACTGTCATTTCTCTAGAACAAGAGGGTAAGAAAGAAATTTAAGATTAACCTGCCTTGATTTTCTTTGATGTAAGAGGGAGAGAGAATTCCAACCAGGTTTTCAAGGTTCTGTTGTTATTCCCTGTATTAATCAAAATTCCAGCACTTGTTAATTCTGACCTGGCCTACCACGTTTTGTTTTTTTCATTCCCACCTTAAGCCTTGGAATTTCCTGTCTCCTGTCCAAATACTTACTCTGGCCTAATTCCAATTAGCTTCTGAGCAGTGGTGGGATTCAATTTTTTTTACTATCGGTTCTGTGGGCGTGGCTTGGTGGGTGTGGCAGGGGAAGGATACTGCAAAATCCCCATTCCCTCCCCACTCCTGGGGGAGGATACTGCAAAATCCCCATTCCCTCCCCACCCCACCAACCTGCTTTCCAGCTCCATTCTCCTGTGCAGGGCAACAAAGAAGACCCAGCCGATCAGCTGGGACTCGGGAGGCAGAGAATAGATGGGGGCAGGGCCAGTCAGAGGTGATGTTTGCCAGTTCTTTGAACTACTCAAAATTTCCACTATCGGTTTTTCAGAACTGGTCAGAACCTGCTGAATACCACCTCTGCTTCTGAGCCTAAACAAGGTCAGTCAGCTGCTGTCAGCTGCTAAAACTACTGTACAAACTTAGCACCTACCCTTCTCCTAGTAGAATTAAATATTTTGGGAAATATTAAAAAAGGCAGAATATTATATTTCCCTAAAGGAGAAACATGCTCTTGGAAAGCAGCCCCCACCTTTCTTAATAGCCCCAGCAGAACTGGGCCAGCCTAATCAGTTCCAGGGTGATGGGATTAAGACATGGCCCTTCAGGGCATAATAGGGCCATTTAGCAGAAGACACAGAGCCCACTGCATTGCAGTCTCCTAAGGACATTGCATCACCCAGCAAACTTCAACCAAACCTGGGAGCTCAGACAAACGTGACCCTATAGGAATCTGACGATAGCCAGTAGAGTACATGTTCTTGCACAGGAACAGGAAGCTCAAGTTCAAAGCCCAAGAGAAGGTATAAAAGCCCCTCACTCTCAACTCCATGTGGTCAGCTGCCCAGGACCACCCATGTGCTTCTGCTTCACCATTAAAACCATCTTTCCAATCAGCCTCCATGTTTCTACTGTCTTTCTCCCAGCTTGGAACCGAACCAGATGGATATTTCTTCCAACACTACAAAACAAGTACATTAATTCCTAAGTAGGACAGTGGTGTATAAAGCTGTAACAAATGGCAGCCTTTCTGTATGTAAAGTTTCAGAGCTATACCTCCTACCCTACTCAAAATTCTCCAGCCTGAGTTGTGTAGCCCAATATGTCTGGCAGCCTGGATGCTAAGTAAAGGCTGAGACCAAAATCAAATACTCTGCAACAGTAACACCAGCAGGATTTTGGGAATATTCTTGGAGTTTATAACATGGCAAGTAATTTTCCCAGTTAGCGTTCTGGTGATTTGAGCAAGATGTAATAATGGCTTATTTCTTTTTTCTTTTTAAAGTACTGAAGATGTTCCCCTTGGAGACAGACTGCTAATTAGCCACCTATTTTTATTCTTGCTCAAAGTTATAAATTGCTTTGCCCTTTCTGTTAGCAGCTCATCCACTTGTCACTTGATTTCTACGTTCCAGCTTTCTGGATTCAGAACTTCAGCTCCCTCCCTCTGCATACAAGGATGAAGTCACACCTGGGCAATTTCACAGATGTCACAGGTTTCATTTGTAGCTGAGGACATAGGAACATCAAAACTGATGGCAGAAAAAGACCTAGTGCTCCATCAAGTCTGCCCTTTGAGCAGGGGTGGGATACGACAGGGTTAACTACTGGTTCAGGATTTACGAGCTTCCCTGCAGGCTGCGAGCCACACGCCTGTAAATCGTCAGCAGCAGCTGCCTGCAGAGAAGCAGCCTTTGAAACAGCCCTTTTTTCCTGCTTTTTTAACTGCAGCTGTGCCTCGTTCGACAGCTGAAGTTGAAAAAAATCAGGAAATAAAGGTCAGGTAAGAACCCGGGTGGGCGGGTAGCCAAAAACATCAGCAGACATAGAACCAGTTCTATGTCTGCTGCTCTTCAGACCTACTGGTTCTACAGAGGTGGACAGAACCGGTAGAAACCCACCTCTGCCTTTGAGTTTATTGATTTTGCGGGGCTTTCTTTTTAACTTATTATTTTTAATTATTGTTATATTTTATTAATTTTTATTGTATTTAATTTTTATGCTGGATGTTGGACATGTGTTTATCTCAGGCAAGCTTAAGCTCAGTTACTGATGATTGACCTACTATCTCCACTGGAAGTTGGCTCCAAGCTTCCTCTACTCTTTCTGTGAAGTAGAACATGGCGGAAGGTTCTATGTCATTTTTCGCTGAAAGAGTGGAGATTGAAACTCAGATAAATAGAATAACTTTATCTGCAGTAATCAATGTCAGGTTGCCTCTGTATCTTGTTCATAAATTGCTGGGATTGGCATTCCGTTTTTGAAGAGGGCATAATTTTTTTTCTGTTCATCACACAGCACACATTTGCTTTCATCTGACAGCGAAGCCAACAAGCAGCCATGATGGCATCTTTATGATATTTGAAAAGGTAGAGAGATTATAGGTAGTGCTCAATTTACAACAGTTCATTTAGTGACTATTCGAAGTTACAACGGCATTGAAAATGTGACATGACCATTTTGTCACACTTACCACCGTTGCAGCATCCCCATGGTCAAGTGATCAGAATTAACATGCTTGTCAAGTGACTCATATTTATGACAGTTGCCGTGCCCTGGAGTCATGTAATCCTCTTTAATGACTTTCTGATAAGCAAATTCAATGGGAAAGCCATATTCATATGTGTTACTAGTGCAGTGATTCACTTAATAACTGTGACAAGCAAGATTGTAAAATGGGGCAAAGTTTACTTAACAAATGTCTCACTTAATAACTGAAATTTTGGGCTCAATTGTTTGTCAGGTTTCCAAGTGATGAAATCCATTTAAAAAGAAAAGTACAAAGTCCATCTTTCAAAAAGATTTCTTTTATTTAGGAAAGCATCAAATTGGCAAAGTCCATGGTAATTCCGGATCTGACACAACCCAGAATTACCCCACAATATTACAAGTTAGAAACAACCCCCATAAGTCACATTCTCCATTAGAAGTAATTTAACGTTGCTTTAACGCTGCATTAGACGTAATTTAACGTTGCCCCTTAGGAATGTGTCAAGCCCGAAACCCTTCCCCCCATGACTACCACAGAGAAAGTAAGAAAAAGAATATATACTAAGATTAACTAAAATGGCTACACTTATGTCAACTTCGGGCTTGATATTGTGGTTGTTAGTTGAGGATTACCTGTACATTATACTAGGGGTCCCCAACTACCGGGCCCCGGACCGGGACCGGTCTGTAGAACATTTTCTACCGGGCCGCCGGTTTGCTGGGCGCTGCCATCTTGTTTTGATGAGAAAGTGCTTCCGGTGAGCTTTTCCAGTTGGAAAGCGGCATTTGGGTCCTGAAGGAATCCTCGCGCCTTAGTTTCATCGAAGGGGTGTGTGGCTTCGAACAAAACTAAGGCGCGAGGATTCTTTCAGCACCCAAGGCAAGGCGAGCTGAGCGACCATCCCGAAGCCCATCGATAAAGATACAAAGGAGGAGTTGAAGGTGGCGGGGAGAAGCGGGGGACGGCTGGCTGGCCGGTTGCTCGGCTCGCCTTGCCATGCATGCTGATGCCGGTACCGGGCCGCGGATCATTTTGTGATGCCGGTACCGGGCCGTGGCACAAAAAAGGTTGGGGGCCACTGCATTATACGATAAAGAGCCAGTTTGGCCTAGTGGTTAAGGTGCTGGCCTAGAAACCAGGAGACGTTGAGTTCTAGACCCATCTTAGTGATATTTACACCTTGAGTTATTTATCTAAATAATAAAGTTGGGGATAAAGCCTAATCTAGGGCAAAGGAAAGCAGAGAAGCTTTGTGCTGCAATTCCCAACTTAAGGTATTAATGCAAAGATGAGATGACAGCATTTTTGGTTGCCCCCAGTTTCCCAAGAGGAAGCCTTCAATGTCATTTGCAAAAACCCACTTTGTCTGTTTAGCTCCTACCATCCTAAGAGAAACCTGTTAGCCTTAGTCTATACATTTACTTCTTGGGTGACTGAAAAAAAGATTAAGCTCCATTAGTAGGAGCAGCATTTGAAGAAGACATTTTCATCAAGGATAGAAAGACAACATTTTCTTCTGCAAACATCAAGGGATCCTGAAGGCCCTCTGGAATAGCTGACTTTGCCCAATTTACACTTTTAAAGGGAAAAGAACAACTGCCCTCCCTGACGCTACTCATCCACAACAAAAGCCAACCTTTTAAGCAAAGATCACGGCAGAACATGTGACAAATCATCTTACTCACTTTCTTAGCTGGCAAAAGGAAGTGTTTGGAAGCTGTCAAAGGAGGTGTTACAAAGTATTGACTGGAAGGGTGTCCAAATATCTGTTCTTACCACATTGTTTTCTTATTTTGAATCTGTAAACAATGCCATATAAATAGCAAGCATGCATCCTAATCTGCTATGTTTATAGACGGAAGGAAATATACAATTGGATCAGATCTGCTTATACTTTCCAATCTCCAATTGGTCTTGATTTTTCTCTGTGTCTGCCTATGTGGTGTGTGTGTGTATGCCTGCATACCTTATTAACATTCTGTACATGCAGATGTTATATGCCTGCTATCATAGCAATAGCTGTTAAGTTTTGGGAAATAATGGAGACCAGACATCTGACCAGTGACTTCAACTCTTTAATAACAGTAAATAGTACAGAACAGGGCAAGGCTATGGGCAGCAGTAACCCTTTTATAGGGTTGGCTGCTACCCTATTAACCAATAATAAGTGCATCAAGTTCAACTAATAACCAATAAGAAGTGTCCTAAGTTTGGCCAATCAGGGGCTTGTTATGAACCAATCCTTGTTCGTTGTTTAAGGACCAATCAAATGTGCAGGCTTCCAAAACCTGCTTTGCATTTAGGCTTAGTTACTTTTATTCATTCACAACACCCCTCCCCTTGGGTTCCGTTTGAGGAGCTGTAACAAAATCTTCAAGATAGACAGGCCGTTTGGTCTGTCTGGATGATTTCGTGGCTCCACCGGTTTGTCCTCAAGTCCGGTTCCGGTGGAGTGTTTGGATGATCTCTATTAAGTTCCGTTTCGCTGCACGGTGATTCCGTGCTGCTTCCGTTGTGGTTGTCTCCGCCAATCAGTGTTTCTTCGGGTTTCGCAGTTCGGTTTCCCCGTGTTCAAGTCCCATGGAAAAGTCAACTCCCTCCCCGCTCAATTCCCGGTACTTCGCTGGGCCGTAGGGTTTCCGTTGGCCTGCTATCCGTCATATCGAAGTCAATTTCCTCGATATTTCCTCCCCCTCAGTTGGTGAACCCGGGAGCCATGGGCGCTGGGTGGTAATCTCGAACGGAGTTGGTCTATGTGGCGTTTCCACACCCTCCCATCGTCTGTTAGCAGGCGGTAAGATCTAGGCCCGGTAAGGTGGGTAACGGTTGCGGGTATCCATAAAGGGTCGCCGGAGAAGTTTTTGGCAAAGATTAAATCGCCTACCTTAAATTCCCGGCATTTGCTGCTGGAGCCGAAAGGCTTTTCGGTGCGTATGCGGGTGGAGCCGGTCGAGATGCGATCGTAGTTTCCGCCCCATAAGAAGTTTGGCGGGCGTTTTGTTGGTAACGCTGTGGGCGTGATGTGCTGCAACAATAAAATTCGATTGATTTTCTAATCGATGTTTCCGATTCCATTTTGTGGAGGGTCTTTTTACAAACTGTACCATGCGCTCTGCACGTCCGTTCGCCGCAGGGTACGCGGGCGAGGTTAGCGCATGGCGGATGCCCCGGTCAGCAAGATATTGTTCAAATGGTAATGCTGTGAACTGTGGGCCGTTATCCGAGACGAGAACATCCGGAAAACCATGTGTGGCAAATAACCTGTTTAATTTGTTGAAAACTGAGTCCGTTGTAGTTGTGTTCATTCGATGGATCTCGAGCCAATTTGAATAGGCGTCGACTGTAATAAGGAAAGTGTGCCCATTTGTAGGCCCCGCAAAGTCAATATGAATACTGGACCATGGTCCCCTCGGAGTTTCCCATTCGGTTGGGCTTGCTTTAGGTGGGGCGTTGCTGACGCCTTGGCAACGTTGACAAGTAGCGACCCAGGCCTCGATTCTTTGTCGATTCCCGGCCACCAGGCGTAGCTCGTGCGAGTGCTTTCATCCGCACGATGCCCGGATGTCCGTCGTGCAATACCGCTAAAACAGTTCATTGCAGTTTGCCCGGATTACGACTCTATCGCCCCACAAGATGCAGCCCTTTTGAGAAAACAGTTCGGTTTGGCGGGCTTTAAAAGGCGCCCATTCAGGTGATAGCTGTTCTGTTGGCCAACCACGCCAACCCAGCGTAGGATGTGTTGCAGGACCGGATCTCGCTTTTGTCTCGAGGGCAATGTCTCTCGCCGTCAATGGCGGCGCGTGTAGAGTCTCAATTTGCAACGTTGTGATGGTTGGGGCTGGATCTTAAACCGATTCTGGAAGCGGTGTTCTGCTCAATGCATCAGCGTGGAGAATTGATTTCCCGGCGGTGTTGCAAGGTGTAGTTGTATGCGCCAAGAATTCAGACCAGCGGGTCATTCTGGGGGACAATATATACGGGGTTGGTTTATTACCCGCAATAATCCCCAGTAGTGGTTTATGATCAGTAATTATTGTAAACGCACGCCCATACACATATTCATGAAATCTTTTAACTGCAGCCACAATAGCTAAAGCTTCTTTATCCAGCTGACTATAATTTCTTTCAGCTTTAGCTAAAGTTCGTGAAAAACGCGACGGGAGCTTCTGCTCCGTTCGGTAATACGTGGGCCAGGATTGCTCCAACCCCAAAAGGTGAGGCGTCACAAGTAATAGTTAACGGCAGAGTCTCGTTGTACTGCATAAGTACAGAATCAGAAGTTAGCAATTTCTTTACTTGTTGGAAAGCGTATTGTTCACGTTGTCCCCAAACCCACGTTGCTTTTTTGTCTGAGTCTATGTAATGGTTCAGCTACCGTTGCTTTATTGGGTAAAAAGACATTATAAAAATTGATAAGTCCAAGGAACGCCTGTAGATCTGCCTTGTTCCTTGGAGTGGGGGCCTTCTTAATTGCCTTTAATTTGTCCTCAGTGGGATGGATTCCTTGACTGTCCAGGAGGTATCCCAAAACTCCACCCTTTCGGTACATAACTGGCATTTTTTTTTTAACTTTGAGGCCTGTCGGGTTTGGAGTTGGAGTTTTGTTTGCTTCTGCAAACCTTTGCGATGTGACCTCTTTTCCCGCAAATGCGGCAGAGTGCGTCGAGGAATTTGCAGCTGGATCGTGGGTGATTCGCCCCACATCCTGCACAAGGTCGAGATGAGGGTTGTGTGAACTGGTCTCGTTCCGCTCGGAGTCGGTTGACCTCTTCCTCATCGCTTTCTGAAGGGGATTCTAGGTCTTCGTGGTGAGTCGATACTGGGTGTCTCTCTGAGCGAGGCGAGGTATCTTTGGCGAGTTGACGTAGTGGTGCGCTGGTGCGGCGCATTCGGGCTGCCGACTTTTTGGTCGCCCACTGCAGTGGCTTTAAGGGCATCGGTGAGGCTGATGTCCCCTTAGCCATGATTTTGCTCTGGATCGAGCCGTCTTCTAGGCCCAGAACCAGGCGGTCTCGGAGGGCTTCTTCTAAATCGGAGAATCCACAGAGGCCTCCAAGGTTGCGGAGGTCTGCGATATAGTTGGCAAGGCTTTTGCCTTTCCGCTGGTCCCTCTGGTAATATTCGTGTCTTCTGACTAAGGTTGGCACGGTGGGCGCGTAGTGGGCCCGTAGCAAAGGCTCGAGGACGTCCCAGTCCATCGCTTTTACTTCGCTGGCTTGGCAAGTGATTTTGCCATTTTAAACACGGTAGGCCCGCAGTGGGTTAGAAATATAGCTCTTTTTTTGCTGGTTGTTGCGTCGTTCAAATTGTTGGTCTCCAGAAACATCTGGAACCTATCCATGTACGACTCCCAGTCTTCAGTTTCTGGGTCGAATGGAGCTGGTGGTACGGCACCGCTGGTCATGTTGCCGTTGATAGTGCGTGTTCGACCACGTGCTCTGTTGGTTGCTCTGTAGATCAGTCAGCTCTTCGGTCTCCACATCCCACCTTCGTCGCCAGTGTTAAGTTTGGGAAATAATGGAGACCAGACATCTGACCAGTGACTTCAACTCTTTAATAACAGTAAATAGTACAGAACAGGGCAAGGCTATGGGCAGCAGTAACCCTTTTATAGGGTTGGCTGCTACCCTATTAACCAATAATAAGTGCATCAAGTTCAACTAATAACCAATAAGAAGTGTCCTAAGTTTGGCCAATCAGGGGCTTGTTATGAACCAATCCTTGTTCGTTGTTTAAGGACCAATCAAATGTGCAGGCTTCCAAAACCTGCTTTGCATTTAGGCTTAGTTACTTTTATTCATTCACAACAATAGCAATAGCGCTTAGACTTATATACCGCTTTATAGTGCTTTATAGCCTTCTCTAAGCGGTTTAGAGTCAGCCTATTTCCCCCAACAATCTGGGTCCTCACTTTACCCACCTTGGAAGGATGGAAGGCTGAGTCAACCTGGAGCCTGGTGAGATTTGAACTGCCAAATTGTAGGCAGCTGGCTGCAGCAGAGGTAGCTTGCAGTACTGCACCCTAATCACTGTGCCACAGAGGCTCCTTCATATGTTTAAATCATCATATGTTTAAATAAATATCTCCTTATCCCATCTTCAGCCCTGAGTTTAAGACATTCCATACAGAAATATACCTTTCAGAAAGAAGTGGCAAAACATATGAAACACACCCCAGCTGAAGTAGGATAATGATCATTATCATGATTCTAGTCATTTATTACTCAAAGCATAAAGAATCTAATTAATGATGCCTCTAGATCAGAACATAACCTTGCATAAGCTTAAGGCTATGCACTTCATGTAGAAAACCACACTCCAAAAATTGCTGGATGGAAATTCAAGATTGCAATGGGTACCTTAAGCATCTGCAAGATTTAAAGTACTGTTTTGTCCCTTAAAAGTCTCCAAATCTTTAAAATGTGAAGAAAGATCAAAACACTTTTCCCACAGCAATTTAGGGTACCCATATCTACAAATGTATATTGAACAGACACATGTGGTCTTTCAATTAATTTTTTTACATCCTTGTTTTAGACTACTATTCCCTTATTGTAATTAAAGGAACACCCAATCTGTTCATCTTTCACACATTCAAGGACTGACAATAGTTTCAAGAAGTCAATATATTAGGATTGTATCCAAAGATTTGGCTGATGGAATGGTATTTGCCAGTAGAACAGATTATCTTTCTCATTCAGCATTCTCTCTGCACGTTCTCCAAATAGATGAAGAGAATTGGGGAGAGGAGCTTGGGATAAAAGAAAGGGGAATATCTGGAATGGAAAGAAAAAACGAGAATAAATGAAAGTCACATTACAATAATAGAAATTTGTAGATAAAATGGATGTAGTTTTTTGTCCATATGCATTTCATTTTTCAGCAAAGAATATGATAGGTTACAGAAAAGTACAAACTTATTGACACTGATGAGCTGCATTGAACAAAATGAATTTTTACCATTAATTTCTAAGCAGCTTTGCCAATGTAGAAATCGCACTGAGCTGCAACAAGTAGAACATGAACCAAAGCTAATTGTATAAAAGTCTATTATATTTTAAATTTCATAGAAACTGCATCCAAGATTCAGAGACATAAAACTTCTGTTCTGCTCAGTTCCTGCAAATCTCAACTGGCAAACCGAGCTCACTTTTTTGTTTTGTGCCACGCAATAAAATGATGTTGACAAAGTTGAAAACCTTTTTGTGATGCTGCGTAAAGCCAACATTGCTTATCATCAGAAGCATGATGGACACTGTCCAAAAGATTCCCACCAAATACCTGCTCTCGTATTTCAATCTTGTTTTCTTTATGCCAGGGTACATCAATTGAAAGGAGCAATGAACTGTGCCATAGTGGAAGAGGTCTGTGGACCTCTCTGTTTCCATGATAGGGGACAAAGCAATATCAGAGATGGTCAGTGCTGGAAAGCTGAACTGATATATTGCCAGGTCAGCTGTGGCCTAACTGAAACTTCTACAAAACAACGCCAATTTGGGAAATGATGTGAATCAAGGAATAAATAGAATTGCTTGATTGCTTTGATCGTGATGAAAGATTAAAACAGTGAGAAAGGCAAGGGTGATCAACACAACTTCAGGAAAACAAAACAAACGAGATAATGGAAGAAGCATCACACTTTTTGCATATATGTGCAGTGCATGTCCAAAAGGAATGAGGTTTGCATCACCGCAACATTTTTGCCATTTATTTATTCATTTTATTTTTTGGCCCTCCTGCAGATTCCACTCATCTTGGTAAGTTCTGAATGTGAAATAGACCATTCTTTAGTAGGGACAAATATGAATCATAGGAGAAAATGGCTATGGAAGAAAACAAAAGGACTAAAAGAACTCAATTCTGATGCACATGGTTGCATCTCTTACATTTACTACATTGAATTTCTAGGAGATTAGTACCTACAGTATGGTTTGCAGCCGCAGAAAAGTAAGAAAAGTATAACGAATGTATTGCAAGTTAGATTTAGCTATATATTTCCCTGGCCTTGCCTTTAATTTCTTTTGCTGTGTGGTATTTATTCATGATCTGCATTTACATAGTATTGCTTAACCTGAAAGAGAATACACTGAAGTGTGCATGCATGTGTGAGTGAGTGAGTGAGTGAGTGTGTGTGTGTGTGTGTGTGTGAGAGAGAGAGAGAGAGAGAGAGAGAGAGAAAATGTGAGAGAAAGAGAATCAGAGATAATGAAAAAATGAGAAAGAGAATGAAAAAATGAGAGAATAACAGAGATAGAGAGAATGGGAGAGAGAGAATGAGAGAATAAAAGAGAGAGAAAGAGACACACAGAGAGAGAGAGAGAGAGAGAGAGAAGAGAAGAGAAGAGAAGAGAAGAGAAGAGAAGAGAAGAGAAGAGAAGAGGAGGCAGACACTCAATTTCCTCAATGGAAGAAAATTTTATTTATTTCAGCACATAACAAGCCAGTGGGTAAAATGCCCCAGCCTTCTTTTACCTCTCATCAGCAGTACAGAGAAGTCAGAAGGTTCCTTCAGAAGCTTAGAGCGAGGCAGCAATTTAACGGCAACATTCTATGTAAGGATATTGAGAACTAGATCCCAGTGAATTAATGTGGGCTCTTTCCCAAATCCATGGCATAGAATTGTACTCTATGTCTCCAATCCTACTCTGCCTACCTGAAAAGCACCTCACCGAACTCAGGCAGGGAGCCTTGATTTTGACAAGATCCATATAAGATTATTCTGTATAACTTTATTCCCATTATTCTGTTGGGAGAAATGTCCATCTGGGTTCAGTTCCAAGTGGGGAAAAAAGACACTGGGAACATGGAGGCTGTTTGGAAAGATGGTTTAATGGTGGACAGGATCACATGATTTGAGGTCCTGGGCAAAAAATGAGTAAATTGTTGAGAGAGAGGGAGAGAGATTTATACCTTCTGTTGGGCTTTGGACTTGCTTCCTGTTCCAGTGGCAAGAAATATATCCTGATTGGTTGTCAGACTCCCATGGGGCCATGCAGGGAAAACTTTGTAGGTTGTCTTGAGTCCCAGGCTTGGTTGATGTAATGAAGGGGCTTTGGGCAATTCCTGTTATGGCTTAATGGCTTTGTCCTGGTTTGGATCTGAGTCAGGACGAATCCTATCACCCTGGACCTGAGGGTCTTTTGTATCATAGATAAGATGGCCCAGTCTTTTGTCTTGTAGATAAGCTGGCACCAAAATATCTGCTGGGGCTGAGTTTCTGTGTCTCTTAAGATTTCTATTTCTCTTTTAGGGGAAATATTCTGCCTTTTTAATATTTCCTAGAATATTTCATTCTTCTAAGAGAGGGATGGGTACTAACTTTCTACAATTCCCATTAGCTTTTTCTTCTTCTTTCAGATGTTACATTGCAGCCGAAAACCTGATGGATTTTGCTTTGCATTGCTGTTTTGTCTTGTTGCAATTATGTGGGCTGCTAAAGGTCACTATTTCCTACTCCAGTATCAGTTGATCCTGTTCTAATCCCTTTTGGATCTGCTCCTGTCATGAATCTCCTGGAATGCATCCTTTTGATGTTGTACTAGTGCAACTATACTGCAGACAGTGATAATTCTATGGCACTTCCTGATTTAATGTGATGCGCTGCAATTTAAAAAAAGGATTGGTAATTTTTGATAGGATCATTTTTTATATCAAATCTACAGGTTGTTTGACCTTTGCTCACAATATTGACATTTGTTCTTGATTTATTGTAAAACCTTTGAAATATTTCTAGAAGTGAATTCTAATCCCATTTAGACATGAAAGCTCTCTCGTTTTCAGGGGCAATATACAAAATAACTTCATTTGATTTGGCCTTCCTGATATCGTGGCTGCATCAAAGCAAACATTGCCACCTGCTGGCCTTTGGGGTACCTTAGGCTCCAGAAAAGTTACCAAGCAAGAGATTCTTTTTTTTTCTTTCTGCACAGATATTACATCCCATCAGAGTGGTAACTGTTGGCCCCACAAAATATGAAACACTAAGGGAAGATGCGAGCAGGGATTGGGAATTTTCCACAGGCTGTGTAAAATTTAAAAGTACTAATTGTGAAACTGACTAAAAAACAGGCTTTCTGAAAAGAAATGGCTGATAACTGAAAAGGCAGAGGCTGCCAATGTACTTTCTTACTTATTTAATTTCTATATCTGCCCATTTCAGCCAAATGACTCCAGGCTAAAAACCAGGAGACTGTGAATTCTGATCCCATTTAGACATGAAAGCTGGCTGGGTGACTTTGGGCCAGTTACTCTCTCTCTCAGCCCAATCCACCTCACAGGGTTGTTGTTGTGGGGAAAATAGGAGCAGGAAGGAGCATTAAGTATCTAGCTACCTTGTGTTAATTTTAAAATCAATAGACGCAGACTTTTTTTCCCAACAGAAACATTCTGCTTTTTATTGGGATGAACCTATGTCTTAACTTAAGAAAACATGGTTATAGATACTGAAAAGGATATTTATAAAACTGCTGGCAGGATATTGTTTGCAACCAACATACTGTTCCAAGCTCTATCATGTCTTCATTCAACTTCTAGAGTTTAATGAAGACATGATAGAGGAGGGGGGATGCAAACATAGACAAAGATGACACTGTATACTTGCATTTTAGAAAGCCTTTGACAAAATCCTCAGAAGAGCAAATTCAACCCATGAGTTTAGAGGACAAGTAATTTCATAGACTAATGAAACATATTCATTCTCCATGAAAGCCTGTCCAATACTTCTTTATGTCATCAAGGTTCAGCTCATTGTTTAATAAGATTTATTTTTATTAATGTATTTTATTACATTATTTTTTCTGTTTATTAGTTTTGATTTTGTTATAGGTTCTTGTTATCAGTGATAATACAATGAAAAAGAACAACCATACATTTACTGTATGTTATTAATCTTTTGTCTAACCAAGATGAAGGGCTCATTCAACTTCTTTTCAGTGTTATCACATTTGACAGATATTGGTTGGAAGGCCATTATCATTTGAAGTTTACTAACATGTTATACTTGTTGGGATTCAAAGAACTGACCGGTTTATCTCCTGAGGTGAATCCCGACACATTGTCTTGATTGGGGAGTGAAAGTCAGATCCTGCCATTTGCAATATGTCAACTTGAGTGGAAGGCATCTCGTGCATTTGAGGATCCCACCCCAGTTCAACTTATCTCATGTCAGCGTGAACGTGCAGTGGGGATGGGGTGAGAGAGGGTTTGTCACTCCAACTCCTCTCATTACCCGAAACGAAACACAAACAATCATTGGGGAAGTTAAAGCACAACCTGGGAATTGAAACCACATTCTGTTTGGTAATTAGTGGTGTTTAGCATTGCAGGGTGGAGGCGTGTAGGACTAATGGGGAGCGCGGATGTTAATTAGCTGAATAGGGTGGGGCTGCTTGATAAATTGCGCTGAGAGATGAATGATCTCAGCGCTGACTTTATCCGGTATATCCATTGTTGCCGTGTTTGAAGAAAAACGATTGAAAATAAATCTACCTATTCACAACGAATCCTGTGAGTAATGTAGTTTATTGTTAGAATTCCTACGTGTACAAATGAAGGCTAACAGAAAGTCAGAAAGCACCTGTCTGACTAATTTGTTCTTGCTTAGAAAATTATTGAATGCCCAACTTTATGTGAAATTATTGAAATGTGAATTTCACACTAAACAGTTAGATTATTTGGGGTATTGTATTTCAGAATGAAGAGTGGAAATGGATCCCAAAAAAGTGGAAGCGGTATTAAAATGGCAAGCTCCAAAAACCAGGAAACAATTGCAAAGTTTCTTGGGATTTGCAAACTTTTACAGACAATTTATTCTGTGTTTTGCTGATGTCGCTATACTGCTAACAGATTTATTATGAACTAAATCCATTGGTATTGAAAATCCAAAACCAAGTGCTATGTTTAAGTGGACTGACCAATGCCAAACAGCGTTTGATAACCTAAAACATCTGTTCAAACACCCAGATACAACTCTACCATTTATCATTCAAGTGGATGCTAGCGATGTAGCGGTAGGAGCTGTTTTATTGCAAAGAAATAAAGAAGGTAATTTACAACCATGTGCGTATACATCTAGGAAATTTAGTCCGGCTGAACGAAATTGGGTGGTTTGGGAGAAGGAAGCCTTTGTGGTCCACTGGGCACTACTGAATTGGAGACATTTACTAGAAGGAAGCTTACAACCATTTGAGGTGCGGACCGATCATAAGAATTTAGTAACACTCCAAAATCCATGAAGGTTGTCGCCAAAGCAAGTTCGCTGGGCAATTTTTTTTAAACGGTTTAACTTCACACTAAAATATGTCCCATCAGGGAGAAACTTTATGGCAGATGCTTTGTCAAGGCTTCCTCAGTATAATAGTGTACGAGAGAATATAATCCAACCATTGATATGAACTACTAATAGAATAGAATCTTTATGATCCACAATACTTACAACTGACTTACCTACAATATTAACAGAAGATGAATGGTTAATAAATAATAAAAATCAAATAGAAATGAAAGATGGGATCGCTTGGCGAGGAACTAAATTATATGTACCGAACACATTAAGATTAATAGTATTAAAAAAATGTCATGACGTTAAACATGCAGGACATTATGGGTTTCTAAAAACATTACATTTAGCAAAACGACAGTTTTGGTGGCCGGGCATGAGATCACATATAGAGAATTATGTGAAATCCTGTCCTGTATGTATAATAAATAAAAATAAAATTGGAAAGCCAGCAGGATTATTACAAACAGTGCCTGAACCGATGAAACCCTGGCAAGACATTGGAATGGGCTTTATAGTTGATCTACCGGATAGCCATGGCTACACAGTGACATGGACTGTTATTGATCTGTTCTCCAAACAAGCACATTTTGTCCCATGTAAAGGAATACCATCCGCTAAAAAGTTAGCCGATTTATAAAACATATATATCGCTTACATGGAGTACCTCGAAAAATAATATCCGATAGGGGAGTACAGTTCACCTCAAAATTCTGGCAGGAGTTTATTCATTTGATTGGCTCAACACAAGGACTAAGTACAGCGTATCACCCAGCTACCAATGGAGCAGCTGAAAGAGCAAACGCCGCCATCGAGCAATATCTTCTGTTGTTACGTTAACTATCAACAAAGTGATTGGGCAGATCTGATACCGTATGCTGAAATAGCATATAACAATACGGTACATAGCAGTACTGGTCATTCCCCTTTCCAAATAGTAAGTGGTATGGAATTTGTACCCATACCCGAATGGCCTTATAATGAACAAGGACTCAACATAGAGAACACAAATACCTGGGCAGATAAAATACGTAAGCAATGGAACTCAGTTCGTCTTGCTTTGAAAAAAGTGCAGGAAATGTTTAAAGTCCAAGCAGATTAAAAAAGATCAGCACAAACACAGTGTAATATCAGAGATTGGGTATATCTATCGACTAAATACCTACATCTTGGTTTAACTAGTAAAAAACTAAGTCCAAAATACATTGGACCATTTCAAGTTATACGAGTGATCAATCTGTGACAGTTGGCCTTCGACTTCCCTCTCGGTTCAAAAGAGTCCACCCCGTATTTCATGTCAGTTTGTTAAAACCTGCAAATATGACACGACAAGAACTTAGATTGCATACCCCAGGACCAGGCCGTGATGACCATTATGAAATCAATGAAATACTCGATTCACGTCGTAAATGTGGAGTATTGCAATATTTAGTCCGGTGGACAGGGTATCCATTAGCTGATGCATCATGGATACCATATACAGATATATCGGCATCTCGTTTGAGATGACAGTTCCATATAAAAAACCCTACCAAGCTGGGTGGGAGGGATGAAATACGATGTATACATGTAACTAATAATAACCTTTCTGTTACAGAAGGAGCAATGGTAGAGGGGGCCGCCTGTCGGGATTCAAAGAACTGACCGGTTTATCTCCTGAGGTGAATCCCGACACATTGTCTTGATTGGGGAGTGAAAGTCAGATCCTGCTGTTTGCAATATATCAACTTGAGTGGAAGGCGTCTCGTGCGTTGGAGGATCCCACCCCAGTTCAACTTATCTCGTGTCAGTGTGAACGTGCAGTGGGGATGGGGTGAGAGAGGGTTTGTCGCTCCAACTCCTCTCATTACCCGAAACGAACGAAACACAATCACTGGGGAAGTTAAAGCACAACCTGGGAATTAAAACTACATTCTGTTTGGTAATTAGTGGCGTATAGAATTGCGGGTGGAGGCGTGTAGGACTACTGGGGAGGGCGGATGTTAATTAGCTGAATAGGGTGGGGCTGCTTGATAAATTGCGCTGAGAGATGAATGATCTCAGCGCTGACTTTATCTGGTATATCCATTGTTGCCGTGTTTGAAGGAAAACAATTGAAAATAAATCTACCTATTCACAACGAATCCTGTGAGTAATGTAGTTTATTGTTAGAATTCTTACGTGTACAAACGAAGGCTAACAATACTGTTGTTCTCTTTTGAATATATATTGAATTTAGAATTTTACAGTCAGTCACTGAAATAAAATTTGACTTAGACAAGTCCACTCTACTGAAGGAAATGTATTCCTACAGTATTCAGAAATGCATTTTCATGTTTGTGTGCTTTCACGTTATGAACTATCAGAACCTGCTAAATAAAGATAGTCAAGCTGGATCCTAATCCAAATATTGTCCTAACAACAAAAAGCTTCTTATAGGTCAATACAAGTTGAATATCAAAATACTTGTGTTCTAGGATAGCTTCTATAATGAAATGTTGTTTGTTTGCAATGGGTCAAACTTAAATGGCTTTTCTCTACCAGCAGTGTTGACATATCAATCTGATTTAGTTGCCAGGCTATTGTCCTTGATTTTTCCATACTTGATTCATGCTCATCATTGCTGTGCGATGTAAGTTTATAATGGTGTGTGTGCACATTTATGCATGTATATGTAAAAGAGGCATAACACTTTAGAAGGAAAGCTATTCTACCCAATCAAAACTGTTCCAGTTACCTGTACAACCCATACAGCAATAACATCATACAAACTTCTGTAAAAGCAGGTTTTATAGAGACTATATGAAGAAACAAAATTTTGGCAATCTGGTCCCCATGTTTTAATAGATACAGTGAATGTTAACAATTTAACAGTTTTCTTTACTGGTGTGCTTCTTTCAATTAAATACATTCCCATCTGGGATAATTAACAGACTCAGAGTCCTTTTGCACAAGAGAGCCAGTTTGGTGTAGCGATGAAGGTGCTGGCCAAGAAACCAGGAGGCTGGGAGGTCTAGTCCCACTTCAGGCATGAAAGCCGCTGGATGTCTTTGGGCTAGTCATCTCTGTTAGCCCAGCCCACCTATTGTTGTGGGGAAAATCGTCGTCTTCAGCCATTCAGTCATGTACAACCCTCAGCTTTCTATAGAACATTCTCCATGTCTTTCTTTCTTGCACTGCCTTCTTCAGATTCGACATGGTCATCCCAGCGTCATCCTTTATAGCAGGGGTGTCAAACTCGATTTCATTGAGGGCCGCATCAGGGTTGTGTTTGACCTCTGGGGGCCAGGATGGGCATGGCTGGTGTGGGCATGGCCAGCTCAACATCACTCATGTTGGGGGCATCTGTGTGGTGGTCAAGTGCTAAGCCAGGACTCCCTCCCTCTCATAATCTTCCTTCCTTCCTTCCTTTTCCTCTTCATTCTCCTTTCTTCTTCCTTTCCCTCTTTCCTTATTTTTCCTTCCTTGCTCTCTTCCCATCTTTCCTTCTTTTTCTTTCCTCTTTCCCTTTCTCCTTTCATGTCCCTTCTTGCATGCTCAAAGGCAAATGGGGAAACATTTCTCCTTTTGTTTTGTATGTAGTTTGTTTTCAAGCCCTCATCCAGTGAAAACAGAGCCCAGGGGAGTCACACACTCCTCCAGGCCCCCCTCAGGTGCACGGCTCTCCAAGCTCCATTTCTGCTGGCAGAGCTGCAGGAGGCCATTGTGGCCAAAATGGAGACCTTCCTGTGCTCCGTTTTTGCTTGAAGAGGCACCACGAGGCAGTCCTTTGCTGTTTCCAGGGTGGCCCCATGGGGCAGATCTAAGCACCCCACTGGCTAAATTCGGCCCATGGGCCTTGAGTTTGACACCTCTGCTTTATAGTATCCAATCAGCAGGCAGTAGGGCAATCTCTTCTCCTTTTTCCGTTGATCATTCCCAGCTTGCTTGACTTTTCCAGTGAGCTTGCTCTCATGATTTCACCAAAACCTCTGTTTGGCAATCTTGGCTTCCAAGTGATATTTTGGGTGAGGTTTGGTCCAGAATTTTTTTGTTTTAGGACAAAGGAAAATGAGGAAAATAGGAGGCAGGCGTATTGGGGTATGCTTCTCACATTGAGCTATGGCAAGCAGGATAAAAAGCTAACGCTAACCGCATGAAGTGCCATCTTACAAGTAGGTAGAGAGGGCATGGGGAGGAATGCAGAGGGTTCAGAATCAAATGATCTCCAAACTCTTTTCAACCTTTATTTTCTGCAAACGTGTTAACCGACTCTCTTATTGCAGCTTGGGACACATTCCACAAAAGTTAGGATGACGCCTATCAAAAACTGAGCATTGTGGGAGCTGAACTCTTAGGTTATCTGCATGGCGCCAGGCTTTAAAACCGCGGTAGGCAGCAGTTCCATTGGTCCGCAAAGGGAAAAAAAAACCCGAAAGGAACCCCTCCCTTCCACGTACTCTTTTCCCATTTTCCTATCTCTATGGCCACTCAGTAAGAGTGCCAGTAAGAGGCCGGAAGCGGGTGGTCGAGCGGCGCCGGCTACACACCCCTTGACCCCTCTCACTTCCTTTCCCTTTCCTTTCTCTGAGGCTTCCTTAAAGCCCCGCCCACCCGCACCCTTCCACGCCTCGTTCCGGCTCTGACCCGTCCGTTTCCCATTGGCTATGCAAAAGAGGGATTGCGGCGAGAACCAATGAGCGGCAGACACGGCGTGGATCGCAGAAAACATTTGCCTCCTCTCTTGGGAGAGGAGCGGCAGAATCGCGGCGACGTTAGCTGTGCCGGAGTTCCTCGGAGAGTAACATGGGCGCCTTGAGTGGAAAGCGGTTTTTGCTTGGTAATTGGAGGGAAGGAAGGAGGGAGGGAGGGAAGGAAGGAGACGCGGCCGTGGAGGACAGATCTTGGAGCGGAGGGGAAGCGAGGACGGGTTAATGGGGGTTCAGCGCAAGAAATATCCCCCCGATTTGCCAGGCTTAAATGGGCTGCGTGGGGTCTCCAGCCATGGGGCTCTAGATGAATTTTCTGCATCTCGTTCTAGAACAGCTGTGCCTTTAAAGCAGTGGTCTCCAACCGTGGCAACTTTAAGACTTGTGGACTTCAATTCCCAGAATTCCTCAGCCAGTTTTGCTCTCCAGCTTTGCTGGCTGGAGAATTCTGGGAGTTGAAGTTGCCAAGGTTGGAGGCTACTGCTTTAAAGGAAGAGAGAGATCGGGCTATTTAAGAAGCGTTTTTGGGGGATGCGAGGGGTAACTTAGGAAAGAAGTCAAATCAGGCTCTTTTTTTTCCCCTCTTAAGGCGGCTGCTGTGATTTGCATGTTTCTGGGGTTCCTCCTTGCGAGGTGGGTCCTCTCCCCCCCAGGCATGGCTTTTTATCATGCAGCTGTCCTGCTTTTTATTCACCCCATTTTTTAAGGAAAGCTAAATAATACCCTCGTATGATGTGCTGTTCCTGTATAATGTTATTAAGTGTTATCCCTGTGCTGTGTTCAGGGCCGTCTTAATAGCATTATGGGTCCCAGGCAAAGAAGCAGGCAAAGGGCTCTACGACAACTCTCAGGAATAAAAATGTAAAATGGCCAATGGAATTAAACATGTACTTGCATAATATAGGTATAATGTGTTTATATGATGCAAGGTGCACGGAAGGGTTAACATACACAGATTAGGATGTGGCCCCTATGCTCATGGGGCCCACGGGCCAGTGCCCATCAGGCCCATGCGTTAAGACAGCCCCTGCATGCCATAGGATGAATAAATAGGAAAGCCCAGGGTCCTTCCTGCCTTTCCCCATGCTTTCCCCTTTTGCTATAGGAATCACACTTTATTTAAGCCCCATGAAGGGCTTGTTTGAAGGGCAGCTTTGGCACCCTTTTCTTCGACAGCTCTCTGGGTGAGCCGGGCGCCTGTATGAGATGGGCAAAATGCTTCCAAATCTGAAACATTTGGAATGAGCTGGGCTGTCCCTGCCAGTTTGGACTCAGAACGGTTGTTTCGAGGGTGCCTGGAGCTCTTCCCATTTACAGTGATTGCAGGCTGAATGGAAATTGAAGTCTGGGTTTAGCTTGGTGCCTACTGCAGTGGGTCTCAGGTAGCGTCATTCTGCTTTTTGCATTAGACCAGAAGGAGATCCTGTTGGGAACCCCCTTGGAATCTGGTGTCTCTCAATGCACCAGACCTGATTAGGGCTGTGGACCTTGTTAGCGCTGACAATCAAGTAAGAACAGAAGAATGTAAAGTATCTGCCCTGAAACAAATCTTATCTCTAGCATAGAGAAGGCAGTACGGGTAGTCCTCGACTTACGACCACAGTTGAGTCAAAAATTTCTGTTGCTAGGTGAAACATTTGTCCAGTGAATTTTGCCCCATTTTACGATTTTTTTATGCCACAGTGGTTAAGTGAGTCACTGCAGTTATTAAATTAGTAACACGGTTGTTAAGTGAATCTGGCTTCCCCATTGAGTTTGCTTTGTAAGGTTGCAAAAGGGGATCGATCATATGACCCCAGGACACTGCAATCGTCATAAATATGAGTCAGTTGCCAAGCTTCTGAATTTTGATAATCTGACCATGGGGATGCTGCAACAGTTGTAAGTGTGAAAAATGGTCATGGGTAACATATTTTCAGGGCTGTTGTAACTGGTCACTAAATGAACAGTTGTAAGTCAAGGACTTCTTGTATTTTAGGGTCAGTGGACACATGGAAACTTTGCAAAATGATTGCCGTTAAAAAAGTTTGCTTTAGCATGACTGTCCTAACATATGCAGTGCTCCCATTGGCCCACTTGAAGATCAGAGGTATCTGCAGGATCTAATGCTTTCATCAAAATAGCAATGCAGGTGTCACATCAGAAGCCCCACCTCTTTTGCGTGGGCGTGTAATGTCATCATGCATGTGTAAAAGGGGCAGAACTTATGCACAAACCTGGTTTTATCACTTGCCTCCTCACCTCCCAAGGATGCTGCTTGTAAGCTCAGCTTATCACCAAGCCAGGAGAAACAGAATTCAGGGCTACAGGCACCCACACGTTTTCTTTCCTTGCTTTTACAATCTATTGGGGGGGGGGGAGGGGTTGTCCAGAAACAGTTTTGTAAATTAGATTGATGCAAGAGATTTGTGCTTCACTTTCAATATGTCAGCAGTGCACTTATTTCAATTAAAAAGCATATTAAAAAAAAACCTGCTGTTGCAAAGAATGTAGTGGGTGGGAATGGGATTGATCTCAGGCACCCGGTTGCTTTCCTGCTGCTACGACAACTCACAGGAATAAAAGTTCAGCATTTTCAATTGAACACAGATTCTTTATTTGATGAGAGGCCTTTTTTTCCCCATCATAAGGGAAAAAAACCTTACTATAGTGCAGTCCCAAATACATACAAATTACTTTTAGAGATGTACAGAATTGGTTCTGTTCCTGATTACAAATTTGGGGCATTTCTAATGCATACATACATACAAACACATTTCCAGACATTAGATCAGACTTGTAGTTATCTTGATATATAAATCAAGTGATTGACGTAGAGATGGTAATTACATGTTAAAATAAGGGTGTGTAAATTTCCAACAGTTTCTGGCTTAGGAAAGTGTCTTGCAGAAATAAAAGTGCTTACAATTGTATTAAATGATCTCTTTATTGGAATGCTTCAACTATGCAGCTTGCTGATGATCAGTTTTCTTAATCACATGCAGATTTCTATTTTAGGGATCATCTTCTATTTATTAAATTTATTTGCCACCCGCCTGCACATCTCACCAGAATTTGAAAGGCTGCTCAGTGCTTTCACATAGATTACCTTACCTAAGACCAGGGGTGTCAATCTCACGTGATGTATCGGAATTTTTTCCCCCTTCACTAAACCAGGCGTGGGCATGTGATGTATCCGGCCCATGGGCTGGGAGTTTGACATCCCTGCCTTAGACAGATACATTTTTGGCCTGACTAATTATTGCAAACTAACTTTCACATGAATGGTTCAGCAAACTGATCAGAGCACATCTTTTCCAAATTAATATTTAGGTATTAAAGACTATGTTTCCAAAAAGAACCCAATGATGACAAGAGATTAAGCTTGTTTTCTTGTTTTCATTACAGAATCTTTAAAGAACAGTAACAGATGGCATATTATCCTAATAAAGTTCAGTTTTCATTCAGATCCCAAAGCAGGATAATTTAAAGATACCACCTTAAGATACCAGTAAAAATATAATAAAGCATGCAATTCATCAGTGTTACAAACTGTGGTGTAATCTGTTGAAAGCAGAAGAACCACTCCCACATGCAGTATAATTCAAAAGGGTGTGAGTCAGCGCATGCAGTCCTGTTTCCTTGGGAATGGTTTCATTCAGTCTAATGCAGCTTATTTTCCTGTAAATGAATTTAGGAATGAAGTGATGTATCGGATTTTTTCCCCTCCTTCACTAAACCAGGCGTGGGCGTGGCCAGCATGTGATGTATCCGGCCCATGGGCTGGGAGTCCCATGGATCCAAAGGGATCCAGCTTGTGTGCAGGAAGCCCTGATTTAAGCTGTGTAAAGGATGATGTCAGAAAGATTTGAACTCTTGCTTATGAGAGGTCTAAGCAAATTTAGAAACTAACAAGTTTGGAAGGGCCCATGCACCCAAGTCAGACTGATGGGGATCACTCGCCCTGTGCCAGGAGAAGCTGCAAATATGCTTATCCAAGCAAAGGAGAGCCCTGAATGCAGTCTGGTGAGGCTCTAGCTTTGCTGAGAAAATGCTTAAGGGGTTTTAAAAAGGCTGGAGGCTTTCTCCTCTTAAAAGGGCAACTGTTGCCATGCGTCATTTAAGGGTCGTGACTACAAAATCAGAGACTCCCTGGATTAAGCAAGAAGAGCGGGACCTCTAAATTACTTCGTATATGTTTGGTTTATGTTGCCTGTTGATGATTGGGCATGTTTTCATGGCAAATGATGAGAAAAATAGCCTTTTCCTTTTTTTAAAAAAAATTCAAGTGGCCACACTTGCATAGAGAGGAAATGAAAGCATCAGATTAGCAGGAAAAGTTCCAGTCCTGAGATCTAGTCTGATTTTAGATGTATTTATTTTTTATCTTTTCCAACTTCGCTGTATTTCCATTAGTATCCTGATCTTAATGGTTTAGTGAACCAGGGTTCTTCTACGTTGCTTTACCGTTAATTTAGCAGCTGTGCATGTTTTTTACCCAAAACGTATAAAGCTTGTCTGTAATTATCTGAATTTTATTCTGTTTGTGTCCTAGGTATTGTAAGTTGCACCCTCTTCTTGGCTGTTAACAGCTTGTATTCTTCCAGTGATGATGTTATAGAACTTACACCAACAAATTTCAACAGAGAGGTTATTCAAAGTGATAGTTTATGGCTAGTAGAATTCTATGCACCATGGTATGTATTTACTCAGCTGTCTTGAAGAAAATGGTTGTTGTTTGTTCTGTTTGTTGCTTGTTCATGTGTATACTTTAGCTGTCTTATTTCTGTAAATAGTTTCTTGCATCTCAATGCAAAATTTCTAGCTAGACTGTTCTGGTCATATTAATACTTATGGTTAACTGAGATGGTGACAGGAATAGACGGGTCAGTCTTTCTCATTGCTATCCTTCAAAGATATTGGTATCAAAATTGCTGAATTCACAGACAACCTACAGGCCCAACACCCCTGGAGAGTTGATGAAGATTAACTTATTTTAATATCCTTATTAAAATGCAGATCTGCATGTGTTCGTCATGATAACAATATAAATGCTGTTCCTACATCTTTCAGTTGATGAAATAAGAGTGGAAATATTTGTTGAAGGCTGGAGAAGTCATAACGGTGCTCAATACCTCCAGTTTATTCTCATGTTTCAGAAAGCTTTATGTTATTATAAAAGTATGTATGGTTGCCAACTTTAGTGGTGGTGTTTTTTCTGGGGAAAAAGGATCTGTAATGTGCAGCTAGAAATTGAAAGAATTTCAATTGCCTACTATGAAAATGCTGTGGTTGAATTATAGGTGTTGAACTTCAATTGTATAGAAATGTTAGGGTTTGTTAATTTTTTTAAAGGACAAGAGACATGTTTGGCAGTCAATATATCTTACAGTTTTGTGCAATATTACACATGTGGAAAGTTGTAGCAATTAACTTTGGTTACAAACCATATGGAATGCAAGAAAAATAAACATGAATCTGAGATATCACTTGGAATATAATGATTGTGTGCTCCCTTATATAGTTTTCTCATTCTGAAAACTATATAAGGGAGCACACAATCATTATATTCCAAGTGATAGATTCATGGAAAGGGAGGGGGTATTTGGTTTGGAATCAGTCAAATGTTTGAAGGTAATATTTTTATTTTATCTTCTGCAAGGTGTGGCCATTGCCAAAGACTGACACCTGAATGGAAGAAAGCTGCAACTGCCTTAAAAGTGAGTAGCATATCCATAAATAATCTTTCTTTATTAGATTTACAGCTTGCTTGTGTTCCAGGAACTCAAGGAAGTGTGCTGATTCCCTCCTCCAGTTTTTCCCATAGCAGTAAATGTATTGGATAAATTGGGCTTAAGAGAGTGTGACTAGCCCAGAGATACTTTCTGAATTTCCATAAAGGAGAACACAGTTCAGCCCGAGTTTCCCCTATCCTTATTCAATACCTTAATCATTGTACCACATATTGTTACGTTAGGATATATACTGTTATATATATATATCTTATACTGTTCTTGCATCTGAGGGCCTTTGCTTTCCTCCTAGCATCTTCTCCCAGCTTTATATCAACATTTCTTCACTTTTCAAGTATTTTATGGCTGAGCTGATAGGGTTTGTTTTCTGAGAGCCTAGAAAGAGAAGGAAATGCATGTGGTGTGTGTGCATGCATGATTGATTCAGTCTTGATTCTCATTGATCACAAGTCCATGAAGTTTTCTTGGCCAGATTTTTGGAAGAGGGTTGAGTCTTGACTTCCTAATAAGCAAGCATTTGCTGTTGGACAATTGCCTGAGTAATATTGTCTTGATCCATCACAGTCATGGCAAACCACATTAGGATGCTCCCAAAGGCAGCACATCCCTAGCAGAGAACATAGTTAATGTAAATGCATGACTTTCTTGAATATAAAGGGAGAATCAAGAAACACACCATCCTTTATTTTCAAGCTGAATTATTCTTTTAAGTTTATGAAACCACTTAGTCAAAGGAATATCTAAACCAAAGCCAGGATTTCTCTGTGCATGTGTTCCATTGTTTTAAAATGATACATTCCATTGTTTTGACCTAAGTCAGTACACATGTGTGAACTCAGCAAAACATATTTTGCCTTCTCTTTGTGGAATTGTTTTGTCTTGTTTCTCTAACTTAAAAGCCTTTCTTTCTTCCAGGGTGTTGTGAAAATTGGGGCAGTTGATGCAGACAAACACCAATCTCTTGGTGGTCAATATGGTGTTAAAGGGTTTCCCACTATCAAGATTTTTGGTGCTAACAAGCACAAAGCAGAAGACTACCAAGGTATTTTTAAGATGATACATTCTTTTTGTTGATGTGCGTCTTGAGCAAAACTGATATTTTTTTTTCTCTTGTTCACAACAAGCCCAGTTAAGTAGAAAAGACTGCTATAATATATTGGGTCCTTTTTTGGTGACTTGAAATTCCTAAGAATTTCCCACTTTTATGGCAACCTTACGTTTGGTTGAAGAACTGAGTATTTTTTTACAGAGGAAGTTAGGAACCTGTGGTCTTCCAGATGGTGTTGAACTTCAATTCCCAGTGTACCTCACTTCTGGCTGGACTGGGTGGGAGTTATAATTCAGAACATTCAGAAACATAGGTTCCCCACCCTGGTTGCAGGGACCCTATTGGTTACTTAAAACCTGGGTTTCCAGTTCAAGGCTGAAGCCTCCTGTTGTTTCTCCTAATGTGACACCACATAAGCTGCCCATTTGGTTCCCTCCCCCTTCCTGTTAAAAGGACTGAAATGGTGGATACCGCTACTGGAATGAATATTTGAATGTTGATATCAGGGTTCCAAGTAATACACCCATAGCAAACAGAATTCTGAGGCAAGTAAGTTCCTCAAAGAACAGGTTTATTGGATATATATTGGCACAGATTGGTGAAAACTGACTTTAAAGGTTCCTGCTGTTTTCACCAAATTAAAAGTAAATGTTCTTTCCCTTTCCCCCAAACAACCAGTCACATGGTCCAATCAGGGTGCTCTCCAGTGCTTGGTAACATCACTCCTCTTCAGCCACCTTTTGGAAGATACTTGGTTCCCAAGGGAAAGTATATTGCTTTGGCTATAAAACCCCAGCTGGCTCTACTTCCCCCACTCTCTAACCCTCTTCTCCGTTGTGGCAACACTGAAGCCTCAAAGATGGCCCCAAGTCAGGCCAGCTTCAGAGTTGACAGTTGATCTGTGTGGAGTCTTGCTTAGCATGATGCTTTTCTTTTGTGTCTCAGGAGCCAGGACCAGTGATGCTATTGTTGATTCTGCTTTAAGTGCTGTCCGGTCATTGGTAAAAGATCGTCTTAGTGGCAGAGGTGGAGGATACAGTTCTGGAAAACAGGTACCCCTTTTAGGCTTTGACTCCTACTCATTGCAAAGCCTCGTTCTTTCCATGCCTGTATTTTGTGAAGAATGTTACAGGACAATTGGTAACATTGGCATTTGAATGATGGATTGAACAAGGGCTTATTTTATGGCAGGAGTGAAAATTTAGTAGGTCAACAGGTTTGTTCATTTAAATGAGTCACATTTTGCAAAAAAATATGGAGCTGTAGTTTCTTAGTAAGAGGATAGTGGCAGCCAATGGTAGTAGATGAATACACAAAAGTAAAGAGTTGGCAGGATAAATGAATGGCAAGGAAATTCTTCAGACTTCTGATGTCTCCATTGTACATAGGCTCTAGAAATCATGGCTATAAGCATTAGAGAAAGAACAATAACTTCATGTATGAATTTGTGATTTAAGAGTTTGAACATAAGAAAGAGTAGCATGCAGGAAGAAGGAAAATATAATAAGATTGGAAGCCACTTTATAATCTTTTTCTTCTTTTGATCTTTGTTTCTTCTTTCTTTCATGTCACATTCTTTTTATCTTGTTAAAAATTATTTTAAAAGATTTATAAAGAAATCATGGCTGTAAATAAATTGAAAGAGACTCATTGAAAAAGGCAAGACTTCTAGGTTGCATAGATCTCAGATAGGCAGCCATGTTAAGTCTTTTATTGGAGGTTTTTAAGATGAGCTTGGACAACCAGTTGTCTGAAATGATGTAGGGTCTCTGCTTGAGTGGGGATTGGACTGGAAGACCTCAAAGGTTCCTTCCAAGTCTGTTATTCTGTTATTTAAATTCCCCATTCTCAGGCCAACATATACAGTACATCTGCTGAAATAGAGGAAGTGAAGCTCTACTGATTAATTCAACTAGAACAGGGGTAGTCAGCCTTTTTATACCTACCGCCCACTTTTGTATCTCTGTTAGTAGTAAAGTTTTCTCTAACCACCCATCGGTTCCACAGTAATGGTGATTTATACAGTAGGGGGACAAAACCCCTACCGCCCACCATGAAAGCTGGAACGCCCACTAGTGGGTGGTAGGGACCAGGTTGACTACCACTGGACCAGATGTATCCAGATGTTCATTGTTGAAAAACTCCGTTTGAATAATCGATGGCTGACTTTGCGTTTACATTTTCCATCCTGTACAGACTATGATTTCAAGCAGAGGTGGATTGGGTTTTTTTATCAGCTAAAATATTATATATAAGTTTCTATCCTAAACCTGTTTTGATTAGAAAGCATATACCCATTTATTGTCATCAATAATTAGAATTGGAGTAAAACTTGTAGCGCTAAATACCTTTTTCATGTTTCTTTAATAGAGCAGTTATGAAAGTGGAGGCTCCAACAAAAAAGATGTGATCGAATTGACTGATGATAACTTTGATAAGACCGTAATGGACAGTGACAGTGTCTGGCTGGTAGAATTTTATGCTCCTTGGTGTGGACATTGCAAAAAGTAAGTATTCTGGCTGTACTCAGGATTGTTACAGTAAATTTACATATACATACATACATACATACATACATACATACATACATACATACGGAAACCAGATGTTTGAGTAGTAGTTGGGTGCAATAATATTGATAATGCAGTCTGTCAATAGGTTAGTCCTGCTTACTGTACTTCAGTGGAACTAACCTCAAATACAGAAATGCAGCTTAAGCTTGGAACCTCTGGAGCAGGGGTGTCAAACAAAGGCCCGTGGGCCAGATCCGGCCTGCGGGGTGCTTAGATCTGGCCCACGGGACTGCCCTGGAAACTGAGGGACTGGTCCGCAGTGCCTTTGCCAGCAAAAACGGAGCTGGGGAGGGCCGCATGGCAGAGGGTTGCAGGAGGCCGTCGTAGCCAGAAACGGAGCACAGGAGCCTGTTTTCGCTGGCAAAACGCTCGGGCCACCACAGGCGCTCCCAACACAAATGATGTCGAGCTGGCCACACCCACCCCAGCCCCCCAAGGTCAAACACAACCCTGATGCAGCCCTCACTGAAATTGAGTTTGACTCCCCTGCTCTGGAGGCACATGAGCCATAGTGAAGTTACCTTGGGTTTTCTTGACTTATTTTCCCTATTTGCTTTTAATATGATTCTCTTCTGTACTCAATAATGTGTTGTCACCTAAGACAAAACTGATGAAAATCTATAATCTTTTGTAAATCCAGAAGTAGGACTTTCAGGCATCCTGGTTCCTGGAATCTGATAATTGATAAGGGTTATTAGGGCTAATATAGTTCAAGCTTTCTCAAGGATGTCAAGTCATAAGATCCTTTTGAGGAGTATTAAGTAGTCATTGTGATCTGTTAGTAAAAGTTGAATCAACCATGTTTTGTAATTAGGTAACAAGCAACCAACCTATAGTAATTTTGAGCTCAACTATGGCCTTTGGAACTGTCATAATTTAACCACTTTGCTTTTTTTTAAAAAAAAAAAGTGGTTTTAATTTTAAATTGCTGTTGTAATTTATTGCTGTACTTTTTAAAAGAAAACACTCACATGTAACAACACATTTTCTTCTACAGTTTGGAGCCAGAGTGGGCATCAGCTGCAACTGAAGTGAAGGAGCAAACAAAGGGAAAAATTAAACTTGGTGCTGTAGATGCTACCGTGCACCAGATGTTAGCCAGTCGGTATGGGGTGAGTAGATAGTGCAAGTGGTAATGCTTTTATTACTTGCTGTCTCCCAAATAACACAGAGGGGAGAATATGTCCTTTTTTAGAGGCAACATCATATTGAATGGAATGTTTTAAGCATTTAAAAGGAGGGAGGAAGATTAGATAGATAGATAGATAGATAGATAGATAGATAGATAGATAGATAGATAGATAGATAGATAGATACTCCTGTTTCTCCAACAATACGGCCTCTTTTGGGGTGACTAAATAGGAAGTCCCAGCATGTTTTATAGGGCATGAAATGCAAGAATTAAGCCCCTTCCCCAAATTAAGGCCTATATTAAAACATGCGAAATGGGCCGGAATGGTGGGGGACTTAAGCCCATTAGGAAGTACATTTTTTTTTTGTTGCACACCTGGATATGGTGCCTTGCCTGCGTTGACCCCATATGAAGTTGCCCCACCAACGCCAAGGTCAACATCAGCCAATTGACCCGCCCCCCGCCTGAAGATGGCATCTCAGGGGCGAATTAAGTCACCCTTGAAAAGACAGCCTAGCCGTTTTTTTTGGGCTCAAAAGCAACCAAAAACTAAGACCCGGTGGCGATCTTTATTATATGAAAACACGGCCAGATAGATAAGATAAGATAAGATAAGATAGATGGATGTAATGGTTTCTGTGATAATTTTACATACTGTCTATTTAGAAATTTTGGGTTGTGCTGACATTCAGTGAAACGAAGAGCTATTTTATTTTGGTTTTGAGTTCATCGAATACCAAGGTGGATTACCTTTTGTGCTCACTATGATTTGAATTCTTTGATTCTGTGTTCCAGGTCCGTGGATTTCCGACAATAAAAATTTTCCAAAAAGGAGAAGAACCTGTTGACTATGATGGTGGAAGGACAAAATCCGATATCGTTGCTCGAGCTCTGGACTTGTTTTCAGAGAATGCACCAGCACCTGAAATCCTAGAGGTATCCTTATTTTGATCAAGCGATTACTTCCTAGGGAAATCGGAAGAAAATGTTGCAGTATGGGGTACTTCTGTCCCGTGAGGAGCCATGAAGTCTTTCAAAATACTGCATATTCCATTTAAGTTATTCATCTCAGTTATTTTGTAGTCACAGAACTCTTAGTATTTTCTCCTCTGCAAACCTGTGCATGGCAGTTACCCCCATCTCATGAGTCCTATTTTGGTTATGTAGCCGTCATAATTTGATAACCAAATTTGCTAGTATGATGCCTTTTATTGATAAAATTAAGGGAACGCTATATATACTTCAAATCATTTTCTTTGGAAATGAGTAATCAAGCTAAACTTGATTTCTTACTGAATTTCTCCCAAAATATCTTAAAATCACCTTATTGCCTTTATTAAATTCATGTGGTTGGAAATTTCAAGCCCTTTGTTGAAGTGTCTGCCCTTAGTTCATATGAGCTGCATTGATATAGTGACATTTGCTTGCAAAGAGCTTTGTGAGAGAGGGTCTCTTTGAAGATCATGAGCAAGAAATGACATGATGTAGAGGTCCTAATTTTAGTAAAGTTACTTGTGGACTTTGAATTAAGAAAACTTCTGGCATCCTTGTGGCCTTAGCTGTGTAGATCAAAATTGTTTAAAAGTCTTAATGATACCAGAATACCATTAAGAATTTAGTGAACATTCAAAATTACAACGGCACTGAAAAATGTAACTTATGACCGTTTTCAGAGCTACAACTTCCGCAGCATCCCCATGGCCACATGATCAAAATTCAGCTGCTTGGCAACTGGCTCATATTTATGACAGTGGCAGTGTCCCGGGCTCCCTTTCGCGACCTTCTGACAAAGTCACTGTGGAAGCCAGATTCGCTTAACAACCGGGTTACTAACTTATCAACTACAGTGACTCACTTAACAACCCTGGGAAGAAAGGTTGTAAAATGGGACAAAACTCACAACAAATGTCACACTTAACAACAGAAATTTTGGACACAATTGTGGTCATAAGTCAAGGACTGCCTATATAGAGACCTAGAGAAATTCCTATCAGGACAAATAAATCAACCGGGTTAAAAAAAAAAGATTGAGCAAGAGAAGACCTTGTAGGAAAATTAACTTTGTAGTTGCAATTTAGATATTACTCTTTAATTGCTAGGAGTCTGAATTGGTAAATCTGTTCTCGCCTAGATTATTAACGAAGATGTCCTAAAGCAAACGTGTGATGCTCACCAACTTTGTATCATTTCTGTTTTGCCCCATATACTTGACACAGGTAAGAACAAGACAGTATTTTCCCTTACCTTTGGCTTTTATACTGGCCTCAAATGTGATTTTCTTTTTCTTTTCTTTTTTATGATTTCTGTTAAACAGGAGCTGCAGGTAGAAATGCCTACCTGGAAGTCATGTTGAAAATGGCAGACAAATATAAAAGGAAGATATGGGGGTAAGTTACAGATTACAGCCAGAGGTGCTTTTGGTTTGGGGCAGGGAGGAATACCAATCTGTGCTCCTATTGAAATGAAAATAGTAGCTCAGTGGCAGCACAGACTAGGCTAGATTGCTTACGAACTTGGAGGTAGAGGAGCTGGTTTTGATCTGCTCTCTTCAGCCCTTTTGCTCTGCAACTTACAGCAGAAACTGGGTGATGCCAGGGAGGTCTGGAAGTGTGGAGAAAAGTGATATTCTGTGGTTTGCTTCGAGATAAAACACTTAATTCTTCTTATCCAAGGTGGCTGTGGACAGAAGCCGGAGCACAGTTTGATCTCGAAAGCTCTTTGGGTATTGGTGGCTTTGGCTATCCGGCCATGGCAGCCGTGAATGCTCGAAAGATGAAATTTGCCCTGCTGAAAGGTTCCTTCAGCGATCAAGGGATTAACGAATTCCTGAGGTAAGGCTGTTTTGTCGGTACCTCAAAGCATATGAACGCTGTGGTGCTTGACGAGTTTCAATTAAAAATAGCGGGGGGAAATAATTGATTTTTATTTTATTTACAGAATTGATTCTGTAACCATGTTTGTTGACTTCCTTTTTGAGCACAAAAAACCCGATCTTGCTCGGGGTATTCCTGAATCCCATCTTTTTTCTACTTACTCCTCCCATTTTTTAAAAAAAATGAAATCTCATGAAATTTTAACTGGGGGGAGGAGGAGGAGGAGGGCCAGTTACCAGTCTCACTCAGTGCTGCTCACTATATAATTCATCACATCAGGCTTATTTATTTGTTTATTTATCCCACCGTTACTATTTTTATAAACAAGGTAGTGATCATACCTACTACTCCTTCCTCCTATTTTTCACAACAACCCCATGAGGTAGGTTGACTGAGAGTGAATGATTGGTCCATGGTCACCCACCCAGCCTTCTTTCATGTCTAAGGCGGCACTAGAACTCATGGTCTCCCAGTTTCTAACCCAGTGCCTTAATTAAACTGGTTCTCAAATGTGAATCCCTAGAGGGGTATATGTTATGTTCTAAATGGTATTTCCATTTCTAGGGAACTTTCTGTTGGACGAGGGTCCACAGCACCAGTTGGTGGAGGGGCTTTTGCCAAAATTAACACAGTGGAGCCCTGGGATGGCAAAGATGGTGAGGTAAGAGAGACTCCATTTTCATCTCTATAGTCATACAGAACTTATTTGGACATTCTTATTTGGACATTTTAGGGTCCATACGTTTAAATTGGTTCACTCTCCAGTCAATTTCTCAATGTTTAGTCAGCCTGATAAATATATACCCTAAAGCCTGTACTCAAAGATCTATTTAGTTAAAACTTTGCTGCTTCTTTTTATTTCTTCTCTTTTCTGTCACCCACCTTATCTGTGAGAAACCACCTTAGTTCTATATGTGGCTCTGTATCTTTGTTCTCTTTTGAATTTTGCTGAAAGCTTTGACATTTGTTTATCTATTTCTGGCATCATTTTATTTTCTATATCCTGTTTGAGCTATTCTGAAATGCTTCCTGTGCAGACTATTTTCTTTTTTTTCTTTCCTGTCCTGCTGATGCAGGTTGCTCACCAAATGTTCAACTAGTCTAGCATTCTTGCATTAAGGGTTATAAAGAGGAACTTGATAATAATGCGACTCCTACTTTGCTTGTTTATCCAGCTGCTCAGGTTGCATTCAAGCTTACATAGATTTTCCAACTTTTATTGTTTGCTTAGAGTCTACTTGTTGATTTCTACTTTTTTATAGACAATTTCTGCTCCATTGCTTATTGAAGCCATACAAAATGTCACACCTGGGCTTGTTTCAATCCTGGCTTGCTTAATGAAAAAGAAACCGCCCATCTTGTAGGCAGATAAAATAATAATGCCTTGTTTGGCCAATTTTGAGTTAACTTTGTTGGATGATTTTGCTGTACATTTCTGTACACATTTAGCAGCTTAGATATAAGACACAGAACAGGAATCAAGAAGCCAAAGAGCTGTAAATAAACATGTAGCCCAATTCCCTTATCATGTTAAGCCAACATTTGATTTAGCATGCAGTGTAAAACTAGTTATTTTGATCTTAACCATCAGACACTAATCATAGCTTTAATTTTTCTGCTGATTTAAAATAACAGCGATTAGACTGAATGGTGGTGTTGAAACTCCACTTTAATTGTATCACTTATCTGAATGGTAAAAACCGTACCTTCAGGATAAGATTGTGTGTGTATTTTATACTTTTAAAGGAAGATCAGAAAAGCAAATTGCCAGTTGTACACAAACTTAAAAAGCACAAGAGAACATTTAGGTCTGTCTCTTTAGAAAAAGTTATTTAATAGTAACATTGTTTGCTATTGAACAGTATTTTCTCAGCATCTTAGGGGGGTTGAAACTTGTTCTAAGAAGTATGTGATGATATGTGATAAATGCCTGATCAATTCACACTCTGTTGTTTCATAGCTCCCAGCTGAAGAGGATATTGATCTCAGTGATGTAGATCTTGATGATTGGGATACTCAGAAGGATGAATTGTGAGAGCCTGAAGATAACTTGGTTTCTTGAGAGACACTGGGCAGTGGTTGGATTGGATAGAAGAACGTTTTGCATCACATGGATCTACCAGTGGCCTTGTTTGCCAAGAGAGAAACTGTTGGAAACATGGTCATCAGTGAACTGAGCATCTCTTAAGAAAAAATATCTCACAAATTCTATGAATTTTTTTTATTGAGTGAAATTGTATCCGGTGTAGCAGATATTTTGACAACAACACTGATCTTTCATTGAAATGCTCTTGGATGTTTTTTTAAAACTAGCTGGCATGTGGTGGTCAATTGTAACTTGAGACTTTTGTTGTACTTAGTTTTAAAATGTGATCTTTTTTCTCCTCCCCCACAGTATAGCTTTCATTTCAATGAAAGAATAAAACAATATTTTTGACTCTGTGTCAGTGTTGTACAGTGTACGGAGAGATCTCCCTTTGACTATATCAGTGCAGTATTTGAAGCCATTTTTGCAATGAATGTTATGATGCTTGCGTGCTCATATTAAGCCAGTCACTTTTTAAATTCTGCTGTTTTGAAGAAGCTATAGTGAAATGTTTCATACAATACTAAGCTTTGGATATGAATCTGGTCTGTGAATTCAGTCTAAATACTTCCAACTGTTATTTTTCTTTGGGGAGCCTGTAGGATTGAGAGAACTTACTCTATTTACTGGTAACGTGTGACAGGTTTTTGATGCACATCTTATCAATTGTATGGGAATCTTTTAAAAACTAATGTTCCTTTATGGTAACTCAAGAAAAATAGTAAGCCGTCTGCTAATTCATGCTGTCTCTGACAAATAATTGTTCTCAGCCCAGAATTATGACTTGAGACTAATTTTAGTATAATTAAATTATAAAGTATAATACTCCTATAACAGAAGACACGATTTCTTTGGAAGAATGAAAAAAAAAAAACCAGGGTCAGTATTAAATTCTCCTCTTCCAAGAAGTTAGGCAATATTTCTCTTTTAGAAAAGGCTCAATTTACTCTAAGACCTCCAGGATTCCAGCATCATTGGAGCCATTTATTGGACTCCACTTTTTTCTTTTGGTAAACTACCGTTTGAGGAGCATTGAAGGAGATTTCATCTATGCTGTAACATTGTCAACCAATGGTGGTGAGAGGAAGTGCTGCCCTTTATTCTAATCAAGTTGGATGCTTAAAAGGCCAAACTACTTTCAACAAACCGACAAAATGAGATTTCAAGTTTTGTATTATGTCTGTAGTGATTCAGTCTTCGGTGGAAGGGGAAGCGGTTTCACTGAAACAAGAGAAAATTTTTCTGTCCAGATTTCTTAAATGCTAAACTGAAGCAACAAAATTAAAATGAACTTCCCAAACATATTTCCCTCTGAACTTTCACTGTGTAACTTCTGTGTTGACTGAATTAAACCAATTACAGGTTTATGACTCCAGGATATTTCTACCTTAACTGCCAGATACCTTGATTTTATTTATTTAAAACGTTAGATGATCAGGGGTGTTTTGTAATTACAACAGAATAAATACAACAATAACACAATGTCTTATGAAGCATGTTTTCTAATACAATCAGAAAAAAGCTTCCAGTTTCTTTTAATTCTCAAAATGGGGGGGAAAAGCAACCCGTCTACTTATAGTCAAGCCAAATCTAGGAACTACAGTGATCACTTGCTTAAAATTACTTGGTCTTTCCGCATCAAAAGGGCCACATTCCAATTATGTTTGCATTAAAA